>NC_132895.1:21884446-22499026 GCF_030463535.1 Salminus brasiliensis
AGGTAAGGTTTCATTTCATTACCATACTTTTATAAACATCTCGATTTTGTTCATAAAAAGTAATATCTGATTTTCTTTTTTTTGCAGGAAACTTTGTTTAAAATAACTCAAAAAGGAACATCCAGACTCTTCAACAGTTTGTCCACCTGGCGACCAAACGGGGATCATTGGATAAACAGATTGAGAAATAGAAAGATAGACAGATAAATATATTTTGAGATAGCTAGATACATAGAAAGATAGATGGAAATATAGATTAGGACATAGAAAAATAGTAAGACATATTGACAGTCAGCAAAACAGAGAAATAGATATTTGGATGGACAGATAAGGACAAAGAAAGAAAGTAAGACATATTGGCAGTCAGCCAAACATATGAATTTTAGCTTTTTTTTTAAACATTGATAAAAGGTAAGGTTTCATTTCATTACCATACTTTTATAAACATCTCGATTTTGTTCATAAAAAGTAATATCTGATTTCTTTTTTTTGCAGGAAACTGTGTTTAAAATAACTCAAAAAGGAACATCCAGACTCTTCAACAGTTTGTCCACCTGGCGACCAAACGGGGATCATTGGATAAACAGATTGAGAAATAGAAAGATAGACAGATAAATATATTTTGAGATAGATAGATAGATAGATAGATAGATAGATGGAAATATAGATTAGGACATAGAAAGATAGTAAGACATATTGACAGTCAGCAAAACAGAGAAATAGATATTTGGATTGACAGATAAGGTAAAAAGAAAGAAAGTAAGACATATCGGCAGTCAGCCAAACATATGAATTTTAGCCGTTTTTTAAATGTTGATAAAAGGTAAGGTTTCATTTCATTACCATACTTTTATAAACATCTCGATTTTATTCATAAAAAGTAATATCTGATTTTCTTTTTTGCAGGAAACTGTGTTTAAAATAACTCAAAAAGGAACATCCAGACTCTTCAACAGTTTGTCCACCTGGCGACCAAACGGGGATCATTGGATAAACAGATTGAGAAATAGAAAGATAGACAGATAAATATATTTCGAGATAGATGGATAGATAGATAGATAGATAGATAGATAGATAGATAGATGGATAAATAGAAATACAGATAAGGACATAGAAAGATAGTAAGACATATTGACAGTCAGCCAAACAGAGAAATAGATATTTGGATGGACAGATAAGGACAAAGAAAGAAAGTAAGACATATCGGCAGTCAGCCAAACATATGAATTTTAGCTTTTTTTTAAATGTTGATAAAAGGTAAGGTTTCATTTCATTACCATACTTTTATAAATATCTCTATTTTATTCATAAAAAGTAATATCTAATTTTCTTTTTTTGCAGGAAACTGTGTTTAAAAATAACTCAAAAAGGAATTTCCAGACTCTTCAACAGTTTGGCGACCAAACGCGGATCATTGGATAAACAGACTGAGAAATAGAAAGATAGACAGATAAATATATTTGTAGATAGATAGATAGATAGATAGATGGAAATATAGATTAGGACATAGAAAGATAGTAAGACATATTGACAGTCAGCAAAACAGAGAAATAGATATTTGGATGGACAGATAAGGACAAAGAAAGAAAGTAAGACATATTGGCAGTCAGCCAAACATATGAATTTCAGCCATTTTTACTCGTTGATAAAAGGTAAGATTTAATTTAATTACCATACTTTAATAAACATCTCTATTTCATTCATAAACAGTAATATCGGATTTCCTTTTTTTGCAGGAAACAAAACTCTTCAACAATTTACAGACAGACAGACAGATAGATAGAGAGATAGAGAGAGAGATATCTAGATAGATAGATAGATAGATAGATAGATAGATAGATAGATAGATAGATAGATAAATGGAAAGACAGATAAGGACATAGAAAGATAATAAGACATAAGACAAACAGATGAATTTGAGCCATTTTACTCGCTTGATAAAAGGTAAGATTTTATTTAATTACCATACTTTTATAAACATCTCTATTTTATATATAAACAGAAATATCTGGTTTCCTTTTTTGCAGAAAACTGTGTTCAAAATAACACAAAGAGAAACAGAAAGAGAGACAGACAGAGAAATAGGTAGATTTATAGATAGACAGAAAGAGAGATAGGTACATGGAAAGACTGGTTTTCTGGTGTCTCTAGATGAGGCAAGAGTTTAATTAATTATACTGCAGTTGTGGATGCCTGTGAGGTAGGCGTGCAGTCCTTACACAGTGATCTGGCCCCGCCCAGAGGCTGCACCCTTGCTGAACGGAACCACAACGTGGGTGACCGTGAATTTCTGGCTGTCAACTTTCGGCTAGACACTGGCTTGAGGGAGCAAAAAACTCCAAAAAACAAGAGTTTGACTTACATCCAACAGACCAAACGTCTTAATCCTCGCCAGGCCAGGTGGGGATTGCTCTTCACTGGGATTTGACTTTGTATTGTTGTTTCATCCAGACAATAAGAACATAAAGCCAGATGCTCTCCATCACCAATGGGAACCCCCTTCTCTATCGGACCCACAATGACCATAGTCCCCAAAGCCCAGATCGTGGCACCCATCCAATGGGGACTGGAGGACGCAGTCAAGCGTGTCCACCTCACCGGGCCTGTCAGGGTACATGTTCTTCAGTTGGGCATGCGTCCTTCCAGGCAGCAAAGTCAGGGGCTATGTGCATGTTCGAGCTTCTGCGGCAATGGTTCTGGTGGCCATGCATGGAAGCCAAAATGAGGCATGTAACCTCATGTATGGTGTGCTCCCAATGTAAAGACCCCAGAACCAGGCCCATTGGTCTGCTGCTTGTTAGCTGATCCCCTGCGTCCATAGTCCCACCTGACCCTTGACTTTATCACAGGGTTGTCCTGGTGTTTTTGTGATTTTGGTCATTGTGGACCAGTTCTCCAAGGCTGGTTGCTTTGTGGCCCTTCCGAAGCTGCCCTCTGACATTATGTCAGACCGTGGACCTCAATTCACCAGCCGGTTCTGGGAAGATTCTGCCAACTGTTGGGGACGGAGGCCAGTCCCTCATCTGGCTTCTACCCCCTAATGGCCAGAGGGTCAATCAAGACTTGGAGCACAACCTCCGCTGTCTGGCCTCCTCCTCTCCAACTACCTTGTCTGACCAACTTATATGGGCGGAGTAGGCACATAACACTCTTTGGCACTCGTCCCTGGGAATGTCACCCTTTGAGTGCCAGTACGGGTACGCTCTGCCCATGTTCCTCGGACAGAAAATGGGGATGGGGGTCCAGTCGGCAGACCAAATGGTCAGGCACTGTCGTAGGGCCAGGTAGAAAGCCTGCAGATGCCTCCTACCTATTGCCCAGGACCGCTGTCAGTTTTCTGCTCTCTCTAAAAGAGTTGAGACCTCAATTACTTTACATGATTTCATGAACTTCTCTATTTAAGTAATGAACAACATTATCTAATCTACTGTCTTATTGCAGGAAACTGACGAAGACAAGCATCCAGACTCTTCTACAATTTGTCCAACTGGCTACAACAAGGATCAGTGGATAGACAGATAGAGAGACTGATAGATGGATAGAGAGATAGGGCAACAGATAGACAAATAGGGAAATGGACAGATAAACAATACACGTATAAAGAGATAGGGACTTAGACAGAAGGATAGACAGACATATAGATAAACAGATATTTATATACAGATAAATAGACAGAAACACAGATAGATAGGTCAATAAATAAAAAAAAAAGACATACATAGGCACTCAGGTCTGTTTTTTACTTGCTCGGTGAGAGGTAAGAATTAATTTAATTAATTTACTGTTAGTTTATAAACTTCCCTGTTTAATTCATGACTAGTAATATCTGATTTACTGTTTTATTACAGGACTATGCCAAATGACGAAGCGGCAATTGACGAAAGACATGTTGTGTGACCTCTTTTGCTGTGGAGGACTCACCGCAAAGAGTCATGTCCTCCTCTGGGCAGACAGCACCCCCTTCGTCCCTGGAGTCCAGAAAGTCAACGAGGACAGGCAAAGCGGAGATGGTCAGTGGGCCATGCAGACAGAGAGGCAGAGAGAGGCCGGCGCCCAAAAGGAATGATGGGTGAAAACCCAGTACGGCAGTCTTCCCAGAGGTGGGGTAGATGCAGAAGCAGCAAGAGGCCGGATCAGCTGTTGGCGGAGCAAAAGGGATATCGGCCAAGGTTGGGAGATAGCACGTAGATAGCTAGATAAATAAATAGATAAATAGCTGTATATATATGGCAATAGACAGATACATAATTAGATATACAGAAATATAAATATACAGATAAAGATACTAAATACCTAGATACCTAAATAGATCATTAAATACATCACTTTAGACCAGAGGGGCTGGTTTGAGTATTTCTGTAACAGCAAATGTCCTGGGATTTTTCTGGGATTTTTCAGTCTCTAGAGTTTACTCAGAATGGTGCAATAAAGAAGCGACTTCCAGTGAGCAGCGGTTTTGCAGAAGGAGACAGTTTGTTGATGGGAGAGGTCAGTAGAGAATGGTCAGATTGGTTCAAGCCGACAGAAAGGCTACAGTAACTCCCTACAACTGTGGTGAGCGGAAAAGCATCTCATCTACAACAGAGGAAGACCATGTCGGCTTCCGCTTCTTTCAGCCAAGAACTTGATTTCTGCTGAAGTGATATGAGTAGGTATTCCTGTGAAAAAATTAGAACATCTATTAAAAACATTTTTTATATATATTTTTATTTTTTCACATGGTCACAGTCTTCTTTCAGTATACATTAATTTATGATAGAACATAAAGTACATTTTTTTGTTGTGTTTTGTTTCTTTTCTCTACAGAATCCTTCAGGATCCTACCTGTTGATGCTGACGCTGCTTTGTTCAGCAGGATTCAGCCTGTAGAACAGAATAAAAGGCATCCTGCAAGAAAATGTGGTTTTTAATTTCATATAAACAAGCAAAACAACTCAAAGCATTTGGCTAGCATGTAGTTTGAACAGCAAGTATACTCCATAGCGCAATAGTTAATTTACCTGAGGTTATGAGCTGATCTAGCTGACAGTTAAGCAGAGACTTAAGTTACTGATGCCTGTAAAACATCCTAAAAATTCAGCTGGATTAGCTGTTACGCTAGGTAGCATATGTGGTACAGAAATTGCTAACGTTTTAATTATAAACATCATACTTCCTGTGTGTGCCAGTGTTCAGTTCTGTCCTTCAGACGGAAGGTTTTTCTTTAATAAAAGACTTTTTTTAATAAAAGATTTAAAGTCCTCGTCAGGTCTGACAGCTGGTCCGGGTTTATTGTAGTACAGTGTAATGCCTTCAGCTAATAACCAGTCTATGATAATACCAGCTCCAATACTACAGCTAATATACGCCTGTGCTGACCAACATCGCACTAGGGCCTCTTTTCCACTACAGGGTCAAATGGTTGCTGAGGCCGCACTGTCCCGCTTCGAACCCTTTAGACCGGTTTTTCTATTTGCTGTGTTGCTAAATCAGGACCAGGAAATGCATGGCATCTCGTAATAAATATGCAACACTTTTGCTATTTAGTTTTGCCCTACAATTTCTAGGCTAATGTAGCTACCTAAAGCCATAATTCATACCCCCACATCAATGAGATGTAGTATAGCAAATAAATAATGTTGAAATCCACTTAAACCAGTATGTTCGAAACTAACTCAATGGGGTTTGACGCGAGTGTGTGACGACTTCAGCATGCAGTTAGCACTATGCTAAAGGATAGCTATTAGCCGTGGTCCTGGCATAAAAGATGGTAAACAGTCACAAAATCACAGCTGGTACACATCAGCCTGCAGCTCGCTTTTAAGTGTTTGCCTCGTGAGGGTAATACTAGCTTCCACTAGAGCAAGACAGGACTAACGCCTGTGCTAATGCCATGGTAGGGATGTTGGACAAGGCCCGTAGGCGACTCAAGTATGTTAAAATTTATTATGCTACAGTGCACTAAAGTGTACTGAATATATATTTATATATATAAAGACCCAAGATCTTGCAGCATAATGGTGACACAAATATGGGGCGTGGTTGGTGTGGGAGACTGGGGTTCATTTCCCGGTCTGGGTGACTATGCTGCGCTACACCAACAAGAGTCCTTGGGCAAGACTCGTAACACTACATTGGCCCACTTCTGTAATACGAGCAACCTTGTAAGTCGCTCTGGATTAGAGCCATAAATGCAATGTAAATGGAGCCAATCAGCAGATCCCTACACCATTAAGCCCTCCCATCAAACAGATCTGCGGCCGCAAGAATGGTTAGCTAAATGTGTTGGAAAAACAGACCCAGCCCAGTTCGTAACCACTTGCTCAGAACCGTTCGGCCCTGCAGTGGAAAAGCAGCCTAGGCGTGATGTGGGGAGAAGTGGGGTAGTGCCATCAAGGCCAACTGTGCTCTCTAAGACTCAAAAAAACACTAATTTGAAAGACACCTGATGTGTCAGTGATAGTCAAGTGAAGCTGCAGTAGTATCATGTGTGTGAGAGAGAAAGAGAGAGAGAGAGATGTCTTGCTTTAGGCCACGCACCACACCTGTCAGGTGTTTCTTAGCATGCCTGTGTTTCGTGCGGACAGGGCATGGCATGAGAGAGGAAGTAAGCACATAACTTGGCTGTGGCATGTGTTCGCTTCTTTTGGTCCACATGCAGCTGCATACCTTACTGCTAGATATTTACATGCCCCCCCCCCTTCTGTCTCTCTCTCTTTTCATGCTAGTTATGCTCAAAACAAAGATGTGTGCACACCATATCTGAGATAAACCAACAATAATGTGAAATGTTCAGTATAATAACTCCAATACTTTACTGTTTTGAAATAGTACTGCACAAAAATTGCTTGTTTTGCAGTTACAGCATCAGGCCTCACTGATGTAGCACTTAATATTGTAATAATTTCTCAATAACATAACAGAAATGTAACTAAATTGTGCACTTAATCTCTAACATGGCAATAATTCACCTAATCATATATTACAGGGTCTCTGTCAATAATGTAATACATTTTTAAACAATATATATATATTTTTTTTTTTACATTATGGGTGATTTATTGCATTTCCATGTTGTTTAATTGTAATAGCTCATTACATTATACAGGGTTTGTGCAGAATTGTGTTACATGTCTGGGATTATTACATTATTAGGAGCTTTTTTGTTGGGATGGTTAAAATATATTCTGTTACAAATTAAGAAATGTAGTTGTAACATAATCCAAGGGATTATTAAAATATTAAAATAATGTAATCTGATTATTTTCAGTTACTTTTGGATTACAAACATTCGACTGGTACCGTAGTCTATTTCTGTAGACATAAAGACATATTTATATAAAGTAATAACACTAGATCTTCTTTAACCAGTCTGGTGAAATAACGGTCATTTGCTACACCTTGTGCAGCTAGTTAACATTTGTCTCCCTCTACTGGACATAACAAGGCAGAGCTACTCAGTCCTCACTATGAGACCACCGTCCACTGCTTGTTCACTAGTTCTTCATAACTGATTCGCCTCATTGATTTCAACACCAATAGAACAGGGAAGATGCTACTAGTTAACACATGTTTGACTTGGATCATTAAATCTCTTCAGTCAGTATACTTATAACTTACTAGTCACCTGTGATTGTAATGAGAAGACTTGTAATTCCTGAATTCTGTCACAGTGATTACTGATCTGCTTTATTTAGAAAAACTACAAACATAACTCAAGATTTCAAGAGGATTGATACTATTTCAGCTATGTGACACACTTTTGCCCAGCCATGGGAAAACCCTCTGAAGAAAAGGCCAAATCTCATTCATTTTGGGAGGCGGTTTATTGATGTCAGTGAGACCTGACCCATTAAATAACTAAATAACTAAAAACTAAGGACAAAACAAATGATTTATCACAAAAAGTCTACACTGACCTGAAGTCCCTGTAGCAATGACAGCGCTGCTGAGTTTTCCTACTCAACAACCCAAGAACCATCAAGGCACGGGCCTGCCACGAACTGGAAGCATCAGCTGGAACATCAGTCTCAACGTCTACAGGCAAGCAAGATTTACCTTCCCGTTGACTGAGAGGCTGCTGTCCAAGAGAGAAACAGCAGCTCCAACATCGATACCTTAAACCTCCACTAATATTTTGCAGTTGACCACATATATAAGTGTCCATTCTGGAGGAAAGATTTAGGGTCAGCCGACACAAAGATGGAGTTGTTTGGCCACAATGGCCATAGATGGACCATGGTGGTAGAATCGTCCTATGGGGCTGTTTTGCTGCCAGTTGAACTGGTCCATTGCTCAAAGTGGATGGACGAGTAAAGGCGCAGGTTTACCTCATCTGTTAACTATGTAACAGATGTAACTTGGGCACAGTTGGGTGGTCCGACAGGACAATGGCCCCAAACACACATCAGTGGTGGATAAAGCAGGCTAACGTTAAGATTTTGGGTTAATTACTGAATGAGATTACTGAATGGGTTCAGTTGTGAAATGTGAAATGAGGTGGGAAAAGGCTGAAATGCAGGGTAATCCAGCAACAGGTCTTGAAAAATGTTAGAACTTTTGGTTTTGAGGTCTTTCGTCCTGAGGTACCACTAGAAATTCTCACTAAGGGCTCAGATTAAACCTAGACTAAATGTATTTGGGAGGCTGCTTGTATGGGTTCTTTGTCATGCAACTTATGGTCATGACTTTCTATTAATTTCTATTAACATGTGAGTCTCTGTGGACTGCATCAATCCACATATTATGAACAAGCACTGTCAGCTGGGGTTGGTTAGTCATGTGCTAGTACAGATGAAGCACACTGATGGTGGTAGCTAGGTGTTTCGGCCTACCTGGATCAATTGAGTTGTATTTTGTTTAACTGTATTAAGATTAGCTGTAAACTTAACAGGTCAAATCTCTGTCTCTGGGCTTTACAGATGAGTAAAGAAAGCGTTTGAAGGTTTTACACACAGTGTCTGACTGCGGGTCCGCAGGTAAAAGAATGTGTCAGAAGTGGGATTCGAACCCACGCCTCCATTCGGAGACCAGAAAGCCCGTTTCAACGGAAGGACTGAGCCTTGAGTCTGGCGCCTTAGACCACTCGGCCATCCTGACACGACTGTTAAACGGCCTCACGTCGTCGTCTTTCAATCACACGACTACTCTTCCAGCCGTTATCATATTTGATATTTTTCTAAATAAATATGATATGAACTCTCTCCGAAATTAGACCACTGTCACTGTCACATGGATCTACCTGTCTGTTGGCTAGCTGTTACAGTAGCTATCTAGCTAGCTCGCTAGCTTTAACCTCTGTATCAAAACCACGTTAAATAACCTACTCTTTTTCGGGAGTATCATTTTAAGACCTGATTTAACGCACTGAATATCCAGCACCACCACTTCACCGTTAATATATATATGTGTTTGTACTAGTTTACAGCGCGACGTGCTCTGTTTTCATACTAGTTCCAGCTATGTGCTATAAGTCATATGTCTGCGTAAAATCGGGTGGTGGTGATTTGTAGATCAGCGATTCGCACAGCTGAGCTTCGCGCGACCCAACCTAGCGTATGACGCGCATGCGCGTTAAGACACGCGCTGATATCCGGTGTGAGTGATCTGCCATTTTGTTTTAGACCGTTCAAGGGTATTCAGCCAGCCAACCAAACAGACTCAACAAGCATGTACCGCTTCGCCAAAGCCGCCCTGAACCTCACAGGTAAGATCAAACGCATGTTCTTCTATTAGTTTAAGGGAGCTGAGACGCCATGCGGGCTTTAAAACGGCAGTGTTCAGCCTCGTTAGCTAGCTTGTCTGCAAAGGGGGGCAGCGCTCACTGTCAGTAGGTGATGTAGATAGCGCCAGCTAGTGCTAACCTAGCTAACCTGGGCTTCCTTGATTAAATTAGGCAAAATAGAGCCGATAACTGATATTTTACCTACTGAAATTATTAATTCAACTTTCTTTCCGTATTGCCTGGATCTTTGTTGGCTTTTTATTGATTTCGTGGTGTTTTCTTTTGGTCCTGGTATCCTCTGGTAACCTTAGCTAGCTGACAGCAGAAGTCGGTGCACAGCGACTCTCCAGTCAGTGTTATGATGCACAGTTATGGGTTAATGGTAAATTACCTCGCTGATTGTCAAAATCCAGTCTAATATGTTTAGATGGAGGGAATATAGTTCAAATGTATTAAGTTAATTTTTATAAATGTCCTTTGTATACGCTGTTATTTGGCCGCTGTCACACGAACACCTTGTCTTCAAGTGGCAACTTTACAGGAGGAAGGACCAGCATTTTCAATGGAAGTCAATTGGCAGATTAATTGTAAAATAATTGATCATGTTGACGATAAAAATAAAAAAAAAACAGTAAATTCAACCTTATCAAACTGTGGATGTTTAGTGTCCTACTGTTGGAAGAATGGATAATTGCATTAAACAAAAAGGTCCCTGTAATGTTTAGGTGTTATTTAAAGGACTCAAGCCCTTGTTAAATGTCAGTTAGTTGATTATCTAGTAGTAATGGCTCACTGGGCCACTAAGACATGTGCTCAGAGTACATGGTCACTTCACTCCTGAATGACATGACTAGACGTGATCATCTGTGGATTTGCCTTTTCTTCTCTTTAGGTCAGGGTTCCCGTCAGGTTGCTGTGAGACATGGCTCAAGCTCATCCCCAGACTTTCACGCGAAGTATGGCTTGCCTGTGCTGATTGCCGGTGCCACATTTTGTACTGCAGTCTGGGGCTATGTGAGTGCACCTTTTGTCTCTCTCGTGTTCAACCTAGACGTAAACTACCTAGAGCTGCTACCTCCACCCATTCAATCCCATTCCTTCCCAGAAGATTAGTGTTTGATGCTGGTTTTGTGTCATGACCATGTTCCTCGTGTTCCCAGGTGGCCACATCAACTGGCATTGTATGGAATCTGTCACCCGTGGGCAAGGTGCAGCCTAAGGAATGGAGGGAGTAACGGACCCAACGTCCAGCAGTTTTCCTTTTGTCTGGAAATGGAGAAACGGAACATCCCAAAACTTTCTGAACTTTTCCATGTTTCTGATGGAGATGCTGTATACCTAAGCCCAGTTGGTTGGCTTGCCATGTCTGTAAAAATGTAATAAATTAAATAATGAACCATGTGTTGCTGCATTGTATTATATTAGGTGGGTTTATTTGTGGTCCAATACTTAAAGCATCTGTTAAGATGATCAATATGGTAAAGTTCTAGGTCAGCATTTGTGCCTTACTCTTAAAATATTTGCACTAAATATACATGTTTCTTTGGGTGTTTTAGTGGGTGTGTTTAATATGAGGGTGTCTAAATTGAGTTTAGAAAGAATGATGAACCTTTTTCCTGTAAAGGGGTGAAGGTCCACAAGATGTCGCTATTGTGCCTGTAACGATAGACAGCCATTGAGTACGTGCCATGAGGACGCACGGGCATTGACACATTTTATTTATTTATTTATATATATATATATTACTTTTTTTCCTGATATATATTTTAGCACAAATAGATTTTTGTGAATTAAAGTGTTTTTGTGTGTTGGCACTAGCGTGCATTTTAGGTTACTATTTATGTGGACAAAACAAGGTGAGGGCTCATTTATAGTTATAAAAACTTAAAATGTTAGATAATCTAAAGCTTTATTTAAAATACAATAAATTAGTAAAATTATAGTTTTAACACTATTAGATTAACTGGTACGAGTTTAAAAAAAAAAAAAGGTGCATACCGCTGCTTCAGTAGACGCAGTCTGACGCACCGTGGAAGTTTTGATGGACAGCACGCTCGTCCGGTAATCAACGACAAGGACCGATCGCCCCGCCCACGCCTCTACCGCCACGAACCAATAGGCTTCACGCTGTGTCAACCGGCCCCACCCACCTCGAGTGCGTGAGCATGAAGCTAAGGTCATTTCCATTCGGGAACTACGAGCTCTCGAGTCCGCAGCTAACACAGCCAGCCAGCAGCCAGTAACGCCGAAAACACCCAGCCAAGATGTCTCTGTCCAACAAACTCACCCTGGACAAGGTGGACGTGAAGGGAAAGCGCGTCATCATGAGGTTGGTTTTTACAACACGTCTTTCGTCACTTAGTTGTGTTTTTATTTTTATCTTTATAACTAGCTAGCTTTATAACTCCATCCAGTCTGGTAATGCCTTCTTTTTCGTGTGTGCGTGTTTTACCTGCCCGCCCTGCTGCTTTCTGAGTTACAGACACTGCCGTGTTAAACTCCGTCAGAATGAATGGTAGCGGTTCAGTTGACGTCTTGCACAGGAAGTGGGGAAAGTGGGCATGTCACGCATCACGTTTTTGCAATTTCCCTTTAAGACCACCACTTGCGCACTTTATTAATATATATAGTGATTTCTTAACGTGCAGCAACTGCTCATGTTTATTAATTCACTCATTAATGTGCTCATGGTCGGATGAAAAAGTAAAGATTGTTCCGTAATGAGGAGGAGTTGCACCTCTTGCCCCCTCTACTGGCGGTGAAGAGCATGACATAACATCGCCTTAACGCGAGTCTTTTTAACGTCGAGTCCTTCATCAGATGCATCTCCACTGTGTCCTGCTTTCCTCTAAAAATGTCGAGTTCATTACTGGGTTAAGAAAAAAAGGACCAGCAGGCTGTTTTAGGATAGCTCGGGCCATCGTGGCCGGTGTGAACGTGTTCTTCAGCACGTTTACCATTCGTAAATATAGCTAAGCTTGCTTAGGCCATAATACTACATAATAGCAATGTGGAGGTGGGACAGAGGTGGGGGAAAGGCCACCAATGCTGCCAAAAGCAGCCTGTAGCAACCCTCCTCTGACTAATCAGAGTTTCGGAGGCTAGATCCAACAGCTTTACTCAAAAATGCACATACACTGGGCTCAAAAGACCTTCTATAGGCTTCCATGAGACACGAATGACCTCCAGTAGGCTTCAGTAGGGCAAAATCATGATCGATAGGCTTCCATGGTGCCTCCTCATGGCTGAACCTCTAAGGGACTGGTATGGAAACAGCCATTAACATGATCTCAGTCCTAATTGTCATCAATGTGTCCTCATTGCACATCATGCCACCCTTATTTACTCCTGTTGCTTTTCCTGTGTTGTATTTCAATGGCAGACTGGGCTGATCATTCATGCATTCATTCTGCCTGGGTTCACCAGCCTGATGGATGCATAGAGAAAGCACATAGAGGGGGGCTTAGGTGTTACGTAAGCCGCTGTAGTGAGGGAGCTAGTGTGAACGTGCCACGGTGTGCGTGTACGTGGGACCTCCCAGTGACACATAAGAGGAGTAGAGAAACTTTCCACATACAGATGACCCACGAAGCCATGAAGAGGCACACTGGCTCATGAGACTCCTCTTGTTCTTTAAAGTAGCTCAGAAGCATCATGGAAATGTTGCCTCAAATGAGCAGACTCACAAAGTCACAGAGTTGTAAAACTGCTAGTTTCTGTTCTGATGACTGGATCAGCAGTGAGTCAGTTCAGACGGGCACAGAGTCTGAAGGCTGTGCTGCAGAAACTGAGGGTAGGAGCACAGCCTCCTTTGGGTTACTGTAGTACTCCAGTATCAAATATTAAAACCAGTGATATTTGATCCAGTTTAAACGGCCTAGAATGGACGATGGTCGTGGCTTTTAGGGGCTCTGTCTTATTGCCTTTCATTGCAGCATCTGTGTCAGCATCGCAATCCCATAGTGATGGACAAAGCTCTATAGGACCTTTTTAATCTAGGTGTTGTTTTAAAGCCTTGCTTCTTTGACCTTGTTTAGTACAAAATTCTCATAGCACGACCGGATCACCTTACGAACAGATGTTAATTTATAGATGTGACTTGATGGTATCAGCGAAAGTCTTGCTTCTTAAAGAGGCAAGACGTAGTTTGGCAAAAAAAAATCCAACGGACCTGATTTGTCACTTACTTAAGGATGCAGTCGGTCACTCAGGGTGGCAAGCTGTTTAATTTGCATCCACAAAGCACTAGCTAGCATGAACCGGCAGCTTTTTGAGATTAAATGTATTTGAATATAATTGTTTTTGGCCCCAAATATTGTTTTACCCATAACCAACAGCAGATGTTGTAAAGTGTGCTAGTGGCCTGTTTGTAAGCAACCAATACCACTGTCCTATAGTAGAAGTATCTTCTCTGTTTGTTTTATAAGTAAACTGGGCTGAATACAATAAAAATAATGTTGCTTGCCTGCTGTTAAAACCTCTTTCAGGCCAAGAGTGTAGCAGTATGCAGTTTTTTAATAATTGAATTTAGCACCATTTTGTTGAATTGTAGAAGGCTATTCACTTCAGTGTACGTGTTCAGATTGATAGTCATTAGGGTTTATGACTGCAGGTTGTGACGCAAAAATGTGACCACATTATTGTGGCGGGTGTGCTCACCTGCCTTTTATTAAGTATATCCAATAAATGAATGCAGCGTTTGCAGTCAACATAACCCACACCAGCATATTCTGTGTTCTACGTCACATGGTTATGGTCATCACTTTTCTTCATTAAGATTTTGTTCACAATATTGTGATTATGTTGAATCATGAACTGAATGAAGTCGTGAGACAAATTTATTGTTACACCCCTACTAGACATTACTGAGGCCAAAACACTACTACTGATGTACAATTAATTTGCCATATCTCTTCCAATTAAAATTAAGTGAATATTGTTTCTCACACAGGGTTGATTTCAACGTACCCATGAAAGACAAGGTCATCACAAACAACCAGAGGTAAAGCAGATCTTAAATCTAATAATAATAATAAAATCTTAAATGTTATATGAATTCCTCTCATTTCTAATCTGTGTTTTACCAGTGTTTACTGGTGTAAATTGGCATACAAGGTTCACAACATCCAGAACTTTCTGTCTCTGTGCAGGATCAAGGCTGCAGTCCCATCCATCCAGCACTGTTTAGACAACGGGGCTAAAGCCGTGGTGCTGATGAGTCACTTGGGCCGCCCTGACGGTGTCCCCATGCCTGACAAGTACTCTCTGGAGCCTGTGGTTGCAGAACTCAAGACCCTGCTGGGGAAGTAAGTGAGCTTTCTGGTAGAGCTGTCTTACCGGTCATGTACACAGTAGTAAAGACCGGGTTAAAAATGACCACTGGTCCATGTCCTCTCTTATCTAGTGGGCAGACAGTACAGAGGACTCTGCAGATGTAGTGTAGATTGTGCTTGGAATATGATATGATGACCGGGCAGAAAGCTCTTAACAGTACATTTGCATAAGTAGAGGAGCATGATATGATCAACTTTAAAAGTGCTTTTTTAACCCCTTTTCTCCAGAGATGTTAGGTTCTTGAAAGACTGTGTGGGCCCAGAAGTGGAGAGAGCCTGTGCTGACCCTCCTGCAGGTTCCGTCATTCTCCTGGAGAACCTGCGCTTCCATGTGGCCGAGGAGGGCAAGGGCAAAGATGCTGCTGGCAACAAGGTGAGTGTCAAGATCACAGCTGCAGTCAGTAGACAGGGGAAAACTGCTTAGTCATGGTCTGCATGCAGGGGCTGTCTAAGGAGGAAAAATACAAGCCAGCATTGTTCTTGCTATAATTAAATGATTGTTGATGGACATGCAGTTTTGAGAATGGCTAATAAATCTATGCAAGATTTTATATTCATTTCATAGAGATTGCTATCCTGCCTGTTATGTTTTTTTTTCTAGTTTTAATAGATTCATAACTGATTCTAATAAAATTCAGTAAATCAGAGCATCTCCAAAGTATGGAGCAGATGATGTGGTGTGTTTCTGGGATGCATCAGGGTGTCCAAGGCCCATTGATGCACATGGGGCGTGAAGGCTTACCCAGCCTAACCTACAGTAGCACAAATTCCTGAGAAAGGTCTTGTGGAGTCAGCTTTGGTGGCTCGAGGGGACCTACACAATCTGGCTTAATGTTTTAATGTAATTGGCTAATTGGTGTATACACTTGTCCAAAATACAATTCTGAGACTTGTTTTAAACAGAAATATAAAAAATTATTCTATTGTTTATTCTATGTAAATTGATTTTCCTTAATTTCATGATTCTTTTGAAAAATATAATAAAATATGAATTAAATCAGGTAATGGTAAGAATTCAGATTACTTACCAGAATAACTGATGTTTATAATCCAGATATAGGTTTCTTTATGTGTTAACTGTCATACACCTGTGGCTCTGATGCTGCTGCTACCCTCACACTATCGGTACTTTAGTCCAGTCAGCAGAACAGTCCAATCAAATGAATCATTGTGCAGACCAGCTCAGCAGAAACATGGTGGCAGTGAACAGGCCTGAATTGCATGCTGCACAAACGCAAGCCTCATCATCTGCCTACCTACCACTCTCAAAGGGCAAAGGCTGCAGGGCAACATTACTGGAGTGTATGGTTGGCCTTTTGACATTTACAGGAAGGGCACCGAGGTGGCCTTGAGTGAGTGTGTTGCTTTTCTGGTCCATGGAGCCCTGACTGGAATGCAGTGTAGGGAAGGAGAGATGAGAAGGGGTAAGGGGGGAGGAAACACAAATGCCCTGCTGACCTTTCTGGGGTTCTAATGATGGTACAGTACACCATAATTCCCTCAGTGGACTTTGGACCTTTTTGTAGAGTAAGGTTGGGTAATATTTATATCTATGTTTTAACAATTTACTGTGTTGAAGATATGATGTTACGCTAGACCTTGCCACCTGTCAAACGTTGGCCTTCGCTTGGTTGTGGATAAAGTAGGCTCACTGGTTTTGAGTTTATTGCTTAACCTCTCACTGTTGCCCCCTTCTCCACCTCCTAGCTAGTGTGGAGTATGAGGACCCACCTTTCACAGACACGACCTTTCATTCAGCCGAGTTCAAGAGTTGTGAACTTTAGCTACTTAAATGCTGCAGAAACCTGATCGGAGTTAAGGCTGATCTCAAGCCACTGGGGTTTGATTTGAATGTAAATGTAGCTTATGAATGTGCCTTCTGATGGAGTTTCATTTTCAACAGTCTTTTGTTGAGGGGCTGAAAGTGAATAAGGCTCCTAATAGACCACCTATCAGATTTTTAACAGCTTATTCAAAGCTATAAGTGATTTCTGGTGAAGAAACACTACTGCTTGGGCTCATTAAGTTTCTGGTTCTTTCTTTCCTCCAGACCAAAGCATCTCAGGAGGAGATAAATGCTTTCAGGGCCTCCCTGTCCAAGCTGGGTGACATCTACGTTAATGATGCCTTCGGAACAGCACACAGAGCCCACAGGTAAGCTTCCAGTCACAATTAGCCAGGTTAGCTTGTTTGGTTAAGCAGTACTTTTAACTGCAAAGATAAGGTTACTCTACGAAGCTAACTGTACCCTTTACTTCAGCTCCATGGTGGGAGTGGATCTGCCTCAGAAGGCTGCAGGCTTCCTGATGAAGAAGGAGCTGGACTATTTTGCCATGGCCTTGGAGAAACCACAGAGACCTTTCCTGGCTATCCTTGGAGGGTGAGGGAGACACGCACACAAATACGGAGTGGGAAAGATATTGGGGGGCTTCCCAATTGTGTACTAATTAGTAGTACTAACTAGTTGTATGGACAGAAGTGTTGAGTATACTCCCAAATCTATGATGCATACTTAGAATGGGCTGTATATTTGAGTGTGGTTCGTTTCCTGCAATTTATACAAAAATGAAGCAAGTGCAGCAGGAATGTAAGAGGAATGTATCCGGTTATAGTTGTAGCTTGAGATGGCGTATGTTGATGAAACAGCGCTTCGTGGCTTCTTGTTAGTAGGAAATTGATCAGTATGTTAATATTATGTGGTATCCTGTCAAACCCATGCTATTAAAATTCATTTTCAGTATATATCTTATTAGTGTGTAGAACACAGTTGGGACACGCCCATTAAGTTATTCAGATAACCGCCTGCCATCAGCAGCCGGAGCCAGAGAGGGCACAATTGGCCTTGCTCTCTTCAGGTGGGTAGTGTTGGGAGCGTTACATGTGATGGCGGGAGAGTTGTAACCAGTGGGATTCGGATAAATCTTTTAGACCAGTTTTCCCCCAGCCACAGGACTAAAGCTTTAGCAGAGCTTCTATTATCGCTGCTGTTATTGCAGCCTGTGCAAGTTGTTGATGGTGCAAACATTAACAGTGTAGACTCATCAAAAGGCGATGTCCTGTATAAACATACCAGACAAAGATTTGTGGTTGACCACTACAAATACTCAACACATGATGTTTGGTAAACCTTATAGATTCTCTCTTAATTCAGCAAGTTCCTGTTTTGCTTATTACGGGGCTTTCTGGTGTCAACCAGAGGAGGATGTAGGTCTGGGCGATATGGTAAAAATACTATGCCATGATATTTTAAAATTTCTTTACACAATATTTATAATACATATAATCACAGACTAAAAACATAATTAGTGACAAATTTTTATAAACTGCTTTTCAGATACTCTCCCATACTGAATGCAGTCTTAATTAAACCAGTCTAATTACACTGTTTGTAATGAAACCTGCAGCTGATCAGTGTTTATTAGGCATTTGTTAGGCACAGTATCCTCCATCTGCTTAGAAAAGCATATTGTTATCACAATAACAAAATGTATCATGATATGATAAAATATTGTCATATTGCCCAGCCCTAGGAGGATGGGTTCCCTTTTTGAGTCTAGGTTCCTCTCTAACTGAGGGAGTTTTTCCTTGTCACTGTCGCCACTGGCTTGTTTAAAAGAGGCTCTCTATTTGTTGTGAAAAGCACTAAATAAATACACTTAAATTGAGTTATAGATTGTAGGTTATAAAAGACAAGATCGATTAACAAAGCTATTTGCCTACCAAGCTCAAATATTGTATTATAATATCGTTTTTAGCTTTCATTCATTTTTGATGTCCAATTACAAGCCAATGACTAGAGTGAAGGGTTTACTATTTATTAAGTACACCCATATAGTAGCAGATCTTCCTGAAAGCATCAATGACAGTCCAGGAATAGATGGGTTTATCTGCTTGTGCAATATGGCCACATGTGTGACAGTGCCCTACTTAACTGGCTTAATGCATACTAAACAAGTGTCCAGCAGACTGCAGGGCCCTACCACTGCACAAACTGCTGCTGAACACGTGTCCCCTTTTGGAAGAAGGTCGAAGTCTAGAACAATGCAGATCTATTGTGCAATGACCCTTTATCACAGGGGTTCTGTTTTTTGACCAGAACCTAGCCAAATTGGCCTCTCAGCCAAGCTTCTTTCATTAGTCAGTTCATTTTTCAATAAACCGTTACGCTCTCAAATCCCATCGTAGAAGATGATCACTGAATTCAGGTAGGGGGTATGAGAGAATAGAAGATTTGTACCTTTACAAAAACTAATGTGATCACAAAGGACAAGCTCAGGAGGTGGTGGGTAGCACGCCCCTGCATGCTCATTGGCCGCCACTAATTTGCAATGATTACTCCAGTGTTTGGAGAGTCTGGCTCCATTCCAGGGACAGAGTTCACCTAACGGAATTCGCATGTATAAGCTGTACAAACAACAGCCTCCGGTCATCCAAGACTGCTGAACTCCTCCACTGCAGAACTTTATTTTGACTTTCACACCCATCCCGGACCCTAAAAGACTCCAGTAACTCACTTGCAGTGGGGAAACGAATGGAGTTGTTCCGCTTTTCCTTACCAGTGCTTTGATGATTGCAGGGCCAAGGTCAAAGATAAGATTCAGCTGATCAACAACATGCTGGACAAAGTGAACGAGATGATCATTGGGGGCGGCATGGCCTTCACCTTCCTCAAGGTCCTCAAGAACATGGAGGTGAGTGACCTGAAAGTAGTGCTGCTTTCAGGATGAAGCCCATAGGGATTAAAATGTAAGTGTCCATCACTTCTGTGGGCCGAGATTTAGGTGAATTATCAGGTTTGTCAGAATTTTAACACACACACATACACACCACCTCGGTATAATGGTCTGCTGATGTACAGTGGCACCCTTTCTGTTACTATGAATAGTTACATGAGTAGAAGATGAAACCTTCTTCTCAACATTTTAATCAAGACTAGCATATTTTAGTTTTGAACAATTTTACAGTGAAAACATGTTGATTTTTGGGTAATACTGGTACCAACAATAAATTAGCACATGTGGGATTTAAAATTTAAAGTGACTGATTGGGTGTAGAAAAAAGGAGAACAAATCCTCTGGACTTTGAAACTTGTGCAAACTATTCTGAAGGCGTCAAAAGCAGAAGGAGTAATGGCTATGTTTGGGGTATTTTTGGGGTCCATAGAGAGGTCATTGAGTAAAGTAAACATTTTCAAAAGCAGTACTCCAGTAGAATAAAGGACAGTTGCTTCTAATTCCAATTTTTATTTATAATGCCAACTATATTCACATTCTTATATTCTTATATTCTTTTTTTTGGGACAGATCGGAACATCCCTGTTTGATGAGGAGGGATCCAAAATCGTGAAGGACCTGATGGCCAAGGCAGAGAAGAATGGCGTCAAGATCGCTCTCCCAGTTGACTTCGTCATCGCTGACAAGTTTGACGAGAATGCCAAGACCGGGACGGCTACAGTGGAAGCTGGCATTCCAGCTGACTGGATGGTACGATGGTCCAGTTCCGTCCTGGCGGACGATTGTTTACAGGCATACTCTGCTGCAGTTCTAATTTTTGTACTGTCCTTCTGTACTTTTTGTGTGATTCAGGGTCTGGACTGTGGGCCTGAGAGCTCTAAGCTCTATGCAGAGGCTGTGGGCAGAGCCAAGCAGATTGTGTGGAACGGACCTGTTGGTGTGTTTGAGTGGGAGAATTTTGCTAAGGGAACCAAAAATCTGATGGACAAAGTTGTGGAAGTGACCAAAAATGGCTGCATCACCATCATTGGTAAGTACAGCCTGACCCAATCAGATGTGCGTCCTGGTTTAGGAACCAAATTTTTATTGTCTTTATCAAAGCTCTCATATTCTGGGTTAACCTGATTGTTAACCACTGGGTGGCAGCAGGTGTGTGTGTGTGTGTGTGTGTGTGTGTGTGTGTGTGTGTGTGTGTGTGTGTGTGTGTGTGTGTGTTCCATATACAATGTAGATACTTTATTGATCCCGAAGGACACTTAGCAGCCAGTAGCAACTGCACAATACAGCACAGTAATATAATACAAAAAATAGAAACAATAAATAACTGCAATATTCAGTGTACCATAATTACCATTGTTGTACAGTTCCAATGCACCACAGCTCGATGCTGGAGGGGGGGGGCTTTACACCTCTAGTGCAGACCTGGCATTAGGCATGGTCCCAAAACTAGATACTTCTGTACAGGGGCTAGACAAGCTGTGTGTGCAATGTGTCAGCAATGGGTGCAACTTGCAGTAGCTTAATTTTTTTTAGAAGGGGTGTCTACAAAATTTCAAAACCTTGCATAGCCTATCTATTACAACAACAAATGTGGTTATTGTTAATAAAATACAATGTGATAAAGGCACAAATGTCTCTCAAAATGGCAAAAGATTAATAAATTATTAAAATAACAGTGTCCAAAGGTAGCAGTAATTAGCATAAAGTCTTTCAGTCTTACAGAATTATGAGACTGAAAGACTTGCTAATTACTGCTACCTTTGGACACTGTCAATACACAAGCATTATGGGATGTTTTTTGTGTGTGTTTGTTTGTTTATATATTTATATATATATATATATATATATATATATATATATATATATATAATTACATTTCTGTGCCCCATGTTCTCAGGTGGCGGAGACACAGCTACCTGCTGTGCCAAGTGGGACACCGAAGACAAGGTTAGCCATGTAAGCACAGGAGGCGGAGCCAGTCTGGAGCTTCTAGAGGGTCAGTTTAACTTTCCTTCCTGTTACTAAAAATATTGTGATTTTACTTCAGTATTAATCAGCAGCACATCTGCTCTAAACTGTGTGGCTGTAATATGTATAAAAAACCCAGAGATTGGATTGGATCGGTTTTGCCCATTACGAAGCATTAAGAGACTCATCTGCTCAAGGAGCCTAATAATTACCTAACATGTTTGTTGCAAATGTGTTAATACAAATCACTACATAATGCTGCTGTAAACAGCAATGCAACTTTTTGGTTTTCCGGGGGGGAGGGGTTGTTTTTGTTGTTTTTTATTTCGGGCTGAGTAGTAGGCTCTTGAGACAGGACTGCGATCTTTACAGAGAGGTTTAAAACAAAAAATAAATGAAACCAGCTGTATTGGGACAAAATGTTGCTGTGTAATGCTACTCTGCATCTCAACATGTGTGATGCCACTGCAAGATGTACAAATATTTGTTCTCCTTTATCCACAGGTAAAGTCTTGCCTGGTGTGGATGCTCTCAGCAGCGTATAAAGACCTGGAGCTTAGTCTGCTGACGTTGGGGTGCTCTACCCTGAAGAGGCTGTCGCTCTTGTTCACTCACTCGGCGCTTGTTCGACACATCACCTTTCAGGGACGCAAATGACGAATACCCATCTCTCTGCTGCATCAACGGCCGACTGTGTGTTGTGCTGGACTCTCTCGCTGGTTCCCCATTAATTTTCAGTTACTCCACCATTGTATTATTACCGTATTGCCTACTGGGAGGCCTCACTCACACAGACCGCATACTTGGTCCTTCTGCTCGTCCAATAAGGAGAGTATGATACCTGAAGCTTAGTGCCGTTACTAGGTTTACGCCTCCTTTTAGGGCATTTGTCATTTGTTTCACCTGCTGAAGTGTTAGTTTATGTATGTCTATTTGTGTCATCCTCGTAGAGCTAATGAGAGTATATATCCTACATCAAACATGTAAAGATGAAAATGTGGCGTGTGTGTGTTTGATGTTACTGTAGAATGTATATTTTATATTTGCCGCCTCTTCACAGATGTTGAAACTGTACGTGAAACTGCAGACACTTTCCCCCTTCATAATGCACTTGTCATCCTGGTCCTATTGCTTGTAAGAGATTCTCTTCAGTAGGTTCTCACAGATGGGCTGACCAGAAGACCCAGGTAGTCTGTCATGGAATTTAAATAAAAGAGAAAAATGTACATTTTTGTCCTTAAATATTTGTCTTATTTGCATATCTGATGTATACAATACTCTTTGATCTGTATTATTCTATAGTACTGAAAAGGCTCTTTGACAATAACAGTAGAACCTATTTTTGTGCTATTTAGAACAACTGCCTTAACTGAAGAACCATTTGAGAGTAGGCCAAAAGTTTATAGATAGCAGGTGAGACAATGTTTGCTTGCCATATGCTGCAGTAACATCCTCTGCCCTTCCAAGAAGGTCACATGGTAAATGCTGGAACATTTGCTATGAGGATTTCACTGCATTCAGACACATTCTATAGAAATGTGAGGGCCATATTATAGAAGTAGAGTTTTTGCCTGATTGGAAAATCAAACCCTGTCTCCTGTGTGCGGGCCCTGTGGTGTTACTTTTAGGCTTCTGTGTGAGGATGATGAGTAAAATCCTCAACTGTCAGGCTTTTTTATATACTATTATTATAGAAAAAATATAGTAAGTATGGGTGCTTGACAGTCAGTACCATTATATTTCAAGGACCAGAATTTCAGCTAAAATGTTGGTTGGGCCATAATGGAGGTTATTGATGCCAACATAAAATGATCTACTTCTTTAAATCTGGACCTTGTAATCCTTGGTAGGTGTGACACTATGTGGCTACAGTGGACACTATGTGGCTAGTTACATTACCTGTTCCCCTAACGTCCAGCAAAAACAAAATCCAGAACTGGAGTTTTGATTCTAGGTCCAGATTGAAAGACCTGAGATCTGAGCCCAATAAATGTGCATGCATGCTTGTGTTTTGATACCGCTACTCCAACAAAAGCTGAATGAACTCTCAACACTAGTTCACACACTTGGATGCACTACATGAACCAAAGTATTGGGACACCTGCACATTCGTTGTTTCTTTTCCTGTAGTTCCTGCATCACTGGCCAGGTGACCTCATTGTCCCCTCCAGTAGGACTGGCATTGACCATCTGCTTCCTCATGGTAACTGGGGTCATTACACAAACCACTTTGGTTTCTTTAGTTGCCACAGAGATTTCACTGGCAACCTCTACTGACGCTGAAGCTTCAGCCATTACCGTGGAGATCTCTGCAACAATATTACTGGTTGTCATGGGGATTTCATCAGCTTTTGCAGCTGCTGTGATGATTTCCCTTGAAACCATGAGTCGTAGTGGTGGCTGTAGAGATCTGGCCTGGCTGACCTCAGGGTTTGCTGTGTTTGTGTCCATGAAATCAACAGAGAAAGAGAAAACACACACACATGCACACACATCCATGTGGTGGTCACTATTACTGGCAGACAATGCAAGTGCATATCAATCAATCAAATTAAATGCATTTATATAGCAGCTTTCAGTGTCATAATAATAATAAATATTTCATATAAAAATAAAATGTGAATATTTAAGATGATAAAAATTAAGTAATAAACTAAATAAATAATAAAATAAAATAGTAGACAAAATAAAACATAAAATATCAGATACACTCAGATATTAATTCAGTTTCATATATCTATATCATCCACAGAAGGTGGATTCTTCTTCTGCTTCTGACTGAAAATATAGACATGTTTAGGTCAACTCAAACTTTATGATTTACTGAATATTTACTGGTGAGTAGACCCATTTGAGAGACCAGGGAATGTCGACAATGCCAGCAGTGACCTGGCCAAGCTCTGGGTGTGCTGTGTTTTTTTTTCTGAAATAAATAAATAGATCTTTTTGCTTTAAATGAGAAATGTTCTGATTGGAGAAAGAAACAACCTGCATTCTAGCATAAAAACCTTATCCCATCTGTGAAACACGGTGGTGGTAGTATCATGGCTTGGGCCTGTTTTGCTGCGTCTGGGTCAGGACAGCATGCCATCAATGATGGAACTATAAATTCTGAATTATACCAGCAAAGACTTTGGGAGTCTACATTTGTTTGATCTGGTTCTCCTTATTTACATTTAGGACTAGTAATAATTTTTAAAGTCAAATTTATGCAGACCAGGGTTCACAAACTTCCAAGCGCCATTGTATTTAGCCACTGCAACCTGACTTTAATATTTACTTCACACTTATCTTTAATGTTGTTGATTCTCATGTTCATGACTAAAATGCTAAACATTTCGCTGTTTAAACAGTTTAGAGCATCCATCACAAAAACGGCTTCAGTACAAATGCTAACTAATTTAGCCAGTTAGCCAAGCTAATACATGTGAATATTCACCTGATAGGGTTAGCTTTTAGCCCAGCACCAGGCTAACACCTGCTTACTACACCAGCTCTCTCCTGGCAGTTGCGTGAATATGTACAGTTGGGCTTAGCCTTTTTGACCAAGCTTCCAAAATTCTCCCGGAGTAGCCATTGTGTTTAGCCACGAAGGTCTTCTAGTGCCAGTCGGCTGGGTGCAGCCTAGGTAAATTTTGGAGAGTGTAAATAAGTCAAAACTGTTTGGTAACAGTAGTTTTGGGGTTTGGCCAAAAAAACAGGGAACTGGCCTGTTTTATTAATATGGATTTTTTTTGCGTTTGTAAGAGGACACTCTTACAAGTGCCAGCTTGTGCGAAACAGTGTGAAAACATAGAACGTCAAGCATTAAACCTTTAGATAACTCTCTCTAACTATTAATCAAAATTCACAGCCTCTAGTATAGAGCACTTCTATTTTGGGGATTGACAAACGTTGTTGACGAAAGCTATTGCAGCGGTGGACTACATGTCCAGTAATGCAACGAGCGCAGCCTAATAGGCCCCGCCCTCACCTGCTGAGGTGAGCTGCTGTGATAACAGGTTGCCGCTGAACAGCTGGGAGAGGGGAAAAGAAGGCGGGTTTACAGAAAAGATAAACAAAGAAAGGTAAGAAGGGTGAGCACAAATAAAGAATGGCAATCTATCTGTCTAATGCAGGTAGTCCTGCATCTTATAACGCTCTGAACGCCAAGCTAGTTGGGTCCTCCACTGCTGCCCTTTCATCGAGAGAACAACTGGGCGCGTGACACAAAGGGCTCGTGCTGTTGTGTTGAAAAGGCGCCGGGAGACAGAGTGAGTGAGTGAGTGAGAGAGAGAGAGAGAGAGGGACAGAGGGAAAGGGACAGAGGGACAGGGACAGGGACAGAAAGAGATGGGGGTTGCTTTAAACAGTGGTAGGCAGTTTAGGGAGTTTGGGAAGACTAACTTGGCGACGTTTTCAGGCTCCGGCTCTTTGCTAAGGTTCAGCACAACTCTGCCCACCCAGCTGTTGAACGTAAGTAGCCTTAGCTGGGCGCTGTGTCGACTCAGCGGTTGCCTTTGGCTGTTCAGTCGAGTCTTACAGGAGATGATTCGTCCCGTGCATGTAGTGGTATGACTGTGTATTACTTGGGATAAGTCTGTCTGTGATATGAGCCTTGAATGAAATATGACTGTAAGCATGACGAATTAAATAAGGCACTGCTTTTGTGTTGCAGGAAGGATATGAGGAGTGAGAGGCGCGAATGAAGCCATGGTTTCAATCGAGGACTGGAAACCAGATGAGGTCTCGACGTGGATGAGGAACATTGGCTTTCCTCATCACGCTCAGAGCTTTTTAGGTAAGTATATCTGTGGACAGCTGTGTTATCTGGGCAGAACAAGCTGGAAAAGTGACCGAACACGAGGAAAACTAACAAAATAACAGTTTCACCTGTAAACGCAAGGGGGCGCTCGAGTATTGTGCATAATGTGGCCACTAACAGTATGAGTAATTCATATGTGACTGAAAAACTCCTGTTCTTTCTTCACAGAAAATGGAGTGTCGGGACTGGAGCTTTTGGAAATCACTGATACACTCTTAGGTGACTTTTGTATTTTCTTTAACTCGATCGGTTCTCTAGCTCGTACGTCTATCCACAGAGGAGTTAATCCATCCTGAGAAGAGTTGTTTCAGAGCTCTGAGCTCTTGAGCTCTTTGATGATTACCCACAGGGTGTGTGTGTGTGTGTGTGTGTGGTTGTGGTTGTGTCATAGAGCAGTATACACAATACTCATCCTGGCCACTGTCTTTTCTTTGGGGAATGGTACTTAGGTAGATGCCTCAACCTGCCATGCTTGAGTCCACATAGTGTGTGTGTGCGTGCACCAGAGGCCTTTCAAGTATGTTTGGGAAAGAGATTTGGACGTTAAATGTCACACCCAGATTCACTTTAAAAGCTTTCTAAGTATACGTTTTGTTGGTCAGTCAGTGCAGTGCTTTTTATTCCCTTATTTAAATGTGATTTTTGGGGGGGGGGGGGTTAATGCCTGAACTGAAGACTAAACCTTTCACATTCAACCAGTGATTTTCCTGAGCACACACACTATTGATTTAATGCCAGTATCATATTTTTCAGAAAGGCAGTCATGTGCTGTTTTGGTGTAAGACTGTGGACGTCAGCACTTTAGAGATAAATGCCCATTGAGCACAGATCCTATCATAATTTACTGTTTTGGGCAGGTCATGGGCTTTCAGTTTAACAGCTTGATTCACTCACATTGGTCTGATTTAATGGGCACAACAGATCTTCACTGACTCATCAGTGTCAGCCATATAATTCAGACCAGGTTTCAGGTGTGTTTAGGAAACTGACACATGAGGAATAATCCATTGGCAGTTTAGCTGTTGAGGCCCCTGCTGACTCAGCCTGTGAATAAACCCTTGTAGTGTTAAGGTATTAACAATGCCAGCATTGTTTTTTTGTAAGTATATATATATATATATATATATATATATATATATATATATATATATATATATATATGAAGTAGGTCTGTGTAAATTATCTACAGCAGAAGAGATGCTCAGCATACATAGTCCAAGACAGCAGAGATGCATTCATGTGCATATTTCACATCTAATAATTTCAGCATGTGAATAAACACTTTAGGTAATATTAAAGCACCACTATGGAAAATTAGCATTTCTTGCTTCTGGGCTCCCCCTAGAGTCGGGATATGTAATTCACGCGTTGAGCCATCACTAAAAGGCATGTTTTTATAAACGAGCTGAGAAATACAGAAGTAAAAGTGAACGAAGCATGTTATAATATAATAATATAACATAATATTGGGATGGGATTTTACACAAATATAACTCGGGTTATTTATCATTACACAGCTCTCACAAGTGTTGTCTGCTTCACCTACATTAACATCAGTCAGCAGAGTGCTGAGCCTGTAGTAGCCGCTGTTCTTCATGTTACAAGTCAGTGGAGCATTAGCATGATTTTGAAGCTGTTATTTTAAGGTAAAATGCTACATAGTGTTTCTTTGATGATAGTATTAACCCTTTTTCTTGGCTTAATTCCTAGAAATACCATCCAGGAGTTGCGGTATATACTGTACATGTAATATACATGTTAGGAAGCAAGTGAACAGTCAGTTCTTGAAGTTGAGCTGTCGAAAGCAGGATAATGGGCAAGCAAGAGAATCTCAGTGAATTTGAAAAAGGCCAGATGGTGAAGTCTGTTACAAGAATATTTTTACCATAGTAATTGTTTTATTTTCTAGAAGAATATTTATATATATATAAAGAGATGATGTGATGTCCTTGATGAAGTGACAGTGTCTTTTAAGAGTACTTTAAACCAGATGACTTTTTTATGTTGTTATGTTTACAGTAATTACAGTTCCAATAATAAATACCCAAAAAAAAAGGGGGAAAAGGCCCGAAACATTTGGGCACCCTGCATGGTCGGTACTTATGCTGCATTCACATGCTAGTCGGAGGATCCTACTTCCCCTTTGTGAAGTCAGATTCATGTTGAAGTGCTTTGTTGTCGCGGCGACATAAAAAATACCGGCTAATGTTACAATAATAAGTCGCACCGTGCTTACTGGGTAGTCTTTTCTGTGGCTAGACCGATGAACAGCATTGTTCTATATATCTTGCCATTTAATCCACCCGTTCATAACTCCCCCCTAGCACTAGCAATGCTTCCGACGTTAGGATTATATGGACGTAACACGTCGCCTCTGATGCACGCAAATTTAGCCACCACATTTTTCCGAACTGATGCCGATGCGGCATTGCCAGGCAGCCGACGCGCTCTGAGGAAAGCGTCGAGTCCCCAGCTCCACCGCACCAGCTAACAGAGGCCCGTCTCAGCCAACATCGCTTAAGAGTGTTGAGGGCCGAGCGCCATCTACCAACCCGGAGAGAGCACTGCCAGTTGTGCTCTCTTAGCCTCCGGCCTCTGCTCTAGCCTTTTCATGAAATTCTGCACGTTCTCCATGTTTCTCCAGCCATACCTTTACTCAATGTTTAAAAGTTCTCTTTTAACATCAGTGTACAGGTCTTGTTTCCAGAGCGCATGAGGCTGTTTAGATTGTTCCTTTGAATACTTCAGCTGCCCTAGAATTTAATGGTGGGGATGCAGGAGAGATTTTTTCCATGAAGGCCATATTTGTGCAGGTGTCTCTGCACAGTAGAACAGTGCACCACCACTCCAGGGTCTGCCTAGTCTACCTGAAGGTCTTTTGCAGTCAATGTGGGCTTTCATTAGCCTTCAAGCTCACAATCTTACTAAAGGTTCTCTCAGAAACTTTTCTTGATGTTTCAGACCTCAAATTGACCTCCGCCTCTTATTTTACCTGCCAGTTCTTCATTACACAAACTGAGGATGCGCCTTTGGGGCATTCTGCTTTCGGGTCATCAATGACTTATTCTAGGCAGCTGCGTAGAGGAGCTCATGTCTGCTGGTTGATACAACATTTGAGGAATCAGACTATTTATAAACCATGAAAAGTTTGCATCGCCAGTCATGTCTTGGTAAGGATTGCGGGCAAGCCATAGACCTAACAAGCTTATTCATATCTGAGACCTTTATAAAAGCATGCTGCTTCCTTCCCTTTTTCCCTTTTTCACAATATAGCAAAGAACGGTTCATAACTTTAAGCCTTTTCAGTTAAAAAGCCTTTTCAGAGATCAGCTAATCTTCCACTAACTTTGACATTTTGACCAGGGGTGCCCAAACTTCCAGGCGTCGTAAATGCAAACCCTATAAATATTAATACAGCATTCGGGCCATATCTGCTGCCCAATAAAATGATATTAATATAAATATGTTCATAATTTTAATGAAATCACATTGTTTAGGACTGTAAGTTGGACAGATTTTCCAGAATGCTGCTGTTATTTTATTAATTTGGCTTTGCCACAGTTTATGAAACAGCTCAGACAATGCATATTTTCCTAGAATCAGCAGTGAATAGCTGGATGAGGAATGCTGCGGCTTTGGTCACTCAGTGCACAGCAGGTTTAGCACTGGGTGAAAGTGTAGACACCCAGTGGCTCTTTATGTGTGTGTGTGTGTGTGAGGGGAGTAGAGCAATGCGAGCGCCCTGCTTCAAACACACAAAAGCCTTTTGTCGTTTTTGCTATGTAATGCTTGAGCGACGTCGCCAAGAGCCAAACAGAGCAGTGGCTCTCTCTCTCTCACACACACACACACACACACACACTCACTCACACACACTGGAGGAGGAGAGGGAGCGAGGGAAAGAGAGAGAGGAGGGCTTTTTTTCTCCCAGCCCCCTAAACATCCCCGGCCTCTAAGAAAGGGGCTGGGCCTTCTACTAGAACTAGATGCCCGGGCTGATCTTCATGCATTCCCCTCATAGCGCTCTGCACCGCGGAAACACGGCGCTTTCCAGCGAGCTGAACATGAAAGGTTGTCAGAAAAGACCCAGAAAGAGCGCCCAGCTTACCGACGGACTCGCCCGAGCTTATATCCTAACTTTTTTCGCTGGGCTTAACGAGTAGGGGATCGGCTCGACTAGAGTTTTAATGAAGTCTGGGGAAGCTGCCGGGAGCCTGCAGAGGAGCTGGACTGTATGAAGGTAAATGAGAGCTGAGAGCTTGTGCACACCAGGACTTTTGGGAGGACTTTGGTAGAAAGATTGATGCTAATGAAAACGGTAGCCTTTTGCTAGAGTCAGGATTTCTACAGAAACATGATGGGTGAGAGATGTAGTTAAAGAAAACTTTGATGAGCTGACTTTTCTCTTTCTGTTTACTGTTGAGCATCTAAATAGTGGCAGAATACCAGCACGTTTACCCTAATGGATGGATGGATGGGTGACTGGCTATTAGTGTAAGCTTAGGCTTGTCTCCTTTACTGGCCCATTCTTTACAAGGCAGCTGTGGGCCACTGTAGCCCACTACTAGTCCGGTCAGCACCACCACACACAACTTTAGGCTGAACCTGGCAGCTGCCATGTACCTAAAGCTACCCTCAAGACTTCAGACTGCTGCTGTTTCTCAAAGGCCTCTTCTCCTGACCCTGATTCTTTGCAGTGCTTGATTTGGAGACAGGCTTGGACACCGGCTTGGAGATTGGGCTTGTTCATCTTGCATCCAGGCCTTTGAGTTTGACCGCACAAGCAGTTAAATGGGCATATCTTCAGTAGACCTTCTAATGAAGGGATAGGTGTTCAATAATTAACAGGGCCTCAGAGGGAGTGAGTGGAGCTACTGCTGACGGATGTCACCATGCTCTTCTGAGGAATGCTGGGGGGTGGGGGGGTGTGTGTGTGTGACTGACACGCACCGTTACATAGGGCAGGAATGCAGTCATGTGTTATTGGAAATCAAAGCAAGAGATTAAGTTATGAGGAATGCTCGGCAGGCCCGGGTGCTTCTCTTTATTAGGTGAAAGTAATGGGTCCTCTTAACCGCTCCAAACAGCCGTCGCTTTTATGGTGGGTTTATTGAGTAGATTCCCTATCAGTTTAGTTCCTCATTTTAACTGTAAGTGGGCTTTGTTGACTCTGTTCTGCTAGAGGGTACGAAACTTTCTTACTAAGGCAAGGTGCCTAAAAGGGTTCTTCGGATTGAACCAATTAGAGGGACCACTTTTGGTTCTTAGGAGAACACTTCAGAGAGTGGTGCAGCGTAGTTAACCTATTTCAACTGTGATGTAAGGCTTTAATGTCAAATAATTATGGGTCTAACTTGACCTATATATATATAAATATATATATATATTTATTGTCTATATGTCAGATTATGGGTGGGTGTTTTTTCGTGATGCACGCAGACAAAATGGTCCAGTCGATTATTTTAAGCCCTGCTATGAGCGTTTTCTCACCCTTTGCTGCACTAAATCCAGTTCATCACAATTGACTCCTACAAAAACCTACAGATGGTCAGTGTTCTTTAACTGCTGATATACTCAGAAAAGTATATTAGTATATTGTTAATAACGATAACAGCATGTATCCTGATACTGAAATATCATCATACTGCCCGCCTCTGTTCCAACTGAGAGGAGTCTTTTAAAGGGCCTGCCCATTGAAAGCTTCTTTAGGGAACTAACAGTGCTTCTTTCCTGCCATTGATGCAAAGAACCCCTTTTTGGCACCTTTGCTTTCAAGAGTGTGGTTGCCATGGACATCGGTCAAAGTACTGCTCAAGGCACAATCAGGAGGAACCCACAGCTTTATAATCGGGACGCGGTGCAGCCGGGCTGTCTTTTCCTTCTTCCTGTCGTCGGAACAGTGCATCGAGTGAGCTGGGGCTTTGTTTAGTTGTAGAGGTAGTGAATGTCCGCCAGAAAAGTGCCTAGCGGCATTGACTCACAGTGCAGGAATGTCAGCTCTCCCTCTCTCTCTCTCTCTTTCTCTTTCTCCTGCTCTCTCTTTTCCTCTCTCCCCCATCTTTCTTTCCATCTCTCCTCTTCCTTTGCCCCCCTTCTCTCTCTCTCTTTCTCTCCCTCTCTCTTGCGCGAGGCCAAAGTTCTGCCTGCTGACTCAGCCTAGAAATCACCCGATTGCCGCTTCTTTTTTTTTTCTTTTTTTTTTTCCACTGAGCTTTTGCAACACCAAAAGCCTGTACTCCCGCTATTGAAGTTTTACAATGAGGCTGTGTTTTAGAGAGAAGTGGTGTAACCCAGAGTCAAAGCCGTCTGAAAGTATCCCAGTGACTGAATGAGGATCTTTCTTGCTAAACCTGTGTACACACATAGCCACATGCTTCCAAAATATGCGTTACTCAGGTCTGCTCCAGTAAGAGCCAAAGAATCTGGGGATTAGTTCTTCTGAGACTTTTTCCTGCACGCTGGCTTTGACCTTAACGTCGCTGACATCGGAATCACCTCAGCTCTGTACAAAGGTCTTTGTTGCAGTCTTCCGACACAAGGCATTGTCTTCTGGAAAGGAAAGGAGCTGTATAAGGATGGAGCGTGCCCTATCGGCATTCTTGCCCAGGAGCTCTAGTAACCCAACGCCTCCTGAAAGAGCCATGTGGCTCAGCGCACGCCTGCTCAACCCCAGGCTGTGCAGACAGACACATCTGCGGTGGAATGTGTCACCGTGTTTCAGACACAATCACACAGGCGAGGTTCAGCATTTTTCACGTAGACCCATGAAAGCATTAATCACGTCTCTGCCAGGATGTGTCACTGCAGGGTGGATTCCAGGACACAGACTAGGTCTAGCTGTGAAGCTACCTAGCTTTTCTTTCTTTCTTTTTTTTCCTCTGGGAATGAATGGTAGAGTTTGTGAGTTTGTGAGTGTGTGTGTGTGTGTGTGTGTGTGTGTGTGTGTGTGTGTGTGTGTGTAAGGTAAACCAGTCCTTCAACACATTGATTTAAGTGAAGATGGGACAGTTCAGTACCCAATTGGACAAACATACAGATCTTCAGTTTATTGTATCCATTTCCAACAGGTGTGTGACTTATTTTCAGCCTGTAGTAGCAGCGCGGTTTCACTAAAAAGCTCCTGTGCTTCACTTTTCTTAGTTTTTTTTTCAGTTGTTGTGTGAAAGGTTTCGGACATAGTTGATCATGTACTTACATGATCATTTTCCAACCTCTCTTTACCCATTATAAGAAAGCAGGCTGTTGTTTTATTAATCTGCCCTTAGCAGTAACATACTGTATTTAATCACTGTATTAATCCTGGCCACACACCCCCCCCCCCCCCCCCACCCAGTGACTGTAGAAAACATTCCCTTCCATTCTATAGAAAGCCAAAACCGTTCGCCATGTTGTCAGATTTGCAACCAGAGTCTGCTCAGTAGCCAGACTCGCCTCCTCATTTGCTAGACTCGCCTCTTTCTCCCAGACCAAGCATGTCTCAGACCGTCTTCATCGAGCTTACAGCGCATAAAGAGAAATGTTAAGTTCTGTTGGAATTAGACCCTGGAGGCTGAAAGATAGTTCAGAGGAGGAAATTGAGATGGAAAATTGGCTGTTTTGTCATTGAAACATATGAGGATGGGCGGAGCTACACATCTTACCGCCAGTAGAGGCGCTAGACTTGTGGTTGCTTCATATTTGACAGACATTGCGCTGTCCATGTTTTCCACAGTCATTGAACACTCATAACTTCTGCCTGAATAAGTGGGTTGACTCGCTGTTCACTGAATATGCCGATTTATGGGTTCATCTTGGGGTTCATGACATCACGAAATTAGTTAGGGCTGCAAAATGAACAGATTATTCGTGTGAATTAATCACCACATTATGGATTCATCATCTAAAATGTTAAATAAAATACGTACGCTATATATATATATTTACTTGTGTACATTAGGAAAATATCATGGTTAGTTTGAGTTCATCACAGACCCAAACGTAAACTATATGGAAGTTTTTTTAACTAGCATACCTTCGCCACTGTCAGAGTGAGCCAGCCAAAGGCAGTTTCAGTTTCCCCTTTTCCTTGTTTGTGGTTTCGGGTGGTGCTAGGAGTGGGGGTGTGCAATTGTGGAGCAAAGTGCATCAACAGGGCCTCACTGTAAACACTTGGGGTTCTGCTGCATTTTTCACTGAGACTGTATTGCACATCTGTGTCATACACAAGTCACTTTGTTAATGATCATTTTAGTCATAAATTCTGCGTTAGTGGATTTTTTTTTTTTTTTCTGGCAAGGAACAAGAGGGAAGAGGGTCTGAGCTGAGGGGCCGAGAAAGAGAGAGAGAGAGAGAGAAACCTGGCGCACGGCTTCAGTGACAGAGATGAAGCAGCAATCTCATCTCTCCACCACATGCTTTCCATTAAGGCTTTGGATGGAGCGAGTGGGTGGGAGGAGGGGGGTTGGGGAGGGCGGGGGGCAGCGAGGGGGGAAAACGCCGTGTTTCCGAATACTTGGGCCTGGATCAGGGACTTGCGGGGGGAGAAAACCACATTATAGCGAGCTTGTTGGAGTTGGGGAATGAAGGGAGAAAAGAAATGGAGGGAGTTATTTGGTTACTCATACTGGATTTTTCTCTCCACCGTAATGGTGCGCAGATTTACAGACTTTATTATTCCACAGTTCTTTTCTAGAACGCCCTCTCTTATGTGCTCTGACCTTTTCTAAAAACTTCATGGTGACTGTTGTTGAGTCATTTTTTTTTTCTGAACGTATTTGCCAATGGATTTGTCTCAGGCGGGTATATCCATGGCATTAACCTCAACCCAAGAATGCCATGCAGATCATATTCAACGAATATGCAGATTCAGCCCTACGAGACCCCCCTCCCCCAAGCCTTGATAGTAAAAGCACAGCACTAGCTGTGCTAGTTATACCTACCTCAGATCGTGTCCTCTGCTCTTTCTCAGCAGAGACTTTCCATCAAGTCCCTTGCATGTTTAATGGAACACAATCCCCTGAAATCAATCACGGCCAACGCTGGAAGGCGGATTATGGTGGAGAAGACATAGAGCAATGAACATGGAAATAGAGAGCGAGAGAAAGAGAGCAGATGTGTCAAAGTTTCTTGGCCTACTTCTTTTCCAGTCTGGCAGTGTGAGAATCTCCCTGAGCCGAGCTGGCCGTAATGGACACCGAGGGATTCTGCGCTTTACACTTTCTCCACGCTCTCAGCGCCAGACCTTTCCAGATTGGAATGCTGCATTTCCTGCTTTGTTCCTGCCATGTGTTTCTCGGTTTCCCCGTCTCTCTACACTATCTATCCCCATCTCTTTCCTTCCCCAGCTCTCGCACTATTATTTTAAACTTTAATCAGAGTGACCCCCCCCCCACCTTCCCCCTTCTTCTCTTTCTTAACTCCAGTGTTAAAAGTATAAGTTTCTTGAGAAAGGTTTTTCAGTGTGGCAGAACCTCTTAAGGTGATTTGAGGAATCGTCAAGAAACCCTTTTTAGAGGAAAAAGGTTCCATGAAGGTTTCAAATTCAAATGTTATACTTTTTTACGGTGTACCTTCTCACTTACTTTAGCTTTTCCACATTTGGCATTAACTTTTCATTCCCTTAAGTTCTTTAGGGAACAAAATAAATGGTTCATCTGTGTTCTCCGTCTAAAGAACCCTTCTTGGCACCCTCATTTTCAAGAGTATACTGTCATTTGTTTTCTTCCTTATTATTACAGTTTCTCATGACTTCCACGTAATACTTCTCTCCTACTTACACTCTCTCCTCTGTGTAACATCTGTCATAACTCTCTAGGTCTCCTCCAATAACAGTGCTGTCAGTGTTGTTATGCCCTGCAAAAAGCATAAAAGTATTCTGAATGTGTAAGAGAGCTCTCTGGCGTTCATTAATCCTTTTGGAAGGCCCCACCGATGCTCCACTGTTATGTAAACAGTGCCTGTGAAAGGTGGGGGTGGCGTTTCTGCTATCAAAAAGTTTCTCTCCGCCTCAGCAGAGGCTCCATGAGGTCACACGCGTCTTCCATCCTTCTCTCCTGGTGTTCAGGCTGCTGCGTCAGGACTTCTGGAATGTGCCCCTACTGCTCCTTAACGTTAAGCATTTTTACCGTTGGTGCCTGAGGCAAGGTGCATTGTTTCACCTACTGTACGGGAAAAGAAGAAATAGGACAATGGAGTGGAAAACCCGAGTGTAGAGTGAGGTCAGCAGGACGAGAGGAATGAGTTTGTGAAAGCTCCCTCATTGAGTTACAGCAGAAGTGCAAATCCAGTGGAAACTTTTGGGACAATAGGCATCGGTTGTTTACTTTAGAAGATGGCTACGCCTCAGTTGGATGTGGGCTCTTCTCAAATCCTGGTCTTTTGGCAGGAATACAGCAAATACTTCGATACTTCAAAAGGCGTTTAAAGCGAATATAGGGTTGTGTCTACAAGGTAGAGTATATCTGATGGAAACACTAACAGGTGTGATGTAGATGCATAAGTAAAGGGTTTACACTGCGCACCGGGTTGTTTGGTTTCTGAGGAGTCTATGGTATCGTTGAACTAACAGTTATTAACTACAGAACTTGGTGCTGTGAGCAAAAACAAGCTATTTTTGGGTAGCTAAGGGTAGCTGCTTTTTGTTTATGGTTTTAATTTGTGAAAGACTGCTGCCACTAACCTTCCTTTGCTATGCAGTCATCACTGAAGGCCTGTCCAAACTTTGATGAGATCGGCAAGCACTTTTTGGAAAAAACGTTTTTTTTGGTAAGGGCCAGGATGCTAAAACAACGTGCATTTCTTTCAGAATCGAAAGTAACTGAAAATCCACTTCCAGTCATCAGTTACAGTCTGGTCTTTGGTCTTTTGTACGACATCGTTCACAATTTCCGATATTTCAGGCCAAAATCCCAGAATGTAGCTGGCACCAGTTTGTTTATCTGTGAAACTCGTGTTAGAGGTCAGTAGTGGTCAAATAGAGGTCAGTAGTGATGAGGAAATGCGACCTAGGGATTAGGGCCAGGCATTTTTTAAACAAATTGAGATTAATCTAAATGAATGTTTAAAGACGATCCAGTGCCGATCCTTAGTTTTGTTCTGGCAGAGTGCCCCCATGCACCTATTCTCTCTGCGCCATTAATAGACGTATTTCTCGCCTGTGGCGGTGAGGAGCTTTACTGAAGGTAACGTTGGCTAACGAAACCATTTAGAGTTTGTAATGTGGAACTGTTTTACGAAGGACCGTGAAAACGTGATGCAATATCCTGTGCTTTTACAGCATTTTTGCAGTGTTACTGTTCCCTGTGACTGTATTTTTGAAAAATACCCTAGATGTCCTGTTCATTAGTGAACAAAACAAAAAAGAGCTAGCAGCCAAAACAAGGCTGAATTTGGCTTTTTAATTTGATCTCTCCATTCCACCTTAAACAGTGCTGCTGTTACATTGTGTACGTTTCAACAGCAAAACGTAACAGCTGCGTCATTTAAGGTGGAACGGAAAGTTCAAATGAGAGGACAACTTCAACTTAGCTTAGAGTCTTGTTGTAAATGTAATGCAGCAACAACAAAACTGCAAAAAGAACAACATTATTATATTGTGACTTTCATGTTAACTTGTTGCTGGTATGTTAGCTTGTGGCTAAACATTTAGGCTGAGACACTAATGAGGTTTTTATCCCGAATATTGTACTTTTGAATCATGTTGAATGCAGTAGTATTCTATTAAAGGCTCGTTTTTGAGCCGCTCCTAAGTTTGCGAGGTCTGAATTTGGACTTGCAGCGTTCATGCGCATGTTTGATGTCCCACAGTGTGACTTACAATAAAAAAGACTAGGGTTGCAGTAGTCACACAGTTTACAGTGGGCTTTAGGATCCTTCCTTGCACAGAAAGGCATTGTTCGCATTCATTTCACTGACTCATACACTGATGAGCTGCCGCAATGCAAGACCACGTGAGTGCAGTGTATTATTGGGTATTTTTAGAAGTGGTTTCAGTGACCAAACAAACATGTGAAGAGCTTACAGTCATGCTGCTGAGTCCAGAGTCGTCATGATCACTCCCGCTGCTTCTCGCAAATGCAACGCATGCCGTTGTGTTGCGTTGCTGCTTTGCGTTGAGTCTTAAACTTCATCCAACTTCAGGGATGAAGGAACACTGAGAACCTGCAGTGTCTTGTAATGATTAGGTCAGGAAGGGACTGTACTGTCAGGTGATGTTACTCAGGGTCCGTTTGACTTAGCGCCAGCTCCAGAACTGCGCTGAGTCTGTGCCGGGCTGCATTCCTGCCGTATTACTAGAATAAACACCGTCTGCGTGGGGGCCCTGGGAAACTTGTGCATGAAGGGTAAATATTTACACAACTTCGAGCTCCATTCAGAACGTCCCGGACCGTCGCTAAATCCAGGTTACGGTTCGAGCAATTTGAGTATAATTTCTAGGTTTCGCCACTACAAATGAAAATAGCTGGGCAGTTTGATTGATGGCATGAAGACAATCACAAACCTGGCTCTGTGCTGCCTTTACACATCAGTAGATCTGTACTGTAAGGCAGGAGAATTAGCAATGTATGATCATTGTTGAGTAATTATCATCATTACCAATTTTTATCATCATTCAAATCAAACTGTGCTGAACTGCATGAACAGTTCTTGTTTGTTCTCGTTTATCGGTGCACTTTAGTCACGATCTAAGCTAAACAGAAGGACTCTTTACAGCCGAAAACTGTTTAAAACTCTTGTCATGGCTGATTTATTGCTTTTAAAGTCATGGGTTTTCCAGAGGAAGTAGCTCGCCCTCTGTTCTTTTTGCCTTTTGAACTTGTCTGGCAGAATGTGGCCCAGGCTTTTTTGGCACCCCTCCGGAGCTGCTGGCTCTGTGTCGCGCTCTCAGCCTGTGTGGCCCTCCTCCTTCTTCTTCTTCGCCCTTGCTCTCACTTCCTCTCTCTTCCATTCTTCCTCTTTCTGATAGGTTGAGCAGAGGCCAACGCTGGCCTACACCTGTGCCCAGCGCTCGTGTTGTTCTTGGCTCCCCTGGGCAGCTATTTGATCTGAGGGAGCTGGGGCGATTAGTGAGAAAATAGGGCTGGAGCAGCTACTGGGAGTTTGAAAAGCATGCCAGGTGCCTGCACCCCATATCTGAGAACTGCATCTCCATCACCTGCCGTCACATTAGTTCACTGTGCAGAGCAGGTGGAGGTTCTGTCCAAGGGGAAAATTTGACTTTACCAGCTTTTATCTGTTTCAAGCGATGTATTTGGTGCTGGGGTCAGAATGCTAATGGACCGAATTGACCTGAAGAGGTTACTGCTATCGCCAGCAACAACAGCCTGTAATTGTCTGTGAATTATTTATATAGCTCGGTAAAGTCTGTGCTGTAACATTTCAGTCAGAACAGAATTTCTGTTTGTTATTAATGGTAATTATTGTTTGATGAACAATTGTTGCTGTGTGTTGGTATATCCTGATCCAGTCTCAGAGTACCCTAATTCTGATCATCTGCCAACACCAACAGCAGTCTTTGTAGTTTCTTGGACTCTTCAAACCTTGTACTGACAATTAGCAGCCATGGCATCCTTTCATTCACTGTCTAAACTGTCTTAAAACTAATGTGATTATTGGCCAGAAGGCAGGGGAAGGCTAAAAAACATGACCAACATTGTCGGCTTGTGGTTTCTACAGTAAAATCCGCTCAAATGTGTAGGACTGCAATTTTAGTGTGTGAAATACCCCATTGTATCTAAACAGCTTTATCATCTGAAAACCTGTACCTCACTGTGAATGTCTGTTAATGGCGCCTGGAGGACGTCCAGAGCATGCTCTTGGAACACAGCAGCACAGGGGTAAAAACAAAGAAACCAAACTGAATTGGGTATTAAAATATGCCGGAATTAGTCCTGATCTCAACCCTTGGATCCAAGGGGTGTACGGGTACACAAAAGTCTGGTTTGGTACAATGGGATACAGCCCCAAAAAAACATAAGACTATGGTTTGTTCCGTCCAGTGTGGTATAGTCCTAGTACAGTGTAAACATGCATGGTAAATGCAATTCCAGGTGCGCACACACCCCCAAACAAACCCAGAGGACATCATCCTTGTCCAGTCCACCATTTTTCATGAGTTAAAATAAGATGTTAAAAGCCAAAATGCAAAATTGCAGTGAAATACCTGTTAATTTGCAGTCGTTTCCAATCCAATCCAAAGGTGAGTTCTCTCAATAGCATGCAGATCCAACGGATCACAGCATGGGTGGCACACAAGCTGGCAAAATGACCGTATTTACAGTAATGGTGTGTATCATGTATTCTCTATTTTCCTGCATGCACCAAACCGTGACCCTTGTACCGCAATGGTTTGGGTTCATACTGAATCCATATGATTTGTGTTTTTATTATTGTTTGATGTCAAAACAAGAAGTGCACATTCAAACCTCAAATCAGTACTAATCCTTTCCGACACTGACAATTGTTATTTATGACATTATTAATGAGAAATAATTAATTCATGATATAAAAAATAAACAATCCTTGTTTGTTTACATTTATCAGCGTACTGTAGAGTCTAATGTAATCTAGGCAGGATGGACTACTGGTGAGAAAAGGGTGAGAAAGTTATCACAATGTTCTCTCTTCTGTTTGGCCTAGATCAGTTTTTTTCTTTAGTAACTTAATCGGGTTGTGTTTGAGCTGCTTTTATTCATTGTGTGTCAACAAACTGGATTCGCAGACTTTGTGTAAACAGAAGAACATTCCTCACGTAGTGTGACCTTATTGGCTAAGCCTGGCTAATTACTTCGAACACACCTTGGTTATTCACTTTCGATAGTTCTCCTTTTGTTGATGAAATTCTCCGGCCCTGAATCGGTCACATCTCGGGATGTGTATCTCACACCCAGTACGTAGCAAGGAGTGATCATGGAGCCTTTTGGCAGCAGTGGTTACAGCAGCAGGTTGGTATGAGGGTGTGGAGAGGATCCTGGCTCCGCTCCAGGCTCACCTGTCCTCACAGCCACACCTGGAGGAATGTGGCAGGTAGCGCAGCAAACGGCAGTGCCATCAGTGTGTGAAAGGAAGAGCGGCTCGAACCAGAGGCGGCACGCTCGCTCACGACCGCTAAGTGGAGTTGGCAAGGATCTGAGGGAACCTTTGACCAGGGGAATATTGGCCGCTTGTGAGTGCTACCTCTGCTTGCTTTGAATGTGGGTTTGGATTTGTTCTGTGAAGAACCGGGTTTGTAATGGTAGAAGTGTAATCGTGAAGAGCCTTTAAGTCAATTGAAGGTTCTTTAGAGCTTAAAAAGGTTCAATATGTCTGTTACGAACATGGGTTCTTCATGGAAGTGCTCCCAAATCGCTAGGGAGGATTGCCGTTGGGTAATTGAACCCTGAGCCTAAAGGAATCGATCCGGAATGCAGAAACTAAAGAAATACAGCAGTTATTAACTTTTTGTAAACGTGCCCTAAGCTTGATGGCTTTGGCTTGTGTAAAATGATCAGTCAGTGGTTTAAGCCGCTCTGTAAATTGTCGCTCCACACAATCAAATTGTCGCTGATCCAGTTACCGTAACGGCGAGCGCAAACACGCTTTAAACCGGCGAAAAAAGAAAGAAAAACGCCGGGATAAATCTCTCTGTCCGTGGGCAGCAGATTGGTGGGGTTTCTGTCTAAACAGACGGGAGGCAGACGGGTAAACATTCTCCCATTTTTGTCGTCCTCAGTGCCGGGCCTGACACTCTCCATGCCTCGGCCTGTACTTAAACTGTCAGCGCAGTGTGTCACTGACATAACCGCGACGAGGCTACAGGGTCAGAGCCTTCAGGAGCGTGCGTATGGAGACCTATCTGTGGACTCCACGGAATGCCGGATTCCAAGAATTCACTGCGGGCTGCTCTGGCTGCAGAATAAACAGTTTATCTGAAACGGTTTATCTGAAACAGTCAAGGAACTTTGAGTTCGAGCGTCAGCCGCTGGGGGTGTGGGGAGACGAGCCATCTGGGTGTCATTTTTCATCAGTTTGAGGGGATGATTAGTTGCTTGAATCATTCTTGTGTGCCACATGTATTTGAGTCTGTGTGTTTGTTCCTTGCAAAATGATGCGACTCTAGGCCTGTTCTGCAGTGTCCAGACCTGCATAAGGGCTTATAAAGAGGTTCTTTAAAGATTGTTTTAGTAAAAGCAATGGTTGTGAATAGAACTATGGCAACTCAAGGAACCATTTGAATGGTTTCTGCCTGATTGAAGGCTTTCTGAACTTGGTACTGTAAAGAACCTTTCAAAAAAGTCAAAGGCATTATTACGAGTCCAGGAACTACTTTTCAGATGTTTACTACTTTAAGATGTTTATTTCATGTCATACAAAAACCTTGTATATCCAAAATTAATTATTTAAAACCTCTTAACTTTTAGTGGAAGGCAAAGCCATTTTAAATCTTTTTTTTTTTTAAAGATGGACAGCTGTGTGTCAGATTTTATGTCAAATAGTGAAAACTGACAAAAATGGAGATACAAGGTTTTTTTTTGTGTGTGTGTAATTACAAAGGGGACCTCTGTATATATCTGTGTGTGCAGTTAAACAAGCTGTTGTGGTGCTTGAGTAAGCAAGGGAGGGCCGCCTTGACCCTCTCCAGCTGATTGTGCGGTTAGGCCTCAAGGGCTGAAGGGTCCGTTTCTGTTGATGTTGAATGGCGACACAGAGTTGTGTACGTCCACCATGTCATCAGAGATTTAGTGTAGGAACTTGCTAATGGTGGAAGCAATCAGACAGCTCTGATTGTTCTCCACATGTGGTCCAAAGCCATTAAAAGAAAATAAGTTTATTCATTTAGAGTTCAGGCAGAGGCTGACTGTGGTTGTCCTTGAAATGTACTTGTATCTTCTGGAATAATTGGCTTTTATCAAGAGAAGCAATATTCAATATACTTGAATGCCTTGAATAATACTTTCAGTGAATTAATGATACTATACAGGGAATTCAAATCCAGATCCTGAAAAAGTGAAAAAGGCAGAAATGAAAGTAGTTTTTATTGCAACAGCAATAGTATGTTCCTTAATGTGTGAAGAATGCACAGCCCAAATACTTTCAAAAAGACTTTTGTTCTACTGATTCCTGCTAAAACGTCTATTCGATTTTACACGCCAGCTTGAGTAGAGCACTGTTCCCATAGTGACTGTATTATTTTTGCCTAGAGCAGTTCAAATCCCCTTGAGTAATCCCCCTTTTAAAACTATGCACATCCTCACATCCTGTGTTTGAATTTAGCCCTTTCTCCCACCGGCTTGCTTTTTGTCTCTCTCTCTCTCTCTCTCTCTCTCTCTTGCTCTCTCTCTCTTCATACCGACTGATCTGGAACCAGTCTTGCTTAGTCACGCTCCAGTCTTAACCCACGATGACTCGTAACTTCTCTTACTGGCCTGAGTTCAGATGTTGAGGGTGATGTCCCGCCGTGGCCCCGACCACACAGCTGCAGGGGTCTCTCATGACCGTGAAGGGGGGGAAAAAACAAGGGCATTCTCTTTTTGCGCTTCTGTCACAGCCAGGAAATGTACATACTCCTAGTCCCCTGTAGTCCACATTCCTGACCCCCCACCCGTTCCAATATTCTCGAAAAAGCCCCTCTAGTTGTCTGTGGTTCCCACCCCCATTGTTCTAGCTGGTGAGAGTGCCTTCCTGTTGTAGAGTGGCTGGGCGTTCGAGAGCTTGCGGACCGCCTGTGCATTTTGGAGCGCCTCGAAGAGCTTCTGGAGAGCGAGCCAGGCCAGTGCCAGCACCATGAGCAGCCACCAGTGAGCCAAGACTCCAACTTCAGCAGCTACACAGGTAGGTGACTTGGTCAGGGACGCTGGATTGGACGCACTTCGGGCTGGGAGGACTGGACAAGTAGTGGGACAGCAGTAAACGAGGTCCCAGCATATCCGTCTCCTATAAGTCTCCTAATTCAACTATTTTAAATGAGTGTTGTTTACCACATGCATATTCTAGGCGTTAAAGAATGTCCTAATGATACTAATAATCATTTCCTTTAAATTCTGTTTTGTCCTCTAGGATTTCACATTTATATTGAACAGGGTGTGAAGGTTGTTCTTATTAAATTAAATAGAGGTGGCTCAATACCATTGTTTTCCTTTAACGATACCAATACTGATACTGATACCTTGTGTATGGACTGACTACAGATACCAGTCATTTAAAAACTAGTAGAAATAACACTTATTGGAGATGTAATGGAATATATAAGGGGAAATAATAGTAATTCTTCTATGAGCTAGCCAGCAGTACAAAGAGCATATCATCGCTTTAACATGAAAAACTTTGTATCTCCAAAATGCCAGCTTTACCAGAAAAGGAAAAAAACTGCTCACCTTTTACTGGAAGTCTATATAAAAGGTTTATTCCAAGTCATTTTGGAGCTTTTCTATTGGTCCGTTCATCATGAACATTCGACACAATGCCAACAACAGCTGGCAGATTCAAAGGTTGTCAGAAATGGGGATGCAAGGTTTTTGCGATACGGCGACAACTAGTAATGGCTATTAATAATATTAATAGTAATGTATAGCCACCATAGAATAAACTGTAGTCGTGATCATACATCATTTAGTGAATTAAAAAGCTACATCATTAAATATGAATGTGAATAGGTTGGTTTGTCAGTAACTAATATATAATAACATATGAAGTCTGAAATTTTAACCAGTAACCACATTGTAATACACGTAACAAAGCAAACCTGGTTATGCCTTGTTATGCAAGTGTAACTAACGAACATGCTAACCTTTCTCTTGTATTACAGTGCAGTTACTGTGATTTTTGCCTTTTTATCAGAAACAGTTGGTACTTGTTTGTTGCTGTTTTTGTTGCTCATCACATTCTCACTCTCTTTACTATGACCATGTATCCATTGCAGATTGCCAACAATGTTTCCATCTGTTTTAACCTTTTAACCTTTTTCATTGTCATCATCTGTTGTCTGTTGCCATCTCTGTAGTTGGTTCTGAGGAGGGGGAGGCAGTGAGGGGGAGTGAAGAGTTGTGGGAAGAGCAACAGGAAGTGGAAGTTACAGTATGTTTTGTTTTGGTTTTGTTTTTTTGGAGGGTGGGCGGGTGGGCGGGTGGGGGCGGAGGCAAAGCATGCCATTGTGAAATGCATTTTTCTTCTTGTCTCCCTCCCTCTGTCTCCCTGTCTTCTTGGAAAACAGCAGTACACCGATGGCCCCCATTCCTGACTTGCTGTACATTTATTTATTTACCACAGATGTTTCGGAAAAAAGCCTCATCCTCCTTGAGAATGCGGAGAATATCAGAAAGCAATAGATGTAATAAGTTCCCCTTCTCTACTTTGTAGATGGTTCATTAACCGCTAGACTGCAAACTGCATGCAAGGCCAATAAACGAAACCATTCTATCTAGAGCAAGAAGTACACGTGTAATGGAAGACTAAGAACTTCTGGATGTCGCTTTGGATAAGAGCGTCTGCTAAATGGCTTAAATTAGTAATTTTTTATTCATTAACTATGATTTCCGGCTTTGTTCATATAGGAACGGGAGCTGTATATAAAAAATAAATAAATAAATAAAAAATCAATTGCTATGGCAACATGAAGTCAGATAGAATGGTTTCCTCCTAATGACTTTGTATGCTTTAACACTTCACTATAACTTGAATCGCAATATGCAATGTGTAAATATGTCTTGGATGTCCTGAGCTCACTAATTAAAGGTTAGGCCAGTTTAGAGCTTTGGTTTTGGACATAATAGTGATGATCAGCTACCTGCACTGCATGCTTTACAGAATAAAGAGTTATTTTGGTGGTTAAAGGGCCTGCTGGGTGGACCTCAGTGCCTTGACTCTGGGTGTAATCACGTTCATAATCAGGATCTAAACAGTCAAATCAGATTACAGTTACAGTTACAGTTACAATCACAGTTCATTTACAAAGCCGAAACTGCATGAATTAATTCTGGCCATGAAGAAGAGTGTCTTCTGTTAGCCTCTGAATGCATGTTAACTAAAACTGTGATCTCACCCAGCTGATCAATGCGTTAAGACTTTGGGGCAGTTGGGGTCTGAACTTATTGTTGGGGCAATATGTTCAGAGCACAGGATTAAGGCAAACCTTTTGATTTCATTCATTGCATTTCCATTTCCAATCATTGTTGGCCACACGTAACATGAACTGTCATTATGCTGCCATCCCGTTATTGAACCTTTTTATCGCCACCTGGTTCGTCCGTTGAATATTTTTGCTCTCAACGCCGTTTGCAGGGAGCACGGACCGGGGGCGAAGCTCCTCCTTCCATGAGGTGGGCGGCCCACGCGAGTCGGAGATGAGGGCGGCAGCGGCAGCCTCCGTTTCCGAAGAGACCTCAGCCAGCGGCGGCGGCGGTGGCGGAGGAGGTCACACCGTCCTGCAGCGCCTTCTGCAGGAACAGATGCGCTATGGCGAAAGCCGTAACTACCACGCCTTGCAGCAGCAGCAACAGCAGCAACAACAACAGCAGCAGCAGCAGCAAGGTCCTTTGAGCGGATACCCGGGTCCAGGTGGCCCAGGGGACGAGCACTCCATGGTCTCCCACATTGCACGGCAAGAGCCGCAGGGCCAGGAGCTGCAGGCGGACAGCGGCATGGAGAAGCAGCTCAACCCCCGCGCAGGAGGAGGAAGCGGCGGGACGTCCGGTGGAGGCTGCATCACCGGCCAAGGGCCAAACCCCGAGGATCTACCGTCCTACGAGGAGGCTAAGGTGCAGTCGCAGTATTTCCGTGGCCACCAGCCTCCACAGCCGCAGCAGCCACAGCTTGGCGCCGCCTTCTACGTGACCGGCGTTTCCAACCCCAAGGTGCGGCCCCCGGAGGGCCGGCCCGCGGTGCAGCGGATTAGTGCAGGCAAGGTGCACCAGGATGACGGGCTTAAGGACCTGAAGCAGGGCCACGTGCGCTCGCTCAGCGAAAGGCTCATGCAGCTCTCGTTGGCCACTAGTGGCGTTAAAGCCCATGCTCCAGTCACCAGCGCCCCTCTTTCCCCTCAGCTTCCCCCGCCTGGGCCCCCAGGAGACTACTATAAACCAGCAGGTCTCAGGGGCCCTCCACCAGACTATCCCTTCAAGGGCATTCCGTCACCACCCAAACAACAACAGCAGCACCAGCAACAGCAGCACCACCACCAGCCGCAGCACCAGGAGACGGCGCACTACTTCCCGGATCATCGTTCTTCAGGCCAGCAGGGCAGAGCCGAGGTGCCTCACGTCCGATACCAACCACCCCCCGAGTATGGATCCTTCCGGTGAGCGCAAGTGGTGAACTTTCTTATCCGAATTTTGTAAAGCTTCTCCTACCCTGCAACAGCAGATATGAAAGAACATGCTTTGCATAGGTTTTGGAGGTGGCAAGTGGATGCACCCATACAAACTGTTACACCAGCACAATTACAAATTTTATTTATGTGCAAATGTTTTGCAAATTTTATCATGATTTAGTAGCGAAACAAACCAGAGAAACACAAAGAGCTCAGTTGAAATACCTGGGTAAGAGCTGTAATTTGACTCTTTCATTCTTGGGCTAAATATGAAGCTCTGCTAAGTGAACGTTTAGACGAACTGCGTGAGATTAGAGAGTAACCCAGAGTGACATTTAAATTCGAAGTGCATTTTCATATCTTGGTGGGGTTCACGTTTCCAGCACTGAAACTCTTAAAAAGGGATTTCTTTAAAGCCATTCCACTTCCTGAATGATTTGTTGAGTCATGTTTCAGACCACTGTTTCCCAATCCTGTACGTCAGATCATGCATACGCCACCATATACTTTTCACATATGAGTCAGAAACAATATGACAATACAACATTAAAGTGAGCAGTTAGGGACCAGATGTAAATAGTGTATGTAAATATTAATTCATGTGTCCAGTTCCCAGATGTTTCATAGGGCTGAGAAGTTGGGAAAGGTTGAATTCCCCTTTGAATGGCCTTTCCCTGAAATGCTAGAACATGTTGTCAGGCGTTTTAGGAAGAGCCAGTTTTGCCTGTTTTCCTTCAATTCAATAACCGTAGAGCCAGTGTGTCACACTGCAGAAGAATGCGGTCCGAATTTTAGTAATCAACCACTACAAGTTACAGCACGACTGTTTTCCTATTATGTTCCATAGAAACAGGAATGTTGACAGTCTTTTTTTTATATGTTTATTTATTTTAATTTATTTAAACGAGACTGCCATGTGTGGCAGGAGTCGCAGGGTCCTGTATATGGGACCACACATCACTTCATAGTATTTCAAATCAAATGTAATGTAGTCAGTAAGACTACAGTGCGCAAAGCTGGCTTCTTTACTTTTGCACTGAGGCTATGAGCCTAATGTTCTTGACTTATCGTCAATTAGTTACATTGTATGAACTAAATGCCAAACTCATCAGTCTCAGAAACCACATAAACAGGCTGGTAAAGGTTTCTTAAGAACTCGACACGGTTTGTTTTTTTGGAAATACTAAATGGTGGGTATAAGTCTGTATTAGATTGTAGCTCTAGTGCAAAACTGAAGATGCAAACTGATTGAGTACATTCAGGGTAAGGGAAAAGAGATCTAATATGCTTTACTGTCTAACTGTGTGTCATGTAGATCATGTAGATATAATGGATAATAATGTAATTACACACATGTATTGCTTATCATATACCCCTAACATTAGCAGTAAAGAATAAGCCTATTTGTGTTTGGCTGTTCTGCCCTCAGCTCCAGTAAGGAAAGTTCAGTCCACTCTCAGAGGCCCGTCCATCACCACAGCCCCACCTCCTCTGTCACCTCAGTGGGCTCGCTGTCCCGCGCCCAGTCCTCCACCCTCAGCAGCCTCTTGGCCTCCTCCCATCCTCTGCCGCCCATGGTCCACCAAGGGGAGCCACTTTTCACCATGGGGCCGCGTAGCCCGCAAGGACCAGGTTCACACCAGGGAGATCCGTACGGGCCAGGTCACCTCCCACCCCACCAGCGTGGCCACGGCTTCCCACACGACCCCTACGGCTCCGCTCCCAGGGGCCTCCACATGCACCAGCATCAGTTTCACCCACAAGGGCCCCAGCAGCAGCAGCAGCAACAACAGCAGCAGCAGGGCCCTGGACAGCACTACCCTCACCCACACTCCATCCAGGGCGACCCCTATGCCTTGCTGGCCCGTGCCCAGCAGATGGTGGATATGCTTACAGAGGAAAACCGGCACCTCAAGCAGGAGATGGAGGTGTGCGGAGAGAAGGTGTCCAAACTGCAGAAGGTAGGAAACGTTGGAGTGTAGGGTGTCCAGTGTGTGTTTTGGCTGCCTAGTAACAGAACAGCTGTCGTGTTATCCTTGATGACGTCACATGCTCACGTGGGAGTAAAAACTGGGGAGCAGAGCAAAGAAGTGTCAAATATGTTTTTAATATTTTGTGGTTTCCTGTGCCATGTTTTTTTTATTATTATTATGTTTTATTGCTTGTGTCTTAGCAACCAGTAGTCAGCAGAGGGATACAGCGGTGAAACAAATGTGCATTTCAATCAGATGTGGTCTTTTTTTTTTTTTTTACTTTTTTATAACTCTACTTTTTTATAAATGTACATTTACATTAAAGGCATTTAGCACTTATCCAGAGCGTCTTACAGAAGCGCTTCACTGTTTACAATACCATAGCTAGTTTCTAAAAGCTAGGATCCAAAAGATACCTCTAAGCTCTAAGTTTACTCCCTGAACTGCACAATCAGTTACACGGACATGTAGTAAATAGACTGTTTGCATTTTCAGAGTCATAAAAAGCCAAAAACCTGAAAACTAAAATGGAAAGCATGCTTTTTGTTCCACAAGTCTGCAAGACAGCATGCACAACAATTTTTTTTTATCTATTCAAATCAAAATACAATGTCTCCTCGTTTACCTACAAGCACAGACGTGGTATTAATTGGAGGTTTTAGAATCCACGTTTCCAACATAATTTCTCTGCTTATGTTTCTGAGCTACCAAATAATTAAGACATCATTAACATAGTCTTACATTTTGTCAGTGCTGATGGTAACTGCTGCATCAGATGGTTAACCCTTTCGGAAGGGAGTTCTGGCTGGCCGTGAACTCACCGAGTGCTTTTGGCACGAGCGCAGTGGGGAGTTCTGGAGTTTGAGCGTTACTCAGCAACTCTGCTGTACGTCATTGGAAGAACAGTGTGGGGAATCACCAGGCAGTAACTATGCAGATCAGATTATTCTTCTTGTATTATTATTATTGTTATTATTATTATTGTTATTATTATTATAATTATTATTTTATTATTATTATTAATAATAATAAAATAGCCATTTGTGGGACATTTTAATAAAGTGGTGACACTTCATGACTTTAACTGATGTATTAACTTGACTGATAAAATGTTAAAAAAAAAAACAACATTTTAAAGCTCTAAACACCACCAAGTTTGCCGTGCGCTTATCTTGCAGCATGAAGCTAAAATTCCACCTTAAAATAGCACCACGCTTGCATACTTGTGCGCATAGCTCCTGCACCATTTAAGGAGGAACGGAAAATTTCAGTTAGTAGTTGGTGATTAACTCCAGCCTCGTTGGTGCAGCGCTGTTTGTTTACGGTGACATAAATCACCACGTTCTGAATTCTGAATGGTACTGAGGTTATATGTGACAACATGGTTAATTAAACAGTCACAGCTGATAAATGAGAACATTTCTATACTGCTTTAGTGTATAACGAGGAAAATACGTCAAAGGAATGTATTTGTAGCATGGAGCTTAAACAAGCACATGGAGCCTAGACGAGCAAGCATGTGGCCGTTATGACTGGCTAATTGATGCATATTTCTACTGATTGCAGATGTGTGTGTGTGTGTGTTTTGGCAGTGTTTTAGGGACACACTGTGTCCTGGGTCAGGTTAGAACAAGGGGGTCTGGGGCCTAAGTGGTCCAGTGGAATAAGGTGCCGTCAATATAACCAAAAAATCACTAGTTCGAATTCTGGCCATGCTGCTAGCCAGGGCCCGAGAGAGCACAGTGGGTTTTGCTCTCTCTAGGGTGGAGATGGTGCTTTCTCCCCACATCCCTTCAGTGCAATGCTGGCCGGCACTGGCGTCTGCTGGCTGATGCATCAGAGCTGGGTACACAATGCGTTGGTTGCCCGGTGACGTTGCATCGGCAGCAGTTTGGAAAAAGAGGCGCTGGCTGACTTTGCATGTGTCAGAGAAGAACTACGTGGACTAAATCTGACTGTAGCGTCCCGTTCGAAGCTGAACGCTCTATGCCAAACATTCCAATCCCACCGGTGGGACCATACAGCAAATCCCACTGGCAGGACCGTGCTTGCTAAAGGGTTAAATGAATTAAGTTTGCAGGCTTTATTGTGTACAGTTACTAACATCCTCTTCTCTGTAGTTGGAGTCTGAGATCCAGCTGGTGTCTGAGGCCTACGAGAACCTGGCGAAATCGTCCTCTAAGAGGGAGGCCTTGGAGAAGACCATGAGGAACAAGCTGGAACTGGAGGTGCGCAGGCTGCACGACTTCAACAGGGACTTGAGAGGTGAGATACAGGAGGGATTTCGGTTTTAGAATTACAAAGGAACTTTACATAGCCTTGTGAAGTAAGTGTGTATTAGCCAGGCCTTCTTTTTTAAATAATCTGCAGCACACAGTGAATGTTATACATAGCAGTTCACTGTCCTGGTCCTGGATGCCATGAGTCAGACTCACTGTATGTGTATACATTGAGAAAATGGAAAAGTGTTATCGCGGTTGGTCAACATGATGGTATAGAAGACATCTCATCCAGCTGTAGATTTAGAGCCTGAGTTTGACAGGGCATGAGGGGGTTGTGGTCTCACAAGGCAGCTTGGAGAGCTACGCTGTGTGCCATAACTGTAAAACTTGCATATTATTATTTTCATAGTAGTTTCTGAATGATGCCTTTTAGGATTCATAGCCGAATAACCAAGCCGATAAGGGTTGTGAAATGCGTCTGGGGACTTCATAACCCTGAAGCTTGGTAAACCTCTATATGGGAAGTACCTAATGTAGTGGAATTTGGCCTGGACTACATTATTTTTCTCAAAGGTATATATATATATATATATATATATATATATATATATATATTTGTGTTTTTGTCAAAAGCAACCATTTCAACCTAGTCAAATATTTTCACTTCAGTTCCTTTTTTTCTTGGGGAAAAAAAAAGTTTTTTAAGCACTTAAGCCAAAGCAAAAGCTCCTCTGTTTGCGAGCTCAGGGCTTGTGAACAGGCTAAACCAGGCTGAGTGTGGCCACCTCTGCCATTCTGCCTCATAGTTGTTCTTTGGAGCAGCAGAGAACAGAGAAATCCCTGATTTATGGCAGTGAGCCCAGACTCCAGTCCACAGGGAGCCCCGAGAGTTTTACAGCAAAATCACAGAGCACCCCCCCCCCCCCCCCCCCCTCTCTCTCTCTCTCTCTCTCTCTCTCTTCATCCATTCTGCCTCTCCATGTTTCTCGTTCTTTCTGGCCAGCGCACAAGGAAAAAGAGCCCCCCACATCTTTCTTTTTTTTTTTCTTCTCCCCAAAACTCCAGTTTGAAATTTCCATTGCATATTATGGAACCTGGATGTTAAAGAGCAAGGCACTTGGTTCTGGAATACTCGTCATAGAGCCTAGTTGACTTAACACAGGGGAAATATTGTTTTAACGTTTGGCCTGCTTCCTTGATGAAAGTTTTGCTATTGCGAAACAACAAAAAAAAAAACAGCATCAGCAGCCCCCTCGGTATAATGGCTCTCTTGTTGAGGCCATCTTTTTTTTTTTTCCTCCTTCTATTTCACGTAACACTTACTGAATTATGACTTGGTCTCCTCTGTGGGAATCGGGCTCATGTAAAGTTATTGTTGTATTTATGTTTTTCCAATTTGCTGAGCAACCGGCCCCAGTGGCGTTTTATGTGTGAGAAGGGGTCTAGAGAAAGCTCTGGAATGTTTGTAAAGGAAAGGGAACGTTAAAGAGAGAGAGGTGCAGTCCTGGGATTCAATGGGATTCAAATATGTGGGTATAGTCTACCTGAATAAAGTACACTATGTCCAAAGATTTGTGGACACCCCTTTTACATGAATGCATTCAGCTATTTTAGGCTGCACCTAAGTTTGATACAGATGCTCAAATGTGCATACACACCGCATGTCTAGTCTCTTTTAAAGAAGTCTTTCCAATAGAATATTGGAATATCTAGAGCTGATAAACATGAACCTTTTGGTACCATGCCTAATGCCAGGCGTGGGCTAGAGGGGCTTAAAGCCCCCCAGCTTTGACCTGTGGAGCAGTGGAACTGTGCTCTCTTGAATGGTAGTGCTATTCAGTCTATTTAATACTATTGGGATGAGGTGAGGTAGTGATCATCCAACATCCTGACCTCACTAACGCTCTTGTTGCTGAGTGCAATCACATGCTCACAGCAATGCCTCAAAATCTAGTAGAAAGCTTTCCCTGGACAGTAGAGACAGTTACTCCAACAAAAGCAGGACCAGGGAGCTCTTTGTCTTTAATACCCTTTATTTCTAAAAGAAAAGATACTTTTGTCCATTTGGTGTGTATATAATACAATTCTGATTGATACAGTAATACTTGATTTCAGAATTTTTCATTGTGCCCACAGCTTTTCCCCATTGCTAAACAAGCTCTGCTTGAGATTCCACACACATTAGTTTCCACACAGAAGCTACAGAAGCCAATCAAGTTTTCTGGTTTCATACAGTTAGTATATATTGGCATTTGTAGTAATGTTATAATGCATGATTGTTTAGTGTTTTTGAAAGAGTTCACCATAAGGTGATTTTTCATGGCTAATATTGTCTCTCTTCCAATCGCAGAACGAATGGAGACCGCCAACAAGCAGCTAGCAGCCAAAGAGTGTGAGGGCACAGAGGACAACCGCAAAACCATCTCGCAGCTTCTGGCCCAGAGTGAGTCCACCTACTAGACATTTTTGAAAACCGTCTCGGAGGAGAAAAAACACTCAGTGACCACATTGCTGTACCGTTCCTGGACGCTGTTGTGTAGGACTGTCAATTTTCATTCTATTGGTTATCAGCTGATGTACTGGTCATTTAGACAACTAATCCAGTAAACCATTTTAGGTTAAACCATAACAATGGACCTAATGAATAGTAACAAACCATGCACATCTCTACAAAGATCCTGGATACTGGAAAATAGTCACTTTTATCATAATGTGAATCTGGCAGTTGTTCTTTATGTTGCATCAAAAGCTGATTATGCATGGTCCAATAAAAATGCTCCAAAATGACTTGAAATGAAATGTTTTTACATTGACTTCTATTGAAAGTTAAGAAGCTTTGTCCTTCTCCTGTGAAGCTGACATTTTACATTTACATTTACATTTATGGCATTTAGCAGACGCTCTTTTCCAGAGCGACTTACAAAGTGCTTTGCTATTTACCCAAGAAAAACCTTAGCTAGTTAGAATAGACTAATAATTCAACATTCAACATTTTGGAGATACAAGCTTTTTTCCTGAGTGAGAGAATATATATTATCATGCACACTGCTGGCTAGTGGTTGCTGGATCATCAGGATGGTACATTTTAACGGACGGTACTGTCAGCTTCTTAAAGTGCTTTCAAAAAAGGCTGGAAAAGCCTCCCAAACTGAGCTGATTGTCATGTCACCGTTGGGTCTCTTCACAGACAAAGAGACTCAGCGGGAAAAGGAGAAACTTGAGATGGAGCTGAACGCGTTGCGCTCCACCAACGAGGACCAGCGCAGGCACATCGAGATCCGCGACCAGGCGCTGAACAACGCTCAGGCTAAAGTGGTCAAACTAGAGGAGGAGGTGAGCTCACTGCTTTTCGACTGTGGCCCCCTCAGCATATTTCTACAGCGCGTGAGGGTACTAAGTGGTATGCTTTCAGTTAAATCTGGGACCAATTATTGCTGAGTGCCTCCAAGGTCTCTGTCAGAATGTGTGTGTGTGTGTGTGTGTGTGTGTGTGTGTGTGTGTGTGTGTGTGTGTGTGTGTGTGTGTGTGTGTGTGTGTGTGTGTGTGTATGTGTGTGTGTGTGTGTATGTGTGTGTGTGTATGGGCCCCCTTGTGGACACTTTTCACCCTCTAGCCAAAGGCTGTAATATCTGGTTCAGTTTAAAGCTGAGAAGGATCTCAGAGGAGCTCTGAGGAATTTAGGGTTTTGCTTCATTGCTGTGTGTGTGTGTGTGTGTGTGTGTGTGTGTGTGTGTGTGTGTGTGTGTGTGTGTGTGTGTGTGTGCGCCTAATACTTTGCTGAGTCATAAGAGCATGCAAAAGAGAAGTTTTTTTGTACCTTTTCCATGACTTGTACTGAGAGAGGCCTTCTAATATTTCAGTTTACTTCTTCACAGTTTTTGGATGATCAGAAACTGAACGTTTTACTCTTTGGATCCTGTGAGATGTTTCTAATGAATTGGACAGCTATTGAGAGTATAAGCAGCGCCGTTTTTCTGTTCACGCCATTTAATAAAGCAGATCGCTGGTGCTTTGATGCTCTGTTGAAAGCTTCATTAAATTGACATTTACACAAAGTCAGCGGTAACCCCTCCGCCCTGAAACTGACCACAACAGAACCTTGGCTCAACCCTCCCCGCCAACGATGACTTTGAAGTTTTTCCCGTCAACTTCTCCGAGCCACAGTTAAAATCTTCAAGCTCGAGTGAGCGGCTGGCCACGACCCTCTGCGAATCCAAACAAGCTCCGAAAATCCAGCCGAAAGCCAAACTGCCAAACAGCCACAGCTAGAGCAGATAACGAGAGAGAGAGAGAGAGAGAGAGAGAGAGAGAGAGCAAGAGAGGCGGACAGAGAGTCAGAAGGAAAGAGAAAACCTTCCACTAGAGCAGTGTTGACTCTCATGAGCTTGAGGTCTGTGAGTGTATTTGGAACAGTTGGGTTGCGTGGCTGGCCTCCACCGTTTGAGCCCCAGATGGCCTATTGGCCGCTGTGCTAAAGGCGTCCCAAAATGCACCGGCCTGTTCCACTTTCCTCCGGGCCCGGTCACAAACGGCCGCTTGTTCCCCAAACAAAGCCTCTTGAGTTGTCTGCCATGAAAGGACTTGAAGATGGCTGAATTCTTAACCCCCCCCCCTTTCCCTCCCCCCCCCCCACCCCACACACACCAAACCCACCCACCCACACACCAACCAGGCCAGGCCAGCCCTGTCTAAACAGGAGCTGCATACTTGTCCTCTTTCTCTCCTTTTTCTGTGTTGCTTTGCCCCCTGAGCTAAATCGGACCATTCATTTGGGCTACAATTATAGCTTCTGCTGGATTTGAAAGGAGCTTTTTTGAGGGGGAGGGGTCTGAAGGACACAAGGGGGTTATTGTAAGGTGGGGAAGGAGTTGAGGAAGGAGTGGTGGGTCTTACCTGTGTGCTCTCTTTGTGTGTGTGTGTGTGTGTGTGTAGCTGAAGAAGAAGCAGGTCTACGTAGAGAAGGTGGAGCGGATGCAACAGGCTCTGGCTCAGCTGCAGGCTGCATGTGAGAAGAGAGAGCAGTTAGAGCACCGGCTGCGCACACGACTGGAGAGAGAGTTGGAGTCACTCAGGATGCAACAGGTGAAAAATAAACACACACACACACACACACACACACAAAACCTGCATAACTCATAACTAAGAATCCGCACTCTGTCTTGAGCTAGCTTTAAGATGTGTGCCAAGAAATACACACACATACACGCCAGAGATCAAACACACACAATGACAGTGTGCACACATGCTCGAAATGGTGGGCAGCCATTGCTACGGCGCCCTGGGAGCAGAGATGGTGGAACATCTGAAGCTTTTCCAGTAGCACACACGGTCCCCTGCCTAAATATCTCACCAAACACAATATGTGCATAGACCTTAAACTGTGAACCTGTGTTGCAAGACACGAATATCTCAGAACTGGAGGCCCGCAAGGAGGCAGTTAAAGCACCACACAGCACAATTTAACATTGCCTTATTTCTTAGATCAAAACATCCTCACAAATTATATATATATACAGTGTATATACAGTATATGTTCAATGCTCTACAATCCTCTGGGGCTAAACAATCGTTCGTTTATTGATCATTATCTCTAGTGCGGTCATGGCTTCCATAACCTCTGGTGGAACAGAATGTGGGTATAACCCCACCCCTCCCCCTTCCCTGTGTTAAACCGTTCAGCAGGCATGGCAAAGGCTCAGCTGCAGTCAGCAGGAGCTGGAGATGTTTCATTTCCCCTGTTCCACTCCACTCTTCCTCTGAGTCCAATACAAACGTCCACCTGTGTTTTTTAACGTGACCCATAATCTGGGGTAAAGGTTGCAGCTCACCCTCTGTGTGTGTGTATGTGTGTGTCTAAGACAGAGAGATTGAAGAGGAAGAGCAAACAGCTGTGCTCTCCATTAGGGAGAAAAGCTGCAAGCCTGGAAACATGGCATTGCTTTTATTCAAGCAACTGAGATGGATGAGCTCTGTGTTAAATAGAAACATTTGATATGCAACATTCGTTCCAGACATTTGTTCCAACAAGCCAGTGCAGTGTGTGAAGCTGTACAGTATCTGATAAATGTACTGCAATGTGACACGGCCATTGTTTTTTCTTTAGGACTAGGAACATTTCTGAGGAACAGGTCCTTAAGATCCTTGAGCCCTACAAACCGGTTTTGGTGATTACGTAGTTTCAGACGAGCTTTTAGTCCAGTATGAATCTGCAATGTCTCCGAACCCGGAGAGGCCAAATGAACCTCATGCTAATGGCTGAGCTACTCCAGCTGCCATAGTGCTTTACTCGCACTTCTGAAGCATTCCTCTCTCTCTCTCTCTCTCTCTGGACTCCACAGAGGCAGGGGGGTCCGCAAAACCCAGTGGGCCCCGAGTACAGCACCACAGCTCTGATGGAGCACCTGCGGGAGAAGGAGGAGAGGATTCTGGCTCTGGAGGCTGACATGACCAAATGGGAGCAGAAGTACCTGGAGGAGAGCGTCATGAGACAGTTTGCTCTGGATGCGGCTGCCTCCGTCGCAACACAGAGGTAACACGACCACACAGCAGTTGAGTCCTGTATGTCATGAGGTGATGTGACACTGACCCAGTGGTTCGGCCATAATGATTTGGAGGTCTTGTTCCGATGCTTTAAGAAGAAATGTCTTATTGCCGAGATAAATTGTCTTAAATGCTGAGCTTAGGTACAATTCTTCACCTGCAGCTTTTACCCCTTTGCTCCGGCAGGGACACTTCAGCAGCCATCATCAGCCACTCGCCCAGCAGCAGCTACGACACCTCGGTAGAGGCACGCATCCAGAAGGAGGAGGAAGAGATCCTGATGGCCAACCGCCGCTGCCTGGACATGGAGAGCCGCATCAAGAACCTGCACGCGCAGATCATTGAGAAGGACGCCATGATCAAGGTTCTGCACCAGCGCTCGCGGAAGGAGCCTGGCAGCAAGGTCGATGGGCCGTCCACCATGCGCCCTTCCAAATCCCTCATGTCTATTGCCATGGGCACAGGTGGCTCCAGTGGCTCTGGCCTGCTCTCGCATTCCCTTGGCCTGAGTGGCAGCAGCCCAATCACAGAGGAGCGCAGAGAAGATCGCAGCTGGAAGGGCAGTCTGGGTAAGTGCGTCCTCTGAAGTTGTTGAGGAACGTGATTTGAGGAACATTTCTAGTGAAATTTAGACAGATGGGGAAAGAGAGACGCTGCTTCTTCAACATTTTAGGAGACCTTGACATTTTCATAGTAGCTAACATTGGTTGTTAAGGTTAAGAAAAAGGACCTGCAGAGTACATACAGCAGCGACAGCAGCTGTGGTCAGAAGTCTACATACAATCAGCATGGACTTGAATGTCATGGAAATATTGGGCTTTCAATCATTTCTTTGCACATTTGGTGGAATGAGTGTATAATACACATCTGTAATAGAAAGAGATGGGAACTATGCTTATAGGCACTTATTTATTCATTCATTGGTGCTGAAATGTCCAATTAAAGTGTTGTCAAGGCCTCTCGACTTGGTAGTAATCATGACCTGACTACAGCTGGTAGCCTCACTGTGCCAGTACAAAAAAGGGCAGGACGTATTGGATAGACCAACACACAGTCCAAGGAGCTCAGTGCAGATCAGAGAAGGACTGTGGATTTAGATCTCTTGGAGCCATTTTTAAACAACTGCAGATTTCAAAATCATTACTTTGGGAGGTGTAACCTCAAACCATCAGCTAAACGGTTTACGCTTAGACAGTTGTTCCAACTGGACAATGAACCCAAAGGTGGTTGTGGAATTGAAAAAGCAGGCCAGCAATAAGCTTTTGGAAAGGCCATACCAAAGTCCTGACCTCAGCCTTTTTTTAAATATTTGGACTGTACAAAACCAACAGCTTTTATTGAACTTGAGAGGAGAATGACTACACTAGAGGGCGCTCCTGAGAACAGCACCAAGCTTTAAAAAAAAAAAAAAAAAAAAAAAGTCCAGTTCTAGACTTTGTAGAAGTGTCTTTTTTTTGTAATGATGTCAGTGAATGCAAATCACTTTATGGCACCTGCTATGAGCAGACAGGAGAGTATTACTGATTTGATCAATCCTCATTTCTTTATTATACACATATTTACCTTTAAAAGGTAGTCTCATTAAACATAAACAACATTCACTGGCCAGGGCGTTAACTGCCGACCATAGTTAGCACCAGACAAAGCTGTGTTGGTAACTGGTCTTAACCCCAGCACTCAGTAGCAGTAATGCTAGCGCCTTTACTGTGTGTGCAGAATTATTAGGCAAGTTGTATTTGAGAGGATTCTTTTTATTAATGAACAACAACTATGTTCTCAATCAACCCAAAAGACTCAGATCAAAGCTTAATATTTTTGGAAGTTGGAGTGGGTTTTTTTAGATTTGGCTATCTTAGGAGGATATCTGTTTGTGCAGGTAACCATTACTGTGCAGAATTATTAGGCAACTTAATAAAAAAAACAAATATATACCCATCTCACTTGTTTATTTTCACCAGGTAAACTAATAACACAAAATGTAGAAATAAACATTTGACATTCAAAAACAAAATAAAAACAAATCAGTGACCAATACAGCCACCTTTCATTACGATGACACTCAAAAACCTTCCATCCATAGATTCTGTCAGTTGCTTGATCTGTTTACGATCAACTTTGCGTGCAGCAGACACCCCAGCCTCCCAGACACTGTTCAGAGAGGTGTACCGTTTTCCCTCCCTGTAGATCTCACATTTTATGAGGGACCACAGGTTCTCTATGGGGTTCAGATCAGGTGAACAAGGGGGCCATGTCATCATTTTTTTTATCATTCATTCTTTTAGACCCTTACTGGCCAGCCACGCTGTGGAGTATTTGGATGCATGTGATGGAGCATTGTCCTGCATGAAAATCATGTTTTTCTTGAACGATACAGACTTCTTTCTGTACCACTGCTTGTAGAAGGTGTCTTCCAGAAACTGGCAGTAGGTCTGGGAGTTGAGCTTCACTCCATCCTCAACCCGAAAAGGTCCCACAAGTTCATCTTTGATGATACCAGCCCATACCAGTACCCCACCTCCACCTTGCTGGCGTCTGAGTCGGAGTGGAGCTCTCTTCCCTTTACTGATCCAGCCTCTGGCCTATCCATCTGGCCCATCAAGAGTCACTTGCATTTCATCAGTCCATAAAACCTTAGAAAAATCAGTCTTAAGATATTTCTTGGCCCAGTCCTGACATTTTATCTTATGTTTCTTGTTCAAAGGTGGTCATTTTTCAGCCTTCCTTACCTTGGCCATGTCCCGGAGTATCGCACACCTTGTGCTTTTTGATACTCCAGTAACGTTGCAGCTCTGAAATATGGCAAAACTTCTTCCTACTAAAAATGTAATTTAATAAACATTGAGTACTTTTAACCAAATTTTTGAAAAGCTAGGTGTCCCTGTATGTATGTATGTGTGTGTGTGTGTGTGTGTGTGTGTGTGTGTGTATGTATATATATATATATATATATATATATATATATATATATATATATATATATATATATATATATATATATATAATGCCATAAAGTATTGGATGTCAGAACCTCTAAAACAGTACTGTAGATGATAAAGTAGTGTTCAGTGACGACCCTTAATGTTGTTCTTTAAACAAACTGTTAAAAGCACCGCTGCTGGTTTCAGGTGTGTTACTCGGGCCGGAGTTCCGGGGCGACTCGTTGAGGACCGAGTCCATCTCCTCCTCTCCATCTCCCGTGCTGCCCTCCACTCCCATGCCGGCCGCCGCCCACTCTAAGACAGGCAGCAGGGACAGCTGCACTCAGACGGATAAGAGCCAGGAGACCAGCAAACCCAGCACGCCCGCACTGCAGAGCATAGCAAACAACCGCATCACTAGTCCGAGTCCTGTGTACATCCCTGACCGCATCGCAGGTAACGCATGGTTTACATCTTTAACGTAGCATCACGCAGACTCCCCAGCGGGCGCACAGTTGGACACATCAAATATTTTAGTCAATATTCAAGAGCTGAGTGAGTTTAAAGGTGGCTTTTGTCCCTGCAGATGTTCCAGTGTTCCACAGCAGCACTCTAGAGAGAAGAGCCCCTGTACAGTCTCCTCCTCAGCAACCCCTGCCTCAGCCCCTGCCACAGCAGGACGTGGACATTGAGATGGTGGAAATACTCATCTGAACTGTGTAAAGCACACGCATTATATATATTTTACACACACACACACACACACACACACACACACACACGCACACACAAATACGTACAACAGGTGAAGGATTTCTTCTATCAAGTCTTTATTGGGGGACACTAATGGTGTGTTGAAATGCACTACAGTTGTAGTGCTATTTTACACCTTGTACAGATGAAAGCCTCAGTATACAGTGCCAGCTATGATTAACTAACGTTTTGTACAGTATTCTCTGGTGATGATTTCTTCCTCCAGAGTTTAGGACCAAATGTATTGGCAACCGATTTTTGCATTTATTGCACTACTTTTTTTTGCCTCTTCCTTTTTTTTCTGTTTTTCATTTTACCTTCTGATGTTAATTTACTAGATTATTTGTTTGTGTAGTGCACATATACCAATGTTACAATCTTGGCACTTGAGTATAAGATGGTATGGTAACTAGTGGAACTTGTTGCATGTAAATACTGTATCTATATACTGTAAGACATGTAAGATAGAACTGAATGTTTAGGGGCTTGTGAACTAAAAATGGCACTCTGGAGAGTGGAGGAAGGGGACGTCGAAGAGAACTGACCTGTCTATGCTTTGCCCACAGATGCGTTCTATCTTTTTTTTGTTTGTTTGTTTTTTAATATGGTTTGCCAAACACTGACCGAAAACGGATTTGGCTTCATTATGAACTGTAGCTCACGAATCGAGTTCTTGCCAAAAATGCTCAAATTCTGCACATCTTACCTACACTCCTACAATGGCATATGACATTTCAATTCAATTCAATTATCGAACACATTTCTGTTTAGTCAATAGAGTAGGGTCAGCATGTACAGGCTGTGTTACTTCAGTATAAAATGTTATTGTTCATAGAGGAAAATGTAAGCATTTCAGATATCAAAATTATGAAAATGTACTTTCTCATTTTTCTCCATTTTTAGGTAAATAAGTTAACACTATTTATTTAATGTTAAATTTGTCAGTAAGTCAAAAATCTCCAAGTGGGGGTGATCCTTCCCCAGTTTAGTCATTTTCAATTTTCACTCAGTAGCTAGGACCCCTCCAGTCACCTGATGCCACCAGTATTCGGAGCGTAAAGGCCAAGTCACATAAAGCTAGCCACCGCTTCCTCTTCTTTCCGAACTGCCGCTAATGCAACATGATTGGAAAGCTGAACACACTTGGAGAAGAACACTTCCAATTATGGTACTTCAGCTGACCGAAACCCCTACTGGCTAGCATTTTTTTTTACCCAACCAGAGAGAGATTGGCCAATCACACTTGATCAGCCATAACATTTAAAACCTCTGGCGTGAACATTGAATGTTTTGTTACAGTGACACCTGTCAAGGGGTGGGATATACATATTAGCGCGCAAGTGAACGTTCAGTTCTTGAAGCTGATGTGCTAAAAGCAGAGTGTAAAGATCTGGGCAACTTTGACAAGAGCTAAATTGGGACGGCTAGAAGGCAGGGTCAAAGCATCTCCAAAATGGCAGGTCTTGTGAGGTGCTCTCGGTACATGGTGGTCAGCACCTACCAAAAGCATGCCAACGAAGGACAACTGGTGAACTGGCGACAGGGTCATGCCTTATTGATGAGGAGCTGCTGCAGCACAAACTGCTGAAATAAAATTGTTAGTGATGTCTTAGGGGACTAGGGGGACCTACACGTTGTTAGGCAGGTATTTTTAATGTTATGGCTGATTGGTAAAACCTGCGATCTCTCAATGTTTGTTTATTGTTTCTACTTGATTTTTATTCTTATTTTATAAATGCTTCTCTGGAGCCAGTCTGTGTTGCTAACAGGCAGGGTCTTCTACAGTGCTACCATTACTTCCACAAACAGGAACCATATTTGACATGATATGAAATATTAACAATGCACTGCATTATTAATAAAACTGCATTACAGACTTGTGCATTACAGTTCCTCCTGTAAAAGGCTATTTGCTATTAAGTGCTGTAAAGCTTGAACTCTTGTGGGCAGTGCATAGACAGGTCTACTGGATCAACAGGATCATGCTCTGTGGTCCAGGATCTTGCATTGCTGTGTTTGCAAAAAGTCAAATGACCCAACTGGTTTTGGGTTGGCTTGTGTAAGTGTGTGTGATGTGAGAGAATTCATGGGTTTGGGGTTTACAAAGCACTACCAATTGTCCTTCATTCCATTTGAGCTGCCTCTCATGAAAAGCACCACAGGTCTTAATGTGTCATGCTTTGCTAAGTTCTGTCCATTTCAGTCTCTTTTTTTTTTTGGTCATTTTTACTATGACTGCATTATCTGGTTGTAGCCAGAGCTGTGTTATGTATGAGAGATCGAGGTGTATTTCACAGTGTTTTCACTTTCTCCGTTGTCCAAGAAACACATCATAGACGTTTAGCTTCTGACCAAAGGTTACAGGAAAAATTCATACATGCCTTAAAGCAGATATGATCATTAGTTAGTCAGTGATCACTGTTTAATATCTCAGGGCAAAAAGTGTCATCCCAACTTTTTGCCACTGAGCAAGAACCGACGTCCATTCACTGCATGTCACTGTCTGCCAAATGGAACTAATGCTGTGAGACTGGATCAGTATTGTTTGGTTTGAATATAGAAAGCTGCTGTTGGCTCAGTATGGGGGGTTGAAATTGTATTCATGAAGCTGTCCATCCTAAAAAGTTTTGGGTATTTTTTTAAGCCATCATTTCAAAAAACAAGACCAAAGAAATGTGTGTTTGTTGTTGTTTTGAAGATTTTGGTCGGCCTATTTAAGAGTCCAACACAATTACAGTAAGTAAGTACTTGCAAATACAGCTGTGCCTTAATGCAGCTCTCCACAGGCACTGAAAACACTTTCAAACATTTCAGCAACATTTTGAAATACCTCGCTCTCTTATTGTGCATAGTAACTCGACACACATTAAGAGTAGGTTTTGAAAGGCCTTAAGTAGCTTAAGTAGTGCCTTAGGAGCAGTTTTCCCTGCCACCTTTTAAACATCAATGTTGAGCTGTCCAGCTATGAATTTAGACAGTTAGAAATGCTGAAAATGAAGAACCACTAAACACTAAATTATCAGTTGTTCTGGATTCAATATTCAATACCTTATACCTAAATCCATAAACTAATCATATCCAGAAACTGAATATTGACGCTATTGTGCAAAAAACTCTAAATCTTAGCGGAGAAGGGGGGGGGGGGTCATTCAGTGTAAAAGATTTTATTCCAGATTCATTTGGAGCATTTCTTAATACGTGTTCCAGCTGTCATTATGACCACAGGATCAGAGGTTCAAATCCCGGTCATCCTGATTACTAGCCATCAGGACCCAGGGTTTAGAGAGAGAGAGTGCAGCTAGCCGTGCTCTCTTCAAAATGGGTAGATGGCGCCTTCTCCCCACATCACACCAGTGCAATGCTGGCCGGCGCTGGTACACCGGTACACACAGCACATTAGATGGCCAGTGTGCATCAGTGGCAGTTCGGGAAAAGGGGTGGCTGGCTGCACATGTGTTGGAGGAGGTGTGCGTCAGCCTCCTTGTTGGATGCATTGCATGTGACAGGGATAGTGTGTGTGTGTATATGGGTTTGGTAGCTTGCAATCTGAATGGGTATAAAAAAAAATTGGCACAATAGCGATGAGATTTCAGATTACTTGGCTGATTTTTTTTTTTTTTTTTGGGGGGGGTGGATGGACAGAGGTCTACAGCAAGGAACTGATCAGTAAAGGGCTCCTTGGTATGCAATTGGAGACCCCCTGTTTGTATTACTCAAATTGGTACTTGACATTTCCTGCCTAGTAGTTGACTGTCATGTGTAAAGAGTTGAAGTTTTCTCCTGTTTTAATATGGATGCATATCAACAATTCCAGCAGAATTAACCCAACTCCGGTTGAAATGTGCCTCATGCCTCGTTCTAGGCTCCTTCTAGAACTTGCACGCTAAAACATTTCCAGTAGTTTTGTAGAGCACCTCTAACTTTGTTTGGGCACAGAAATAGGACAATGGACCTAAGAGCTGTGGACTGAGTCTTGGGTGGGACACAGTGACCGTGAGCACATTTAGAACGGCACAGTACGTTTTTAGCAACAAGTATGTTCAGGACGAAAAAAAACAAAACAAAACAAAAAAAAAAACAGAACCACACCAACATTTCTGTAAGAAAAGTGCCTTCTTTATAAGTCCTCTCCTTTATAAATGTGATCTACTTGTACTGTACATAATAATAATAAATAATAAGGCTACAGTAAATTATCTAACCTTGACATTAGCTGCTACCACCTGAAACGGTGGAGGTTTATTTAAAAATAAATAAATAAATAAAATCCCCCGTGGTCCCACCTGAGGTTCGGTCACTGCGTGTTATCCGTCTTCATGGTCTTGCTACTCGAGTGTTGCTCAAAACAATGTTCCGATGTTCTGTTGTGATTCAAGAGGAGAACGTTCTAGTCCAGCTCAGGACAATCTAGGAAAAGGTTCTGTTTTTCCTGTTAGTCTTGAATTTTATACAGCATCTCTTATGCCTTTGTATCCCCCTTCTCCTGGTGAGGAATGTTTTTCCCTCAGTTCCGTAGTATTTTCCATCACAAAGTGTGTACTTTAGTTGCTGCTTGACAATGATATTACTGTACAATCATGGTTCATGTGTAATTCCATTGTATTCTCTTTAATCGAATATTCTGTTTTTACAAAATCATCTCATACAGTTGTCATGTTTTTGGTTTATACTCCTGAACACGTTCCAAATAACTTTTTTTTTTTTTTGGACAAAATTTTATTTAATTTTTCAATAAATAAATATACTGAGCAGCTGATAGTGTTTCTGTTTGCCTGAAATTTTAAAAACTGCTTTGCAAGGAAGGCATGCAACAGTCTCCAATGCACAAGATTTTCCTACTTAACGGGATTAAATAGCCTATTTATAACATTACAAACAGTCCAGCAATAATAAAAAAAAACAAAAACAAAACAACCAGTAAACTTCATGCATGGATATAAAAAAAAACTTTAGCATCCGTTGGCTATCCGGAGTCCAAAAAAAAAAACAGATAGATTGTCTGACTATGGAGCGTGTGAATAATCATGACCATGTGCTTCCCTCTGCTAATTTCCCAATGTGTCCCAATTCGTACAACTGATGAAATCAAATGTCAAAACACCAACTGCTACAGCCTCAGTCAGGACAGGCCAGCCTGACACACAGAGAGCGAGCATGGACACTGCTTATGAACGGATATGAGTGAAAACTAAGTGCCTGCTTTCTGTCAGAGAATATTACTGTAGGAGAGGGGAGATGAAAGTATACGTGTGCCTTTCCTCACAATTCATGCTTCTGCAGAAAAAGCTTCACTCACCCTTACGCAAGCCTGTGGTGCATCTTGATTCAGACCTCCCTCGCATTACTGGGCAGTCCTACGCTATGTACTGTATAAGTGCTTAATTTAGTAGCAGGGTTTCTGTCCGGGCCCTGCCTGCTGGAGAGGAAGTGGAGGAGTGGAGTTAATCAGCCAGAGAGTCCAGAGGGGTTATCTGCGCATCCACAGCCAGCCGTTAAGCAGGCAGGCAGACAGCAGCAGCGAGAGAAGCACCAGTTCGTTCTGCTTGCGTTCAGCGTTCTGCCTCTCCAGGCCGGCTATCCGCCTGCTCATCTTCACCACCTGCCAGAAGAACACGAGGAGAAGGCTATGAAGGCTTTTTTGAAGATTGCTATCAGCATATTACTATAAGAGATAATCTAGCACCCTCTTCTGGCTGCTTTGTGAACTGCAGGACCAACATTTAACTGTCCAGCTTAACTATCTTAAGCCCCTCAAAACTTTGTGGACTTTCTTTTTGCCTCCCCTTGAAATAGTCTGAGTCATGTTTTAGCTTTGCTGTTACTTTTAAATGGCAGTGCTTGCTTGGTGGTTAGAGTGCTGGGTTGCTGACCACAGGGTTGTGAAATCAAGGCCCATGTCTGCCAAGTGGCAACTGCTGGGCCCGTGTGCAACCTTTTCTACTTCAGAGGCGCCACAGCATGGTTACTTTGTTGTGTAGAAGTATAATAACAATAAAAAGTACTTAAATTAACTCAATTACACACTTTTACCCTAAACTGAGCTACTCAGTAATGAAAGCTTATAGCCACCATTTAGCATTGTGTGAACTGCGTGCCTAGAGTATCACACACACGCACAATTGCATCACACCATGCAGAGGCAAGTCAACTGGAATAATTGCTTATGAATTATATTAAGATTAATTATATGTTTAAGTAACTAAGACTGCAAATATTGCTGATAAAACATCATTAAAGTATAATACTTTAAATGTATACTATATGGACAAAAGTATCGGGACACCTGTTTATTCATTGTGTCTTCTGAAATCAAAGGTGTGTGTATATATGTATATATCATGCTTTTGTTGGAGTAACTGTCTCAACTGTCCAGGGAAGGCTTTCTACTAGATTTTAGCGCACTGCTTTAAGCATTTGATTGCATTCAACGACAAGAGCTCATCAGAACAGTACTGGATGAAGCACCATCCATCATTCCAGAGAACACAGTTCCACTGCTTCACAGCTCAATACTGGAGGCTTTCATACCCCTCTAGCCCATGTCTGGCATTTTTCATGACGCCTATATAAGTTTGGGCAGTTGACCTCACAACAAAGAGATAATGTGTAGTGTAGGGGTTATGGGATTATTTATTGAGCAAGCACGTCCACATATATTAGGTGCTCCGAAGCTTTTGAGGCAGTGAATCAACACTACTGCAAAACGAGTGCAGTCATCATTGTGTAAGGTTGTAGAAACTGACCTGTCTGCGAAGCACGATGAATTCGACCGCAGTCCCGCTCTCTTCCTCAGGACTGAGCCAGGACTCCTGCGTGGTGCTGTTGGAAATCAGATCAAAGCTCTTTTACATCTCCTGATGCTAACTACTGCACTGCTTTTACTTCTATTTCAGAACTAGTGGACCACTTAGTAGATCAAGGAGCACAGGTAGGTGAGACTACAACAGACAGTAAGAACACAGTAAAATCTACAACCTTTGAAGATCCAACAGCGAAACCAACACAGCTGTCTAGCACTCAGGCTATTCATTCAGAGAACACAACATGACCACAGGTTTAAAGCAATAGTTCAGTAACAAATAAATAAATTAAAAAAGTTTCCTCCGAGTCCAAATGTGATCAATTAGCCAGACATGTTTGGTGTCCAAGGTTTGCTACTTTAGTTTTACACGGGTCAAAAGAATAGACAAAAAGCCTGCCTTCAACATTGAGTTTTCTCTTAGTAAAGGCAATGGTTCTATACAAAACCACGACAGCTCAGAACCACTAATCAAAGAGGGATTAATGTTGTTTCCGAGGCAAAGTTTATTATTGTATTAAGATCAATCTTTATTACATTTTTTAACGTTTATTCCCATCCGGATTGACCATGTCTGTGCGACTAAGTTAACTACGGTTTTTCACTGAATTCGGCGCTCGTCTAATAATCTCAGACCTGTATGGATAACATTATAATCACCATGTTAAAGAGGTAATCAGTAATCTGACAGAATACACTTTTAAAGTAACCATCCCAACCCTGCTCCTATTAGCTGCATTGGCCTTGTAGCTCCAGTGCTAAACGTAACAAGCAAACTTCAGACACCAACATGGCTAATCAGTTACATTTGGGGTAAGGGGACAAAGAAATAGTCCCCCAGTTGAACCATTGCTTTAATAAATAAATAGTATACTGTAAATAGTAATAAGTACATTCATCTACATTCATCCAGTTATCCACATGCAGATCTAAAAGACTCCATCACCTTTTCCTGGTCTGATCACTGTGGACCTCGACTGGCTGAGGTGGAGGGTTTTCTGGGAAACCGAACCTTCAAACATAAGAGACAGACCAAAGCCCAGAGGAAAGGGCTTCAATTGAACTACAACCTTTTACAAGTCTGCCACACGGGTTGAACTACAAGCTCTAGCGAGCGAGGCAAAGGGCTAGCAACCTAGCTAAGCTGCGCAGACTCCATACTGACTTGTTTAGAGGACAGCAAGAGCAGTGAACTGAGCAAAAGCCAGGCAAGCAGTGAATGACACAGCAGGTCCAACAATCGCACGTGACAGCTTTAAGCTCCCCAGCATGATGTCATCACACACACAGCATTAATTAGCCATTTGCTTTCGTTGGGCTTGGCTCAAGCTTCACCATCTGAGCATAAGCTAGGTCTGAAACAGTCAGCAGCAGCAGCAGCAGCAGCACCACCACAACAACAAGCCAGTCACACCACGACAGCCTGCTTGCAGCCAAGACAAGGACAAGCCAACAAGGGGTTGGGTTTAGAATGGGATGTGGCTTAAGTGGGGATGGGGGCTTATGTGAGGGTGGGGTCAGGAGGCATTTCACCTGGTGGAGTATTTTTGAGTGACAGTCTGGAGGAGTTTCTTTGAGGCCTGTTGGCCCAGCTGCCTGGCCGCCTGCAGCATGCTCTGTGGGGAGAGGAGGCTGGGCGGGACGTTTGAGAACTGCAGGGGCTCGGGCAGGGGTGGGTCTGGGTGTACAGGGGGCGCTCTTCCAGCACTGCGGCTACTGAGGGCGGGTAGGGGTGCACGGGCAGAACACACAAAAGGAGCACCGCTGTTACTTAAGACTAACCAGGTAATACAGTGTTTCTTCTACCGGACACACAGTCCTCTAAGATTCAACACACCTGGGGTCAGATTTACAGAAGCTTTCATAAGAAAAACCTCTTATGATGGATCTTAAGATAAACACTATGGGACGATTTCCCGAACAGGGATTAGGGCTAGTCTTGGACTACAGAGCATTTTGAATGGCGATTCTCCACTGAAAGTAAAATTTTGTCTCAGACTAGACTTAATCCCTTTCTGGGAAATCAGCTTTATGAGTTCATAAGAAAGGGCCTCATTCTTAAGAAGGATGTTTACGCAGTTTTCATAAAGATACTGACATGTACCAGTGTTTTCCTATTAGGGATATGTTCAATTTCGAGGACAATGGGATCCTTTGAGCGGTGAACAGTTCTCCAGTTTAAAACACATGAATCGTCACAGACTTAGTGATCTTAAATGCAATTCTCCGAAAATAAATAAATGACATCAATTAAATATCAAGATTTTCTTGAGATATTTCTCATTTCTTATAGAGCCATTTGTAATGTAATGTTTTTTTATGGTCTATTTTACATCCCATCATGAACAACGCATTTTTAATTTTCCATTATTCAGTAAAGTCAATTATTAAGACCAAGAAGCATCAATGCAGGAAACCACCAACAGAGAAAAAAATCCTTCTTGGAATATGATAAAACAAAATATCACAAAGTACTCCTAGAACAATGTCCACTTTTTTTCCTGTAAAATTATTAACATTTATTCTAGTAATCCAACTATTTAAACTTTTAGAAGCGGACCTCCCCTCAGTGCAAGTGTGAGATGATCATAAAGTTAAGGGACCATTTAAGAGCCAATAGAGGAAAGTTCAGAAAATTGTTTTTTGTTTGGTTGGTTGGTTGTTGTTTTTTTGAGAAATAACTAACGTAACTTCTGTCATGAGACACTTTTGTGCATGAGTATGGGAAAACTGATGATCAGCTGTAAACAAAAAAGAAGTAAAAAATACATAATTACATAAGAAAATAATGAAGTGTGTCTTAAGAAAAGTAAGCCCACGCCCCAAAAGTGTTATGAACATCTTTTTTGTTCTTTGCAAGATTGTTCTTAGAAAAGAGTTATAAATCAGGCCCTGGTTGAGGAGCTGGATCAGTTGTGTTGTCATGCAGAGAATGTAAGAAACTGTGCAAAACTAAGACACACTGGTATTATGCTACACAAACACTGACACAACAGACCTGATCTCCAGCACTAGGGGGCTGATGTACAGCACAGTCTGGCAATTTCCCTACTTAAACACACCAACTAGACCCAGCAATTAAGAGATGAGTTTATTCAGGTGTGTTTGAACAGGGAAATTGCCAGACTGCGGTGGACTGAACTGAGTACACCTACACTTAGAGGTGTTCTTAAGCTGTAGATGACCTTGTTCTTAGATGCACTTAGACGTGCACACAAAAACTATTTAATGGGGAAAAAAAACCTACATAAAAACCATAAATAAATAATAATAAATAATAAATTTTAATTAAATAATAAATTAGTTAATTCATTCTTTAAATAATTAATTTTACTTTAGTTTTTAATAAACTGGTTTGATATAGTACATAAACACTGTTAAAATGACTCATCACTCCCCAATGGAGTGTATTATGCTTTTACATATATCCACCTGTTTAGACTGCAGATGTTTTACTCTGCTAATGTTTGAGAAAGTCACACAGTGTTTTCAGCCTGTGCTGATTTTTAAACGAGACACTTTACAGTGCAGCCAGATGTCCAGAACAGCCTGTTTATAAAAACTGCCTCAAAAAAAAAAGAAAAACATCACAATTTGTCCTCAGGGGGAAAAAAGTAGCAGTGGGTCTGCTGTAACACATTAATCCAGCTGACTCACGCCCTCTGCTGGTGGCTGTATAATAATGAAAGGACCAATAGCATTCAAACTCAGAGGACCACGTTACAATACTCTTCTCCTGCTAGTGAACATCTCTGCCGATCTGGGACGAAATGAAGGCACAGTTTCAAATTCTGTGGCCTAAAATGTGTAACTTTTACACACATCTGCTTGCTTTTGGATCAGGAAAGGAGGGAAGCTAGGGCTGAGTGATATGGTAGAAATACTGTATCATGACATTTAAAGACATTTTTACAATACACAATATTTATCAGAATACATGTAACCACATACCAAATACATCAGTAACAGTAACATAGTCTTAAAAACTATTAATCAGATACTCTCCTGTACTGAACAGAGTGATTTATCTTCAACATCTGCTGCTCTTTATCTAATTAAAGCAGTCTAATTACACTGTCTGTAATGAAACCTGCAGTTGGTCGGTGTTCTTTAAGCACCAACAGTATCCTTGATATGCTTAGAAAAGCATATTGTGCCTCAAGATAACAAAATGTATCACAGTATGATAAAATATCACCATATTGCCAAGCCCTAGGTGAAGCCAAAATAAATAAATAAATAAATAAATAAACAAATAAAATTTTCTATTTCTTTTTAACCCAAACATTTTAAGCTCTGAATAAGATCTTTAGGATGAGGATTTTTAACACATTCAGTTTAACAATGTTTTTTTTTGTTATACTTACACAGAAGGAGAGTGTAGTGCTTGTGCTTGTTTGGAGTGCGTGGGGGTTCCAGGTGGGGTTCTGCCAAACGTCTGGTCACTGTATGACCTGCGTAGTGGACTCTGTGAGTAATACAGCAGAGTAATACAGCTGTTAAGACTAATTACAATCACTCCTACAATACAGTAATCTAGTACATGGCCTATTGGTCTGAGAACTAGTCTGGCCAGTGAGGCGAACTCACCTTCTGCTCGGAATACAATGGATACAAACAGATAAACGACGGCAAGCAAATACTGTCATCATTAAACACAATGCTTATCAGTTACAAAACACTGGCTTATTGTCTTCAGACATTCTAAATCACAACCTCAAAAAACAAAAGGGATCTTTATCTCAGAAGGGTCATTTGAATTAAGACAAAGCAGAGCCAGAGAGAGATTTACATTTCACATTTGCTTAGTCAGGTTACCTGAACGGCATCTCGCATCTGTGCCTCCTTATCCCACGCTTCACGCTGCAGATCCCACACTGATGTGGCACTTTGCTTGGAGAAGAGTGGCCGTGGACTGAGGTCAGGAGCATCTGTCGATGTTAAAAACACAATATCTTGGTACAGCATCTACAACACAATCTTCAGTGATTTGTTTTGGTTATGAGTATGATTACAAAACAAACAATTGTCTTGTTTATTCATTATTAGTACAGTACAAATATGATTAAAATTTTATAGGTTTTGGGATAAACTGTGAATCGTGGATATTATTTGTACATAAGAACAATGAACTGTTTAGCGGTTCATTAACAGGAGCATAATCAGTAGGATTGTCCTGATCTGATCCAGGCATATTGTAATGGATCGGGTACTGGCTTTTTCAATCCCTATCCAGAGTCTTTGTTTAAACCACAGAAATACTTCAGCATTTTCAGCCTAATTTTTTTGTGCCACATCTGCAGTACATATATTGTGCAGCCCCCCCAAGTGCCACTAAAATACTTCTGACCCATCAAGGCATGGACTCCACAACACTCCTGAAGGGGGTACCAAGACGCTGGCAACAGACCTATAAATTGTCCTGCAAGTTGTGATGTGGGGCCTCCATGAATTGCATCAGTGTCCCTTTCTCGTAGATCTTGACCACTGCTTACTGGAAACCTTAGGTTTGCCCATTTTTCCTGCTTTTAACACAATGCCTTCAAGAACTGACTGTTCACTTGCTGCCTAATATAACCCACCCCTAGACAGCTGCCACTTTAGCCAGATACCAGATAAGACATCTTGCTCAAATCAATCATCAAATCAATGTTACGGATGATCGGTGTATAAATCAATTATCACTGACATTCATTTCAATGTAGGAAAAAAACTGGCCACTGGCTTCTATTAGGGTGGACTAAGCAGAAGTCAGCCACTTTTGGCAGATTTACCAATGAAATACAATGATGCTCACACTCTTTGGAAAAATAGGGGCCTCTCAAAGGTTCTCAAAGAACAATTTCTTGCAGATGGTACGTTATGCAATCTTGTTTACAAGGAAACAACAAGTCATCAAAAGAACCAAGAAGAGTGCAGCCAACGACAAACACCGACTGACTGGCACCACTGAGGTAATTATTTGTTCATGACTGTTACTGTTATTTGACTGGCTGCTGTCACTCAACCAGCAACAAAGCTGATTCTGCCCACTTTACCGAATGTCTAACCTGTGCTGAAATCACCCTATAAATATATAAGTACAGAGATATGTTAAAATAGTCGGCTACAGATGCATAATATTAGGCTGAAAAACACCAGCGTGCTTCTTGCAACTCACCTGTGTAGAGCTGTCTTACCTGTTAAGGCTAATCTGTCTGGCACATGCATGCTGTAGACAGCAAGCAGATCCTCGGGCCTTGTTTCTTCTGCCAGGCCTCCGTGGCCAACTCTCAGCCGCTCTGGCACCCGCATCCTCTGGCTGATGACTTCTGTGTAGTACGGGTCACCACCACGAACCTGCGAGCCTTCGGCCAAAAATCCTGGAGCAGCCATGATCTTCTCGTCTCCTGAGGACTAGCAATTCCAATTCAATTTTAATTTGAAAGCATTTTTAAGTGTCATAGAAATCTGGATAATGTCCATGAGGAAGAAGCACTACGGGACAAAAAAAAATTTCCAAGGGGGAACCCATCCTAGTCTGGGGGGGATTATGATCAAAGTAGTACAAGAGAGACTAAACAGAGAAACTCAGCAATACAGAGCAACATGATGAAAAATGCAGCTCATAAACTACTTTGGCTCACCCTCTGCTGGAGGCTTTACACTTAACAAGAAGCCTTAGTGTGTCTACTGATAGGTCTGACTCCTGCACACTGTATGTGGGTTATACTACACTACACTAATGGCATAACACCACTTTTACTGTTGCAGTGTGTCAACTTATGCTGTTTATTATAACAGAGAGCATACATCATTAAATCATACAATGTGCGAGTGCCATTTCAGGCAGGACAGTGTTAAAATGGAGTAACTAATAAAGTTTTTTCTAATCTAGATCCAACTGGTCACTGTTCAATAGGGCTGGCCACAATATACAATATTTATCACAACAGAGGTGATTGCAGACAAAATTTTAAAAACTACCATCCACACACACTCCCATTTTAAGCAGTTTGTTTTGTTTTTTTTAAACAAATGGTTCAAAAATAATACAAATCAAGAGCATGGTGGGATCACATTAGCCATGGAGCTTTTGGGAGGTTAGTAATAGACTTTGGGTCTACTTTTTGTGGGCCATAAATAAATAATTTTATGATATTTCTATCTCTTCATTCTTTCAATTAAATTACCAATAAGATGATTAAAGAATTTAAAGGTAAAATAATAAAAAGCATAACTGCAATATGCTGAACCACAGGTTTTAGAAAGTCTACGCTGGTCTTTTGATGGTCATGATGGTTAAAAGCTGGTCATCCAAGCAAAAACATCCCCAATACTGGTATACGTGTTAACCAGATAACCAGATGGATGGATGGATGGATGGATGGATGAGCTAGTCAATCAGCTCGACAAACTCGACCATACTGCTTAACTAGTTGTTCAAGCTGGTCATATCGGCGGACCAGTGTGTTTATGTTCATTATGCCTGCTGGTCAACCAGCTTGACCAGCTTGAGCTGGCCTGACTTTTTTTTTTTTCAGCAATTCCAACTATTTGGGGGTTAGAAACATGTTTAAAATGTTTATTTGAATAGGTTTAATAGTAAATCTAAACCTTTATTGATGTAGAAGAAGCTTGAAGCTTTGAGTCGGTTCAGATGAACCGCAGATTAGAGCCTTTTTAAGCCGAGGAGGTGACTCGACACTGAATGTCAAACCGACAACAACAAATGCTATTAGGAGGGCAGGGGTCGCCACTGGTCAGCTAACAAAACACTAATATTAGCTAAAGATGACCATTAAAGCTCACCAGTTTTAGCTACAGTAAAAATCGTGGTGACACAGCAAGTACCCCACGGCATGGCCTGCGAAGCGTTGGGGGTATGTTAGCCGGACAGTTAGCCAGTGAGTTAGCTAGCGGAAAACGTGTGGAGTCTGTAGGCTGGCTAACTGTGGTCACCCAGCCTGAGCAGACAAGGCTACTGTGCGTTACTGGCGATTCAGGGTCTTTAAGTTAAGCTCTATCCGGAGCTAAGTCTAAAAGTTGGAGGGTCTTCACTCACACCAGACATGTTTCTTACAGTCGTGAGCTGGTCCAGTCGGTTTCATTTACGCTAGTGTCAGATTATACAAGTAGTATCATAATACTACTTTTATATTATCTATATAATAACGTATCTAACGTAGGTTACGTAAGTAATTTACGCTTTTAACTTAGTTAGCTAACTCGCCTTCAAATCTACCAGCTCGAAGGAAGGGCAGGCTGACACTTCACAACACACACTGGCGCCTCCAAACTCTAAACACCAGGAGTTCGTCTTCGGCTGGAAGCATGGATATTACAGTGCCCCCCACAGCAGCACAACGTCTACTAAAGCCACCCACCAGTCACACACATAAACACTCTGCTGGTTAACTTCTCCAAATTAGTTTAACATTCAACAAACCTTCTTACAGCCCACGGCCGCTCGACGACGCTGAAGGCAGCGTCACGTGATAGGCGGGTTCACAAGGGGGAAGAGGCGGGACCACGCATGCAGCAACCAATCAGAAGTACGGAAAGGGCAACGTTGAAATATTTGAATATTATTATTATTATTATTATTATTATTATTATTATTATTATTATAGATAGCACACATCTGAAGATGAATCAAGGCTATGTGGCTAAAAGAGTTTTTATCACTTAAAACTAATACATTCAAATTAAATCCACTGTATAGGTCACAAGTAACCACTGACCTTAGGGACATGTGACCAATGTGTTAAATCTTAAATTAATTAGATGTAAATCAAAGTCTGTGAGTAAGTAAGTATACACCTTTTCAGTGCATTTGTCCAAGCAGGACACATTTATGCTTATCACTAGGCTATAAAATTAACCCTAAACCCTAAACAAATATGATAAATGCCACAACATTATTACATCCCTTAGGGACATGTGTTTAAGATATACTGGAGTGCAGGTGAAGTGCAATCATTCCCATTCCACACCGTTACTTAAGGACTGCTAGTATTGTAAAGACACAGGAGACAATTCAAGAGAGTTTTGCTAACAGTATGATTTGTATTGAATATTTGAAAATAAGTATGACGTGCACCAATTAAAAATGTTTTATGCTAATTTGAGTTTGAGAAGGAATTGAATTTTAGTTGCAAACATATGCATTTGTTACCGACCTGCACACAATAAGGTATAAAGATAGAGAAATATACTTCATTAATATTAAAATACCTAAGAGGAATGATAGTAAAGAGTAAAGGGTAAGGGTGGAGTAGTTTCCTAAACTACAAATTTTACACCTTACACCTCACACACATTGTTTTTCATATATGTCTACTAATCTAGTCAAATTATTATAACCTGTTCATTATTTTATATAACAATTTGGATTACAAAAGATCTTTTGAACAACAACAATTTCAGCTTCATGTTCACATTATATTTCCTGATACTTTTTAAACAATAAAATGAGCAATGAACTAATTGAAAAATAAATGGTAGACAATTGAATTTCAGAAAGTAGTAAATAAATTAATAAATATATTCACACTTTTACCAATTTTTAGTTTAAAATGTAACAAGATGTATTATTATTATTATTATTATTATTATTATTATTTTTGTCAAACCTTAAAGGGTTAATATGTTGTCCAGGGGTGGGTTATTGAATATAATGAAGGGTCAGGGACAGATGGATGCTGCTCACTTGTTTAATATTCGCGAAGGATACAGTGCTTTCTCAAACAGGGACTTTTGGCACTTAGAAACAGATTGTTATGACACAGTGAAAAGGGAAAGGGGATACATGAAGCAAATACAGATATATTCAATTCACCAACTGAAACAAGAATATCAGCGAGAACCCTGGCTGGTTGTGCATATAGGGTCAAATGACTTGGTCTAAGCATTTGTTAGGTGTGGGTGTGGCAGGGAGCTGATCATGGCAAGTAAACACCACCTTCAGTCTCGCACAGATTCTACCACCCTGACTACAGTCCACTGCAGAATGACGGGAAACTTAAAGAGTACAAAAAGCAAGCATGTTCAGATGTAGCATTAGCAACTGTGTGTCGCAATTGCTTTGCAATTTCAAGGCAGCTAGCACTAGCAACATTTGTGGCAACCACACTGATAGGGTTGGGTTATAGGAGATCTGTTCTTAAGCCAGTCTGACTGGAAGCTCTACAAAGTACAAAGAGGTAAACTTGAGAGAGAGAGAAAGCGACAGAGGCAGAGAGACAGAGAGGTTTTCAGGGAAGACTCAAACAATTTTCTGCTGTTTTTAAAACTTTTTAAAGCAAAAATAATAACGGCGTGTGGAGTGGTGATCGTCGTCGTTTTTCTTTGGATGAGCTTATTCATTGATCAGCTAATGCTATCATAAGCCCTCTGCGCGTGAAGCGGTGTGTGTCAGCACGGATCTGATGATCATGTGTAACTTGTGTGATGAGATAAAGCTATTCAAAGCTATTCAGAAGAAAATTAACAAAGAAATATTCATGCATTGGTGGCCAATGGCTGGTGACAGAGACACACTTAAACATGAGTTCTAGAAATAGGCAAATACATGAATATGCAGAACTAATAATACATCTGTGTGGGATGGAGAATGGCAAAATATGAGGGGTGATATTTTTTATACAAGTTATACACGCATACACAAATGTACAATTTGATCGCATTACATAAATATCTATTACAATTTCAACAGCGCTTACATTGATTTATAAAAGTGTTTAAATAGGTGTAACCAGCACATAAAGATACAAGATATATAGAGCCTCAGTAAAAATGTAGACAGAATTTTTAGTCTTTAAAAATATGACATTAATATAAATAAAATTAACATAAAAAAAAAAAAACATCATCATGCAGTTAGGCTGAGCAGAAGAACGAAGGTGCACATATGTTCTGCCATTTGATACATCACACTCACACTCACACACTCACACACACACACACACACGTTTAACTTGTGAAAGAAAACCTGTGGCTCTGGTGGCACATTCTAGGTAGATAGGTAGCATTACAGACACACACTCTCTCACTCACCCGCACATACTTACAACTGCACTCACTCACACAGTCCTGTTCTTCTCATTCTCAAGTAAACACACAGTAGGTTACAGACAACACGCACAACGGTGTTACATTAAAAGCCTATTTGTAGCACTTTAATCACAACCCATAATTTGTCTGTGTAGCATTAAAGGAGAATTCCACAGATTTGTGTCTGCGTGATTAAATGGTTACCCAGCTTGTTATCTGGTTAAATGTAGGTTGTGACATCAGGTGACCAAAATTCAATGTCTGGACAATGTTGAACGCCAACGTCAATTTTATATGGAGTACGGTGACCCAAACCCATTTAACGTCTGCTAAATGTCAAAATGTTAATGTCCACACAACGTGAAATTCTGATGTTGTTAGGCTTTAAATGTTATTATATGTTGTTGGTTTTAGGTCAAAACCAACATTGGGATGACATTAAGCTCCAACGTTAGGCGGAGGTTTTAATTTTGACTTAAAACCAACATAACATATCAACGTCTGTCTAACGTTGGAGCTCAGATGATTTTTCACTGATCTGTGATTGGATTTCCAACCAAAATTCAATGTCTTCAACATTGAGTGTTTACGTCAACCTGATTGAAATTTTTAACAAAAATGTAAATGTCTGTTCGACATTAGAGTCCAACGTCTTTCTAACGTCAAGTTGATGTGCGGGGCCTGCTGAGTATGATGTAAACAAAGCCATTCGGGGTGGTTTGGTGTGAAATGCTCTGTTCTGGTCAAACCTACCAGGTCATAATTTAGAGCTCAAAGCTGGACAGAAAGCTGTTACCTATAATGGTGATATGTTGCCCGAGACACTGTTTAACAACAGTTTTTAAAATAAAAGAACTTGGACTATAAAGCATTGGCCAAAAATCCATGAATATATGAAAGTGTCGTAAGGCAAAATAGTTCAGACAAAACTTTCTTTCTTCAGATTTAGCACTTTTTTACCAGCAGTGTAACCAGGAACCGATTCTGGGAAGAGGCGTTTGAATAAGTAGGCCATTCAGCTACATTCAACATGGAAAGGAGGCGACAGCAAATTGCTGTTGTAAATGAGCTGGCGTATCCAAGGTAAAGCAAAAGCAGTGCTAGAACTATTACAACTAGGCCAGAGGTAGCTTATCACAAACTAGCAACCTAGACGCTGACCTCTCGAAAGAAATATAGATATAAAATACAGATATTAAAGCATAAAACTGCAGAAACAGCTTCATTCCAGACAAAAACTCAGAAGACACTCAGAAGTTGGTTGACTAGATATTTTAGATATGCAAAAGTTTGGGCAGCCCTGATCAGTTTTGATTTGGTACTGTGAATAGGTGAGCAAGTGAAAGACCTGATTTCCAAAAGAAGTTAAAAATAAAACATTTACCTATTTTATTCCATCTTTTATAGTTTCAAAATAACACAAGCATGAAAACCAAAAGCTGAAAGGCCAGAGGGAAAAGTTTGTGTGCCCTACATGGTCAGTACTTAGTATTACCCCTTTTGGCAAGTATTGCGCTTTTTATAGTTAGCTAAAAGTCTGAGGTTCAGTTCTTGTTTGGAGAATTTTCACCCATTCTTCCAAGCAAAAGGCTTCCAGTTCCATGAAATTGTAGGGCCATCTTGCAGGTACTGACAATGTTTACACTGAGGGGATTGTGAGGGCCATGGCCCTGTGCCTTTTAAGGTAGTCCCTTAAAGGTGTGTTTAGAAGCATTAACCTACAGTAGAAGCCATCCTCTTCATCTTCCATTTTTTAAGACACTGTGATGTTTGCTTCCAGAGGTTTTGGTATTTATCGAATCCACTCTTCCCTCTTCCAGTAAAATGTTCCCCGTGCCACTGGCTGCAACACATGCCCAAAGCATAATCAATCCACCCCCATGCTTAACAGTTGGAGAGGTGTTTTTTGCGTAAAGTTCTGCTCCCTTTTTTCTCCAAACTTGCATTTAGTGATTGTGAATTAGAGGTTCTTTTTGAACTTCATCAGGCTATAATACTTGTTTCCAAAGCGTATCCGACGTATTCAAAAGTTACTATGAAAACTATGAATGCTGAATTTTGGGGTGAGGATGCAGGAAAGCTTTTCCTCTGCTGACTCTTCCATGCAGGTCAGTTGTGCAGGTGTTGCTGCACAGTAGAACAGTGCACTCCAGAATATCTTCCTGAAGATCAATCCTATGAGCAGTGCTCTCTGAAGATTTTCCTGTGTCTTTCAGACCTCAATTTGACCTTAATTTTAACTGCCATTTCTTAATAACGTTAGGAACAGAGAAAACGGCGACCTGAAAACCCGTTGCTATCTTCTTACAGTCTTTTATACTTTATAGGCATCGTTATTAGAATTTTCAGGCAGGCCGCTGCTTGGAGGAGAACATGACTTAGGATCTCCTTTGGTTTAAAGAGTTTTATAAAGCTGTGATATTTGCATTACCTGGACTTTCCCAATCAGCGCCAGCCATAACTAATTAAGCTAATTAAAGTCTGATACCTTGGTTATCTCAGAGCTCAAATCTCTTGGGGTGCCCAAACATTTGCATGCTTTTCCTTTCCCTTTTCACTCCAAAATTGTACAAAACAAAAACACAGTAATCTTGTTTGAAATCAGCTTTAACTTCATGCCTTTTGGAGATCAGTTCATTTTCTACTCACTTAAGCATAGTAACAGAGAGTTCGACCATGCCCAAGCATTTGTATGCCACTGTATATTTACACTGTAACCCACGGTTCCAATTACCACAAGACAGTCAGTATGTCACTCTAATCAAACCACTCTGAATGACTGTTTACATATTAACCACTTGAATTATGCAGAAAAATCTGTTAAATCCCCTTTACCATCCTTCCTGCTTTTCCATTCCCGTTCAGTTCCAAGGTCAGTTGTCTGCCCCCACTCGCTCATCAATCTTCCAACAACCAAGTCACATACTGATTATAGATGATCACTTTCAACCATCGATGCAGTCAGTGTAGTCTCTAGGGCTTGATGCTTTGTAAGTGTAAAATCCGTTCAGCCACAGCATTCCTCCATTGGTCGTTTGGGCTCAGATGGCACGACCAGAGGCTCAATCCCAGCGGCAGGAATACTAAAGCAAGGAAGGCCTTCCTCTACGATTAAAGACAAAGGAGGAGGTGGCAAGGTCATTAATGCTCCACTTCAACCTTCACAGTTCACGCCTTGTATATCCGATCAGTTTAATCCACTGCCGATTGATGGGCGCAATGTCCAGCCTCTGGATTTCTGGATGAGTTTTCAGATCCCTTCTTATTGAGCCTCTATTCCGAGGGCATATTTTTGGAATCTTTGGATTGCTGGAGGTCCACCCAAGTGCTCCAAGCTATTCCAACCGCCATGCTAAAGGTGTAAGCCTCCAGCTCCAAGAGCAGAGCACCATTCCAGTCACTGGGACGGACCTACAGTGATTCGCATAAGATGCTGCTACATCATCCTGATGCTAGCTTTGCCGTTGCGCCCCCTGCATCCGTTACAAAACTAGTTATTCACGTGGGGTAGTGGATTGTGCACAATCATTTTCGGGTTATATTAGCTTTGGTGCGCATCTTCAGCTAGCGTCGTCTCTGCAGCACTGCCCCTGCAAGATTCGTTATGATACTTTTATGCTAGTGCACCATAGCTATGCACATGCTTTTCATCATCAGATCAGATGCATTAGCTTTATTAGCATTTCTCTTACTATGCTACTCCATAACACGTGGCTCTACAGTAATCCGAACGTAGTGCTGATTTTCAGTGCCAGTCAAAAACACAGCATTTTAACGCACCCACCCCCCCCCACCCCCCATTGGCTGGCAGTGAGAGATTATTTACACATTTCCCGTAAAAAGGCGGCAGTTCATTGGCTTAAACCTGAGCTGGAAAACACTGTTCAGGCGCATGGTAACGGGCGGGCAGTTTGCCTTACTCGTCAGAGCCAAGAGTCACAGACTGTGCGAGGAACGAGACAACGTGAGGACAAGCAGCATTATATATTACAGTATAGCACCCGGTGAGGTCGAAAAAAGCCACGTAACGCTTTATACAAATTCACACTGTTTTTATGCCGTTATAAAAAAGGAGTAACAAAAGCTGTAAACAGTCAAAGAGCAGAGAAAGAGGAAGGAGGAGAACTAGGGAGTCATCAGGAGACTGGAATGTTACATTATCCAGTAATTGTGCTCTCAGTGGGTTAGGGTTAGTTTTTGTGTATGCTGCAATAACCGTGTCCTGGAAGGGGGAACGCATGCGAGGAGATTACTGGAAGTAGAATCTTATAAGATTGGTGAAATCGCTGGAGGCATTTGTGCTGAATAGACAGACAGACTGATTAAGTATTGATCGTTACATGTGTTTAAGGCCGGTGTTGAATTTCACATTCGGGCGGAGACAGAGAGAGGAAAGCGCGTGCTGAATTAAAATATGCAGCAAAACGGTCGCGTTCTACCAGGCCTTGCAGGTCTGCTTGCATGCGTTTCTAACCGCGCATATTTTGAGTACCATCTGACATACTTTCGAACGGCACTGCTGGATCGCCTGTGTATCTTATTATTTGCATATCATTTAAAAGTCATCAGGACCTGCTCTTCTTCTTTATGTTATAGTACTAATTGTAAGTTATTGTACTAATTGTTAGGATATTTGTGTAACAGGTCTGTGATGGTGTTACTGGACCTAGCCTACTGAACTCTTCACAATGTTCGATGAGATGAGCACACAGTGATTGGAAACACAGCTTCTTTACACGTGTATCGAAGGTCACATTCTATCTATGCTTAGATCTGCGTATTTTTTAATCCGTTGCCCAGCCACCAGACCCTTTCTTTGTACATGTGCTCTCTCAGCCCATACAGTTATTCAGCGAAATACTATTCCCCATTTCGTTTACGGCTATCCTTTCTGAGGACTGAAGCTGAGGCTGGATCCAAAAGCAGAAGCATTGGGTATGGTGCGCGTGGTGGAAGGTGAAGCAGTGAGGAGATGGCAGATGAGGTTCTGGAAGAGTGTGGGAAAGAACACTGAGGAGTCCCAATCCACAAATCACGCCTCTGATCTTCACAAGTTCAGAACTCAGGGACACAACTTTACGACAATGACTACGTTTCGTAGTAGTGCGGCCGGCACATCCATCGAAAACTTTGGGCAGCAACCCGGGGCAATTCAAGAGGTCCAAAACACAGCTAGCAGCCAGCGAGCTAGTCCGTGCGTGACACTCATTACAACGACCGCTCGGGATCAAGCACTCGACCCCTGAATTCACCACGGCTGGCGTTTTTGCGACTCTGCTGCAATTGCTCTCACTTTTCTTTGACTATCTCCTCGTATTTGGGTGGTGGGTCGCTGTAAGGGGCCGTGGTCTCATCGCTGCTGCTCTCCAAGTGGCCCGTCACTTCCTCATAGGAAGGTGGAGGCGTGGCCCCGGACAGACGCGAAGCCACAGACACGGACGAATCCTGGACGTACAGGCCCCGGCCGTTCGGAGCTTGACTGCCATGATTGGAGGACTCCTGGGTAACTGAGGCACCTCCCCCTCTGTCTCCACCACTGCTAACCACCACACTCGGCCTGTCGTGGGAGCTGTCCGTGTGAGAAGGGGCGTCGCGGTGGACGAGTATTCTGGGAAGGCTGCGGGCGTTGCGGTTGGCCAGGTAGCGATTCTGTGTGTAGGCCGGGCGCCTGCGCGTGGCCTTCTGCAGCTGGCAGCGCCAGATGAGGAAGAGCGCAATGATGATGAGGAGGGCCACACCCAGCAGCGGCACGACCATGTAAACGGTATCCGCCCGGTCCGAGCGCGTTTCTGCATTGCTGTTCACCGTGCGTGTCTTCCAAAACTCCATCTAGATTAAGAAGACAGAACGTGTTGTGTTTGACTGTGTTGCCAACAATTTGAACTACAAGGTTGGGTCTGATCCAGAATCAGCATCTATAATTATTACGATCAATTTATTCAGTTTTAGAGAACAACAAAGACACTTACCGCATAACTTACATAGGCCTGTGCAGTTCAAGGGATCAATGCTAGCAATAATGATAGTACTTCAACTTCTTAAACCCTGTATGTAGGGCCACATCTCGGTTAGTGACCCTCATAACTACATTAAAGTCATAATTAACATCAGTGTCATACACCCTACAATAGAACCCTGTGGCATGCCACAAAATACGCTAAACAGAACAGTTACCAAATACTTCCTGGTACTTTCTCTTTCTCTACAACTCTAGAGCCCAAAGGGTTAATCAGTGGATGCATTATTTTACTAAAAAATGGCTGACACTGTTCTGTTGAATAACACTGATTTCATAAGAAACTCCAGAAATGCCTGCAGATCCATGACTCAGCGGAGAACGCTTCCGTAAAAAAAAAAAAAAAAAGCAGCACTTACTGTTTTTTCCTTGTTGTCAAACACCTCATTGGCCTCCTCAAAACTGCAGCTCTCTTCCATGCACTCCCTTTCAATGTTACCGTGTCGAAACTCCTCCAAGAAGCCATTAGCCCGAGGAAAACGCTTGAGGAGTGAGTGAGCATCCTTAACATCTAGGAATGCTGTGAAACAGGGAGAAATGAATGAATGAATGAGAGACAGAGGAACAAATAAATAAATACAGACAGAGAGAGAGAGAGAAAGAGAGAGAGAGATTGAGAGGGAATCTGTGCCGAGGGCAAAGGTGATGTCACGACAAGAGACAAGCAGATGGAATCGCTCGCGGTCCTCGAGACAGTACTGTGTCATTGCCTCTGTGTGTGTCTGTGAAGCCGTGTGTTCTTGCACTGGGACATTTATAGGACAAAGTCCCAACTTACATGACTAACCTATAGGTTCAACAAAAAGGTCCTGATATAGACTAGACTTAATAAGATCAATAGATTTAGAAACATTATCTAAGCATTATCTACCTTAGGTTACTTACATATATTTGGAAATATTACATATTTTTGTCATTATTATGATAAATTACATCTCATCATATTGTGTAGGTCATCAAAAAAACTGCACAAGCGTTCCACAAGTTTCATTAAAAGAGAGTGCAGTCAGGTCTGTGTACGTAGATTGGACACTGTGCAGTGTATGAAGTCTTCATTAAAAATCATTGTACTCATGAAGACTATCAACATCAAAAGACGCCAATATTTGGTTGAATGTAGGTCCTGAGGTCAGATGATCAAAATGAAATGTCAGGACAACGCCTAATGCCGACGTAAATTAAACATAGAACAATGACAACAGCTATTGTTGATTGTTGGTTTTAGGTTGTGATCTTGTGTTAAGTAACCAAAATCCAACATCTAAATGACACACGCCTATGTCATACTGACATAAAATACCAACATTTAGTTGCTGTGATGCATGGTGGCCAAAACAGGTCTGCTTACCTTCTTAATGTTAACGTCCACACAACGTGAAACTTAAGCTTTGGTGTTAAGTGACCAAAATTTAAGGTCTGTCTAACGCTGGAGCTTGATATAAACCCAAAGCTGTTTTTTAAAAGATCTGTGACTTTGATCTTCAACCAAAGAACGACATCTGTCTAACGTTGGATCTTGATATTAACTCAATGTTGTTTTTTTTGACGGATCTGTGACTATGATTTCCAACTAAACATCAACGTCTGTCTAACGCTGGAGCTTGATATCAACCCAATGCTGGTTTCTGAAACATCTGTGACTTTGATCTTCAACCAAAGAATGACGTCTGTCTAACGTTGGAGCTTGATATCAACTCAAATCTGTTTTTTTGATAGATCTGTGACTTTGATCTTCAACCAAAGAATGACATCTGTCTAACGTTGGACCTTGATATCAACCCAATGCTGGTTTCTGACACATCTGTGACTTTGATTTCTTACCAAAATTCAACATCTGTGCAACACTGGGCATTGACGTCAGCCCAATTGTTTTTTTTCAACGTCTGTCTGACATTAACATCCAGTGCCTGCTGGGTTTGCCTTAAAAGCAAGTCAGTCTTGTCAGGTAAAGATTCCTCCAGTCTCTTCATAGAGTTCCGTTCTATTTCAGCCCAGTCTTCAACAGACGGTCCCACATTCCAGGATGACAACTGTTGGGTATCTGTGTTTGACTGGGTCAACGATCGTGATAAAACACTGAGGTCTGGTGATATTGACTAACCTGCAACATCACCAGACCTCAGTCCCAATTCTAAAAAAGCAACGGAACTGATGAAATTAGTTGTTTTTTTGAAAAAGGGGCTTAAATCTCAGCTGACTGGTGGAATCCTTACCTGACGGGATTGGTGCTTCTATTAAATCAAGAGCAAATGTGTTTATGTCCAATGAGCTTAATTTTGATAGTGGCAGGGTTTCCCAAAAGCATTTTGGCACAATGATCTCACACTGAACATGTTCTCTTTCAGCTTATTTCAGCAAGATTATCTTTAAGACTAAGATCCTATTGGGAAACTAGGCTAGGATTTTAAATGAGACACAGACAAAGCTTTTTACTATTCCTACTTATAAAACCTTGGGGGAAAAATAACCTATTGCGCCACTACATTATTGTGGTGTTGTTGAGTTTGAAATTTGCCTCATTCTTAATTAGGCACCGTGTTTTCATGACTTCTCATCCTTGTGAATATCCATCTCCCATATAAATATGCAATACTGACATAAGCCTGCGAGAGGGAGATGAAGGCCAGAGTGACCCTGATGGTCTTGACGGTCACACAACCCATCAGCTCAAGGTTTCATGAGACGACACAACCTTGGTCCACTACCGCATACTCCTACACTGTACACACTAAATTCTTATGGATGCACTTCTAATGCAGATGCACTATTATTTAGTACGGTAGCGTGCAATCCCACACACAGCCCCCGGCTCCTCTTAAGAACACTACACCATTGCAAGATACTGTCTCAAAGCCAACTAGCCATAAACTCATACATTGTAAACCTACTAACCTACTTTTAAAGACTGACTAGTGGATGTGAGTAGTGAAGAGAATACTGAAAGGGGGAGAAACACTCACCTGCTGCCATGCTACTACTGGGAAACTCAGTGAAGGGTGTTCTGTACTGGGGAGGAAAACACACAGTTAGCAGGCTAACTCAGAGAGGAGGCAAATTCCAAATTCCTAAACAAATCTGAGGACATTTAGAGACTAAAAGGTCTGGCGGATTTGCCCTTCAGAAACATGGCGGGGAGGGGGGGGGCACCCTCTTGTAGAAACACGTCCTTGAACGAAGGGACTACATGGGCTACACACGTAAACAGAGGGAGGGAAACAGACAGCACGCTGTGGTGGGATACTACCACAGTCAGTTCTGTAAAAGGAGCAGGGTACTAAATTAGAGTAAAAATGGCTTATAATATTTTTATCAGAAAAAAAATAAGTTTTGATTTATTGACTTATCAGTGAAGACGACACGTCCGCCTTTTATAGACGTCTAACCTCTCTCTCTCTCTCTCTCTCTCTCTCTCTCTCTCTCTCTCTCAAATGAATATGCATGAGGAGGAGGGCGGGGGAGGAGGTTTCCATGGAAACGGAGCGGGGTAGCTGTGCCATTAGCGTTCACGAGCTAAATTTATATCACTCCGCCGTGTCGGTGCTGGAAGTGCAACAGCACTGAGCGCACACGCTGCCTCCATCAGCTGAAGTTACTGATTTTCACTGAAGACGGATAATAAATCGGGTCTCGTTTGCAATCGGTCTTCTGGCCCCCAGAGCTTGAGCTCCATGAGAACGGGGACCGAAACGGGCGAGAAGGGGGGCGTTATTGGCCACTTTAATCACGTCCACATCGTCGCCTATTGTTTAAATCCATCACTAAAGTAAGACAAACGCGGGGTGTTTAAAAAAAAAAAAAGAAAAAAAAAGAGGGGTGCAACCGGTGACGTCTCACTCGCCCTAACAGCTATCCAGCCGCCATATAATCAAATGAAATATTAATCAAGACACGCATCAGCCTAAAGGAGCACACTCTGAAAACTCCTCCGAGGCTGAGCGCTGTACGGTATAGCGCTGCATCCATACAGCTGGCCTCGGGGTTCAATTCCTTTTTTTCTTTATAACAGTCTGCGGAAAACTGAAAGCTTGTCACACGTGTTGTCCAACATCTCCAACTTGTACGGATGCACATCTGAAAATGAAAAAGCCCTACCTTCCGCGCCGTTACGACCGCTGGTCCATTTCGTCCCTGTTTCCACCAAGGGAGCTTCCACATGAGTCACAGGCAGCCTCTGACAGACGTGCGCACGGACCAATAGGAGCCGGGGGCTTCCCCTGCTCAGCCAATCAACTCGCTCCTGATTATTTTGGACGCGCAAAGTCATGCCTCTGGAATGAAAAATAAATCCATGTCCTGGGTACTGTAGTCCGCGTACAGGCCAGCGTGAGGCACCTCACACCGTTCCGGAAAACAGACGTGTAATTCTCCTACGGAGCGCATCCCGCTTTATTACCAGCCCTGATATAGTGGACAATCCCTAGTGCAATGCTTATTTCTTGGAGTGTGAGATATCGGTGGGTCTCTTCCCATGCCACACCTAGCGTTAAAAGACTACATTTCCCTACTTCCGCTCCTCTTCTTCACCGCTTCATCGGATTTATTAGGTCAGTGTTGGAGCGAATCTGTGACATTTTTGTGTGTCACCTGTAGTGGGAATCATTTTTGTAGTGGGAGTCTGAGCTTATCCCACTAAATGGGACAGAAATAGTATGGACAGAAATAGAGATGACTATAGTAGAGTATACTAAGTAATTTAGTTTTTTTTTTTTTTTTAAAGAATATTATAGACACACACACATGCGTATTCCATTGAGCATTGAAACATACCTTTTTGGTTTTCCAGTGAAGTAAATTGATGGGATTCTGCTTCACACACACACACACACACACACACACACACACTTTGGTATATCCTGGTTTGTGGTGAATGATTACGTGGTGTTGTAATATGCTCCCAACACTACTTACATTAGGGGCTTATTACAATTGTATAATCTGTAACATCAACTCCATAATAATAACAACATAAATAACATGTTTTAAATAAATCATCCACAGGAAACAAATACAAAATCTATAAGTCTCCACATTTGAGACACAATTCCTATTTATTTTCAGAATTTTACATATTACAAAAGAATTATGCATTTTGCCTTATTTTGCACATCATTTTTAGTGTCTTTGTTACATGTTAATTATATAAGCGAAAATATGTCTGGCAAAAATCCAAGTGTTATCTGTACAGTTTTTGCTGGACACCATCAATGCAGAGTACAGGTCTCTGTATAGGATGTGAACTTATTTACACTTTGAAAAACCGTATGTAATTTGACCAGGGGTACCCCAAGAGCAAAATCTTCAACCTCTGACATTCTCCACACAGGATATCCACTTCCCCTCTATCAGATCTGCTGTGCTTTAAAGCAAGCAGACAAGGAACAGGCCCTCTGTCTACAAGCAGATAGAGCCGACCAGCATCAAAGACAGAAATCACCACGGTTTAAAAAGGAGAGGAGGCGAAGGGAAGAAAACCCACACACCAATCAGTTTCATTCTTTTACATTAGTTTATTTTGTGGCAAATGCACAAAAGTACAAAAATAAGACATAAATATATATGTAGATATGTACAACATAAGTTAGGGACAGGGGAATAAAATACAGGTAAACAAAGATCATCATGTACAAAACAAAACTGAGACCCTGAGATGACTCAGAAACACATTCACCCCAATGTGGGATTGTTTGTTCGCAACTATTTAATTCCCAGAGGAATTTACAATTAGGAAGACATTCCGTTCTGTACGTTATTTGGAAGTTGGCAATACATTAATGGAATTTCTGGTTTGAAGAAAAAAAAAAAAAAAAGCAGGCTGTGGTGGACATGCGGCATCAAACGTTCCTGTAGTGAAGACACTGTATAGTCCCATCTGAGTGTGACAGCTCCTGTGACTGCCGGCATTACAGTCTTGTGCAGTGTGAATTTTTAATTGTAGGTAGAAAAATAGCTCTGGGGTTTGAGGCACTCCTTCTCATCACAGTCTTCCTCCTCCTCCTCCCAGTCTTCCTCATCTTCCTCCTCCTCATCCTCACTGTCAGACTCATCGTAGAAGCTGATGGTCGCCTGGACTGGGAAGTTTCTCAGCAGCGCTTCGCCGTCACTGTAGAGGTAGTCATAAGACTTGGACTTTGGCCAGAAGAGTCTGTGATAAAAAGAGAAGGAATGTTTAAAAATGATGTTCCTTTTTAGGCTTCGGACTCCAGTACCATTCCGCCCCCTCACGAAACTGGCAAGTCTATTTCTTTAAATAAGAGCCACCTCATTGCAGCAGGATATCTAACTATAGATCACAGCTCCACATGCCAAAAGCCATCCCAAACAAAAAGGAGCACTGACCTGACAGGGTGCTGGAAGGACTGAGTTTTGCCATCTGCTGGAGTGTTACTCGGCACTGCTGGTCTGGTGTAAGGCTGTAAAGAGAGGAAAAGAGGTGTAAGGCCACACTTGCAAAACAAAACGAGCAAGACACATCCAACACAGCTTCCTGTCTAGTGTTTATGGGGTGACACAGCTTCGCGGCTGTATAGCGCCTTGGGCAGGACGCAGTAGTGACTCTGTGGGTGTCAGGCTAAGGGTGGGAAACTGGCCTGAACGCCCTCCCCAGAGCCAGAGGTGTCTACTTTAATCTTGGCAAGCATGCTCTACCTCTCTGGAAGCTATTCTCCCCACACCTCAGCACCGGGTGCCAAACTCGCTCTGCCTCAGACAGTGGTGCCATATGGCCGGGCGTCTCAGGCCCGTCACCGTGGCTCTCCCTGCCTTTGCGCCGAGTGGCTCGGTGTCAACAAAACAGGCTGACAGTCACACCTCCTGCTCTAGCATACTGTTGCTAATGCGCTCCACATGCCTGTTCTGTCTCCTTTAAGCTCCCTGCTGGCTCCAAGGTATGGGGTTGCTTTTTGAAAACACTAAGAAATGCCCTGCTTTCACTGAATAATTACCACATCAATGAAAGCTTTTGAAGGCGTGCTCTTGTCCTCTACTGCTTTATACAGCAGGTGAACTATTAAAAGCTATTCAAATGGGCATTTGCAATTAAAATACTGCACAAGTATAACAGAGAGGGCCAAACTTACACATGCGAGCTTGTTCCTCCTGCACCCATCCCGGCTGGTGACGAGCCAGGGTCTCCACAGGGCAGCGTGGCTGAAAGAAGGCAGGAGAGATACAGTCAGTGACCGAGAAACAGAGTATTTTGGGGTGTAAAACTGAAGGATTTAGCCTAAAGACAACATGGATAAGCAGTAGACGCTCTGAAATCCCCCCCCCCACACACACACAGTTGCACTACGTTGACCCCAAAACAACCGCAGGCTATGCTTGTTGTTCCTCAACCTGGTTTTGGTGACCAGCTCGAGGAGATGCTAGATAGCTAGCGTTACTGCTAACGCCCCGGTGCCTTTAAGCAGCCTAACTTCACTCCAAAACATTAGGAGATTTCCCTCTGGAAGCGTTAACGGTGCGGAGCTGCGTGCTCACCTGTTCAGGGGTGTCTGCTGCACGCCAGGCTGTGGCTCAGCCGAAAGGAAGGCTGAGGGGTGGCCGAAAGGCGTCTGGGCGGCGACGAGGCACGCAGAATTCATGGTGTTTCTGTCCGTCGTGTCGGGGGTAGTCCGAAAGAGGAAACGAGCAAGTCCTCGCAAACAGTCGGTCCGTTTCAGGCGGTTATTTCCTCTGGAAGACACGAAGAGTCGACGAGCTGAAGGGAGAGAGAGTGTGAATGAATGAGGAGCTGCTGCTCACCGGCTTTATAAAGAGGCACGGCGCGATGGGGGCGTGGCCTGGCGAAGGGGCGTGGGTTCGGTGGTCTCCACACCCAAATGCCCCCATCATCTGCCAAATGAGTGGACCGCTGAGGGACATTTGGGTGTGAGGACTTGCCCAGTTGTATAAACAAGCCTCCGCAGCGTGAGGGTGAGAAATCTGGTACCGTGAGGTTATTGCAACAACACAGAGGGGCAAAGTTAGACACCATCTGCGAGAAGAACGACGGGGGGCAGTTGCAGGAGGGGGGCACGTAACAGAGTATGATAGTTAATAGGTCTCCAATAGACAACCGAGTAATGCACTGATTTCCGACAGAAATACGTATTATTTGACATACTCTGATACATAAAGTCATATACTCTTTATTTCGGCCGAGGCCCAACACAGTCAAATCAACCATTTTTAGAAATATCACAGACAATGAACCAATGACTGAGCAGATTGGCTGCAGCTAATTTAATCACATTAATAAGGTATAACAGTTGGTCGGTCGTCGTTGCACGAATGAACTCGTTATTTTATTATAAATAATAAAAGTCCTCTCTGTGCCGCGCGGTTCGCTCGTCGCTGCTCCAGACCCTGATCTGAGACCTGCTCTCCCGCTCACGCCGCTGAGGAACTGCCTGTCTAAAACTGATCTCAGGTCAGTCCTCGCCTTGTGCGTGTGTTTTTCTTAAAGCACGCTTTCGCACCCGAGTCCGTTAACCCAGGCGCCAAATATCTCACTACACCCCTTTAATGAGCCTCTAATGGGGGCTTGATGGACTTTGCGGCTCCATTTGGAAGAGCAAATTTTGCAGGACAGCACCATGCTGACCTCCTGTAGGGCCAGCAAACTGACCAGCAGGCAAAAGGCGCAAATGGACAGAGGCACGCTAACACACACACAGCTGATCATTTTCATCTAAATTAAGGATAACCTCAATTTTAGTCGAATAACTACATATGTTAGGCAAATGTCACATCTATGAATATGGTAAACCCAATAAAAAAATAAATAAATAAGAAAGAAAATGTGGGAAAAGGAAACAGGGTGTTGTCTTGCGTCATTACGTAATTTAGCCTACATCATTTTATTAATTTATTTATATATTTATTTGACTTTATTTGGGTGTTCAAAGGTTATTAATGACCAATACATTACAACAAATAAATCAATAAATAAATCAATAAATAAATGACTGCGTGGCAAAACGGATATGCTGTTGATTATTAGACTGAGTGCTGAGGCAGGATTTCTACAGTAGTTGGTTAAATCCCAGTGGGTTTTATTTTCAGGTTTTAGCCTTACTGCTATCAGATTCGCTTATTTTAGCGGTGTTTTCACCGTTAGCCATTAGCCCACCTTTATTGTAGGTAAACACTAAAGCGCGTCTTCAGCCGCGAGCCCAGAAGAAACCCCCCCACCCCCACCACCCCCCGCGCGAGCGCGAAACGACAGCCGTTTAAAATGTCTGTCAGGGCTTTAGACTGAATTAACTTTAGGTCTAAGAGGCCCTGGAGCTGTCGTTCACACTGAACTGTGATACACTCTAAGCTATCGTTAAACCCACGACGTCGAGCAAATGTCTAATCTGGAAAATTAGCTGTAAGGAAAACAGCAGAAAGGGCCGTTGTGTTTACTCTGTTCATTTGTGGCGAGCCTCTGATGGGGGTTTAGGTGAACCGTGGTGTGTTTGGCCATTTGCTAAGCTTTGGAAACCCCCAACACCCTGCCCTCCACACCCTGCTCTCCCCCTGAGGGAGGAATGTGAGTGGGTGATCAGCCCCACTGCTCTCTGCTAACCAGTGAGTGTGAGTGTGTGAGAGGATCTTCTATATAAAAAAAAACAATGAGGAGAAATCTGAACTCCAGCAGTAAAACACTCTTCACTAACCAGCATCAACACGCTGCAGTCCTGATCCTTTACTCCCCTTTCAGTCCTTCTTTCTTATGCACTGTAACCTTCAGTCCCTTTGTGATTCCCTCCTCTCCGTCTCTCTCTCTCTATCATTCTCCCTTCCTTTTAGCCTTTTTCTCCTACTGCACCCCAGGGTCCCTTTGTCTTTCTATCCTTCTTCTTCTGCTTCTTTCTCATGCACGGTGGCCATTCCTCTGTCCTTAATCTGTCCTGTGGCTCTTTTTTCCTTCCTTCTTTCTTTCTTTCTTTTTTTGTCTCATCTAAGCTATCCATGGCACTCCTTATACACTCCGCCACGTAACAAACAAGAGGCGTCACTCCGGCATTCACTCCAGCAATGCAGAGCTGGAGTGGCCAGCACATAACCCTACCCTCACTCCAAGAGAGAGTCTTCCTGATTAATTAGACCACAGAATTATGGCCTTCAAAGTGTGTTATTGGTGGATCTTATCAATGCTTAAGGGGAAATTCCTATGATTTTTTTCTCAAAAGACCAGCGATTATATTCCCTCTTTGGGAATGTTATCAAGATAGGCCGGAATTACTGTAAAGGGCTGTTGACACGTTGATAGAACTACACTGGAAACTGGCGTGGAACACAATACCACCAACAGTCGTCCAGATATTAGCAGGAGAGATATGTGTATTTACCCATTTCCATGTATCCCAGTTCATTTATCTAGAGCTTTACTGAATCTGACACGGAAAGTGATGGAGTAAAGATAAAACCACTGAAGACTTTCTTTTATTTGGCTAAAGACACAATATGGGAACGTCTTGCAGTAGAAAAGCTAATTTAAGGAGATCAGCTGATCGTATTGAGTTAGGCCCAGACTCCTGTCCCTGACTGGACAAATGCAGTTCCCTAAGTTCATTAACTCTCATTGGCCTGTTGTCACTTCATCTGTTAAGTGTTGATTCGATTAACAGCAGCTTAGTGGATTGAGTGATATATACAGTGGGAATGGAGACAGAGCTGTCTGTGATAGTTAATGTGTCCCTAGAAAGCTATTAGACATGCATAGAGAGTCACACAGTAATTTACACGGATCTCATTTGTGATCAGTTGTGGCTCTTATCTTTAGTCATAACGTTATAACAGCGACACTGAAACGTGTCAGTCTGACCCCAGTCCAGGGTCACAGCGTGTCCAGTGCCGCTCCGAGTGCAGTGACCATGCCGATCTCAGGCCTCACACTTCTACCCTCATTTTAGGGAGGTGTAGGAATGACACCAGCCCTCACACCTTCATCAGCACACTTCTCTCACATCTTCTACTGCTCTAGACTCTCCACTGACACCAGCTTACACCCTGTACATGAAACAGAGTCTGCAGGACTGTTCCCACCCTGGCACCTACACACTCTGACCCGGACTCAAACGCTGACCGCGCACTGACCTGTACGTACACTTTTTTTTGAATTACAGGTCTGGGATGGCTTTTTAGAAGCTTTTCAGGTTTACGACTTACAGAAGTGCTTCACTGTTTACTCAGAAAATACCCCTAGCTAGTTTGTATGGGATAGGATCCAATAGATACCTTTAAGCTTAGATACTATTTAATACAAAAGTCAGTATGGAGGCCACAATACTCGACACTACTCTGTGTCTTGTGACTGTGTTGTTCGGACACCCTGGGGAAGTTCGCTCCACCACTTCGGTGACAGGACAGAAAAAAGCCTGGACGCTTGTCGTCCGTGGATCTGTAAGGATGACGGGTCCAGCCGAGCCGTACTTGAAGCTCGAAGGGCTCTTGGTACAGGACGGCTTTTGACCATTGCTATCAAGTACGGAGTGGCTGGTCCATTCTTGGCTTTGTAGGCCAGCGTCAGTGTTAAGAAGACATCAGGCCTTGTTCACTAATACCTTCCTACCAATGTTCCTAAATTAGTTATTGAGAAAAGTCCTAATAAAAAGGCTATTAGGACTCATGATGTGTTTTTTAAACAGCAGACTTGTTCGCAGCTATGCTCCTATACTGATCAAGACCACTGCCCCCATTAATTGAACAAATGCCTAATAAGAAATCTTTGGTGAAAGTCAGAATCTTCATGAAAACTGTGATGTGTCGCAAAGCACCTTAGGAGTGGGGCTGCTCCATGAGAACATGTCCAACTACATCACTCCTGGCTACTCTAGCAGTCACCTTCTCTTCTGCTCTGCTCTCGCACACACAGCAGAGCCTGCCTGCATTTCTGCCTAGCAGTCTAGATTGTATTTATTATTAATAACAATAACGGAAGATTACATTTGATTTATTTCTTAGGAATTTAGCCTAGCTGTGGAGGAGGCCCAAAGCTTCAGCTTCAGTGTGATGCTTAGAGTGAAAATAATGAGGAGGAGGACAGTGCTTTAAAGTTATACCAGCATGGTGCTCTAAATCGTAGTTGTTTTCACAGGTCCGCTGAGCTGTGACCTGATTGGTCAACTGATAAAAACTGCTTTACATTACACAGTACCTACTTACTAACCCCGAGTTCAGAATCCAAGATGGCCGCACCACATATAAACAGTAATAAAATTAGTGGTATTATACAGTTTAGCAGCACTTCGGTTTGTTTGTGTCTAATGAAATCTGTCATACACACAGTACTGTCCAACCTCTATATGTTTCCATGGTGTTTGAAGGTGCAAAATACCATATAATGTGTTATCAACTGGTAGCGCTAAGAATGCTAGTGCAGGATAGCGCTTGCGAGAACTGTGTGATGACTTGTTGACCCGAGTATTTGTGTGAAATCCAGTTATATTACGTCAGTCCACATGCTTTCCACATCACTTCCAATGACGGTTCTGTATCTCTCCAGAAAGTCTAGGAATTCGTGTCCTTCAGGGGTGGCTCAAAGCGCGAGTGATGCTGCATTCCATTTACGTCTGAAGTCGGATGTCGGAGCTGGGCAGGACGACACACCCGAGTTAACCGTGTTATTTTCTACTTGGAACTCGGACAATCTGACATCCCAGTTTAAATGATATGCAGCATTACACTTCCTGACTGTAGGGGGAGGCCAGAAGCAAGACATACCCATTTTTGCATGTCCTGCTTTAAAGGTTGACTTATTATATTTATCCAAAATTGACATATACCTGTCCCGCTAGGAAAAGCCCTTTAAGCGTAAAAGCAACAGCTACTTTTGGAGAATCCGGCAAAATGCTGAAATTTCTGGCATATCCATTTACGTACAATGGGGTTCCAAGCTACAATGCAGTCAAAGCACTTTGCGGGGTAAGACAGTCCTACACATGGGCAGGAATGTCACTGCTATTCCAGTAATGCTCTTATTATGGCAATGTGTACATGGCTGCATATTGACCCTCAGTCTTGAATCATTGCTGATTACACCAGTTTTCCTCTAAGGCATGGAGCACTGCCCCCCCTCCCCAAACTAACATTAAGTACCGGTCTGTACAAGGGCCTTCACTTTAGCACTTCACTTTCACGACTACATAACTTACTTATTAATTTCACAGAAGCCTACCCACTGAATCATTTGTATGGAATTAGTGAATAATACTTTTTACGATTAATACAGATTAATACGCCTAGAGCTCAAGGGGTTAAGCTGAATAATCACAACTGTATGTATTCAGAGAAATGCCTTTTATACTTGTGGATTATGATTAGTGTATAACTCGGTGGTCAGTGGAATGGTCACTGGACGCAGTGCACACAAAGCATGTTTTTGTCCAATGCAATGTATGGATATGGTGGATATTTTGGGGGGTAGGGGTCAGTGGCTGGGTGTGTAGGTGCTGATGTGGGAATAGTTGGCCTGGCTCTGGTACTCGCTGTGACCTGGACTAGGTGCCAGTAAAGAGAGTGTGTGTGTGTGTGTGTGTTGGGGGGGGGGGGTGCTGAATGTGAAGGCTGGTGTCACCTCAACACCTCTGCAGATAAGGAGAGAAGTGTGAAGAGCAATGGGAGTGGCTGGGGCCTCCAGACGGTGTGTGTCTGTGCACCTCTGCTCATTACTAAACTCATTAGAGATGAAGGAAAACCATCAAGGCAAATGCAATTAAGATAAACCATAATAACCCATTAACCTTACACTGATTGATTTACACAAGTTGGGAGTGTTTTAGTATATTAGATTTGTCTAAAAGAGGCAACTCTCTGCAGTAGCATCCCAACTCCGACAATCTCTGAAATGGCCTCATGCTTTCTACATGTTCAGTTGTTATAGCAGCTAGTGACCAACAGTGTTTACCACAGTCAAATGGTCTAGACTAAAACTTATACAAACAAATATGGTGGAGTTGGGAATTCAGACAGCCAAGACATGTCACGACATCTGATGTGTGCTTCTTTAGTTTAGAACAGGAGATGCTAGGCTATCACTGCTAACAAACACTGTCCACAATCACATCTAAGTATATTTAATTGCTTCAAAACGATGGAAATTCTCATAAACAGTTGGACAGGAAAATGGCATGAATACATCTCACTAAAAAACACTAGAATACTTCTGGGAAACTGGGCCCTGGACCACACTGCGCGGAATGATACCACATAGTGTGCTGAGGTGCTTCCAGTTTCTCGAAATGGCTACCCCATCATTCCTCTGTTTTAAATCACATCAATTTGCCTGTGCGAAACAACTAAAGATATGGGGGCATGAATTTGCAGAGATGAGATTGGTGACAGTCTAAGTACAGTGTTTGTGAGCAGTGTTAGCCTAGCATCTCCTGTTCTAAACTGAAGAAGCATGTGTCGCATTAAAAGGATGCCTTGGATGATTAGATGATTTAGGACATATTATTCAGAATTATTATTATTAGGTAACCACTATGAAATGAATATGTAATATGTGTCGTTATGAGATTGACTGAGGCATGGGCCCACATATTTGCTATGGCTCAGTGGTTAGAGTGGTTAGAGCACTGGGTTATGGATGACAGGGTTGTGGGTTTGAGACCTAGGTTCGCTTAACTGCCACTTTTGGACCCATGAGCAAGGCCCTTAACCTTCTCTGCTCTCTGGCGTCACAGCATGGGCTGCCCACTGCTCCGGGCACGTGTGATCACTGTGTCTATGACTGCACATATAGCAAAACCCCATGCAGTTTTAAGCCATTGTCCAAATCCCCCAGTCTGAAATACTTCCTGTGATGTGTATTGACATTTATTATAGATTGCTGGCTTCTGTGTACTCTGTCGTCCACACTAATACGAATGCATTTTACAGTGCTGTTGCATGGCGCCCAGCTTGATTTTTCCAATGTATTCGTATTAGTGTGGACAAGGCCTGAGAGATACAGAGATTAGACAGAACCAAACTATCTATAATAAAGGTTCATTCACATCACTTATCTCTTTTGGGAAGCAGCATTCTGGTAATGTCTTTGGAGTGCATGTTGAGAGTCTTTCATTATGTTATTCCACAATTCAGTATATCCTTCACACACACACACACTGCTTGTATTTTGCTGCTGTACCATGTAGTAATTTGCTGTTTGAAGCTAAAAGCATGAAAATAGTACTTTCATGGCCGGCAGTCACACAACCAAAAAACCAAAGTGACTCTAACTATGTTAAATTTGACTGATTTTCAACATATTTGTAAAAACATCACTGGCTTTCTGTAGCTGCCTATATTAGATTTAAAACCCTGATGCTGGTCTACAAAGCCAAAAAGGGACCAGCCCCTCCCTACCTGATGGCAGTAGGGAGGGTATGGATTGGCCTGAATGGCCATCCTTTAAGATGTATGAAGGACAAGCATCTAAACTTTTTTTCAAGGCGGTGGAGAAAACTTCCCCTGGGTTTTGGTTGTGGTTGAGGTCTTGTGAAAAAAATATGATAAGCTCTGTTTTTATTGGCTGGTTTACGGCACTGTTACAAGAGCAAATAAAATTTTGCAGTTATTGACTTCTGTCCTTTCTTTGTGTCTCTTGGTGTGGTTTGCATTTACCTAGCTGGAAGATTGAAGCCATTTAGTTGGGTTAGCTTTAAGCCTAGCACCTGTCTTCACCACGGCACATGGCTGTGAACCAGCATCCTTTGTTCGGTCAAGCATTAGCTTTTAGCCTTTTAGCCTTATTTCCATATTCTCCCAAGGTAGCCATTGCGTTTAGCCTCAAAAGTCAGGCCAGGTATAGTGTAGTGTTTATACCCAGCTATTGGAATTTCTGCATCTTTGAATCTGGGAACCAGTGCTGACTTTTGTATGTGGTATTCCAGGTTTCCAAGCTTAGAGGTATCCTAAGAATCTAGTCTATTCACACTAGCTGGAAACAACTAAGCATGTGTGTAAGTCACTGCATAAATGTAAATTAAAATGATAGTGTTGAACAATTAGAATTCACTGAATTCAGGTTATGTTTATATGTACAGGTCAGTGTGGGGTCAGTGTTTCTGTCCAGGTCAGAGTCTGAAGGTGCCATGGTGGGAACAGTATACAGCAGACTCTGCTTCCATGGAACCTGGTGCCAATGGAGAGTCTAGAGTAGTAGAGGAGGTGAGAGAATTGTGCTGATGGAGGTGTGAGGGCTGGTGTCACTCCTACACCTCCTCAAAATGAGAGCAGAAGTGTGAGGCCTGGTGAAGAGGAGTGAGATCAGCAGGGTCACTGAGCACTGACCCTGAGGTCACATGCAGAATGTGGGTGAGGGGTAAGTTGTTGGTTAAATAACAGAGTTAACAGTGACACACTGATAAAATAAGCTCGATTTGAACAACGATGTACTCAGAAGCTGGGCTAGGGCTGCCCAGTGTATCGTTTCAGCATTGACATTGCAATGTGCTCAAGCACAATAGTCGCAGTACGTACAATGTCATGCAAGACAAATTATACAACTTGCTTGATTCAAAAGGATAATTTGCTTGGTTCTCATTTTCCATGACATCTGACCAAAGGCAGATTAATTTCGGCCTAATATTATTTATTTCACTTCAATAGTCAAACTACAGAGGGCATTATTAATAGCATTGGATGTTGGATCACTAACATGTTGGATGTTGGATGTTGGCAGGTGAAATACATACAAACAACTAAATATCGCAATATCAGTATTTTGTAATATTGTGCAGCCCTACTGTAAGTCCACACTTCATCACTCTCTACATGACTGCTATAATTAACATCAGTTTCATAGGCCCCTAAAATAGTACCCTGTGGGCCTCAGAGATATACTAAACCAATCGGTTACCAAATAACTAATGCATTAGGCTTAATAGGCTTAATAGCTGAAGAATAACCTAGACCCAGAGGTTCAGTGGGTTAAGATTCTTTGAGAATCTCTAGTTAAGCCATATTGTTAAAAGAAGCAGCATGGTAGAAGTAAGTTTGGCAAAGCTAAGGTAGCTAACAATGGGGCAGTGGTGGCTCAGCGGTTAGAGCGCCGGGATATCGATAACAGGGTTGTGGGTTCGATTCCCGGGCTCGGCAAGCTGCCACTGTTGGGCCCTTGAGCAAGGCCCTTTACCCTCTCTGCTCCCCGGGCGCTGGAGTTGGCTGCCCACCGCTCTGGGTGTGTGTGTGTACTCACTGCCCCTAACACGTGTGTGAGTGTGTGTTCACTACCAGATGGGTTAAATGCGGAGGACACATTTCGCTGTACAGTCCACACTGTACAATGACAAATACGTGCACCTTTACCTTTATCTTTATCCTTTAATGTAGCCACCTGCTACTTGTGCAAACCTGGGTGACCAGATGTTCCCTTTTTCCCGGATATGTCCTCTTTTTTCGGGATGTGAAAAATGTGTCTGGGATTTTGCATTGATTTTGCATCTGCGTTTGTTTGTACAGTCACCACACATTCTGTGTGCGAATTTAAACAGCTTAAAATGCATCTGCATAAGTCCCACCTTCTCACCCCCACTATTGGTCTACACGTACCTGCATCTATATGCAGCCATTGGTCAAACTGCCTCCAGCCTTAAAATTCCTGAACGCAAATGTAAATAAACACAAATCCGCTTGACTTTACCTGACTTTTTAAAATGTATTTAATATATGTATTTGTTAGTATTTCTATACATTTTGGCATGGAAATAAAAACCCAATGTAAAGGATAGTAAAATTACCAGCCTTATTATTTTTATTTGTAAGATGCTCATGTTGTAATGAAAGGAGATAATGTAGTAATATAGGCTATTAAGGCTATTTATTAGTTTTGGGAAATGAGTAAATGTTTGTGTATTAGTGTTTATTAATGTAGTTGCATGATTTTTTAGAGATATTCAGTTCATCCTACTCTCACACATACACACACTGCCACGATCCAACAACTTAGGCCTACTTGAAGCACCCCCAGCCACAACATTCTAACCAAGACGGATGCCTGTGTGCCCCAAAATATGGTCAGCCTAACAAACCGAATACCTAAATCATGACCCATTTGCCTGTTGGGGTTTCTATTTACAGGAACCAGAGAAACCAGGGAGTGGGCAACTTAGCACTTCTGTGAATCTCTAAAGTCTGCTAAATGTTATAAATGTAAAAAACAACCATTAAAATAGATAAATATGTACAGGTCAGTATGAGGTCAATGTTTCTGTCCAGGTCAGAGTCCGAAGGTGCCATGGTGGGAACAGTACAGCAGACTCTGCTTCCATGGAACCTGGTGCCAGTGGAGAGTCTAGAGCAGCAGAGGAGGTGAGAGAAGTGTGCTGATGGAGGTGTGAGGGCTAGTGTTACTCCTACACCTCCTCAAAATGAGAACAGAAGTGTAAGGCCTGGTGAAGAGGAGTGAGATCAGCAGGGTCACTGGACACTGACCCCGAGGTCACATGCAGACTGTGGGTGAGGGGGAAATTTATAGTAAAATGGAGAGTCAGTCCAGCACAGTTCCCTGTTCAAACATAATTATTAAACCTGGCAGTTAGCATGGCTGGGAAAGCATTCTAGCAAGCGGCAGAGCAAGCATCTCACTGAACGCTTTCTATACTGGTAAGGGTGAACTTATCAGAAGCTGTAGGAAAACTGGGCCTGGAGGTGGTGAATCCTGGTCTGTGCTGGATACTGACCCTCCAGGAGCAGACTTGAAGAGAACCAATGAAAAGCCCTCCAAGAACATTAGGACATTTGTTGATGCTACCTGGTCAGTCGTTTGAATAGATGCAGGAAGTGCTTCATGCACAGAAAATGTGTAGTGAGTGGTGCTGATTTTGAAGAGACCAGTTAATGATTTTCTCTAGAGTTTTCAGTGTACATGTACAGGTCAGTATGAGGTCAGTGTGTGTGTCCAGGTCAGAGTGTGTAGGTGCCAGGGTGGGAACAGTACTGTAGACTCTGCTTCCCTGTAACCTCAGGTCAGTAAAGAATCCATACCAGTAGAGGAGGTGAGAGAAGTGTGCTGATGGAGGTGTGAGGGCTGGTGTCATTCCAACACCTTCCCAAAATGAGGGTCTGGTGAGGAGGAGTAAGATCAGCAGGGTCAGGGAGAGGAGCAGCACTGGACGCTGTGACCCAGAGGTCAACAGACGGTAACTAAGAGTACCTGTGGATGCAATATCATAAATAAGTACAAATGTACCTCTCCCAGGTTTGAACCTGAGATGTACCACTGGTCTTCAGATGTACCACTGGTCTTCAGCAGTCCTTCACAATGTAGATGGACATGGTCTCTTTAGTAGAGAAGGACGGTACTGTCCCATTGCTGCAGTAACAGGCCTTCTCATTTGGGAACACTTTACACTAGATTCTGGGACATTGATTTGATTGCATTCAGCCACGCGAGCATTACTGAGGTTAGGTACTGATATTAATGATTAGTTATATATCGCAAATGCCACTCGAGCTCCTCCTAAATTAATTGGATGGAGCTCCATCATTCTAGAGGGAATGGTTTGCTCACATTTCGGGAATGGGCTTTATTCCCAGACATGGTGGTAATGTTGTCCAAAAAAGAACCACCTTACTACCATACAATAACTGTAAGTGGATGTACAGGTCAGTATGAGGTCAGTGTGTGTGTCCAGGTCAGAGTGTGTAGGTGCCATGGTGGGAACAGTACAGCAGACTCTGCTTCCATGGAACCTGGTGCCAGTAGAGGGTCTGGAGCAGTAGAGGAGGTGAGAGAAGTGTGCTGATGGAGGTGTGAGGGCTGGTGTCACTCCCACACCTCCCCAAAATGAGGGCAGGAGTGTGAGGCCTGGTGAAGAGGAGTGAAATCAGTAGGGTCATTGAAAGGAACAGCACTGGACGCTGTGACCGAGAGGTCAGCAGACGGTTATTTAGACTACCTGCAGAAGGTGTATTATTAATTTAAGCAGTTTTAAGACTTTACATGACATGTTGCACATATTATTTGATTGTATTCAGCCACAAGAGCATTAGTGAAGTCAGGTACTGGCAGTTATTGGATGGAGCTCCCTTACTCCAGAGATTGTGGGTCCACTGCTTTGCAGCCCAATGCTGGGAAATGTATACCCCTTAAGCCCACGCCTGAAATTGGGAAGGGTGACTTTAGGCTAATGTATAGCTTCTCTAGACAGTCGCATTCTAATGCTGATGCTTTTCTATGGAGATTATAGAAGATGTGTGTGCACAGTTGGGTGCAGCAGTGGGTGCACGCTGAATACACTAATTAGAAGGGCTGTCTGGACATGTGTGGACATGTAGTGCATGAAGTAGAAAGTAAAACCTACCTTCTCTCAGAAAAAAAGCAAGAGGTTATTCTAATTTGTCCTAATTAACGTGTTGATCTAAGGGCCTGTGACTGACAGGAGCCCTAAAATGTCCTAATTGAGTATTTGGGCAGAATTGTTAAAGTTGTGAGGCCCAGTGTAATATCTTTTCATTGGGCCCAAAGTCTTTGGCAGCGACCCTGGCTGGACGCGTTATACCTCTGTAGCTCACACTTGACATTGGGAATGGTTTGCTCATATTTCGGGAATGGGCTTTATTCCCAGACATGGTGGTAATGTTGTCCAAAAAAGAACCACCTTACTACTATACAATAACTGTAAGTGGATGTACAGGTCAGTATGAGGTCAGTGTGTATGTCCAGATCAGAGTGTGTAGGTGCCATGGTGGGAACAGTACAGCAGACTCTGCTTCCATGGAACCTGGTGCCAGTAGAGAGTCTAGAGCAGCAGTGGAGGTGAGAGAAGTGTGCTGATGGAGGTGTGAGGGCTGGTGTCACTCCCACACCTCCCCAAAATGAGAACAGAAGTGTGAGGCCTGGTGAAGAGGAGTGAAATCAGTAGGGTCATGGAAAGGAACAGCACTGGACGCTGTGACCGAGAGGTCAGCAGACGGTTATTTAGACTACCTGCAGAAGGCATATTATTAATTTAAGCAGTGTTAAGACTTTACGTGACATGTTGGACATATTATTTGATTGTATTCAGCCACAAGAGCATTAGTGAGGTCGGGCAGTTGTTGGATGGAGCTCCCTTACTCCAGAGATTGTGGGTCCACTGCTTTGCAGCCCAATGCTGGGAAATGTATACCCCTTAAGCCCACGCCTGACATTGGGAAGGATGACTTCAGGCTAATGTATAGCTTCTCTAGACAGTCTCATTCTAATGCTGATGCTTTTCTATGGAGATTGTAGAAGATGTGTGTGCACAGTTGGGTGCAGCAGTGGGTGCACGCTGAATACACTAATTAGAAGGACTGTCTGGACGTGTGGACATGTAGTGCATAAAGTAAAACCTACCTTCTTTTAGAAGAAAAGCAAGAGGTTATTCTAATAGCCTTCTTTACTGTTTACTGTATTGTAGTAAGCCTAGCCTTCACCAGGTAACCTGACATCACTAAAACCCAATAATGGTGTCCTACTCCCACAAAGCTTGGTAGAACATCAAGCAGAAGGGAGTGTGGAAAGTGGCATAAAACACTTTCCTCACATTTTGAGAACAAAGATGTTGTTGGTACTGTTGTCCAAGAAAGAACCACATAACACACTATTACTGTAAGTGTTTGTACATGTCGGTATGAGGTCAGTGTGTGTGTCCAGGTCAGAGTGTGTAGGTGCCAGGGTGGGAACAGTACAGCAGACTCTGCTTCCATGGAACCTGGTGCCAGCGGAGAGTCTAGAGCAGTAGAGGAGGTGAGAGAAGTGTGCTGATGGAGGTGTGAGGGCTGGTGTCATTCCTACACCTCCCCAAAATGAGAGCAGTAGTGTGAGGCCTGGTGAAGAGGAGTGAGATCAGCAGGGTCAGGGAGAGGAACAGCACTGGACGCTGTGACCCAGAGGTCAGCAGACGGTAACGAAGAGTACCTGTAGATGAAATATCATAAATCAGTACAAATGTACCTTTCCCAGGTTTGAACCTGAGATATGGAGTATACCATCTGTGTACAGCAGTCCTGTACAATGTAGATGGACATATTCTAATTTGCAGTTCATGTCTCCATCAGCAGCCGGAGCTTGAGAGGGCACAAATGGCCTTGCTCTCTCCAGGTGGGTAGTTGTCTCTCTTTCTCTCTCTACACATTGCTTCAGCGTGATGCTGGCTGGCATGGCGTCTTCTAGTCGATGAATCAGAGCGGGGTACCCGGTGCTTTTCTCAGAGCATTTTGTCAGAGGGGGCATGTGTCAGTCCTCACTCTGTCCTTGTTGGGAGCATTCCATGTGATAGGGGGATAGTACTAATAAGCGTGCAAAAAAAAACCCTAAACAAACAAAAAACCCATTATATATATATATATATATATATATATATATATATATATATATATATATATATATATATAAACTCAAGACCCTAGTTTGACACACCTGATAAGCCTTCTACACCAAAAGCTTGGAAACATGTGTGCACTGGCCTTCATTCCTAAATGCTGCTGTGCAAAATACAAAGACTTGCTTCTGACTATGTTAACATTTAAAAGCGTATATACACAGGTCAGTATGAGGTCAGTAAAGTGCCAGTGTGGGAACAGGACTACAAACTCGGCTTCCATGTAACCTGGTGCCAGTGGAGAGTCTAAAGCAGCAGAGGAGGTGAGAGAAGTGTGCTGATGGAGGTGTGAGGACTGGTGTCATTCCTACACCTCCTCAAAATGAGAACAGAAGTGTGAGGCCTGGTGAAGAGGAGTGAGATCAGCAGGGTCATGATATGGAGGAGTGCTGGACGCTGACCCTGAGGTCACACAGGGCTTAAAGACACATGAGTAAATGTGATAAAAGTACATGATGATTATATGTATATAAAGTTATGAAGTTGGTTTGATTACTCTTAAAAAATTTAAGTTGTAGACCTGGATGTACTGTTCTATGAAACAAATGGTATGGTATATGGTTAAAGGTGGGTACATTGGTAAATTCAACAAGACAATAAATGTTATGGCTGATCTGTGTATATTTCATATGTTTCTTCTTCTTTTTCCAAGTAGATTCTTGAGTTCTGAGAGGCATACAGCCTGGTCTTCTGTTTCAGGATCATCATCAGGATCTCTTATCCAACTTTTCAGGGTAAGGTATCTACCAAACTTGGTCTAAACCGTGTTGTTACATAGTTTATCTTAATATCTTTCCTGCAAATACATACTGGATCAGTGGTTATGGGTCAGCGTTCTGGCCAGAGCATGTAGGTGTTGTGGTGGGAACAGGACTGCCGACTCTGCCTCATGCACTGTGTGTAACTGGGTGCCAATTAAGAGTCTAGAGCAGTAGAGGAGGTGAGAGAAGTGTGCTGATGGAGGTGTGAGGGCTGGTGTCATTCCTACACCTCTCCTAAATGAGAGCAGAAGCGTGAGGACTGGTGAAGAGGAGTGGGATCAGATCAGCCATGGCATGCTTAGATATGCACTGGAGCTACACAGCTAAAGTAGCTGTAATGCCGCCAGTAAAGGAAGCTCATAGTCACCAGTTAGCGTCACACATACAGTGTGTTAGCACTCTTGCTTGGTTGCTTGGATCTCAGAAAGACTTCCAATGAATTCTCTCACTCTGGGTAACACCCCACTGTCTATAAAGTAGATGAAAGCATTATTTTATTGCTCAGCTAAAAGCAGTAGCGGCTATTCCGAGGCCCGAATTCTGCTTTAGATGGGAAGGCCATGCTGTAGTGTGTCTCTCGACACCAGGCCTCACACCTCCATCAGCACACTTTTCTCACCTCCTCTACTGCTCAACTCTCTCTGCTGGCACCTCCATCCCTGCCCATGAGCTCAGGAGCTCCATTCCCACAGCAGCACCTACACAGCCTGCCTCTAAATTAGACCCAAACATACAATTACCACTGACCTCATTTTGACCTGCTGCCAGTTAGCAGCAGAAGTTTTATTCTGCATGAAGTTCATCAAAGTAGTTTGGGCAGTTCTGGTCAATATTTCCGTGACTGTGAAGAGTTATTTGAGTAGAAAAAGAACTGATCTCTAAAGTTAAAGATTAAACATTGTTTCTAGGATTTTAAGCAAGATCAGTATATTTATTTTTGTATTTGTATCATTGTAGAGAGGGAATAAAATGAAGGTATCACCATGGAAAATTTGGGCACCCTAAGAGACTCGAGCTCTTAGAAAACATTTATCAAGGTCTCAGACCTTAATTAGCTTGTTGGGGCTATGGCTTGTTCACAGTCATCATTAAGAAAAGGCCAATACTCCTCAAACCTTGTCCAACAATCAGCAGCCAAGGTCTCTTCTAAGCAGCTGCATAACACTCCCATTAATTATGGACTAGGCAGCTGGGCAATATGACGATATTTTATCATATCATGATAAATTTTGTTATTGTGATAAACAATATGCTTTTCTAGGCATATTGAGGAAATCGTGTTGAATAACAATCACTCTATTCAGTATGGGTATTCAGTAACTGAATAGCAGTTTTTAAGAATCTGTCGCCACTGATGTACTTAGTCTATGATTACGATTATGATGCTAAATGTGATAAATATTGTGTATCGTGAAAAATGTCTTAAATATCGTGATATAGTATTTTTACCATATTACCCAGCCCTATGACAGGTAAAAGAAATTGTGGAGGTCAAGTTGAGATCTGGAAGGCCAAGTAACAAAAAATTCAGAGGGCTGCTTGTAGAATTGCTTGAAAGACAAATCAGACCCCCTCCCTGTCGGAACGACTTTTAAGAAGATTCAGCAGACTCTGGAGGGGTGGTGCACTATTCTACTGTGCAGCAACATCTGCACAAATGTGACCTTCATGGAGGTCATCAGAAGAAAACTTTTACTGCATCTTTACTCTATAATAATAATAATAATAATAATAATAATTCAGCATCAAAAGTTTTCATCGGAACAGCTAAACAAGCCTGGTGCATTTGAAAAACACCATGAACTATGGGCTGAGGAATGTTTTGTCTGCATAGAGAAAAGTTATGCCTTGAAGTAAAGTGTGAAAAATGTCATGAAAGAATGAATTCAATTAAATTCCAGCTAATTCTGGAAGCAAACACCACACCTTCTGTAAAAACAGTTGAAGATGAAGAGAGGATGGATCTAAGAATCATTATCTAAACACACCTCAATGAACCACCTCTGGTCCACTGAGGCATAAGCAAAATCTTTGGAATTGCCCTTACAGTCCTGAAACAAGCAGTTCAGCAAGATGGCCCAAGAATCTCACAGAACTAGAAGCTTTTTTTCTGTTTCCCAGAACTGAAAGACTTGCACAAGTTTTGGAAATCAGGTCATCTTTTACTCGCTTAACCATTCACAGCTATTTTAACCAGGGTGGCCAAACTTGTGCTATGCATGCCACAGTCAGCATAACGTGTTCAATGCTAAAGACAAATACTGTTCAGATTTCAGTAACGTTTCAGTAAATTGTACGCTGTTTTCATACAGTATTTGAACTGAACAACAGTGTCCTCTAGAGACAAATCAGCACAGATGTAAGAAGGGAGGCAGTGTGACTAGTTTTAATGTCCTGATTCAGAAAACTGGACTTTGACCAACTGCATGCAGCTCCAGTTTCGTTTTTTAGACCAGAGCCTTTCCTGCTTAGTTCCTTTTGCACCAGCTGAGATTAAAACCTGTGGAATGCAATCACACACTGCAGCCTTTTAGATATCTGTTACTTACAGTCGAGTGCAAGCGTTTGCCTGTCCCCAGTCAAATGATGTGTTTCGTTGATTTTCTTTACAGAGACACACGTCTGCACAGTTTATGATGGCCAGATGGTTACAAAATACATACATCAACTATATCGAAGTATAGCGATATTATGGATCACAACATTTGAGAATCTCGATTCTCCAAAAACACAGTATTGATTTTAATGAATAGTTTACATGCAAACATTGGTGGCAGACATTGGTGGTTCATTTTGTGTTGTTTAAACCCCGACCCCTAGCTAGGTAGCAGTGTTGTACTCTGACTTCAGATCCCACTGTTCTGATAGGATAGGATAGGAAGGTAACTGGTAGTTATTTTATGCAGATGATGGTGTTTTACTAAAATTGTATTTAAAAAATGCATACAGAATCGCAATATACTGCAATATATGGAAACGTAACCTCTGTGATATGTATCACAGGTTCTTGCCAATACACAGCCGATATCAAAAACATAAAAAGTTTGTAAAGCTATTGCTATCCTTTTGATCTAAGGGTGCCTTATTTTGCTTGCTATTGGTTGCCAACAAGCCAATTATTACACCGGGAACAAAGAACTTACTCAGGAAATCCTACAAATACATGGAGATGACATTACCATCAGTTCAGTGGTGCAATGGATACGTTACTATACAGACACTAATCAGCCATAACATTAGTACCACTGACAGGTAAGGTGAAAAGCATTGATTATCTTTATCTACAGTGGCATCTGTCAAGGGGTGGATATGTACGTCAGTTCTTGAAGGTGTTGTGTTACAAGCAGAAAAAATGGACCAGCAAGGGACAACTTTTTGACAAGAGACAAATTAAGATGGCTAGAGAACTGGGTCAGAACATCCGGGTTCAAAAACATAAAAAGTGGATGGTACAAAGATGGGACAGATTTTCCCCAACAGTATGTTCCCCAAAATTTGTGCCATACTGAAGGTTGTCATTTGAAAAAGGGTGCCTAAACCTTTGCACTGACCTGTGTAATGAGACAATTACACCATAAAGTTGCTGTCATACAAAATATAACCTTGTACCCGCATATTTGCCGTTTTTCACTTTTTAGGATAATGTGAATCTGGCAGTGGTTCTTTACATTGTAAAATGGACCAATAGAAATGCTTCAAAATGATGTGGATAAAAAAATTACATTGACTTCTATTGAAAGTTAAGCAGGTTTATTTCCTTCTCTTGTAAAATTGCTATTTTGGACCTACAATATTTTTTATGTGACAGTGATGATATACTGTATATCAATATTATAATTGTCAGAAACGCTAAATGAGGTGATGGAGTGCGTTGGTCTGCTGTTTGCTGAGAGTTTAACAGCTTTTAATTAAAGTTTCACAGGGTGTTGGTTTACTCTTCTAGTCAGTGAGTGGAAGCAGATGTTGGATTACGTTTTAATCTCATTACCACATTGGTGACATGTGAGCAGAGATTTGGTGAGATTAGGCTCAAGTCTAAACCAGTCTAAACTATGCATGCCCCCCCCCCTTCTCTCTCACTCTGCCACACTCTCTGGGAACAGCAGTCGTCTCAGTAACAGTATCCTAACTTCCATCGCTCTGTATCTACCTCAGAGAGAGATTAACTTGGTAAGTGTGTGTGTGTGTGTGTGTGTGTGTTTATGAGAGAGAGAATGAATGACATGGAGGCAAGGAGTGTGTGTGTGTATTTAAGATTCATTCAAAAGCAGTTGTTTAGCTGCTAGGCTATATATATTTTTCACTTACTGTAGTTTATTATACATGTTTGCTCTGTAATGAATGCAGTGCTATGGATATATTAAATATTGGAAATCAAATATATATGCCCATATGTGCAGTTTGTAAAGCTATTGCTATCCTTTTGATCTAAGGGTGCCTTATTTTGCTTGCTATTGGTTGCCAACAAGCCAATTATTACACCGGGAACAAAGAACTTACTCAGGAAATCCTACAAATACACTGAGATGACATTACCATCAGTTTAGTGGTGCAATGAATACGTTACTATACAGACACTAATCAGCCAAAACATTAGTACCACTGACAGGTAAGATGAAAAGCATTGATTATCTTCATCTACAGTGGCATCTGTCTAGGGGTGGATATGTACGTCAGTTCTTGAAGGTGTTGTGTTACAAGCAGAAAAAATGGACCAGCAAGGGACAACTTTTTGACAAGAGACAAATTAAGATGGCTAGAGAACTGGGTCAGTTTTTATTTCAGAGCATTTCTATTGGTCCATGCATCTTAGAATTTTCACTATGGAGGACAGCAAAAATGGAGAGATGAGATTTTGTCTGACAGTGACAGTATGGGATTGCACAGAAGCTTTAGGCCTTAAAGTGAAAATGTTCCCTAACTGGGCAGTATGTTTTTTTTTGTTTTTTTTTACAAATACAAACAACATTAATACGAAAAGTGGTTTTACCTCACTGTGTTCATTAAAACATCCCCAAAGATCTCCTCATGGGAGTCCAGTATTATTTATAGTTAGCATCCAACACCTGGTTTGGCAAACCAGTGCTTAATGATGGTAAATGAGGTGAGCTGGTGATGAATTTAGCAGGCCTGGAGAAATCTAGAAATCTAGCTCTCACAATATCAACTACTTTCTTCAAGATGGGAGATTCTTGTTATTTTTTACTATACTAATGTTACCTGTAGATACAGTTTTAAATAATGTGCCAGGGTGCCTTAAACATCTACACAGTATTGCACTCAGACATTTGGGCTGCAGCTTATCAGAAATTCCACTGAGTTTAATCCTTACTTTTAATCAAAAATTCAGCTTTTGTTTTTTCATGTCTGGAAGCGAAAGAGGAAGGAGCGGCCGTCCTGTGACTGACACTGTCCTTCATTCAGTGGCCTTGTGTTTGTGATGGGGGCAGTAAAGCTCTGTTTTGGGGTGAGTAGCGGGTGAATCTTTAACCCGCTTTGCTGCGAGGGACTGCATACATGGACTGTGGAAGCCATCAGTATTTAGACAGTCAAGGGACAACAGGAATACACAAACAGAAGAGAACACAGCACAGGTAAGCGGAACAAACCTTTATCACTCTGATACACTTTGCCTTCTTTTTATTTGATATACTAGAATACTAGAATTCTATTACCAGGTATATTTAGCTTTATTACTGGTATGAAGAACAGATTTTGCACTTTTATTGTCCAAACTATTGCTAAAAGCACATACTGAAAATAGTTTGGCCCAAACATGGTGGTTTAAAGGCTGGAAAAGCTTTGACATAACAAACATGAGGAAGACACATGTGGCGTTATTCTCACAGTACTACTTTTGACAGGCTGTGCACATGTAGAATAATCAAATAATTCGTCTCCTCGATTTCTTTCTTTGGCAGCTGACTTCACACTTCAAAGTTTAATCCAACCCTGGAGTTCACAAGCTTCAACTAAGCATCACTTGTCCATTTTGTTGTCCATTTTACATCTAGTAAACGGCCTTCAGCCTGTGTGAATTTGCAAGGCTGCACTTAGGTCTTTGAGGCGCACCAGGTGCTGCGATGGCCGCAGCAGCGTTGGAGGTGATGGGCTTCTTAATTGGTTTCCTGGGTATGATTGGCAACTTGGTGGCCACCATGTTGCCCTACTGGGAGACCTCCGCCCACATTGGCCCCAACATTGTCACAGCCGTAGTCAACATGAAGGGCCTGTGGATGGAGTGCGTCTACCAGAGCACTGGGTCCTTCCAGTGCGAGACCTACAACACCATCCTGGGCCTGCGGAAGGACCTGCAGGCAGCCCGGGCGATGATGGTTATCTCCATACTATTTTCTGTGATGGCCTGTGTGGTGTCCAGCGTGGGGATGCAGTGCACCGCGTGCATGGACGGGTCTTCTGTCAAGGCAAAGGTGGCTGGAGCTGGAGGGTGCCTGTTTCTGATAGCTGGACTTCTGTCCCTCATCCCTGTGTCCTGGAAGACCCACGAGGTGGTTCAGACCTTCTACCAGTACACCATTCCTGACAGTATGAAGTTTGAGATTGGGGACTGCCTCTATGTTGGACTTGCTTCTTCTATCATGTCTTTGCTTGGGGGAGGACTGATGAGTGTATCCTGCTGCGAGGACCTAGATGCAAGTCGAGGGTTCCGGCGTCATACTGGGGGTTACCCTTACCCTGAACGGTCAGGGGCTGGCGGCACAGCCCGCGGGGGCACACATTCTGTACCCTACCGACCAGCCACCCTGCAGACCGGGATTAACCTGAACACAGCCACCAAGAAGCAAACCCTGGCCAGCCAGATCAGTACCAGTAGCCACTCCACTGCTGCTGGCCATGGCTCCAAAAAGCCTGCAAGGCACAATGCGGCAGCCAGCTACGATGTTACGGGGTATGTCTGAAGATGTCTGCTTTATTAGGTACCTTTGTGCCATCGGCTTGAAAAGACTGCAGTGGATATATTGACTACTGACTGTAGTGGCCAACCCTGGTGTCAAAGTTCAAGCAAGCGGTCAGGCAACGGACTTTCTTCACAAACTGTGACAGCATGTTTGGAATACGCAGTGGGCCACGTCTGTAAATGAAAAGAATGGAGGTGTCCTAGTACAGCTGTCCAACTGTGCCTCTGTTGGGTAAACACACCATGTGTTACCATTTCCCAATTACCTGTTTTTCGGATGTGTAAGAAACGTCTGTATAAATATCGGATTTCTGCATTTTTTTGAAGTACTGAAATTGATGGAAGCTGAAGAATTTTTCTAGTATTTCACATTTTGTGTTGAACCTTTTTTTCTTTGTTTTTCTAAGACACAAAATAGGGTTCAAATGTGTGATCTGGATGTAGATCTAGATACACTAGATTATACTGTAAACTAAACTAAACATTTATTCACCGATCAGTATCAATTTATTCAAAAATAATAGTAAAGTATACAAATTAGTGGTGTTGATCGATTCAGAAGTTTAATCACGTTAATCACTATTATGATTAATCACAGGTTAAAATGCTAGCTAGCACGCCCTTGAATTTTTGGGCAGGAGAACAACTAGCTAAATTTAATTTAACTGTAGCCCGAGGCTAACACGATGAGGCTCAGAGGTCGGACACAGAGGCTTTAATAGAGAAAATGCTTTACCGACTTTTTAAGAGATAAATGGATGATCAATCATTGGGCTGGGTTACGCTAAGAGCTAAGAGAGGAGCGGCTATTGGGAGACAGCACGGTTTGGACATCTTGTGGAACGGTTAGCAAAGTCCAGTGCTCTTCCTTAACCAACACTGCATTGTCCAAGTTCTGTATTTGGTACAAATCAGATGAATGATTTACAGTTTGGGAGTGTGATCCACTGCTTTGGTATCAGTTGGATTGATTTTTTGATGAGTGACTGTTAACAGGGTGGGGGGCTATCGTCAGCTGGCTATCGGCTAGCTAGAGTGTCTGTGGAAATATTTCTTATTTCCTATATTTCCATAGATCTTCTATTTCTGTGGTTACAATGTCAAAACCACTCATCTGAAGTTTAAACCTCCAACTTCTTTTTTTTTTTTTGTTATGATCATAAAACACGTTGCCTAAGCCTACCTCGCATTCTCAGTATTTTTCCCTTTACTTTTCACGCTGATCTCACTTGCTAAGTTGTTCCTCCTGGTTCTGACTCACTGTTAGGAACATTTTTCTGGGTGGTTTGTATAAAGCTTACAACAGTCATTACCACAAAGCAGCTTTACTAGAATCCGGATTCAAACCCCCTAATGAGCAAGGAGAGGTCGGCAGTAGCAAGAGAAACTCATGGCAGAAAAGAGGAACCTATTGTGAAGATACAGTCCAAGCTAGATTTAAAGCACAGCCTCTCAGATAGAGAACATATGATATATTCCAACAGCTGACTGAACGGTATTCCTTTAAAGGTGCCCTAGAAAGTACAACGCTAATTACACTTGCCATAGTTAAATAACGAGAGCCCTTCAAGCCCTCTGAGCTTCAAGGACGGCTTGGCTTGACCCACCATCCTTTAAAATCCATTGAAGACAAGCACCCAGGCATTTTTCTGTCCCCTGGGTGTCCGAACAGCAGAGTCGCTCGCTGTCTTCAAAGAAGACCCACCTCTTCCAGTACTTGGGTGAACCTGTGTTTAGTAGCATCTAAGCTTAGAGGTATCTTTTGGATTCTAGTCTATACAAACTAGCTATGGGGATTTCCTGAGTAAACAGCAAAGCACTTTTGTAAGTTGCTCTGGATACGAGCGTCTGCTAAATGCCCTAAATGTAAATGAGAGCTTTGGTACACAAAAATGACATACCGTGAACCGTCTCTCCAGTTGGCTAACCAAACACTGTGCCAAGAGGACAGCAACACTATCCGCTAATAATAATAATAAATATTTACAGTGTTTTGTTAGAGTGTTAAAAACTATTGTACTGGGCTCCTGTGAGCCGCCACGGTGCCATAAACCAGCCAATAAAAGCAGATCTTATCATTTCCTTGAAAGAGCCCACCAGAAAAAAAAATCAGCACGTTTAATCCTGGGTCAAAATAACAGGGTTGTAAATGGGCGTGTAAAGCCACACCAAAGTCACATACTTATTATTTCTACATCAAAGAACAGGTTAAAGTAGAATAAATGCATTATATGGCACCTTTAAAGGTAGGCAATTTAATAATAGTTAAAAAGAGGGCTGCATCAATACACATTTTTAAATCAGTATCACAATAATCCCCCATTCAGTACTGATACTTAACCACTTATTCAATATTACATTTAAACTGCATTTTAAGACATACAAGCCATGAAACAGGGTCCCCTGTAAATCTGGTATTTTTGTTACTTTAAAGAAACCGTATCTAATAAAATAGTAATTGTTTGTATTCTGAATTAGGGCTGTGCAATATATCGTTTCAGCATTACCATCGCATGATGTGTGCATGAGCATTGTTTACATTACAGGACATGCATATCAAATGATATCAAACATGTCATTCTACATGTCAACGTTTTTGCTGTTTCTCTCATGTTCTCATGTTCCATTACATATCAAGAAGAGGAAGGTTATATCTGCTCAATATCACTTACTGTACTTCACTCTTGGACACATTGTAGTGCATTATTGAGATCATCATGTTGGATCACTGACTTTTTTTCTAATATTGCAGAAAAAAAAAAGAAAAATCTATATATATGGCAATGTGAGCCCCACCCCCCCAATGTTGTGCAGCCCTGATTCTGAATTATGAAACAATCTAGCAAAATGCTTCACTAATAAACAAACAAAAAAAATCCAGTGGATAAAATGACTTAAATCAAGTAATGTTAGTCTCTAGTAGTAAAATGACAACACACTGTGATTAAATTAGTGCTGAATCAGAAGCTACACTGGTAGAAACACTGATCAGAGCAGTGACACTGCTCACTGTAATCTGTAAGTACTGTAGAAATGTAGAAATAGAACAGTCTTCAAAAACAAAATAAACTAACGTCCAGAACATTGAGTGATTCGGTCTTTGCTGAACGTGATCTGCTTTGCTGATGACCTGCAGTGCAAAAGTCAGTTATCATCAGCAACATCAGGACACCATTAACAAGAAACTGCAGAGCTGCTGCAATATGAAAAGATAAGACGAATGAGTCTATCTGCATTTCAGCACATCAACTGACAAGCCAAAAATGGGTCTTCAGGGGTTCTTTGGTCAAGGCAAGGCACAGCTCAAAGAACCACTGGGATGCTTAACCGTTTTTTGTCCTGGTTATAGGGTTCTTCACATTGGTGGAATCCTACACTATACACACAGCTTTAAAATAAAAAAACAGTAGATTATATTAACTACGTTTAAAATTATTTTAGCTGCCACACACAAAACGCTGCGGTGTAGAGCATTATCTAAAAAAATCTATAGAAAACGTGTGTTTACTGAGGTCTTCCTGGCTTTACCGCACACATGTACGGTAGCCTTAAAGTAAAGGCATGCCCCTGTTCAACTTCACTGCTGTGTGTTTGACAAAGCCAGAGGAGTAGGATGGATTGTGGTGCCCTCTGCTGGTGCGAAGGAGAACCAGTATCTAAATCAGAAGAAGGGAAAACGTCCGAACTCTGCTTTACAAAGAGGTTCCACTGAGATCACCGACCATGCTTTTTAAAAATGTACACACTGTTTTAATTACACATTTAATATTTACAGTGTTTACAGACGGGTAACGTCAGTATGACAAGCGAAATGCTTAGCTCTTGCAGTCTTCCACAACCCTTTGTGCTGTAGGTGAACTGTGGCCTGCAGACGAATCCTCACTTTTTGCATTTTTCCTCTCCCGGCCAAACTCGATGACAAGAGGCTTGTCCAGCAGCCTGTAGCCATTCAGCATATCCAGAGCTGCCTGTGCAGTCCCTATATCTGCAAAGGCAAAATATTCATTAATACTAAAAGATGATTTCATGGCTGTTTAGCTAAATAAATGGTGTGAAATCTAACTAAAGGTTACATGGTGAGTGTATGCAAAAACCTCATATCTTCAAAATGGCAAATTTATAGAAGAAGGAAGGACCTGAGTGGTCCAGTGGAAGGCGCTGTCACTATGACCAGAGCTTCGCTAGTTTGAATCCCGGTCATGCTGCTAGCCAGGGCTCCGAGGCGTGTTAGCCTTCACCCTCCCAGTGTCAGGAGCATTGAATGTGATAGGGGGAGAATACGTCTGGGTCGGGTAACTGGCATTCCAGTAAGAAGTGTTTCTATTGGTCGTTTGTTTTAAATTTTGACACAGGGTAAAGAACAGCCAGATTCACATTTTGTTCAAAACTCCAAAAACATTCAAGATTTTCGTGTGACGATGACGATATGCTTCTGTTTACAGGGAAATTCTGAGGTGGTGCAACACATCGCATTAATGCAGGGGCGAGCACATATACCCCATCTAATGGTATGGTGAGGAAATACAGTCAGTAGAGCTAACAAATGCTTACAAATACAGACAAGAATATTAGACAGCAGGTAATACCAGAGAATGTAATGAAGGCTTGGCCCTTCAGTCGACCCGTCAGCAGGCGGTACAGAATCGGCTTGGTGTCATCCTTCTGAAACCTGGAGAAGAGAGACACCAGCTGGGCTAGAGACGCCCGGGGACTCATGTTCTTCACACACAGCACCTAGGCAGAAAACATGTGCGTTAACAGATGCATTTGCATGCACTTTATCCTAAGCACTCATACTACTGGAGTGATACAGCACAGATGTGCTGGTAAACAGTACATGTACAGATCAAGTATCAGTTAAGGTAGGGATGTGTGATGATATTGGAATCATATCAGTGTCAGTAGATAACTGCTGCCTGGTATGACTGGAATCCGAGATGTTTTGATCAAGGCTTTCCGTAACGGGCCTGTACCTCTCAGCTTGTCCAGAAATGAATGTAATGCATTCAGAGGTGGCATAAAGCGCAAAGTACACTTTCCGACTGAAGGGGGAGCCCAGAAGCAGGAAATGCCAGCTTCCTGCGTCTGGGCTCCAGACCACCGATCTCTGGTCCTCCTGAAATCGGTGGTCTGGAGTTCGCTTCAAGTGGACTGATGGTGTGGTCTGATGTGGGTGTGGTTGGTAATTTTTTTTCATGTGACTCCTTTGACTTCTAGCCTACATCAGGGCTGCTCAATCCTGGTCCTGGAGATCTCATCATTCTGAAGAGTTCAGATCCAACACAGAAGACTCTAATGTTCAGTTGCTCATGAAGGCTGTCATTATTTGGATCAGGTGTGTTAGTTTTGGGGTGGAGCTAAACTCTGCAGGGTGGTAGATCTCCAGGACCAGGATTAAACAGCCCTGGACTACATGATTAAAAACCTTCTGTGAGAACGGCTCCTTGTTTGCACGGTGTTCCTGCATGGTGAAATGCCATGACCCCACGTTGTTCTTCGCTGGTTCGAATGAATTCGAATGGAATCCCCCCCCCCCCCCTCAAATGAGCCCAGAATCTGTTTTGGGTGTGGACTTGTATTTGGGGCAAGTGTAAAAATGCTCTTAGTGCTGCTAGAATGAGTACCTACATTGGATGGCTCTCCACGCTGGTAGTTCTGAAAGCGCGAGATCTTCCTGATGTCCTCTTCTGTCTCCCGATTATTCCTGATTTCCTCATTGGAAATCTCCTCTATCTTACCATGGACCATTACTGGACTGTTCTGGTCCTGTCCAGACGAAGCAGTAAGACGTCCGATTGGCTGGTTCACTGTGATTTTCTGTGGTGCAACCAATCTGCTGTGTTTCTCTTCATTCTGAGATTGCGTTTGATGATTTGTGCTGGTGCTTGTGTCCGGCTCATGGCTTACTGATGATTTAGTGCAGTCTGGAAGTGGTGGCTGGTTATGACCGGAACCTGTCTGGGTCAAATCACGGTTCTTTGAAAGAGCTGGCCGAGGCGCGTAGGAGTCCGCCGTGATGCAATCAGAGTCTATCTGCTTGTCTTTGAGGAAGTCTCTATACAAGGTGTCCAGTGGGTTAGAGGAGGCAGCCCCCTGCTGGTCATTTGGTGAATCTTCCTCTAGAAATGAGAGAGAATTAAAAACACAGCATGAGAGGTCAGCAGATCCAAGAGTAATGCACCTCCTTAGAAATCAGGTGTGGTGGTACACTGCTGCAGTGAACGTCTGTGGGCCACAATAAACTGCTTGGACATATTGATCTAACTGCAGTTGACTCTCCCTTTGATTCTACTTTATCTAACCTTGATGGTAGAGGGCAGTGAGAAAGCTGCAGCGGTCGTTGCCATGGAAGAGCGCTTTCTCAATCTCCATCTCTCTGCGGGAGAGGGCACGGCTGGCTGAGAAACGCTGGGGTCGTGAGAGCAACTCCGCCCGCACTGCCATCTTATCCCGAATGACCTGGAGCCGCTCGTCCCTCGCATCTGGCGCTACATTCACTCCTCGGTTCTGAGAGGGAGGAAAAAAAATTAAATAAAGAGCCCACACTACTTACAGCTATTCTAATGTGAATAATGCATATAAAGATGCAGTATCACATTTAATATTCAGCCAGAAAAATTGTGTGGATGATCAGACTCAATTTGATGAATTTGAATTATTTGTATCTATACAATCATGCTCACCAATCTAGCTTAGTTTCATACACGCCTACCCATTTTGGCATTTCCAGATAAAAAGCCCCTTTTTAGCCTCTTTAAAGTGTGTTAAGCATATGGCTGAATGGTTCTCACTGTGCACTGATCAGCCAGAACATTTAAACCACTGACTGGTGATGTGAACTAATTAATGACCTGGTTTCAGTGAAACCTGTCCAGGGATGGGACAGCAATTATGGGATGGCAGCAAGTAAACAGTCAGTTCTTGAAGGTGATGATGTGTTAACAGCAGGACTAACGGACGAGCATAAGAATCTGAGCCACTTACAAAAGGGCTGAACTGTGATGCTAAAGCCACTGGGCCAAAGCATCTCCAAAACGGCAGGTATTGTGGGGTGTTCCCAGTATGCATTGGCCAGTACCTACCAAAAGTGCTCCAAGGAAGGACAACCAATGAACTAGCGACAGGGTCATGGGCAATTAAGGCTCGTTGATTTGATCTAACTTACAGGATTTAAAGGATCTGCTGCTAACGTCTTTGTGCCAGATACCACAGGGCGCCTTCAGAGGTCTTGTGGAGTTCATGCCGCAATGGATCAGAGCTGTTAAAGCAGCACCAGGGGGACCTAAACAATATTAGCTAGGTTGTTTTAAAGTATGGCTGAAAAAAAATAAAGCATTAAAACGCACATCATTTACAGCAGTTGTAATTCTGCAGCAGAAACAGTGGGACCTTTGTTCAGCAGCAGCTTAATGGCTCACCGATGCCCTGTAAATATCCACTGTTTAACAATCTTTGGTCAATAACAGAAGGCATAAAATAAGACTATGGTTGTTACTATTGATTTTATTAGTAATCCAGTAATCTAGTGCTCAGTTTTATTAGAATCAATCAACAAGGTAAGAGAATAATAACTAAGTGTAAAGGTGAAGGCACACGACCAAACTTTTGGAGGCAAACTTCAAAGTTCCAAATTTCACAACTGTTTTAGAAAATCCTGAAAAGTAACTGTCCGTGGCACACCAGTCAAACACCACCCAACAAAACAGCAGATTCTCATTGTTAGAAAAATGGGAATGAAGGCTTGTAAGTTTTAAGCCATTTTCAGACAGGACTACATTTACATGGGGTCCTGAGGTAATTCTCTTTTTCTCAGGAGCTCCTCTGGGAGTTAATTCCCATCTGGATCGACTAGGTCCTCTGGTTGTCCTCTGAGAAAATTACTGCCTTGAATTACCTACTGTTTTTCACTTAAACACAGCGATCGTCTGATCATTTTAGACCAGTCAGGTTTTGCATGTATCTCTGTATTTTTGCAGGCAGATGCCGCACAAAAAGCGTTGGGTCATTCCTGTGCGCCATATTTTGTTTCCAGGCACCTTTTAGAGCTTCTCCAGTGGAGATCAACAACTTTCCAAATCGCTAAAGAAAAACTGGACAATGAAGAAAACCCTGGTTTTATCTTCTACACATGTTTTGCACCGAGCAGCACCACCAGCTTTTTAAAAGGGTCAGCTACACCTCATATAAGATGGTAGAACACCAATAATAGCACTGCATCTCCCCAGTGGGAGCGTATGAAATGTTCTTTGAGTTTTTTGGCAATAAGCAAGTCCTCTCTGTCCAAAACAGTGTGCAAAAGTCTATTCGCAGTCATGGTCAACTGCCCGAACATCAGCACATGCAAACAAACACAAATTTAACACAACGAATTTGACCAAACATTTCCGGAGAAGCACAGAACGTTTGTGTTTGTGCCCGGCCAGTGTGCTTGGGCCTTTAAAAAAAAGTGCCATTTCCCCACCCACACAGTCCATATAAGACCTGCAAAAATACCCCTTTAATGAACACCAAGATACACTCAGCAATACAATAGTAACACCTGTTAGGGCCTTCCTTTGCTCTGAAACCTCAATTCCTCATGCCATGGATTCCACAAGTTGTTGGAAACATCCTTTGAAGATTCTGGTCTGTTCTACCACATCCCAAAGCCACTGACTCATTGTCATGTTCGTTAAAACCAGTTTAACCATCTGTTTGCCTCCATCCTTTGAGACCATCCTTCGGTTTCCCCATTCTTAAACTGTCTAGCTTTCTGATCTGATCTGAAACCTGGTCTGGTCTTCTGCTGCTGTCGCCCATCCACCTCAAGATTCAATGTGTTATGTATTCGCAGATGCTTTTCTGCTCACCACAGTCACACAGTCGATCTGAGTTACTGTAACCTTTCTGTCTGCTGCAACCAGTCTGGCCATTCTCTATTAACCGCGCTCATCAACAAGGCGTTTCCTTCTGCAGAACTTCCTCAGAACTTCCTGGCTGTTCTTTCTTTATTGCACCATCCTCTAGAGACTGCTGTGCTGAAATTCCTAGTCCGACCAGCACCAACACCACAATCCTGCCACACTCAAAATCTCTGACATCCCAATTTCCCCCCGGCTGATGGTTAATGAGGGCTTTACTGAAAGCTGCTGTCCTTTATCTGCATGCACTTCTGCTGCCTAGATAGTTGTAGGAATGAGTGACATATTGGTGTTGTGCTTGAAGTGTACAGTACAGGGCATCCAATCAGGACAGAGGTCATTTATATATACACACCAGTCTTAAAGTTACAATAGCCAAAACAACCTGCTTAATTGTAAGGCACCGGGGAAGAGCTGGGCAATGGTCATATGAAAACAACATGGGTGATTATGGCTGGTCAAGTATCAGCATCAATTTACAGGTCAGGCACCACTGCTGTCCGATTACACTGTCCTACTGCACTGCACTAGTATTACTGACACCTACTTTCCATTCGCTCTCTGGCTGGTCCCTGCTCCTCCACAGCTCTATCTCGGTGTCGGTGAGGCCCAGCTCTCTCAGGCTGGCCTGCTCCTTCTCTCCGTCCTGCAGTGCCTGGAACTGGGCCAGGCTGCGCACCCCCGCTGCTTGCTCACCGAAGGGTTTGTACAGGGCAGCTGGGGCAAAGCATTTCTTCTTGGCTACACAACTGTGGGCACAAGAAAAGGACTGCTTGTAGCAATGAACAAGCACAACAGCTCCCGCTGTCCTAGCTGCTGTAGTTGACTCCAATCGTCAGTAAACACTTCTAATTCTAGACCTTCTGAATGTAATCAAATCCTGCGAGCTGCAAATGTCAGTAAACAGCTTCTGATTTTGCACGCCGTGAACATGCCTATTAGTACATCTCAGTAAGTGGGTGGAACGGGAGAGTTACCGGTCGACATCGACGTCCGTATCGAGTTGTTGGAGCAGCAGGCTGTGGAGCTGCCTCTGCCCCTCCGTCTCCTGCTCTTCAGGAACCGGGCCATCGTCACACACTTGACGAGTGACCCTGCAAAAGAGCCAACAACATCATGAATGCAGAGGTTACTATGACTTACGAGCTCAAATGATCTCCTCAAATCATGTGTTTAGCATTCATCACAATCTGATTAGGAATTTGTTTGGGCCTACTGGGGACCACAAGGCAGGAATATCCCCTGGACAGGGCACCAGTTTATCGGAGGGTACCACACACACACACACACACACACACACACACACACACACACACACACACACCTAGGGGCAATTTATCACAGTCATTTCACCTTCAATGTGTTTTTGAGAGGTTGGAGGAAACTCCCACCACATTTCTCACAAAAAAGATTCCACAACCCCTGGCCTTTGGAGCTGTGCAGGAGACACACCTGCTGTACAACTGTGCCACACTACAATTTAAAATGATTACAAATCATCATCATATAAATTCTAGTTAGAGTTATTTGTGCTCATTTTTGTAATCGAAAGAAAAATCACCACATTTCCAAAAGTCATAATAATAATAATAATATTTGCTCTTAAATGAACCAAACAGGCCATGTAAGTAATGTTGTGGTACGCAGTTTATGTTTTGTGCATTGACGCGAGTAAGGGCACATTTTTCTCCCTTTTCTCTCTTTGGCTAATCTATTATTGTATAATAATATTGCCCCTACTTTGGAGTTTCATTTATTTTGAATATATATATATATATATATATATACACATATACATATATATATATATATATATATATATATATATATATATATATATATATATATATATATATATATAGTTAATTTTAGTTTTCCACTGTGTTTCCCTTTTTTAGGAACCTAAAGCTAAATTCCGAAGCTGATGGCTGCATGTTATGTTACTAAATGTTATTTAGTAAGTAACTTTCCGTACTCTGAATAATTGATTATTCGTTTTGATAATCAATATATTATTCAACTACCAAAACAGTCATTTTTGGAGCTCTAGATCATATATGTTTATAGAATATAGGATATAGGACACCAAAAAGAGTTCCACTACCGTTGGAGCAAAGAAACTGCAGAACGCAGCATCTAGTAAACCGTGCTAAACATTTTTAAACAATTACCCAACCACAGAGGATAATCACAGTATTTCACGAATACCAATTTTGACAAAAGGGAGTGGACTGTGACACACCTGCCTTACCTGTATTCCTGACTTTCACACACCCACTGACTAACTGACAGTCTGAATACCGTAAGTCATGCAGATCTGCTCTGACTTGTTGATGTAAAGCCATGTTTGTACACATCAGCCACCCACTGAGCTCCTGCCTATATGGTGAAAATTTGCTTATGTAATGCTTCACTACAGGTCAGGTTAACACACTGACATGCTGCGATCTGAGGCAAAAAGAAACTCCAAACAATGTACACTTTTCTTTTCTTACCTTTTACTTCGTACTTGAGGGGAAAGATAGGATAAATTACTACTCTTCAAGAATATATTTTTCTTCAATTTTCTGTTTAAGAAGTTTCTAAGAACTATTGGTACGGTAGCCTCAAACTTTTTATGGACAGTACATTTAGTTTATTACAGTATAATGACTGATGTGACACTACACTTATACACTTATAGATTATACACAAACTTGAATCACAAACTGTCCAGAAATGAGACTTGATATAAGAAAAACCCATCAACAACAGGGTTCCACTTCAGGACAGCCTCGATTCACACCCTTACGAACGTCCTCAGTTAATTCCGTCTTGACTGATTTTCTAGTTTGATGCTGGAGTGTGAAGTATTCCTTAAGGGTATGAGAGAATGTGTGATTTGGTGCAATAACAGCACCCTCTCGTAATTCCCAAGGTTTCATCTGGGACAACCCGATCTGTTCTGCCACACAATAGTCTTATCATGAATACCCCACTACCCACCACTCGCAATATCACCTGGAGCCTCCCCTCTAACTAGCTGAACATATAAACTACTAGCTTATGATTTAAGTATGATATGAGACCTTAAGCAGAGATTTCATGTAAATACCATTGTGTATTGTTTATACAACATGCAGTCATTTATTATTATTTATTTATGTATTTATTTTTAAGGCCCAGGTCAGTTTTGAGAACTGAATTGAAGAACATTCTTCTTACTTTCTACTTCTTCTGGTTTATCTAAAGATTTTTCATCTTAAGAATAATAACTTAAGAAGTTGTTAGGACGTTTGTTAGGAAAGCTTTTGGGAATCTTTCATGAATAATAAAAACCTTTGCCGGCAAAGATGTCTTGTCTCGAGCTTCACATCCTGCACATTGCCAGGAAACAGATATTTGCACATCAGCATTTTTGAATTTGACACATTTGAGTAATTCAACTGAATTCTGTGCTGATTTGCTGCAATTTTTTTTTTATAAATGCTGACCCACCAGACCATAAAAATAGTACAGTAAACAGTAAAACTAACCCCAGCCGCAGTTTTCAAATCCTTGACACGAGAAGATATTAGAGATAAGATTATTCAATCAAAAATTATCCTACAAAACTTGAAATTTAAACTACTTGCGTCTTATTTGTTTACTGCAATACCCATTACAGTAAGTATCAAACAATATATACAGTAGTCAGTAAGTGCTGCAAAACTAATATCTAACTTGTGTTGTTTCAGGGCAGGACCTGGGCACACATAGGGCTTAAAAGGGTAAAAACAGAAACTGTAAAAAGCTTTAAATCAAAGTACTAATGTTCAAAAAGCTGCCATTTAAAAGGTGTAATTGTTGGGAAGCAGTGTAAATAATAATAAAAATGACCGTAGTTTACATTTGTGGTCACACTGCATTTGTAAAGAAAGCCAAGAGGATAATAATGTAGCCCCCTTTTTCTTTACACCTCAGTGTAGGGATGGGTAACATGACAGCATTTTTTTTGCTATTGTGATAAATGAAACTGCTTTTTTGTGAATATACTTGGCATCTCTACCCTGGGTCCCTGAATCGGCATTAAGGTAGTGCAGTACTGCTTATATTGGCCACATTTCCTTAGTCCTTTCTTGTAAGTACAAACTGTCTCCTCCAGCTGGCTACCTGCTGAATTACAACATGGATGACTGTCAAGGTCCTCTCAAAATGTTATGTGTATGTACATAATGGCTAGGGAACCTTTTACATATGGTTTTTAAAACAACGGCTTCTTAAAGTTCCAATGTTGGTAAAGCATTCAAAGCAACCATCTTCATTCCTACACTGTAGGCCAGGGCAATAAGTAGCGGCAGATTTAACAACTGCTATCCCCGAGTACATATAGTATCGGATATTAATCATAATACGGTAAAACACTGTCATATCACCCACCTCTAGAACCCTTTTTGCTGAGAGTGCAGTTTAGGTGATCCCAAATGGCCAAGCAAGCATAACACCAAATTCACTCTTTCTCAGTTTTACCAAGATTATCTCAACACCAAGATGGAAATTAGGAAACTGGGTCCTGACCTGAATTCGCAAAAACACACTTACTCCCTCCCTCTGCACCACTAAAGCACTTTTGAGAAACTGGGCCCAGTTTCATAGGGTGACACTTTCATGTCATTTTCTTTTAGGGAAGTTTCATCTTATTCAAGACCCTTTAAAGGGCAACACAAAGCACCTGAAGCTGCATCTCTGGAGGTCAGTTTGCAGCAGTGTCCTATATGGGTGTCAGAGTTGCTAGTCTGTTCACATGGACAGTTCTAGCCAGACGATCACTGTGCTGTCCACTGTGGGTGGTAATGCCTTCTAAGACATATTCCCTGTACACCTGTAACACTGTGGATTAAGCCCCAGCTTTGGAAATGGAATGTCGCATCCATCTGGCTACCCATGATCAGGCCTCCCTCAAACTCTGATAATCTCCCTCACCTTGCTGTGAGCACATTGGCCAGTGTTCAACCTCACAACTTATAACTTATACAGGTGTGGGCATTCCCAAGCCATTCCCTGAGGAAGTACCACTGCATGATCAATTTATAAAGTGCTCAGCCATGACTTTTTGGCAGGTCAGTGTCTAAATACATACAATCTTTTTAAAAGTACGAGAAGCCACAGAATTCTATTTTTTACTGACAGGGACCCTTTGGGGGTGGCTGACTGGCTGGCTGATGCATCTGTGCCAAAAGTATCCAGACACTAGATATTTAATTCAGGGATACTGCAGAAATCTACTACCACAACACAATATTTTAACATGATGTACCTCAATACTTTGAGGTTAAACTGAAACTACAATAGAATAATACTACAAAAGTACAATATTTTGAACTCAATATTTGAAACACTGCACTGAACATGGCTAATTATGCTCTCTGTACTGAATTCAGTTCACAACATCTACAGAAAAGCCTGAAGTGACATCACTTATGCTTACAATGTCTAGAATTGTCACCATGGGCTGTGGAGCTGTGATCTCGAGTGATGAACACCATTGGGATGTGTTGGAGGGGTATAGCTAATCATCCAACACCAGCAGTAAGACAAGACAACCATGTGAACCATTTGTGACGGACACAGGTGGAATATGGATCCCGCCTTTAACCCATCTGTGCAGTGAGCGCACACACACACAAGCTAAAAACACACACACAGTGCTGCGGCGCCCAGGTAGCCGAGAGAGTCAAGGGCCCAACAGGGGAGGTATCGAACCCATCAATACCCTGAGCTCTAAGTGCTGAGCCACCACTGCCCCAGCACCTGATCTCACTAGAGCCTGTATACTGGCAGAATGCAATCAAATCCTCACAGCAAATGTACCAACATTTATGGTTAAGTCTTCCCAGAACAGAGGAGTCTGTTGCTGCAAAAAAGGTTCATGTAAGCCACTTAGAGGTACAGATCTGCACTGATAAACAGGATAAATGTGCAATGATCAAAGTTTTAAACCGGGAATAATAATGATAAGCTAAGTAAGAAGAAAAGCAGTTACAGGTAGTGAGAGTTAATGTACTCCAGACCCTTTATGCATTGTCCTGCTTACAGCAAGCCATCAGAAACGGGGAGCATGTCTAGTAAGTATTGCAGATTCCGTGCTCCACATCTCACACATACTAAAGACACCAGATCTCAAATCAAAGCATGATTCATGGATCCGAGTCTCTGTAAAAGAGAGGTCTGTTACCCAGAGGTGAGGGCTGTCAGCTGGGCTAACTGCCTACAACCGTGAACCGCCGCTTAACGTTACAGCGATAGTCTTTAGCTAGCTACATAATGCGGAGATTTACACTCCACACAAACAAAAAAAAAACAACCCATATATGTTCAGCATGTTTAGCAAAAAGAAGACATGAAGGTTTAAACAGACACTCGGTTACACGCTCGCTTCTTACCGCTTCATCTTTTCCAAAACATACCCACTTCCTGTTGTGAGCGGAAGTGTTGTTGTCGAAACTAAGAAGTCTGGGATATGTAGTTGAACGCTGTTTTAATGAGTGTTTTAATGCTGTCAATGAGGCTTCAGAAAGCAACGTGTTGTGTTAATTAAAGAAATAGCTGGCAGTCAGAATCTGTAAAAATCCATCTGTTATTATTATTAATAATAATCATGCATTTATACGGGTCTTTTTGTACAGGTAACAGCTCAAAGACACTCAAAAAAGTGCCAAGAAAAAAAATCCATGAGTAAATCTGTATTAATACAGCTGGAATTTCTATAACATTTCTATAGGCAATACCATAATTTAGCGAATAATACTGTATACTACAATTACAAAAACAATTACTATAGTTTACAACAGGTGGTATTATTACTACACAGGGGTATTATGAAATGTTATGAAAAGAATATTATTGGAAAGAAATGTTATTGTTCCTAATAGTACTTTATATTTATTAAAACAATCAATTCATTCATTTTGGCAGCTTAAAATGTACATATTTGGATTTTAGACAACATTTAAATACAGCCATTGTGGAAGGGTGTGACCATGACATGCCACACCCTTTTCACACCATCCACAGTTTGGGCACCTTTGGTCAAACACTGCCTCTACCGCTGATCAAACACCTGGGAGCTTTACAGAGTCAAGACCTACGAACATGAGGCTTATAAATCACAGCTTAAAAATGATTTTTGTAGCAGTTAAAATGATTCAGTTCTACATTTGTATATGACAGTGTCTCTTCAGGTAGTTCATGCTGGTATAGGAGTATTTTTAGGTCATTGACTTGTTATAGAAGCTATTCTCCTTTCAGTTTCAGCCTTTTAACAGATGGTTTGTGCAAATAAACCATTGATGTGCAATACTGTCAATGCCACTGGCGGCAACGCAAGTCCAAACAGAAGGACAGATTCGCCCCCATGCTTCACAATTGGCTTAATCTGCAGCTCCTTTTTTTTCTCTGCACGTACCTTTGCTGATTGTGGCCTAAATGTTCTACTGTCACTTCGTCTGTCTATAGCACTTGTTTTCAAAACTCACCTGCCTAGTCTGGATGTTCTGAAGCATACCTTAATCGTTGAGTTTTGTGATGAGGTTGCAGTTAAAGTTACCTTCTTGCGGCTCGTCCACGAAAATGATGTTTGTGCAAGCAACACACCACCTTCTTGACTCAGCTAAACCTTCATGCAGGTTCTTGGCAGTCATATGGGTTTTTTGATTCGCCTTTCATACCAGTCTGAGAGTGTTTCCTGGTCTTTCAGGTCTCATCTTGACCTTCACAGTAACCCTGATTGCCACCATTTCTTAAAAACAGTTTGCACTGTAGAAACTGCTAGCTGAAAACCCACCTTTTCAAAGCGTTCCCTGCCTTGTGGGCATTGAGTTCTTTCATTTTCAGAGGAGACCATTGCTGCTGAGAGTAGTAAAAGATTTAAAGGGTAGACGATTTATAAAGTGGGTGACATGGCCGAATTAATTATTTTTTTTAATGATGAGCCCTTGCAATACGAATAATTAAGAAGGCCAATGTCTTTCTGTTTCAGACATGCATTACGATGTGCTGAAATGAATGTTTTCTGTTGGATTCGCTATAAAGGCTGCATTTACTACAACTACGAGAAGTGCAATTTTAAAAGGTGTCCTTTGGTCAAAGGTGCCCAAACTTAGCATTAGACTGTATATGCTCCCAAAAGCACTTAGAGAACAGTGGTGCTGAATATTCAACGAGGACTGTCTATCAGTTACTGTTGCATGCATTTGCACTTGCAAAGGGGCTTTTGTAATGCACCACACTAACAATGCTTTTGCACGAGTGTGATTTTGACTCCTAACGTGGGGAGAAACACACAAAGTGTTGGCCAATATATGGCTTTTAGGCTGTAGCAACATTTTCAGTGATATTGGATGAGGAGCATAACGTCCATGACGTAACACCCTTTGAAGTGCGGTGCTCTGGTTGCCAAGTGGTTTGTTTTCACGCTTTTGTTGATATTTTCCTCTTTATTTTTGTATTATTTTTACGTTTTAACGTAATAATTAAATAATAATTCATAAATAATAAATAAATAATTAAATAATAATGTAAAATAATAATTAAATAATTAAAGGAACCGGTTGTCGATGAGATTGTGAAAAATATATATATATATATATATATATATATTATTCCAAAATGGCCTGGAATGAAATATTTCTCCTTGGCCTCCATTGAAAGTTAATAAGAGTTTTGTATCCTGTAAAGTTATTATTTTTTATATTATTTATTCTGACAGCGATGTTGTATTACTGGTGTGCATCATTCACTGGGGGGCTTTAGAAATGTGTCCGTCAACAAGTGTAACAAAGTAAAGAAATAAAGGTAAAGCAGGGCAGGTTTGTCAGATCCTCTTGAAGCATGGGGTCGTTTACTTTATTTAACCGCACGTCAATTTCATCTGATACCGAGTTTCATCAGCATCCCTCAGCTGTGCTCCGAGGAGGAGGAAAGTTGCTGCCAGTGGAGAAAGCCAAAGAACATCCGGTACGTGCTGACGTCAGTAGGTGAGGCGGCAGGGTGTGTTCAGTAAACCGAGCAGGAAAGAAAAAAGAGAAAGAAAGAAAGAAAGAAAGAAAAAAACATGGCTGCGATGATATTGAAAAGCTGCGAGCAGGCGGAGGTTGAGCCGAGGAGAGCCGGGCGCCGCCGCTGCTGCTGGTTCGAGCAGCTCTGCAGCCTCTGACTGACGGCGCGGAGGGGTGGGGACGCAGGGTGGGGTCAGAAGCAGGGGAGAGGCGGAGGAGAGACGGAGAGCCTGAGAGCCCAACCCTGAACACGGCAACAACACACTCTCTCACACACATACACACACATACACACACTGAAAGACGCTTGGGGGGGAGGAAAGAGGATTTTTTCGACGCCGGGGACATGATTCGTACGACTCGCTGAGGCGACGACCATCACCTTACCCTCCAAAAAACTGATCCGAAAGGTGGAAAACTGCCGTCGACATTACTATTATTGAAACACACCCCACCCGAGCGACCCCCCCCTCCACTCCACCCCTTTTTTAACCACCGCACCCGCTTAGCTACCGAGATGCACACGGAGACTCGGAATAAGAAAGTAAGTCCATTTTTATTACCCGCTATTGACTTGTCGAAACTGCAGGACCAGAACCGCTGTCAGCCGGTTCTGCGCTAAAGGGAACCGTGTCAACAAACCGACCTAACGCTCCTTCCTGCGGGCGGTTAGCTAGGTTACAGACTTCGCCAGCTGCCAGCCCGGATAGTGGCAGGGCGAGCGGTGAGGTGAGGTGCGTGTGCCTGGCGAGCCCGCTGGCTGCGTTAGCCGGGTCAGAGCAGCTGCTGCAGCCCGGTGACTTTACGGTAGATAACGCTCCCGTTAGCTCCGGCCACCTATTCTCCCCTCGCCGTTAGCCTAAGCTGCGCCTCCTGCGCAAAGTTGGAGAACCCGGCCAACTCCTAAACGAAGTTCTGTCGGTTGTCGGTGGCGAGCTGTAGCTAAGGCTTGAACAAGGCTGTGCTCGACCGGTCCTCGTCCTCTCCGTCTCGGGGCAGATTGTGAACCGGTCAGTGCAAGGCAGGAAGGAAATACAGCGAATGCAGCTAGCTAGTAAGACACCATCTTAGTTTCTTAAAGCGACAGAGACCTTAGAGCGATAGAGGATCTGTTCAGGTCTGTGGTGTGTGGGTAGGTATGTAGGTACTGCACTTTTGCATCTCCCTTTTGTTTCTCTCCAGCCCCTTTGGCATTTGAACACAGCTGAGGTGAAACTGAGCAGAGAGCTGTGCGAGCTGTCCTCGTTTCCTGTTGTTGGCTGTGGGTTGAGGAGCAGTTTGCCTGCAAACATGCTATGGCTGGCCCTTGTTGAAGGTCTGTGAGGGTTTTGCAGGTTTCATCCTAGTCTCATCCGTATCACCGGTCCAGTCACCTTCACACATCTCCGACTAGTCCTCGGGACCCTCGGATGGTCCCCAGCTCTGCTGTGCCTATGTGTATGGGGCTGTCCGAGGACGTCCAGAGAACCTCTGGCTTGGTGGTCTTATAGAAAAGTGAGTGGACTTAGGGTTAGCTTAATGTCTTTGAGCTACAGATCTTAAACAGGGTCCACTCATGTCATGTCTGCAGGGAGACCTCTCAACCAACCTAACCTTGAGTTCAACCACAAGGCTGGTGAATGTTCAGCACCATCGAAGCTGTCATAGATGTTCTGCATAGGTGGGTTTGGCCGGGCATCACGTGCATTAAGCATGTATTGCTGTTGTGGCCTGTGTGGTGGCATTGACATCTCCTGACAAGATCTCCTTGCTAGCTCATTTATCTTCACCCTCCTTCTATTGTATAGATTGCAGTTTAAGGCAGGATTGTGCACCATAACAACCAAACAGGTATTTGTTTTGTTACCACTCTTAAGTGCAACGCCCTAAGCCCTTTTAATGTAGCCTGGCTTCAGGGGTGTAATCTGGAAGCATGTCCTGAACACACACCCGCTGGAGTGGAGGCGCAGCAGCAGGCCCTACCGTTGGTGGAGTCGGGGAGGTGAGTGGAGTGATGTACTGCCATTGGAGGAACGGGGAGTGCTCTGGCCTAGGCGTGCCCAACAGCTGGCAATCATTAACAACTGTGGACAAACTTTGGTCAAACTAGTTAAACACTCACCGCCTGTCCGCTGGTCCCAACCCTTGGGTGTTGTCAGGGAGACATCGTGCTGGGGTGGCGTCACGGGTCGAAGTGTCTGCTGCTGGCCAGTCCAGCCGGCTGGTAAAGGCTTGTTATGAAGGGGCAGGCTGTTTTGGACATCGAGACAGTTAGGGTCCATCACTGTCCTAGAGAGGGCATCTATTTTTAGGACCTGGGTGCCATGTCTTGTCTACGGTACTACTTGCGCTCTCTCTCTCTCTGGGTGTGACCAAGGTTATGTTTTTGCAGGGAGGTAGAGGTGCTGCCAGGGCTTTAAACCACACCTTGCAGTTTCTTGCATTCTCCTTTCCTCACTCACTGCCTCAGACTTCTATACTGTGTACATCTTTTCAGTGTCTCTACCACACCCTTAACATATGCTCAGTTCTTTGGCATCAACTACACCCTTAAAAATATGGTGCCGAACGAGCTTTGAAACAAAGCCTCAGAAAAACCTGTTGTATCCGAGGCCTTTTGACCTTTTCAATGGGAATTCCCCTGATTTTTCAAAATATCTGCATTAATCAATCGTTGAGAGATGGTTTAACATTTCCCTAGGTTTGTTAACACTAGTGGTGATGGGAACCAGGGGTTGTGATGTCCGTAACACAAATATAGCCATTTTATGTACTGCCCAAACCACTAGTGAACCCATGTATGAAAATTACAATCATACAGTCTGAAAATGTTATGTTTTCTTCAGGGACTATTTTGTCTTGTAACGGCCTGCGTGCACCTCCCTGTCACCAAAAGATTAAACAAGGTCTAAAATGAAACTAATGTCAAATGTAAATCGATGGCTCAGGCATCAGTCAGCATATTGGTGACCACTTTATGTAGTACGTTTTTGTGCTGTGGCTTTTAGAGGCATTAAACTCTTCACCACCACTGTAAACCGTTCTGACTCAAAGAGTTTCCCTAGAAGGGAGCATTTTAGACCAGACCGCTCTAAATGACTTTCAGTACATTTTAGTCATTAAATTATGCAAAGATTCGGGGCTCCTAGTGGTCCAGCGAATTAGCGAAGGCGCCATCGCTATGACCCGAGGATCGCTGGTTTGAATTCAGAGTTCTGCTGCCTGCCATCAGCAGCCGGAGCCCAGAGAGAGCACAATGGCCTTGCTCTTTCTGGGTGGATGGATGGCTCTCTCTCGTTCTCTCTCTCCCCACATCACTTTAATGTGAGGTTAGGTGATTAATCAGAGCTGGGTACCCAAAAAGAGGCGGTGGATGATTGCGCATGTGTTGGAGGAGGCATGTGTTAGTCCTCACCCTCCCAGTGTTGGAGACATTACATGTAATGGCAAGTACTAATGAGTGGGTTGGGTAAATTAAAAAAAATTTAGTGGAATTCTTTCTTAAATCAAGGTAATTTTTCACTACTACGCAAGTCTTACTAGTCGTCATTAGAACTGTACCTTCAAGCCAAGAACCACTTAGAAACCATTAAAAAGTATACGCTTTATATCAGTTGGTTTTCTGTATAGAACACTACACCACTCCATACTTTACTCTATAGGAGTAGTCATCAATCACCTAGGTCCATCTAATTTGCTGACACGCTTTCTTAGTAGGCCTGACCAAATACTCTTAGACCTTTACCCCTTCTTAAATGCTTTCCAGTTGTAGCTCTTCCTTTTCAGTGGCCGTATGCGGAATGACGTTATGAATGACGTTATGGTTGGTGGGAAAGCTTCATGTGTTTCGAGCTCTCTCAGCCGAAACCGCGTTTTCAATATGTGTGAAAGTCGGATCTGCCTTTTATGATCTGGTAATACGGAGTCATAAAAGATAAAAGGTTTTCACACACAGTCGAGTGTAAAACCTCTTCTATGCAAAGTGCAGCCTGGGGTCAGTTTTTACACCTGCAGATCTGAAGTTATTGTTCACCGCATAAGGCCGTACTTGGTACTTGGAAGGTGCCTAAACTACAGGAGTTTACGCATGGATACAGTGGAAATGTTGGTGTTTCGTTGAAGCTGTCCTGTTCATAACAGACAAGCAGATGTCATAACCCATTACAGCTGTGCGCCCACATGGCACGTTACGTCTGGGTGATTGATGGACTCATAAAGAAAACATGAGGAATGACATCACTTTGAGATCTATTAATTGACTGCTTTGGAAATGTATCAGGTTGATAAAATGCAGTAATCTGAGCCTTTTTTTCTGCTGCTGTGATGGAAATTTAGGAGACCGTGGTTGGCACCCTTATTCACCCTCCCTCACTCACTATTGCCTTCGACCTCATCCTTGCACTCTGTTTCTGGCCGCTGTAGTTTCTCTCAGATGCCTCAGACGCCTTCTTCCTCTTTCACCCATCAGTCTCGCCTTGATGGTTCTCTAAATTCACTCAGCACTCTCGTTCTTACTACCCTGACGGAGCCCTGCGTGGGCCGAGCAGGTAAAGAAACATCTTGGGTGGGGGGGGGATGCAGGGTCTTGGTGCTTTGTCGTTTCAAGAGCTCTTGAGGTACCCTTACAAATACCCTGGGCTCTGAAAACGTCTCCAAGCAAAACAATGTCTGTAGAAAACCTAGGGTGTATTTCACAAAGCAGGGTTAATCAGTTTCACAGATAACTAGCACCCCGAGCTAAGCGTTGCCCAATAGAAATGACCCTCAGCTCTTCACCTATTGGACAGACCTGCCGTTTACATTGTCGGGCTGAACTTAGGGATGCTTTGTGAGATAGACCTCTTGAACGTAAGGCTGCATAGTAGTGTTGTTTATTGATTGTTATTGCAGTATTGCAGCTCTAAATGTTGACCATTCTGTCCAATCTAAAGCTTTCCAGACGGGATTGTGGTGGGGCCCGTGAGTCAAAGCTTTCACATTACCCCAAATGTAGTGGATTAACCAAGACCTGTATATTTGTCTGAACTGAAACCCTGGAGTTTGTTGGAGTTGACTAATAATTAATGTGGGGCTATAGGCTAATCTAGGTGATAGTGCTTCAGAGGAAGTGTTAGGGGAGGTAGTGTGAAGTAGCACAGCAGTTTAACAGCACTCAGCAGCACCTTTGAAAACTTAAAAAATATATTTAAAAAATAGCCAAGACAAATCAGTAGATTGAAGGAACCTTCCTCTGTTGAGGCACTAATGAGAGAGCTGTTAACTTTTAGCCAACTTTAACTTCAGTAATTGTCATCTAGCTAACATCAGCTGTAGCAGTTTAACATCTAGCTAACATCAGCTGTAGCAGTTTAACATCTAGCTAACATCAGCTGTAGCAGTTTAACATCTAGCTTACATCAGCTGTAGCAGTTTAACATCTAGCTAACATCAGCTAGAGCAGCTAGCGTGTAGTTAACATCATTTAGATTAGTTTTAAATCTAACTAACATCAGTTAGAGCAGCTGACCTCTAAGTGTCATCAGCTAGAGTGGTTAACATCTAGCTAACATTAGCTATAGCTGTGTAACATCTAGCTAACATTAGCTATAGCTGTGTAACATCTAGCTAACATTAGCTATAGCTGTGTAACATCTAGCTAACATTAGCTAGAGCTGTTTAACATCTAGATAACATTAGCTAGAGCTGTGTAACATCTAGATACCATTAACTAAAGCTGTGTAACATCTAGATAACATTAGCTAGAGCTGTGTAACATCTAGATAACATTTAACTAGAGCTGTGTAACATCTAGATAACATTTAACTAAAGCTGTGTAGCATCCAGATAACATTAGCTAGAACTGTGTAACATCTAGATAACATTTGCTAGAGCCGTGTAGCATCCAGATAATATTAGCTAGAGCAGCTTTGCATCTAGCTATCATCATCTAGAGTGGTTAACATCTAGATAACATTAGCTAGAGCAGTGTAACATCCAGATAATATTAGCTAGAGCTGTGTAACATCCAGATAATATTAGCTAGAGCTGTGTAACATCCAGATAATATTAGCTAGAGCAGCTTAGCATCTAGCTAACATTAGCTATAGCTGTGTAACATCCAGATAATATTAGCTAGAGCTGTGTAACATCCAGATAATATTAGCTAGAGCAGCTTAGCATCTAGCTAACATTAGCTATAGCTGTGTAACATCCAGATAATATTCTCTCGAGCAGTTTAACATCTAGCTAACATCAGCTAGATCAGCTAACCTTGTTAGAGTTGCTCAGTCTCTGCCTTCTTGCCTTCTCAGGCTTATCCTTCACAACCCTCACTCACCTTAGCAAATATAACATAACCTACATAACTATGGCTTACATATTATCAAGATGTTCTGAGGCGTAACGAATACCAGTATTCGGAGACTGGCACTGGCACTGGGTTATCCGAGCACTCGGGTACCCGTGGGCTCCTAGTATCAAGTGAATGGGGTGATGTGGCACCTCTGAGAGCGTGGTGATTGCACAGTGATACGGTAAAGCTCTCTGAAGTATTAGCATTCAATGATTACACTTCTCTGTTTTTACACAGCCCTCAGGATGGTCCCTCAGGTGATCACACATGTATTCCTGCATGTGGGCGTGCTGGCAAATGTCTTAATTTGCCCCTATGCGGAGCAGAGAAGATAGAAATTGCCGAATGTGAGAGCGTGTGAACTAACGCAGCCAAATGGTTTTTGCATTGAAGCTGAAGACCAGAAGAGTTGAGTGGGCTTTTTCGGAGTGAACTTTGGTGACAGCGATGGTTGTGTGTGTGTGTGAGCCTTTTTTTTTTCTTGAGTGTGTGTTTCAGGCCTGCTGTGGTTGCTCAGAGTGGTGAAGAGTGGCTGAAGGCGGAAGCGATGAACATGCAGGAGATATGATCAAGAGCTGCTGCGTTTACTTTGTAGGAGCTGCCTGAGGAGGAGCAGTGCGCTTATGCATATATATATATGTGTGTGTGTGTGTGTTTGCATGACCATGTTGGGGTCTTTTCAGAAGCCTATTTCAGGCCGGAGGAAGTATGTGAGGGTTAAATAAATGAGCTTGTGCTGTGTTGGGTGGTTTAAAGGAAGTGTTTTTTTTGTTTTTTTCCCCTCCTCTTTCCCTGGTGTTGGAATGGGTGGTGATGAGGCTTGCATGGGTGGGGGCTGTAGAACTGAAAGCTTGTAGAAGTGTGTGTGTATGTGTGTGTGTGTTGGGTTGTAGTAGTGGTGGTGGTGGTGGGTGGGGGGGTGTGAGGATATTGTCCATGTCTCCCCAGATTAGAGGCGATGTGACAGAATGACCCCCTACCAATGCAGCACAATCATTAACCAGGGAAAGAATCTCGTCCCCATAGCAACCCCTGCAGTTCTGCCAAACTGGCTTCAATGAGGGAAAAAAAGGAGCGGAGGTGGAGGGGGTGGGGTGCTCAGGGGTGGAGAGGGTGTGTCTGAATGTGTGTGTGTGTGTGTGTGCGCGCAGCTATTGATGTTGGACGCAAGCTAGCAGCATACAGCTGAGTTTTTGAGGGCGAGTGACTTGGTAATTTAGGCTCAGATCCTGTTTGTGAGGCCGTCTAATGCGCATGCAGGTTCTCCCAGCAGGCCTCTTATAGACCTAAAGACTATGTGGGTCAGATTACGCGTATTAACGTGAATTTATTGTGGAGGGGTGTGGGTGGGTGTGTGTGTGTGGGGGGGGTGGGGGTGCAGAACAATACACACTGTAAACCGAATGCAGTTAGATTTTATGCCATGGAAAACACTCACCGACATCAATTGAAAGGATTTCCCCTTTTCCTAATAAAGACGCCCCATGACGGTTCTTAAAGAGACAACCGTGAAAGTAAGGAATGGCACTCTCCTGTAATGCACCTGAAACCAATTACACACCAATTGTGTGTGTGTGTGTGTGTGTGTGTGTGTGTGTGTGTGTGTGTGTGTGTGTGTGTGTGTGTGTGTGTGTGTGTGTGTGGGTGGGTGGGTGTGTGGGTGGGTGGGTGTGTTGCGTGGGGGTGGGTTTATCCACAAATGAACTGAAACCACACTGTTAAAAATACAGGTGCCAAACTGGGTTCTCTGGTGCAGCCATCTCCACAGAACCTGTGTAGTTCTCTAAAAGCAGTGGTCCTACTCGAACCCCAGGTGCCAAAAGGGGTTCTCTGGAGCAACCTTCTCAGTGGTGCTTTCCGGTGCTTTCTTTCCTCCTAGCACATCTGAATCAGCTAACTAATTAACTCGTTAAAAAGTGAGTGTGGCAAAGCAGAGGAAATAGAAAAATATGCAGGGCAGTGGGCCTCTAGGACCAGGGTTTGGGAACACTGCTCTGACCATTTTTGTAAACAAGATGTAAAAGTGTGAAGAACCTTTTTTTATAGATTAAAGAACTTCTATGTAATGCTGAAGGTTGTAAAGAGGGATGCAATATTTTTCGGTTTAGTAGTAAGAGGGAGTGGCTGAAAGGATACTTTATGTTAATGTTTCCGTTTTTTAGTTTAGTTAAGCTTTTGAAAACCAATTCTGGGCTTTGCGGTGTCAATTTAGGGCTCTAAGCACAAGCAGCTTATACACCAACCACAAGCTAACATGCTGGTGATGATACACCAGTACCGTGGTATGCACTTTCCACTGTATTGTCCCATATGCTTTTTGGTACCTGGCACCTGGCTAGTTTTCCAGTACTAAAGACCCCCTTAACCCCCCCGAAATGTAGCTGGTGATGTCGCTAAACACCACCACTACGCTTCAAAGACTCAATGACATTATCTAAACATGTTTTCAGATGGTTGAGATGATTATCTTATTTAAAACAGCCTTTTAAGAGAGCAAAGAAAATTATTAGCTGCAAATAAATCTCTTTGGTAGCTAGTTATGTTCGCATCAAGCTAGCCAGGTCAGCTTGGCGCTATTTGTTATTCTAAGGCAGCGCTATTTAGACATTTTTAGCTCGAAACAGGCACACTGCTAACATTTATGCTGTTATGTGTCACATATATGTCATAGATTTTTTTAAGGTAACCCTTTATTTAAGGGTCTAAATTGGAAGTGGGTTGTTATTACTGTACCATTAGGCGGTTAGCTGGCTAGCTTCCTTCCTCATGTCCAGCCAGATAGTGAGAGCAGAGTATACTGCCAGGGAACAATATACAACATAGACGTCATATAAAAGCATTAGTAAAATGCTTCTATACAAGACTTTCTATTCTAAAAAGCTTAGAGATTTTGGTTATTCGGCAAATGGCTAGTTCGTGCTGTATCTCTAGAGTAAGGATTCTCCCTGGCCAGCCAGCGCTTCTCAAGGTTTACATGTCTCGTTCTAGTCCATATTTGGCTCATTTGGAAAGATGAGCAAGCAGGTACCAAAACGTACCTCGTACCATGTGCCAGGTTCCAGATTTGTGGAAAAGGGGAAAGCAAAAGCGCCGAGTAGAGGCCTTAGAGTAGTGTAGGGTAGCACCATGCAGTGGAAAAGCACCATTAGATGCAGTTCAGTACAGTCTGATACACTGCAGTACAGGTCAGTGTAGTAACAGTGTATTAACCGTGCATATGAATACAGTTTTTAGTTCATAATTCAGTTCACTTCAATTAACTACTCATCTGATTCCATACGATTCAGATGTGATCGAATCTGATTCAGTTTAGTTCGGTTTCAGCAAGTGTTGAGGCTGTTTACACCAGTCTGTTTAGTTTGAATACACGTTGGTGGCTCCGTCTAAACAGTTGAATGAATCTACCCTGACTTGTAGCTCACGGCCTTGAGGCTGACTACCATGTGGAGTCATATTTAAGGAAAGAATCTGGGAGAATCAATGTTTCATTCGGCTGTAGCGAGGGGGGGGGGGGTGGTAAATCTGGGTTCGAGAGTCGCTCCGGTTGTGTGTGAACGTGTTGTTCAGCATCGAAGAAGTGTCGTGTTAAGCTGCAGAAACCACAATACAAATCATGAGAGCTACTCATCACTGCAGCCCTACCAGAGACCAAACACGGTAGGCTTCTCCTGCAGCTGTTTTTCCATGGAAGTCGAGTAGACCATCTACTCAGGTATGCACTCTGTGAATAGCAGTGTGTGCCCCTATGCCTCTAAGGCTGACATCACCAGTTCTCTCTCTCTCTCTCTCTCTCTCTCTCTCGCACACACTCGTTTGCTCTCTCACTCACTGTCTCTTGCTCTTTCAGGATGATTCTGCTGCAGACATGAGCTGCCCTCTCGCTTGCTCTATCTATTGAAAGAGAGATAGAGAGAGAGAGAGAGAGTGCGCGCGAGCGAGCAAGAGCAAGAGAGAAAAACTTCCTTCCTGTCTCGGGTGCTAATCCGCCGCACAGTCAGCGAAGGGCTTGCGGAAAAAAAAAGACCAGGCTGACAAATATAGCCTGTATGATCTGTAGAGGTTTTTATCGTCCTGCTGGAGTCGCGTTATTGTTAGGGGGAAACAACAGAAGTTCTTTGCTTTTTGGTGGGTTGAGGATTTAGGCGGCGGATTTTGTGCCTTTGTGTATCTTCTGAATTTGGGCCATGATAAAGGAGCCCCGCGTAGCTGAAGTTCGGTTGGGGCTCAGTACTAGTAAGGCCTAAATAAGCTAGTGTGATATGGGTGTGTGTGCGTGAGGGAGGGGAGGCCTGTGGGAAGTAGCAGCAGGGTTTGCGTCAGCAGGGTGTGGTGAGATAAGAGCTTGCTGTCTCTGCTGTGGTGACTGTGCCAGCCATTTGGGAGACACTCCTAGGCGTGTATGTGTGGTGTGTGTGTCTGTCTGTGTGTGTTTGTCTTAGCATTCGCGTCCAATAAACTGTTGACTCCCAGCTGTCATCTGGGGGGCTGTTAAGTTTTGAAGTGCTGTGCCGAAATGTGTTGATGGGGTTTTAGTGCATAAGTGACAAACTGAAATAAAATACTGCCACCATGGGTGTCCCGGGTCTGTCCGTCCGTCCCTGAGGTCGTCTTGATACCAGAATTTAGGCCTTAATACCGAGATCAAGTGTAGTTTATTAAAGCGCCATACCGAAATGAGGCTGTACTGTAAACCAAACGCCTCTCATTGTCAAAGTCAAGTGGCCTTCATTGTCATTCCTCAGTGTTCAGAGTAACGTGTATCCACTGGAATGAAATGTTGCTCTTCAGGCCCATGATGCTACACACGAAAGGAGCACGTTAAATCCGAGGATGTAGAGGGCTGAAGGGGGGGCGGTAAGATATCGAAGCAAAATGGAACTTAATCAACAATGGCCTAAACTTAAGCCTGTCCACTAGGACAAGAACTGATGGACATTCCTACTGGACAGTCCTTAACTTTGGGCTTAAGCTATCTGGCTTTGGGACAATAAATACACAAGACGCTAACTTGTGTCTCAGCGAGCTGCCACTGTTGGGCCCTTGAGCAAGGCCCTTCACCATCTCTGTTCCCTGGGGCGTCGCAGCGATGGCTGCCCACTGCTCCGGGCACGTGTGCTCACTGTCACTGTGTGTCCACTGAACGGATGGGTTTGAGGCGGAGGCCAAATTCTATCTATGTCAAACACTAATGGTGAATACGGTTGTCTTACCTTGTCTTATCTAAACAAGACAACAAAGTGGGGCTAGATGGTATGGCTAAAAATGTGTATCACGGTATTTTAATTTATTCATATATTATCATAAGTTTTGCCAGTAAAACTGACTGTTAAATTGCCTTTCTTTTTGAACTCGAGTCCTATTAGAAACCGTAAGCCTGTCTTCATAGGTTGCCAGTGGCTTACTTTACTACTGACCTCAACAAAGCAATAGCAGGATGCATCAAGTAGCCTATATGGATGGGTGTAGTGGTAGGCTAGGGTTGCATCCAAACACAGGGCGTCTTGATGGTGTTTAAACCTGGCTTTTCATCCCAACGTGATCCAATCAGCAAACACGCATGTTAATGCCGGGTGTAAACAGGCCCTCTATGTCTGTTGTCCCTGTTTTTATAGGTGGGGGGAAAAAAGGTAGGGGGATATTCTAAAAATCTTTCGATGTAACTGAAAAACTGTGGAGTTTCTGTGGAGCCCTTTCAATTGTTCTCTGTCACATGAACTTGCTGGTGGACATTTTCTCCACCTTGGCCTCTGCAAATAGAGGTCACAGCTCCAGTTCACGCCCTGCTAAAAAGGAAGGGTGGAGTTGTCAAAGACGAGGCCTCGCCTTAGTAGAGTATTCATGCATGCATGCCGTTTGGGGAGCGAGAGCAAGAGCGAGAGACTTCGCTAGTGTATCAAAGGACGGATCAGAGGGAGCTCTGCGGCCACCGACACAATCAAAAAGTCTGGAGTATCAAAACGGGGAAGAGCCCGGCGTGGCCTAAAATCAGAGAGACGCAGTCGCGTACAGAGGGAGAACAGCAGAGTCGCTTCAAAGGCAAGTCAAGAGGAAGCGTGATGTGGAGACACTGGGAGCGCGGAGCTCGAGCCGCAGTGTGCACCCGTGGGCATTTAGATGGAGCTTCAGTTGAACTGACGCTCTGTAGGCCTTAATACCTGTCAGAACAGCGTCAGACAATACCATACTAAAGACAAGAGTAAAATAGGAAGGCAAGATTGATTGATTGATCGATCGATTGATTGAACATCAATATATCTGTTGACTATTATTTGATTTATCAGCCTTAGCGCCCCCTAAGCTTTTTGTAGTGTACTGCAGGCTGTTGAAATGAACGCAATTCATTTGGAAGCCGGTTTTTGAAGAGTTCCCTGCTCTGACACATCAGCGTAATCAGTGAGGATCAGTTGATAAATAAAATTAGGTGTGTTTAAGCTCTAGGTGTGCAGCCGTTGATGCCGTGTTGGCTGTTGTTCTTGGTTCTTGAGGCAATGCATCTGCTTGTCCAGATTTCAGCATTTTGACAGATCCATTTTTTACATGAACATTTTGAACAGTTAAACAGAATGTCCATCTTGGGCAGAAGGGTTTCACAGTTGTTCACAGTGCTCCCAGTAGGAAAACCTATTTGGGCATTAGAGACTGGATACTGGAGTTAGCGTATGCTGAGGTAGAAAAGCAGCACTGTCACACATCAACAAATGCTTCATAGTAAATCATTTGAGAGGTTCAAAGATATCGAACTGTATGACATAGGAATCCTTAAAAAAACAATAAGCTGCTTTCCTAATGTCAGGATTCCTGAATGGACGGTCACTTATCAACCCAAGCAGTCAGTGCCAACTAGTTTAAAGAAGAATAGTGTCTCTGTCATTCCCTGACTGCTTTATGTCACTCTGGAGAGTTTGGCAGGACGGTGCTTGCAAGAACTACGTAATCTATTTCTGTCCAATTTCTGTGACCTCTTGGGTTAAAAGCAAACACTTTCACTTTCAGTGACAGTTCGATATCTCTCAGCTTGTTCAGAAATGCATGAATAAAATGTGTCCTTTAGGGTACGTGTCCACTGCATGTAAATTAGTCATGCAAAATCTGGTATAGTGCTGTTGGTGAGGACAATGATGTGCAAGGACAAAATAGGGGGTTATTCCATTAAAGGATACTGAGAGAGTGCACTCATGGGAGAGGTGTTCAGGGCCTTGTAGCTTTAAGAGAGTAATGCAAAAATCCAGAGGGAGAGAGAGTCCTTGCTGCACAGCCCTCTGCTGTGTGTGTGTGTGTGTGTGTGTGTGTGTGTGTGTGTGTGTGTGTGTGTGTGTGTGTGTGTGTGTGTGTGTCACTAACCCCTCTGCCTACTCATCCCCCCTCTTTTCCTCCCTCCCTCTCTCTCTTATACACACCACACAGCTGTGACCTTACATGTGTATTCTCATTCTCATTCTCTCTCTCTCTCTCTCTCTCTCTCTCTCGCTCTCTCGCTCTCTCGCTCTTTTCTCCCACTTCCTTTTCCTTCTCTCTCACTCACACACTCTCTCTCTTTCATTCCCTCCCCTCTTTCTCTCTGTCGTTCTCTTGGACCGCCGCTTCGGCCACATAGAGGGACGCAGCGACAGCGCTGACTGGTACACAGAACAAGATGTGCCCCAGGGCCTAACAGACTGCATTAAAATTACACTGCCCTGACATATTTAAACAACACGAAACGCATACGCGCACACTTGCAACCCCCCATCCCCACCCCCAATCCCACCAACACCACCATCAGGGGGGCTGCTCGCTTAACTTTAATCCCATATTTTAGCAGTAAATGGCCACCATCCTGCAAGAACAGTGCCTCCAAGAGTCTCTCCAAGGGCAAATTTTCCCATTTGGTCAATAGACCCCTTTCCCAGTAAACCTTATTTGGTTGTGCTCTGTGTTTGAGGATGTGGGGGTGGGGGTGGGGGGTGTGTGGCTTCTGGAGAAAGCAATGACAAAAATAAGTTTACATGTCAGTCACTTACATCACTGAGGTCAGTTTGCATTTTAGTCATGATTTTTGCATGTAGCGAAAAATTTGAGTGTAAATACAGGGCTGTAAACAGGCTCCTGAAGTGCTTATGCACTGCAGAGCCACTAAAACCATGTTTCTCCTCACGATCTGGCTGTATTTGGCCGCTGAAACTTTTCAAATGATGGTGTTCATCAAATGGAGAGCTTTGTTTGGCTTTCCAGGTTTGACCTAGACCTCTGCTGGGGCCTCTTTGCGTACCCCATTAGCATATGATAGCTTGCTCTTTAATTGAGATGAGAAGGGCCGAGCTGACTTCATAACCTAGTGGCGAGTGCTTTCTCCAGTAATGCTTTCAACCGGGTCGAGTGTGCTAGCTTCGACTGTTTAGTGTCAGACGGGAAAGGTATGTACCAAATACAGGCTTAAAGGAGCTGCTTCTTCTACACATTGTCTATTTTTATAGATACGACCCATAAGATAAGATTTGGCAATTATTACTGGTGTTTGGGTCCTGCTGGAAGGAGTTTTGGTAGTCGAACGCATTATGGAGAGACGGATGTGTTTACACTGCTATAACGTGGCTCAAATGCGTCAAAATAGTCCCCCAAGGAACCTATTTTAGAAACCTTCTTAGATCCACAATTTGTTTTTAACCATTATCAACATTACATCTGAAAACCAGTGTAAAGTCTGTTTTTGAAAATTCTCCAAGGTGGAGATTTTCGAAAACGCTGTTTTCAGTGTTGTTGTGTGGACGGAGAAATCAGGGTTTAATGAAAACGCATGCATGTTTTGGGTCGAGTCTCAAATACCGCTTTACTCCCTATATAGTGAACTAGGTAGATCATAAAGCTACAAATTCCACACGCAGACAGTACTAGATTTCAGATTTGAACACATGAAGAAATGTACGTACTGTTCTATTCCAGATATATAATACTCTTTTTACACACAGAATCCGTACTTTCATGACTTGCGTAGTACACTACATAGTGAGTAGTGGGTAATTTGGGATTAAACCTCTGTTTTCTTCCTTTTTCATGGGCATTTTTACTCTCTTCATGAGGTCTTATCGTCCCGTACAGGACTGGCATGCTCATGCAAGCTTTTCTGCCTCTATGGATGTAAATATTCTCAAAAGTGGAGAAGGGGAACTCTCCATTTAAAAAAAAAAAAAAAAAAAAAAAAAAAAAATCCCAAAACGAGTGGACGGGGACGAGTGAGACGACCTGATTTCCAAAAGGTGTTATTGTTAAAGTTAATGCTGGCACATATTGCAAATATTTGAAGCAACTTCTATTTCTGCCCCCCCCCAAATTTCCAGAAAAGGAAGAGGGCCTGAAGCAAATGTTTGGGCTCCCTGCATGGTCAGTACTTGTCAGTACCACAGCAACACCCCCTTTGGCAAGTTGTCTTAGTCCTCAATTTGACCTCCTTACGTTAACTGTCATTTCTTATTTACATTACGGCTCCCTGAAAATGCTTTGCTGTCTTCTTATTGCCTTCTCCTGCTTGGTGGCCATTAGTTATTTTAATTGTCAGGGTGCTAGTCAGCTGCTAAAAGGACACAAGGTTTGAGGAGTCAGTGTATTCATAAGTTTTGAAATTAGTATCATCTGGTCTTTCCAAACGGTGGCTGGGAACAAGCCGGAGCCCTTACTACCTAATTAAGGTCTGAGATCTCGGTAGAAGTAATCGGAGAGCTCGAAGAGCTTTGTGGTTGACCATTTAGGACAATTTCATATTTACCCAAACAGAATGTGGTTGAGATGAGGAGGAACATGTTGATTTTTTATTTTATTTTTTTCCCCACCAAGAATTACCATGCTATGGTGATGAGAACATTTGGGGAACTTCAGACAACCACAAGGTTGATTAGAGGGGATTTCTATACTCAATCTAGATCATTGAAGCAGGGCTCAGAAGGTACGTTATGCTTGTTTCTGACAGACAGACAGAATATGCTACATGTGCTCTGGACACTCCCTTTAGACAAGCGATCAGTCTGTTGTTTGGTTGCTGGTCACATTTGTCAGTATGCGCTGGGTCTCCTGTGTTGTCCTCTCCTATCTCCCCAGCACCCCCACCCTGTTTTCCACTGGCATTGACTTGGGGAGGGACCGCATTGTTGACCCCCGTCTTACCCTGCCTCACCCCTCATGTCAAACCTTACACTCCTACTCTCCCACTGCATCTCTCACAAACCCTCCCACCTCCATCTCACCACCAACAGTAGGAGGGGCCTATCCAAGGGCCAGGTTTTGCCTTCTGGAATTTGGCTAGAGGTTTGGCTTGTGTGACTCTTTATGGACATTATGGAAAGTAGGAGTTCCCCGTCTGCCCTCTATAAAGTCACCCCGTACAGTTCTGAAAACCGCCCAGCCCTGGCCCGCGATCGTCTACCCCCAGTGATGTGTGTGTGTGTGTGGGGGGGGTGTCCAGTCGGGGGCCCGAGCCGGGGCGAAGCAAACTTGCCAGCTCAGGTTACGTGATTGTGCAACGCGCTGCTTTGAACACACACAAGCAGTGCCCTTCGGAGTTGACTCTCGCTCTCTCAGGGCCTCATTTGGTATGGGTTTAGCCTCTGGTGGTTTTATTAGACCTAAGGAACCTTCTGCTGTGAAGAAGCAACCCCCAATGGACATCCTCACGGGTTTATTGGTAACGGTACAGTCGTTTTGCGAGTTTTGTCGAAGTGGGACTTTTTAAGACTGGAAAGCCCCGAAGCTCTGATAGGACCAGCCTTGTAGGATAGTAGCAGTCATGTGGCTTTGGGCCTCCGAGTTCTCTCAGAACGGTACAAAGCTGCATTGACTCACCAGAGGTGGTGCAGTGGTGGGGGACTCCACATCAAGAACCAGAGGCTTCCTGGTTCAGTCCCAGTGTGGGCACCAGGAATGCTGACCTTCTCTTGGAAGGTTGTATATTCAGATGTCCTTTTTTTTTTTTTTGCCCAAAGACTTGTAGCCTGAAGTTGCCCTCGAAGGGGTGGAACTAGGCAACATTTTGAGTTCCATAAAGCAGTTCAGACGGTTACACAACGTCAGAGAGGAAATGCTCATTTCTGTGGTAGAAAAACTTGAGCAAACATGACTTTCCAGTTTAAGTGAGTCACAGCAAACCTGGTCCTGATGATAATATTAACTGAGAAGCTACGTCCTATCCTTAGCAGCGGCAAGATTTAAGACGGGTCCTGTGGTAAACAGCACTAATTAGATTGACTCTCCTCAGGTCTACGGTCAGTCTGGACATGGTCTGGACTGGTCTTTTTGTATAATAAGTTCTCATTATACTGATCATGCCTGAGGGTTTTGTTTCTCAGCTGTGATTATATAGAACCTTTAGAGCAAGCTTCAGCTAATGCCAATGCTGTGAGTGCATTAAAACATAGGATCAGTTCAGTGGATGGAGATGGACACTCACTTGCAGTACAGCCTTTGTGAAGGTTGTTTCCCATTGAGGGTTTTTATTTTGGTATTATTTTTGTTATCTTAAGCCCTATTCCTACGGGATTACATGGGAAGGTGGGGGTAATGTCATTTTACCACAGGGGGTCTGTAACGGTAATGGCTGATTTGCACAGGATTAGAAATCTCGGTATGAATGACATAGAGGCTTAATATATGAGTGTAGGGGATTTCATTTTGCCGGAAGTGTGGCTTCTCTCAAAGTCCTCTGGAGAATCGTCTTGAATGGAAGATTTGAATGTTGTATCGTACAACACATAGACTTGCTTTCAGTAACTTTCACTTTTGCTATACATGCATGACAGCTACAGGCCTCCTTACTTGAGAAACCCTCCAAAATTCCATTTTTACAGCATGTGCTGGGATTTTCTTTTACCAGCATGTCATTTTGTATGGGATTAACGTAAATTAACTTTACCAGTCATTTTATAGAAGGTATAGAGATCTGTAAAAATGAATGATTTGAGGGAGAGAATGAGTGTGAGAGACTTAAATCGCTCAGATACATTATTAATAATTATAGTCCCCCCACATCCCAACTTAAACTGATCCCGTCTTACTTGGTTGGATGTCATTGTGGAATTCTGTGTCTTTGAATAAGCTTAAACCGGTTAAATGCAGAATGGTTTCTATTGCACCTTCCCCTTGAAGCCGCATGCTGTGCTTCGTTTCCGGGATGGACATGGGGTTCCTTACTCAATCAATTAGTTCTGCTTCGGTCTCCCTTGCCTTGCCTAAGGTACTCTGCTAGGTGTCATGGAGCAAAGGGCAAACCTAATGGAAAAGAAGTGTCGCTGATGTCTTCGCCCTGGTCACTGTGTTTAATAAATAAGCAGTAAATCGTTCACTGCAAGCTTCCCAAGTGTTGATTTGTGTGTCTGAAGCGTTGCTAAAGGTAACGGCTCATTCAGTGAAATTAAACTCATCAGTACTTCTGTGGCATCCCTGCCGCCACACTCTGCATTAGGCTGGCACTGAGGGGCTAATGCTAATACCCATACAGTTGATGCTTTTCTGTACATATCTGTTGGTGCTGATGCTGATCCACACATTTATAAACTGCAGAAATGACCGCTGAATCTACCTGGACCAGCATTAGCATGGAGAAAAGGTTTGGTCAGAAATGTGGAGCAAATCTCCATTTTGGTAAATAATATATATATTTATTATATAATATAATATATAATATATAATTAATATATATTATTAATAATAAAAAATATATATAATATTTGTGTTTATGTGGGCAGCAATGGGAAAATGAGAATAGGCCAAAAGGGTGTGTGTGTGTGTGTGTGTGTGTGTGTGTGTGTGTGTGTGTGTGTGTGGTGAGCACTCCCTGGCGCTCATTTGCTACCCACGCTCCACTGGGGTAGGGGCTTACTGCCATAGGGGTTTGGGAGCAACTGAGTGGCACGAGGAAGCCATGACCCAAATTGTGCGCTCGCTCTCTCTCTCCCTCTCTCCCTCGTTCTCGCCTTCCCTTCCCCTCTAATCCCTTCCACGGCCATTCTCTAAACCTCCCACTCCCCCACTTGACCACCCCACCCCAACTCTGTAACTTCCTGCTGGGGTGTGGAGAGGCCTGGAGTCACACCCACCCCACCCTCTTTTATTCCTTAAACTACCCACAGTGCAAAGCTCCCCAGGGAGTTCTAACACCACACACACACACACACTCACACTCAGGCTATTTCAATCACAGATACTCTCAGTCACTCAGGGATAGATTGGTCTACAGAGAACTGGAAGCTTCAATTTCTTTTAACTTTAAAGATCACACACACACACACACACACTTTGGGGACCTGATCACACTCTCAATAACGATGGATGTTTATCTTTGTGTGTGTGTGTGTGTGTGTGTGTGTGTGTGTCAGTGTCACTAAGGTCGGGGGAGGGGCACATTGAGTACAGCCACACCCCAGCTGATTGGGGGCCACACCTCTGTGTGGAATCTACTGCAGCTGGGTCACATGACCACTGGCACCCACCCCCATGCTTAAGCACTACCACATTGCTCTCTCTCGCTCTCTCCTCCCTCTCTCTCCTTCCTCACCCTTAAAGAACTGGGTGTGACTGCTGTGCAGAGAGAGAGAGAGAGAGGGAGGCTACACAGGATTGCTGACTACTCCTCCCTGCTCCCTGTTTCAGTTGCTCGCGCGCTCTCTCTTTTTCTCTGTCTTTCTCTCTCTCACTCTGTCTCTTTCTCTCGCTGCCTTTATTTCTTTCTTCGGTCGCGTCCAGTCTCAAGGCCTAGGCTAGGGCACAGTCTGTCCTCCAGTTTGTTGTTTGTTAGCCAGGATCTCTGCATTTCTCTCAGTATAGCTCGTCAAAGGTAACATGTACGTTGCTTTTATATGGCTTCATATTTGCTCTTTGGCATCTCTACCACCTTCATGAATCATCTCTCTGACCCTCTCCTATCTTCTGTGCATGATAACTAGCAGCACCTTCCTCTGTTCTCCATCAGTTCCCCTCTCACTTATCCATCTTCTGAATCAGCCTCAAACTTTTCTCATGTGAACTTCTCAGCAGCTAGCGGCATGTGGCTAACGGTGCTCTGCTTCTGTCTTCCAGTGCCAGTTGTCGAGTCCTGAGAAATCCAACGCTGCCACCTCAGATCCCCCCGCCGAAGAGATGCCATCCATACAGATCAAGCCGGAGCCAGAGGAGGTGGAGTGCACGGTGGTGAGTGGCCTTTTGTATTTATGTATGTGTGAGTGTGAGTGTGTGTGTGTGTGTGTGAGAGTTTGAGGGGTGGGGGGGATGGGGATGGGGATGGGGATGGGGAGTTGGGTGAAAGATGGAGTGGGTGGAGACAGGATGGAGGGGGTTAAGGGGGTGTGGTCACAGGGAATGAAGGGGATGTCTTTCAGAGCTTTTGTGGAAGGGCATGTATTATGGTGTTTGTTTATTGTAGATGAACAGGAGAGACTAAGCTTTGAAAGCTTCCTTGATGTTATTAATGATGCACTATTGTCTTCTCACTCCATTAGTGATTAGTCTTTCCCAGCAGTACCATCAATCCGGGTGGGTGTGGGTTCTTCCCACACGTGCATAGCCTACATTAACCGTCCCGTAGGCATACAGCACTGCCAAGCGCTTCAACGCGCTTGAAGGAGAATGCTGATCAATGAAATTTATCATGGCAAGCTTGTGGACGCCCAACCAGCTGGGTCTGCTTGCCACCCTTACTTTGCAGTTGGAATGTGGCCAGATAGCACAGTTGTCACATGACCAACACACCCCTTCAGTGTTAAGTCACTACACGTTCACTAATTATTTACGCGACCCTTTGTTAGCATTGTGTATTCGGTGGGCATTCTGGGATAATGCGAGCCATCATACGCTGTTTGGACAAAAGTATTGGGACACCTGCCTATTCATAGTTTCTTCCGGAATCAAGGGAATTAAACAAGAGTTTATCCTGCTTTTGTTGGAGTAACTATGTCTACTGTCTAGTTATCTAGTTTAGGCTTTCTACTAGATTTTGGAGCATTGCTGTAAGGATTTGATTGCATTCGGCAACAAGAGTGTTTGTGTGGTCAGGATGTTGGACGATCACCACCCATCCCCAACTCCTTCGCTCATCCCAAAAGTGTTATACTCCTCTAAGTCCATACCTGCTATTCTATTGGCAGTACTGGGTTCAACTTAATGTCCAAATCTTCTAACAAATGCATTTAACTACATGTAGTATAGTAGGACTGGTCATACGCCAAATTTGGGACATTGTGAGGCCTTCATGAGGCTAAATATGTGTGAATTTAAAAACTGAGTTGTAACAAAGGTGCTTTTGTACCGTGTGGCTACAATTAGAGCCCTTTTTTGCCTCTTCAGAATGCCCGAAAGCTGTGAAAAGCAGGGTTGTGCGCCACAGCTGGATGTTCCCCACTCAGAATATCTACTCTACGTCGACTAGAGCGTTCATACTTGCATCGTTGCATGCTTTTTGTCTTTTCATCTCTCTCTCTCTCTCTCTCTCTCTCTCTCTCTCTCTCTCTCTCAATACCTTTCCATTTCTGTCCCTCTCTATCTGTTCGTTCCAAGTCTCGGCTAGGCCCTAATAGGATATATCGAGGGAGGCTTCCGTTCTGCTGTAGTCATGGCAACGGGGCTCTGGCGGGAGTTGGAAAGGCTGTGATGTAGGCTGCCCACACCCCTCCTTCCACACACACACACACACACACACACACACACACACACACACACACACAGACACACACACAAGCACACTTGCACACTCCTCACTCTAACCCACCCCCTCACAACACTCCCACTCCCACACCCACACAGTACACTCCCTTAGCCATGAGGGACACGCTGAAGACCACATACCTGCAGGGGTGAGCACACACACGCAAACACAACCACACAACCACCACCACCGCTACCATTTCCACCACCAACGCCATCCAATTGCACGTGTGTACTTTTACACGCCATACATGGCCAGTGCACACAGCGCTCGTGTGCACATAGGAACGCACTCATCCTGGAGCTAACGGGAGCATTCATGCACAAAAGATGTGCTCCACACCCTTTTCATCCTCCTCGTCATCGTTACACGCACACATACTCACTCACACACATACACACTCGCAAATGTGTGCTTCTAGCCAGCCAGCGATGAAGTGAGGGGCAAATATTGCAGTGAATTAGATCTAGTTCACCTCTTGTGAAGCTGCTAACTGGTAATACTCTCAATACACAGCCACTGTACACCTTTGATTGAGCGATATCTTTTAATGCAGTGTTATGCAATAGGTCAGGGGCTTTCAGTTGCAGTGCTAAAGGGTCACAGTCCAGCACAGTCTAGTGATTTGCCGTTTCAGAATATTATGAACATTAGAAGTGGGAATAGCCACCCTTGGCTCGGATGACTCTTGCAAGATGTTGTGGCATGAACCGGATTAGGTGACGGACGGTGTTCATTGTAGAGGTTAGCTGGTCCGCTGTGGCACGGTGATTGCTCTTGTTCCCCTCTGGCACCAAAGGCCCGTGGGGGACCTCTCTTATGCCATTGGGAGGCACTCAATGTGCCAGAAATCCATTCTCAGAACACCTTCACTACAGCGGCTCTAGAATATGAAGTTAGCAGTTCTAGAAATGCTCAATCCAGCCCTTCTGGCACCAAGCAGTCACACCACGCTCAGCATCACTGATCGAGCTAATTGATGAAAGAGTAGGTGTACTAGTGTTTCTAATAAAGTGCTTGGTGTGTGCGTGTGCGTGTGCGTGTGCGTGTGTGTGTGTGTGTGTGTATACACATAGAACTGTAAATACACTACATGATGGATGTTAATAGTATTACTAGCTGTGGCATTTGAGCAGGGCTGTGGTCCTCTCGCTTGTTGGAATAGTTGTCTCAGGGTGCGGCTGGCTGCCACGCCCTCTCTCCTCTGCCGGGCAGGGCATTAATATCTCCCTCAGCTGCCTCTCCCTCCCTCCGCCTCCTCTAGTTTATCATCCATATCTTTGCTTTCACACCCCGCCCCGGAGATGTGGGCCAGGCACCACACATGGCAAACAAACAAACGGTCCTGGCCAACAGAATCGACCGCTGCAGTAGTGCCGTGTCTTTAAAAGAGACAATTCGAGGGGAAAAAAGCCTGAAAAGTCTGACTTCTCTTCTCTACCATTAACATAGTTGATCCGCCATGACGAATATATACAGTTTGCTTATTTACTTTTGCACTTGAACTACTTGTCTAAGCTAACAAGTGAAGGAAGCTTATAGGCATCAGGTCAGCAGCATTTCCCACTGCTTATTACCTGCTATGTCTGTCTAAATCAAACCAAACGTTTAAACGTTCAGTAAACACAAGCTAGGAGCTAGAAACCCTCTTTAAAAAATAGGAGAACTGTGGTGTGGAAGTTCTGTGAATCTGGCCCCTGGTGTTCGGCATGGCCTGTAAGTGGCTGTATTCCCCGCCGTCGTTGGCGTTGGTTAGGAAAACCAACTTGTAATTGTTTAGAAATAGGAGCAGGGGTTCAGCGAAGGGAAGTATGCAGCGTGAATGCAGTGTACTTGCCTCAGTTGAGCTCCTGAACATTGGACAGGGAAGCTTTTGTGGCAGGTTCGCTACACAGGAGAATGGAAGGCGGAGCAAATACAGCAATAAAAGTATCCAGAAGAGAAAAGCAGAGACTGCGAGGAGAGTGCACTGCAGTTTACCTGGTTTAATAGGGATCGGTTCTATTTCTTCAGCTACGGCTTTTCTCAGTAATGTGATGAATTGTGCAGTCCTCATCGTTTATCCTCATGAGCTGCTATGTAAATGTGCTGTAGGGTTTGGCTAAACACAGAATGAGCTCCAGCACTTGTTGGAGTTTGTTGTTTGGGGACCGAACATTTCACTGGGCATGGGATGGGCCTTAATTATGTGTAAAATATTCATATTAAAAACCGCCATTTTTTCCCCCAAAGCTGTTGGTTAACTGATAGCAAGACCTAGGCTATTACAAGTACTTAAAGCATATAGTTAGTTGGCAACCTTTGAGCTCATTTGATTAATAATCTCATTGCTAACCGCTTTCCCCTATAACTCAATTTAGCGGGCAGCTGCCGAACGCAAACTTGGTTCCCTTCTCCCTGAATAACCCCATGAGGGTCACACTGCTCCATCATCCCTTCCTTCACTGGAAAAAGTGTTTTTTTCCGCAGAAAACTGACATGCAGTTGAAATGCTACCAGGACACTCTCTCTCTCTCTCTCTCTCTCTCTCTCTCTCTCTCATATACACGCACTAACGCTCAGTCATTCGTTCTGCAGTGCAGTAGTAGGAGCTTAGCTCGGAGAGGGGCAGCTTTGTAAAAGAGTGCCGCGTTCTTTCTTTTCTCTGGCAGCCTTTACTTAAAGAAACTCCCTCTTCCATCTTCTCCATCTCCTCTGGCTTGGAGGAGCTGATCCTGCGGATTGTAGTCTGATGTAGTCGGACCACTCTGGAGGATCAAGATCAGGCAACGGACCAGAAAGGCCTCGAAAGCTGATCTTGTCCTCCACCCGTTGTAGCTGCATGGACTCACAAACCAATTGATGCTGAACACCTTTGGTGTTCACGTCCGTGCCTCGCTGCTCTAAAGGGCTACCAACTCCATCTGGCAGCACTCCTTTTTTTTTTTTTTTTTTTTTTTTTTTTTTTTTTGGGAGTGTTGTGCTGCCACTTTGTACTTAGCTGCTAATCTGGCACTTTTTAATTAAATGTACAGAAATATCCCTTTCTGGGGGGCTTCTTCCGTGGCTCTTTCATCGTGGTCTCCTCTCAGGCTCATCAGATTAGCTAGTTAGATTGGCTGGTTTGCGCTGCCTTGCAAAACATGAAGTATCAGTCATCTGTATCCAATATGTGGGAATGTTCTGTTTGCTTGGGATGCGTGATGATCTCTGAATCACATCAGGATGGGAAACTGGAACTTGAGCACACACCCATGCGGCTGGGACAAGACGCCATCTTGTGAGGACTAAAAACAACTGGATCATTCGGATGTCTTCATTTCATAGTACTACATCAGTCTACTTCCCGCTATGCTACATGAGCCCTACACCAGCCTGCTACCTTACACTAGCTTACTATCCACTACTATGCTACACCACTGATGTAGCCACAAGGTACACCAGCTTAAACCCCACTACTACACTACACCAGCCTACTATACTACCCACTACTATGCTACCCCAGCCTACTACCCACTACCCTACATGAGCCTGCTTACCTGCTATGCCACACCAGACTACTTCCCAGTACCCTACACAAGCCTACTTCCCTCTACCCTACACAGGCCTACTTCCTTACACTAGCTTACTATCCACTAGTACGCTACACCACTGGTGTAGCCATTATGGTACACCAGCTTAAAAACCCACTACTACACTACACCAGCCTACTGTACTACTCACTACTATGTTACACCAGCCTACTACCCGTTACCACGATACACCAGCCTACTACCCACTAAAACGCTAAACCAACCTACTACCCAACTATGCTACAGTAGACTACCACCTACAATGGCTAATACTCCCCAATCCATTATTTGGAGAAGCCAGACCTTCGTGTCTGACGTAGTGCTGGTGATCCTGGTGGATTTCCTGGTGGATGTACTTATTGTGCTTCAGACTGTTTAACTGACACTGGACTACTTCACTAAAATAAGGCATGTTTCTCATACAGCTACTGTTTGTTGCCTGCATACAGGTGTTGTTCACACACCACACACACATGTACTGCATATGATCACGAGAGATTACCGCCCGCCCCCAATCTTCCAGCACTGAATTCAGCGCCGGGGTTTTGTTAGAGCGTTAGCTGGCATCTTATCGACTCGCCAGTGTATTTAGCTGGCAGCTGACAAAAGCTATTGAACGTACGTTAAACACCATGCACAGATACCTGATAAGAATCAGGTCACTTTACTGATGCCTTTCCCTCCCAAACTGAAGTGAGCCTTGAGCAGGGGGTGGGAGGACGGGTGGGAAAATAATATATATATATATATATATATATATATATATATATATATATATATATATATATATATATATATATATATATATATATATTCACACACAGCTGAAAGCAGAGAAAGAAGAGAGGCGAAGAAGGAGAAAGGTGGAGTGGAGGAAGGGTGGGGATCGAAAGAGGGTGAGGTGACAGGGTGGAGGACCAGAAAGAGGGAGAGGGAGAGAGGGGGCGGGAACGAGGGAGCGAAGGGGGAAAAAATGAGTCAGCTGATACCTCCCAGTTTCCATGGCAACCAGAGGCCTTTCCCACCCACTCTTCTTGCTTGCTTTCTTTCTTTCTCTCTAGCTTTCTGTTTTGCTCCCGCACCCTGCCCACTCCCTCTCTCGTTTTCGTACTCGTTCCTGCGTCTGTTTCCCTTGCAGCCCCTCGGCTAGACCTGGCCACCTTCTATTCCCATCAGCTCCTCGAACAGTGAGGAGCAGGTATGGGTCTTGACTGCTTCATTTGGCCCCTTTCTCTCACCCCAGTTTCTCCTGTGTTGGGCCTGTACCGCTTGAATTCTTGTCTGAGTTATGGCAGTTCAGTGCCTTGCCCCGTGAACCGGAAACGGTGTAATCCCTTCGTTAGTGCGTGGAACTCCAGCGACCTCATTAACGAAGGCACGGAGCTCCCGCTTTGGCGTTCAGTGCTAGCTTTACAGGGGCTTCACGAAACAGACAGCCGCAATGTAACCGTAAAGGGCTTTTTCTAGCGAGTCCAGTGCCTCGAGTGGCATACGCAGCTTACTCAGGCTGTGTTTTGTAATGAGGTGTTTGGCTGTTAGCGTTGACCTAATAAGATTTGGTTGAATTCTCGAAGGCACTGCCATGGCCTGCACTCTGGGTCCTACTAAGTAAAACCTCTCTGCAGCATGATCTTATAGCCCTGAGCTGGGGGGACTGTTGGAGCGAAGCTCTTCTACACTTACACATACACAGACACACACACACACGCGCATGTATGCAGTATGTCTAGATGTTTGTGGACACCTCTTCTAATGAATGCACCCTGTGATGACACACAAAGTCCCTGTAGAAAAATCAATGCCAATAGAAAAAGACTCTCTGGATAAACTCTCAGATAAACCTCGACATATTGATGCTAGGCCTGGGCTAGAAGGGTATAAAGCCCCCCCCCCCAGCACTGAGCTGTGGAGCAGTGAAACGGTGTTCTCTGGAATGATTGTGCTTCATCCATACTTGGGATCATCCAACATCCTGACCTCACTAATGCTCTTGTCGCTGAATGCAATGTAATCCTCACAGCAATGCCTTCCCTGGACAGTAGAGACAGTAGAAGGAAAAAAACAAAACAAGGAATGAGCAGATGTCCCAATACTTTTGTCCATATAAGTGCATGTACATACACTCTTAAAAATTCAGATGATACCATTGTAATAGAAATGTGTTGAGTGTGTGTGAAGAACCTTTACCCCCATACATGCATCTCTGTTGCACATGGTCCTTTATTATTTTGTGGCATCTATCCTAAAAACCAAGAGGCTTCAAATGGTTCTTCAAGTGTGTAAACTCCAGTTTGGGCTGTACGTCATGTCTGTATTTGTGTAGCCGATGTGAGTTAGTGCTTTGTGTGTCTGGGCAGGGCTGGGCTGGGCTGGACAAGACTGGGCTGGACCTGTGCCAGACCCAGGCCTGCTCCTCTACTGCATTGAGGCCCCATCAGGCCAGCCATTGTTCCTGAGCTTGAAGAACTTTCTGCCCAGTCCAGCGTTCAGCTCCCCAACACTCCAGCCATCCGATCACATGCCAATCACCTCCTCCCTCTGCTCCTCCTCTCCCTCTATCTGTGCGACTCTATCTTCATCTTCCAACCTTTCTATTGCTTGTCCTGTTTCGGTTTCTCTCCTGCTTTGTGGTCTCAGTCTCGGTTTCCTCATTCCTTTGTCTATTCTTTCGCTCCTTCTTATCTCTGTTCTATCTGTGTCCTCTTGACCTGTCTCCTCCTGCTGTCCTTGCTGCTCTTTCCTGTCTCAACCTCATCTTCCAGCACTTTAGTTTCGACTTGTCTTCTGCTTTCTGTTCTGTACCTCCTGTTTCCTCTTTTCGGCCTTCTCTGTTCCTTTCTCCTCTCTGATCGTCTCTCTGGCCTCTCACTGACCTTTTCTTGTTGTCTTTCTCTTTTGTTCCTGCCTCTTTTTTTTTTTTTGTCCCTCAAATGTTTTCATATTCTTTCAGTTCCTCTATTCCGTGCCTTATTTTTCTTTCTCTTCTGTGTGCCTATAGAAGGAGGAGCCTGTAGATGACTGCCCCGAGCCGACAGACCTCAAACTGAAGTCCTCTCCGCCTCCCCTCTTCGTCATCGACACGCACCCGGCCGACGCCGACCAGACAGAGCCCGTGGACTTGTCCCTCAACAAGCCCCGGCCCTCCCTCCCAGTCTCCACCCCCACCATCGCTCCGGCCAATCCGCTGCCGGCTCCTGCCAGCATCGCCACGGGAACGGCCATCCCAGCTGTGCTGTCGCCGGGCTCCATCCTGGCCTCCACGCAGGGCGTGGGCGGTCAACAGATTCTGCACGTCATCCACACCATCCCCTCCGTCAACATGCCCAGCAAAGTGGGCCAGCTGCAGACCATCCCCGTGGTGGTGCAGTCGCTGCCCGTGGTCTACACCACCATGCCCACCGACGGTGTCGCCACCGCCGCTATCACCGTGCCCCTCATAGGAAGCGATGGACGTTCTGAAGGATCAGGTATGGCTTGGGGTCCGCCTTAATCTACCTGTCTCTCTCTTCTCCATCTCACTGGTTTATTTAGTATAGCACACACTGCCTTGGTGTCAGGTAGCTGACAGCATGTGTTCCCTTTGTAGGGAACTGTGGAAGTTCTGGTGGAGGACTAACAAGGCTGAGGACTGTTTAGGGACCTTATTTGAGCTTAACTGAGCTTAACTGAATTTGTTTAGTTACACGTCTAGGGCACATCGGTCAACAGTCTTCAGGCATTTACATACCTAATTATGTCCAGATCTCCTGATCTAGTCGGACAGATCTGTAAAGTGGCCCATCAGGCCAGATTTTTTTGGGTCATAAGCCAGATCAAGCTCGTTCAAACACAGGTGGTGGTGTTAATTAGCTGATGAACTCAGTGTATTGTCTTCTGCAGGACTGGATCTTAAACTAAATTAACAGCACAGCCAGAACCAAACTCAGAGGTGCAAACAGATGTAAATGATTTAAATACACTCTGTCCAAAAGTTTCCAGACACCCTTCTCAATTGAGGTTGAGTGAATTTAACTCCTGTTATGTGCACCTGCTGCTGTCACAATCATTCCATTGTAAACACTTTACGCATTATTCTAAAGCATTGCCCATGGAATGGGACACACTGGAGAATTATAGCTGTAAATGGCTGTAAGGTCACCATGTCCAGTGCCAGGTGCCAGGCTGTGGTTCTCATTGAGTACCGTTATGATTGGTTGAAGTAATCATCCAACATCAGTAGATGACCTCACGAAAGCTATGGTGGCTGAATGCAATCAAATCCTCCTCGCAGCATTGTCTCAGTGTTCCAGAACCTGAGAGAACCTGAAAAAAGAGGCTGTTGCTGCAGGAGAGCATTATTAGTACTAGACTAGTCTTTTAGTGCCTGACTCTGGTGGGGGGTTGTCTCCACCCTCTGGTTCACCACTCCCTCTCTTGCACAGTCACACCCTCCCTCTCGGCCTTTTTTTACAGCTTTGAGCACATCCTTATCACATTATCAGCGCACAAGCACATGTTCACGCACACCAAAGAGAGAGCCAACATACAAAAGCCTGAAACAAAAGCCAGGAGCTTTCACTGACAAAAAGGTGCCTCAGCCAAACCTGCAGAACAGTGTCACATGGACGTGGCAGTGACTCATTTCTTACATTTTTTAAACACTTTTGCCTTTCATATGGTGGATGTGATGTGGGGGGGGGTGCAACTCTTAGAATTGACACCTGTGGTCGACATTACGTCAGAACCTGCAGTGTTTTCGCTGCAGCTGCTGGAAGAAGTAATCAACCAGTTGATGTTGTTTTTTGCACAATTATTCATTAATAATCTTTGGATGTAATACAAGCAATGAAGTTTAATTTTAAATGAATGTAAATTAATAGCCACTAGAGGTGTAATTATGGGTGGGCTATATGGTAAATATTACTATATTATGATATTTAAAGACAATTTCACGATACACAATATTTATCACAATACATGCTATCACAGATTAAATAAATCTTAAATCTTAAAAACTACTATTCCGATACTCTCCAGTACTGAATACGGTGCTTTTTTTAGTTAACATCTGCTGTACCATTGTAATTACACTGTTAATAATGAAACCTGCAGTTGATCAGTGCTCATTAAACCCTAACAATATCATTGATATGCTTAAAAAAGCATAATGTCCATCATGATAGCAAAAGTTATCACGATGATAAATGTAATCGTACACAAAAGTACAGTACGGTGCAACAGTGGAGGCGGCGGGGTTAGAGCAGGAGCTGTTGGGGGTAGCGAACAAGACTACAGGTACCATAGCAATATTCCTAAAGCACTACAGTTCCCACAACACCAGCCGAATCCAGCGGTTCACTGCTTAAGGTTTTCGGGTGGCTTGTGTGTGCTTGTGAAGGTACCGTAGACCCCATTTTTTACTCGTGTACCTTGTATTCTCCATTTGACTGCATGCACCAAACCGTGGCCCTGTACCGTGACCTAGCGTTCCCAGACCCATCCCTTATAGCCACTATTTAGCAGCATTAGCTTGTGTCGCTGAAAATGAATGTAAGCCAGTAGCCACCATTTAGCATTATGTTCGCAAAATGAAGCTTCAGCAGATTGCGAGGTTGAACTCCCTGGTTCTTCATGGGTTCTTTTTTTTAAGAGACTTTAATGGTTCTTAGCCTGGTTAAGAGGTCCTTCACACATTGCTGTTAAACATTTTGTAGATGGTACCACTTTTTAAAGGTTCTATATAGCTTCTGTATATCATCACGAGTTAAGGAAGCCTTTTTCAGTACTATACAGATGAAGGAGTCACCGGGTACATGTGCTGACTCCCACCCCCCACCCCAAGTCTTCAGGCCGAAATGGTTCGCCTGAACTCCGCCTCTGGACTTTTTCTTCGCATTGCCCTTTTGACTTCACAGCTTTCCACTCTGCTCCAGAAGAGGCCAAGAAGGAAACTGATCCAAATGATGACAAAAAATAAGTGAATACTGCAAAGAATGAAAGGAAATGAGCATAAAAACGACTGAATGACACTCGATGCGGAGGGGCTTTAATGGCAAAACATGACTCTGGGCTAATCTTTGGGAAATGGAGAGAATTCCTGCATTTTTTTTTTTACTGTTTAGTTAAAAAAAGACTGGGAGGAGTCTTCTCTGGGCATTACCGAAAAGCTTTGAATTGGGCTGGTCCGAGCTCTGCACCCAGTTCATTAGATCCGAGTGAAATGTAATGGGTATGAGTATGAAGACTAGCATGACAAATTATGTTTTTTGGGTGGGGTTCTCCTTTGGAGTGGCTTGTAAAGAGGATTAGTTTCACTAGCTTTTTGTGTGGAAAAATATGGAGGTGGAGGAGAAAGTGAGCTGTGTGGAATACTGGTGTAGAAATGGCATGCACACACTTGTGCTAACACAAAGAGAGGTCCGGATGTGGGGCATATACAGTTTATGTATTGTGTGTGTGTGTATATATATATATATATATATATATATATATATATATATATATATATATATATATATATATATATATAAAAATTATATATATAATTTTTTTATTTTTTTATTTTGCATTTCTGTTGAATATAATACTGACTATGATCATTTGTGATAAAAAATGTATGATATAGATATATAGATGTTTTTCATGACCGTATGCCCTCAAACTGTATGGACTCTGAACCACTTTAGAAATGTCTGAACATGAGCTTCAGTAGATGTTGTCAGTGTCCCACCCATCTTAAATATTTGGTAATTTTACTACTCATATACATCTTTCATATCTCTCAAACAGCTAGTTTTGGACCGAACTATATTTTTACGACTAGCTATATATGCAAAAATAACTAGAGATGGCAATATTAGTGTTTTTGGTGCTGATACTGATTGGCATGCGTCTTTCAGCTTGATCGGCCAATAGCTAGTACTGATTGAGGGCGGGGCAGGATGCCACATTAACCTTTCCAGGCAAACTTGGTAATGCATTATCGTTCATGGCTTCTGTAATGTTCCTGTACTGTCTCTAAAGATGAAACGTACTTTTTGGAATCAACCACGTTTACATTTACATTTTACGATTCTCACTGCACTGGCCTGTTACTTTCAGTGAGTATCCGGTTAGTGGGGTTAAGAGTCGTTACTGTGCTTCGCTAATGAGTAGTGGTCATTTTACACATTCTAACATATTTGGGTTTTGAGTCTGAATATTTGGGTCTGAAACTGTAAAATAAAAATATTAATACATTAATAAATAATAATAAATGCCAGACTGACTGAGTGGCCAGAGTTCAACACTAGCTTTAATGAGCTGCTGCAGCTGTGCGTTAGCTCTATAGTTTCTCTGTAGCACCTAGTGGTTGAATAAGGAACTGCGGTGCCCTTTGACAGAGAAGCTGTAATCCTTAACTCGCAAACATGATCTGATCGGCTTTGGGGTTGGGCTAAATTAGAGACATATTGGCTGATTTTGGTCTGAAAATAATCTGATATCGAAACATAGCCGATTGAGTGTGTGTGTAGCGAGGAGATGGGATGCTTTGCTTTTGAATAGTGAGAGTTAGCTACCACAAACAATGGACTGTACCCATCCCCCTTTCGTCCGAGAGAAGATAAACTTTGAACAGCGAGGAGCTGCCTCTGCTCTTCTTGCCCCCCCCTCCTTCCTACCTCCCTCCTCCCTCCTCCCTCCAGGGGGTTAAAGGTTGCCCCTAAAGAGAGCTCAGCCCACATCCTGACCGGCCACACCTAGTTTTAATTGGAAGCTTTGAGGCTGATTGAACAGTTTCTCCCTCTCATGGACGTGCTGGAGGAGCAGTGTGCATTCCACGGCCACACCTAGTTTTAACGAGAGCTTCTCACCAGTTGGGCTGAATGGGAGAAAAGAAGGGGTCCGGTCATGTTCTGGAGGCGATGTTGTGTGACTTGCTGTGTTTTGGTTTAAGGGGTCATTTCAAGTGCCTTCTCTGGACACCCAGCTCAGAGACCAACGCACCTAGCCTTGAAGTGTCGGCCATTCAAGACATTTTTTTTTTCTTCTGTTGGATAAAATATGCATTCTTTTTCATCTTTTGTTTTCCTTTCTCTCTCTCTGTTTTCTGCGTATTCAGTGCGAATCAAGCCTGGCTCGACCTCTCCAGTAGAGTACCAGAGTGACAGCGATGCGGAGAGCGGCACAGAGTCCGGATCAGCCACCTTCAGGACACAGGGCATCGACAACAGGTGAGTGTGTGTGCCTGGATGTAGGTGTGTGATCTCAATTAGGACAGTCTCTATAGGCCTGTAATTGTGTTTTATGTGTGTGTGTCAAGTCCCACTAGAATGGCATGACCGCATCACTGCTATGGACACTTATATAACCCCCCCAGCATGCTGGAGCACCACCACTGCTCTGCTCTTCTGGGTGCATGTACTTTGTGTGTGTGTGTGTGTGTGTGTTGCTGGGCAGGGTTCTCTCTCCAAACTGGGTGTAAACAAGGTTATGTAACACGGTTTGCCGTCACACCTCCTTATAAGTGCTCTGAAAGAGGGAGTAATAGGGGGAAAGAGAGAGAAAGAAGGAGAAAAGTGGGGGTGGAGGAGAAAAAGACAGGATGCTGGACTGAAATCTTTACTTTTGCCAGCATGCTGAAGTGTGTGTGGATAGAACGGGAGAGCGACGAGCAGATAGAGACTGAGGAAGAGGGAGAGAGAGAGTGGGGGAGAGTTAGGGAAAAGGGAGTGAACTGGTTGGCAGGCAGGGAGGGGTGAGGCAAGGCCATGAGGAGAGAGAGAGGGAAAGAGAGAGGAAGGAAAGGAGGGGAGCAAGAGACGAGCTGAAAAAATCGAGGGGGAGGGGTACTTGGGGTGGGAAAGGGGAGAGTGTAGAGAAAGAGGGAGAGAGAGAGAGATCAGCATTGGACTGGAAGCACTCCAGCTGTATGGAATTTCAACTTTCACACTCATTAGCCCCCTCTGGTGGTGGTCTTCCAGGCCAGAGCATATGGATACCCAAGTGCCTAATATCCCTTTACTGTAATAATGAACATTTACAGTTGCGTACTGTAAAATCTGATTTCGTTCAGCCTTGTGCGTGACAGCTATACTGGGTTTTGGCAGATTCTTAAAACTTTAAGGTCGTGTTTTATTTTACCACTAGCTGTATTACACTCTCAGGCAATGTCTGAAGAATTGGTGGGCAGCCAATTGTGCCAGAAGTGGTCCTGTGATCAGAATGTGACTATTGATGAAGGGCTAGAGCAGCACAACAGAGCTGCTAATAAAAAGAATCCTAACCAGCAAAAGAAAGCAGTTAGTTGGTTGGTTAGCAGTTGCACTAGATGGGGAAATTGAGACGAGGGCTAGAGACTTGTAATAGATGTAATCGGTGTGCCTCGTTTGCCGTAGTCGAGTTGGTGGGCATTGCTTTATACTGGAAATGTTGTTCTTGTACCTTTTTAGTTAAGTTTTTAAGAAGGCATAAGAGCACTGAATTTGATTAGATGTTGTTGGGAATGGGTAATACAACAAAAATATGACATCACAGCCTCACAGTACTTAAAGACTTATTACAGCACCCGAATAGGTGAGTTGGAATAGAAGAGTTGTTCCTGGAGGTGTCGCATTTTAAAATACCATCAAAATACATAAATTGTTATTTAAACTTGTACGCAGATGACGTAAGCATATCTTTACAAGAATACACTGATGTCTCACACTGATGCCACATGTTTAAGCCACAGCGCTAGCATAATCACTTTATAGCTTCTTCTTAGCGCTTCTAGAAGAATTGGACTAATTTCACTAATTATTATTTCAATATTTTTATTTGATCAGTTTTTAGTAATTATTCCTAATGGATATTGCTGCTGTTCTGCCTGATAGCTGATAGTGGCCTCATCTAGGGCTAGCCTCTTGTATCCTGTGCTTTCACTTCTTTAACTCAGAGGCCTGGTTTGTGTCTTTTCTGAGATCCTGCAGAGGATGTGGTTATGTGCTGCTCTCCGGTGTTACTAATAAACAGTCATGGCAAAGATTGTCTCTGGCGCTGCCATCTTGAACTAGAGCTAGAATATGAGCTGTGTTTATGTGCACTTTGGGGGCGTAAATATCGATGAGTCAAGACTGTCAGTTTTGAGCTTTTGGAATTGGCCGGTTTCACAGGCTTATATGGGATTTGCATTTGAATGCAGACCCAGCCGTGTTTGAGGCTCATGGTATGTCACTTACTGAAAAATTGAGTTCTCCATTCTAGGGCCCCTTTAAATTAAGTTCAGACTTTCTGGAGCTCAGTTGACTCGTCCCACCATTTAGGCTATTACTTTGTATCGTTAAGATCTTGCATACTTACTGCAGTACTGTGTAATCACCCGTGTTTTTAAGTGCACAAATAAAAGCGGTTGACTGATGGCACAGAAGAGAGCAGACTCTGAGTATTTGTGCTGGAGTGGACAGAAATTAATTTATTCCCACCAGTGCCCATTACATGATTGGATCAATCGGGGAGCATGAGGTAATAGAGAGTGCTGCGGACGATGCAGACAAACACTGAGAAGGTGTCTGGAAAGTTTCACTGCAACATGCGCCGTAGGCTTCTTTTAACCCCTTGAACCTCAGCACCATTGCATATTATTCAGTTTCTAGTATTTATTAGTAGTAATACAAGTAGTAATTCTCAGTACACAGTTTCATACTATTCAGTTACTAATTCAGTACTTACTGTGTACTTAGTACATACGACTTATTCAATTATTAGTAGTTATTATACAAATAGTAAAAATTTTCATCTCTATTATTTATTCAATTAAAACTAAGAATTTAGTTCCTACTAATTACTCAATACCTGCTAATTATTCAATAAGTATCAATAACTATAAATGATTCAATAACTAAGTATTCAATAACTATTCATTATTCAATAACTACGTAATCAGTACTTGCTAATTATTAATTATTATTGTTATTATTGAATGAATTCATTATTTTTATTAAAGCTCAGAGGCATGACTCTTTGACAAGACAGGTCAAAACTGTCCTGAACATAAAACAGGTCCAGTAGACTTCCAGTAACCACCAAAACCACCTCTAATATTTCATCTTATGGTTGATGTGAGTGGATGAATGCTCTAGATCCAGTATCCATGCACGTTCAGCCCTGTAGTCAAATCATTTACTTTTTGGCTCTTTCCATAAAATTCATTCAGTCATTCATTCCAAAATCAAAGTTGGTGTTTGGGATGGATTTTATTCATGTGTGTAAGGTACAGTGTTTCAAGCTGGAAAGTCCAACCTAACATCTGTTCTCCTCTTCTCTTTAGTTTAAACACAGACGTCGACATCCAAGCAGACCCTGACTCCCCGGACATGAAGAGACGGCGCGTGCACATGTGTGATTATGACGGCTGCAACAAAGTGTACACAAAGAGCTCCCATCTAAAAGCCCATCGTAGGATACACACAGGTTTGTGACTCGTAGTTCCTTTTTAAGAGAATAAAAAAAACTCCCCAAGTGTGGATATCAGTAAAAAAGAGCTAAAACAAAACAAAATGAGAGAGTTAAGAGGAGCTATCTGACAACCAGGGCTGCCACGAGCCAATGAGGTGAGGAAAGGCTTATCGTATACTTAAAGCCCCGGTGAACCGTAATCCGTGATTTCTTTCTAATTAGGTTAAGCCTGCTCTTGTGGGCCCACAAGGTACATGTGCAAGGCATGCCTTGTTAATAACCTTTACGACAGTCTGCGATCTGTAGCCAGTGTATTTCACCATAATTGGCCTCTTTAAATGTGAATTGGGTGGTTCTTATGTTATGTAAAGCTTACATAAGCTGTACCTTCACCAAGCACAAGGCTGATGTTACGTGTCCAGGCAAAACAGCTTTAGCAAAACTACTGCGTTCCTCTTCGTCTCTCGCTCTGGGAAGTGAAGGCTAGAAAGTGAAAGCTAACCTTCCAAGCATAACCCCTTCACCCAGTTCCCCCTTCTCATGGCGTCGTGCCTAGTTCTACAGACTGAAAGTGCAGGGTAAAGAAATGTTAAGCAGATGTGCTTGTTACAATATCAGACAGTTGTCAGATAGAGAGAAGGCCTGGCTAAGACACTTTTCAAAAATCAGCTCACTGATCAGACCTGAGACTAGAAGATATTAGGACAGATCTACAAAGGGTTCTTTAAACAATACCATAAGGTTTTTGTTTCCATAAAGAACCATTTTGCAAAACCAGTATGCAAAAGTTCTTTACTCACATCTTATAGTTCTCCTATGGCATTGCTCAAACAGCCCAAAAGAGTTAAAGAACCAGTGTAGTTAGCAATTAGCGTCTCTTTAGGTGTTTCCTGTGTGCTCTCTGCTAAGCTGATGAAAGACCTCAGTGCACTGCCTCTGCCCCTCGCTGATGCCGATTTTTGTCCTCCGCAGGAGAGAAGCCCTACCAGTGCACGTGGGAGGGCTGCACTTGGCGCTTCGCTCGCTCAGATGAGCTCACACGGCACTTCCGCAAGCACACGGGCATCAAGCCCTTCCGCTGCACCGACTGTGACCGAAGCTTCTCTCGCTCGGACCACCTGGCCCTTCACCGGCGGCGCCACGTCATGATGTGAGCTCGGGCTCGGCCTACTGCTCCACTCTTAGCCTCGCCTCCCTCCCCTCCCACTCCTCAGGAGACGCGCCACCCCTGAGAGGGACTGAACTGTGAAGCTGTCCCTCCTTTTCCTCTGATCTGGATAACGAACGTACTTGTCGAAAGTGGCGCCGGGGCGGCTCTAAAGGCTTTCGGGCCGCTCTCCCTCATCAGTACACGCCCGCGGCCGCCTGCTCGCTCTTTCAAGAAGCCACAGCCCACCCCGTCCACCCCTCACTCTTCTGCCCAGGTTCCTCCTCCGTCTTGACGCTCGCTTCGATGCCCATCGCTACAGGGACTACAGGGAAATGCACTGCTGTTAACTGAGACTGAAGGGAGAGGCGGGGGTGAAGGCCTCCCCTGACCCCAGAGATGGTGAAGCACCATCCCCGTACAGAGCAGAACCAGAGAGCGGAGCGGAAAGGAGGAGTTTTTCTCAATTGATTCGGATTGTTTTGAAGGGGGGCAGAGATGAGTCTTGAAGCTGTGTTCTTGTCACTTGATTTGTACCTTTTTACTTGTCCTTTACATTGGTCATTGGTATGCATGAGGTAGCCTCTGTGTGTAGTGGTGGATGTATGTATTTCTGAGTGGCTGAAAGTTTGTGAAGAGGTTTTTTTTGTTTTTGTTTTTAAAGATAGTTCAAGATATGTCCCGCCCCTGTGTTTTTGCTGTCATTAAATGAACAAATGTGTAGGGGGTGTTTGCTGTTCTGTCTTTATCAACCACCTACCCCGAAACCGCCTGCGAGGTAGAGACAGGGAGCTAAACAACAAGACTGTGAATTTTTTATAGAATTCCGTTTTTTTTCCTTCTTCTTCTTCTTCATAGTATCAATTGCAACTGTAGCCTGGCTAATAAGCCATACTGTTCTGCTGTAGCAGCCCGCTACAAACAGTCCAAACAGTTGAGGAGGCGCAGTTAAAGAAGGGCCTGGGACTTTCCGATGATTGGATAGTGTAGTTTTGATTGAACCTTTGTATTTGCCCCCGTAGTCCAGTTGGCTTTTGGTCGTTTAGTGTACTATGTTGATTTTCTGAGACGGATCGAAGTCTCTTCCCATGCAAATAAGCAAATTATGTATTGTGGAGGCTCAGTGAGCTTGAAATGCTGGGTTGGCATCACTGAGCATCTCCCACAAATGTAGAAATTATTTAAAATTATATGTACGGCATGATAACAGTATTTTTTCCCCCATTTTTGTTCCTTACAATTCTACCATCTAATGGAATTAACCTAATTTAATGGATGTATTTTGTCTAACCTCCAGATGTTTCCAAGAGGCTGTGAAACGATGTTCAGTTACAAATATGATGCTCACAGGGAACGGGGGAGCTCAATAAGTCTGTGTGTATATGTGTGTGTGTGTGTGTGTGTGTGTGCGTGTGTGTTTTTAACAAAGACATAATCAGAGTTTTAATAGTAGAGAGTGTGTGTTGTAGGCACATATTGTTACTTCTAGCCCGTCAGAGCCTTAATTGAAGTGAACACGCAACCCGGCTTTGCGCGTCTGGTTTTCGGAGTTCCTCAGGGTTCTAGGTTGGGACCCCCCCTAGTGAAGTGAGGCACCCTTAAAACCCATATTTGCACCTAGCTCAAGAATAATTATGTCTTAAATTGAACAGTTTTAGCTCCTGCCCTGAGTTCACTTGATTATGCAAAACTACTCTAACCTTATACCACCCCCCCACACACAACCCTCTACCAACCCGCTAATCCCCCCACCCCCACCCCCGCTCAATTACCAGCCATGCTGTTCTCTGACGGGGTGGGGGGTGGTAAACCGGTGAAATTGTTGAGTACAGTCCGATGATTCTGATTGAGACAGTTGAGAGAGGGCAGATTCTTTTTTTATTTTTCCCTTTTTTTATTTGTATTTTTTAAATATACCTTGACTGTACCCTCCCTCCCCACCTCATGCTAGCACTCATAGCCATGGTCATGATTTCAGCCGCTAGCAGTTTATGAAGAGTGTGTTATGCCTTTTTTTTCTCTTCCTTTTTTTTTTTTCTCCCTCCGAAGCTATAAAACGACGCTTGTTTCGATTCCAGCCTTCAAGAGTTGACTGCATGTCTGCAAAAACGTGGCACGATCTTTGGTCCAGAGAGCAAAGCAATCTTCAGACTTTCTATCATTCTCTTGCTTCAACTCGAAAAATGTTACTAAGCACATCTTTGTAGAAAAGTATATGCATTTGATTGCGATCCTTTCTTTTTTAAACTGTTCATAGGCATACAGACAATTATGACAAATGAAAGAATAAATGTACATACTGTATATAATCAAAGTTCTGAATAAACGTAACGGGTGGATTTCTATTTTTAACACTGACTAGACAATGTGAAATATTCCTTTCTTTTCCCTTGGTTGGTTCTATGACTTGTTCTCTTTTCTTTTCTTTTCTTTCCTTTTTTTTTTTTTTTTTGGGAAATCTCCTAAGTTCCTAATGTGTTGTACTCCTGTGTTGCATGGAGAGTCCGTTTTTTTTTTTTTGTTTGTTTTTTTGTGAAGTTGGTGAGCATGTCGGTGTGTTGGTGCCCTGACAAACGTGGCCTGTAAGCACTGAAAATCCATGACCTCTGCAGTACGGCGCGTGAGACTAAAGCCTTTTCCATGCACGTACTTCATATATGCGTTCTCTGGATGCATACAGTAATCAGATACACATTATGAATGATTGATTGATTGATTGATTGATTGATTAATCGAATCCCTTGACTCAAAGCTGCGAATGAGAACGCTTTGGCATTATGTCACTTTGGTGCCGCAGAAATGCCGTCAGAAGCCTCGAGTACGCTCTTCAAAACTGCCACAAATGGTGCTTAGGAACAGCCACTTTTGGTTCCAAGAAGAACCATGTTTGTAATGATGCAAGATGCGAGTATGAAGAACCTTTATCAATAATAATAATAAAAATAATTAGCAAAGAACTTTTACGTCTACAGCACGGCCCTTTTTGGATCCATAAGTGGTATCGCTCAGAAAACAACGTATGTGGCATCTTTAATGTTGAGAGTGTATAAAGCCTTGCTGGTTCTCAATTGAAGGTAAATTGATTGATTAACACCACAAATTCCCTTTCACTTACCGCAGTGTAAAGCGTTACGTCCCGCAGACTGAAATATGCCGACATCCCTATCTTTCCAAGCATGTTTACTCATTTTACACTTTTGACTGATTTGTTAAACAGAAAGTCTAATGTTGAGCTAAAAAAGATATATATATATATATATATAGATATATGGGGGTTTGTGTGAGTGTATGTGCGCTTCTCATAAATCAAAGTCATCTTTTAAACAAACAAACAAAAAAAAATCCTAGGTATTTTATATTGAATGCAGTAACTTATGGGCCAGTACTATATTACTCAGTGCAATGCAGTTATCATTATAATAATACAAGTAATTAATGTTATTTCTTTTGTATGTGTACAGAACAAATGTGTAAAGATCAGTGAGGCAAACACAAGCTTTTTGATACTGTGAGAAATGGTGTTAAAAGTCAGTTTCCCCTGTACAGTTGTGATTACCCACTCCTTTTATAGAATAAAATGTTTTTGGTGCAGATGGTTTTGGTGGCGTCGCTTCATTTCTACTGTAGGTTCCGAACCCGGTTGTAAAGAACCATCAAGACATCCCAGCTAACATGTCCATGTAAGGCCTGTATATCTAGTATGTCATTTTTACCATTGGAGAAACCAGGCCTTACAAACCTCACATAGTCTCGCTGTATGTGGGGGCAAAATAGCCCATCTAAGAACCAGAACGTTTTGTCCTTGGGGGTTCCGCGCTGGTTCTGCATATGGATGCCCACCTGGGGTTAGTGATGGGAGGTGACAGGAGGGGTTAAACTTGGGCCCCATCTGGGTTGTGGTCCAACTGGATTCCAGTAAAAATGTATGTGCAGACCAACTCTGAGCCCATGCCCAACTGGAACCCACCTAGCCCACCCATGTGAGCCCGTCATGAACATGGTTGGCTGGGATTGTTTGGTAAGATCTTCCAGGGTCATTCAGGATCATTGGAACCCTTGGTATCTTTTGACCATTAGAAAAGAAAATTAATCAGTGATGAAGGTCTTCTGTGCTCTGACATGAAAACAGTGCTGCTCCTTCTCTCATAAGGCTGATCTGAGACCATTCGTAGATGCAAAATCTCTTCAGATCCTTAAGTAGTGGTTGGACTCTTCCAATAAGGTTGTTTTAGGGCTTGTGGTGGCCACTGCTAAAGCTTGCTCTGGGTCGCTGTCCTCCTGGAAGATCTAACCCAGTCTTCACATGCTAAATGATCGAACTTCTCCTGGTATTTGAGCTGAGTTGACGATTATGCCATTCTAAGAGGATTCTTAAGACCTTAAGTTTTATTTCACAGTGACTTTCTTTATGACCTCAATTCTTTTTCACCAAATCCACTACTACCTCCAATCCAGGGATGTTCAGAAACCAGCAGTTACCTAGATTTAGTGATTTGAGGACTCCAGAAGGTTCATTCTGTCTTCTTTCTTCTGCAAGTGGTAAATGTGTAGCATTGGAGAAACCTGGCCTTACAAACGTCCCATTCTTTCACTGTATGTGAGGGCAAAATACACTTACATCCTATCCCAGGCAATCGTCCCCTTGCTATTGCTTTATCTGGCTAGCTAAGTGTGTAGGCAACTGCTCCAGCATCTAAAGTTACCCCTTTCAATAGCAACAGTTTCACATTTGAGAGAAACATTCCAAGACCTGTACTTTTATACCTTTTATGCTTTTGGAGGAAGAGCATACACAGTGCAATCATCTGCCGAGGTTTGTCACTGCATTCCACCATGTTCTTTCTTTCTTTCTAAGGACTCAGACAGGGGTGGAGTGAAGGGACGTTGGGGAGTGTCTGTAACAAGACTAACAGGAGCTCCCTGTAAACACAAAGTTTCCATTCCGGACCTCAGCTCTGCCAAACAGCTTTCTCTGGTATGATCCATGAAGTAGAGAACTGTATTGCAGTCCTGCTGAGTTAACCGTGGAAGTATAAGGCCAGCTGTATATTGAGGGTTCATATAAAAAAATAAAGGTTTTCACATTTAACCCTCTAACAGTTACACTAAGAAATACATTTGATCCTCATTAAGCAACTTTTCCATTTGTTTACTAAAGATAAACCCATTCAGGAAGCAGATATGCAAGTCAACCAGCCGGTTGAGTTGGCCAGTTAGGGTAATTCTACACTGAGACATTATTGTGGTTTTCACAGCATTACTACTGTAGGTTTTACTGTAGGTTACCGTAGACCTGTAAAGCACCATGGTCAAAATTCAGTGGCGGATGAATTCTGCTGTAAACATATTTATCCTGTAAATCTCAATACCTTAATTTTGTTCTCAGCAGTTTGACCAAGTCTAGTTTTTTCATTATCACGCAGACAGACGGACGTCTTTATGTCCCTTATAACTGTAAGTTGGGCCATCTGTAGTGAAACATACTCAGAGAAAGGCAGAAACCCAGGCCTTTAGATAAACAGACATCTGCTAGCGTCTGTTACCTCAGCCTGCTAACGTTACTAGCCAAGCTGATGAACAGTCAGTCGGTGTAGGAGTAACATCACTGAATAAAATGTGTGAAAATTTAATTTAGCACAGTTCTGGATAGTTTCATTTCACACTGAGGTGAGTTTATCGATATGGGGAAACTGAGCTTGGGCACATGGCACATGGCACATGGCAGGAGTACTCCTGAACAACTAAGGGGGCATGTCCAGTTCACCTAGCATGTGTTTTTGGAAGTTGGAGGAGGAACCCCACATGGACACCAAATTTGTCACACACAGAGATCAGTAATTATCGAACCTGCAACCTCAGACACACACATAAGTATTAATGTATGTATTAATATATCAATAAAAATACAATGAATTGAAATGTTTTGAGATACATATCTAGAAATAGGAACTGTAATTAAGTAAAAAGTGTTGTAATACTAGGGTAAAGTAAAAACAGCAATATTTCAGTACAGTTAGTGTGGCTGTCCCTCATTACTTTTTTTTGTGGGGGGTTCTGCTTATTATCTAAATAGTAGAGCTGGACATTTTAGATGTTAAGCTATATTTACAGCAATTGTTTTATATTCATTTAAAAGATTTAATAAAAATAGTAAAAATAAATACAAATAAAAAGATATGATAAGATAATCCTTTATTAGTCCCACAGTGGGGAAATTCACAGTGTAACAGCAGCAAAGGGATAGCAAGACATTCAGATGTAAAAACGTAGATAAATTACCAATATATACACAGTATAAATAAAAGAAGTCATAAGCTCTGAGGAAAAACTATATTATCATATTATTACAGATTATTTACAGATGACAGATGACAAATTGTCATATATATATATATATATATATATATATATATATATATATATATATATATATATCTGCGGGTGGGTTTTTTAGGTAGCTTTATTGAGTAGAACATGAAGTCAACAGTTAACCGACTATTTTTTCCTGCTTTATGCACTTCACTGTAGTGACCACAAGAGGGAGCAGTGTGTTTACTTGTGTAACAAGAGTCATGGTAAGAGGGTAAGAGCAAAACTGTCAGACTGGACACTCAAGCTTAAGCTTCACTCCACTTTATGGCTTTGCTACTCACAGTGTTCTTGCATGTTGTTTATGAATATTTCCCTTATGTTGTATCTGTCACGACTTATCACTCTTCCTGAACCGACCTGTAGCACCCTGAGCGCTGAAAAAGTGGTTCATGTATGGCTTAATTATGGTTAAAGGTGACCTGTGCTGAATTCATTTTCACTGTAGTGGACGTCTCTCTGCACAGATGTACCACGAGACAAGCTTTTACTAATGAGGAGAACACGATAAACATGGGTAAATATGAACAGAAGACTCTTAGATTAGAGGGAGACGTCATTGTTGGTTGCTAGAGTTTCATTACCCCAAGAACCCAACAAAAAGGGGCCAAACACAGCCTTTACAGCATTTACTGCCTGACTGTAGGAGAATGATTAACATGTGTTATGGCTCCTGAAGAATGTAAGTAGAAGTGGAAGATGAAAATAGTTGTTGTTCATCATGCAGTCAGAAGAATTCTTTGGTAAAAGCATGACTCTTGTTACATCTATGAATAGTAAAGAAGACCAAACTGAAACTGAATGCAGCACAAGTTCCCTTTAACTATAATTGTTTGGGCCTTTAGCTATTTATTCACATAGTTCAGTGATCCACTGGACTAAAACATCATATGCAAAAAAACAGTAGTTATGAATGGGTAGGATACACAGGATTTGGGAGTGAATCACCCATAACATGAAAACCTCATGCCTAATATTGTGTAGACCCTTCTCATGCTGCTAAAGCAGCCCTGACCTGTTGAGGCATGGACTCCGCAGGACCTCTGAAGGCATCCTTTAGTATCAGGTACCAGAATGTTAGCAGCAGATCCTTTATCCATGCTGTAAGTTGTGAGGTGAGGCCTCCATAGATTACATCAGTGAGCCTTGGACACCATGGCCCTATCGCTGGTTCACAGATTGCCCTTCCTTGGTATGTACCGACTGACTGCATACAGGGAACACCCCAACAGGCCAGTTATTTGGAAATGTTCTGACCCAGTAGTCTAGTCTTCACAATTTGGCTCATGTCAAAGTGTCCAAATTCTTATGCTCAACCTTTTTTCCTGCTTTAACAACACATCACCTTCAAGGACTGACTGTTCACTTGCTGCCCAATATATCAAATTAAATTCACTGTAATCAAATAACCAGTTGTTCACTTCACTTCAGTGGTTTTAGTGTTACGGCTGATCAGAGCATATTCTGCAGTACTGCACATAAGTCTTCTGTGAATTCCAGGCATTGTATGGATTAGTTCAGGTGAAGGCCCTGACTGTTCCTATAGAGACACAGCTGGAAGCATAGATTGCAGGTTCAAACTTTGTCAGCAACACTGGCTACACTACCTGGACGTGGCAGAACTGGGAAGTTATCACCAGCTGCCACCAGGTTCTAGAGGAGGCAAGAGGTCAAAAACCCTTGAGTGACTGCAAAAGACCTGCAGCAAGATTTGGTGGCAGCAGACATTCTAAGTCTACCCTTACTAACCCAAAAGCACAAGAACAGTCTGCACCAATCTGCTTAAAACCATAGAAATCCACCGAAATCCTGTTCTGTGGAGAGATGAAACACAACTGGAACTTTTATTTGGGCCTATGGGTCAGCGGTATGACTGGAGGAGGAAGAATGAATGGAAGCATGCACCGAAAAGAACACCCTGCCTACAGTGAGGCATGGTGGTGGCTCGCTAATGCTCTGGGGCAGCTTTGCTTCCTGTGGCTCTGGAAACCTGCAGAGTATGGAAGGGCAAGATAGATTCAGTGAAGTATCAGGAAATCCTAAGAATAAACGTCATGCCTTCTATGAGGAAGCCGAAGTTTTTGCGTCATTGGAACTTCCAACAGGACAATGATCCCAAGCATACTTAGCTTCGATTCAGAAGAAGTGTTGGAGGATTCTGGAGTGGTCGTCACAGTCGCTTGACTTGACATCGATCTAGAAATCCTTGGTGGGATTCAAAGCCAAACTGGAGGCCATTGACCATATGAGGAACGGACTAAGATTCTTTAGGAATGCTGCCAGAAGCTAGTGTCACGTTCGCAGGAGGTCGTAATAGCAAAAGGCGCTCTAATAAGTACTGAAAAGCACTTGTTCTAGTAGTTGTGCTGAGCTTTTCGGATTGTCCTTCCTTGTTGCTAATAAGCCTAACGTGCAATGGAGGTTGATTCAATTCAACTGCAACTGTACAACTGAACAACTGTCCTAAATCTGTAGGTGCCTTTTTATCAGGAGCGCATCCAGTGGCCCTGTGGTACGTCACTACTTAGAACACATAGAACACAAATCCCTGTGCAGCCAGGCTCATCTAATGTAGTGTCATGCGGAAGAGCCAGGCAAGTTTTAACTGGATTCTTGTGCTGTGCTAATCGCTTATGAGGCCACAGGAATGAGCAACCAAGAGTTTATCACCCACCCCTCAGGAGATGGCTTACAAGGGTTTCAGTCTCTCTCCTGAGAAAGAAACACACAGGCAAGGATGAGCACATTTTGTTAGAGGGAACATTTGTTCACTCATGAGTTCAACACATGCACACACACAAAACCGAGGGTGTAGCACCTCCTTCACTCTCCAACAGGCATTTCTGTCCATTGTACACATGCTACAGTATATCACTAGAACAACAAGGGTGGCTCCTCACTTGAGTAATCGCCTCGTATTGTTTAGGGGATCTCGTCAGTAAATGAACTTGGCAGACAGTGTAATTATTATTTTCAACGTGAGCTAAGCCCTGTCCCACCCAGTTGTTTTATTTTCAAACTGATGCTTTTCTTTTTTTCTTTTTTTTTTTTCTCTCTCAAGTAAGGTATTTGCTCTCTGGAAACCGGTATGCTGTATTGAAGTTCTCATGTCCAAGTTAATCCAAGTTAAACAGGCCATTTTTTTATGAGCATACCTCTCATCGCAGGTCAGTTAAGATATGTATTAACTGAAATATCCCCAAAGAAAGGTGCTATCTTTGTGTAGATAGCACCCTTGGGTGTCAGGACTGGTTTACTATCAATTTCTTTAACATTCTTTCATGATTCAAAAATGATGAGAAGAAAAAAAAAACCCAGAAGATCAACAAACACCGGCGACTGGAACAAATACGTCTTAAAACTGAAGTCAAGGTTATGGTAATCATTAACTTTGGTTGGTTTCCACTTAAAGGCAATCAATCAGTCTTTTAATACCTCACCAAGTTTGCTAAGAAACTATTGTAAGACAATGCCAATCCTTCTGAAAATACGATACACGTTACAGATCCTCCACAACGGGCTTTACTGTGCTATTCCCAAAGGGAACATCCCCTTGTAGGTCTCTTGACACCGTCAAACATAACATGGCTAATGTGTAAGTCAATGAACTTCACACAACACCTCCACTAGAAAACAAATGAAATTCGGATGACAACATTTGATTTGGGTTTTTAATTTGAATGATTTCTCATTTTCAAAAACTAAAATACAAAATGATTTCTGTGGGCCTCGCTGACATAGTCGCCGAGCATGGTCAATACATACCCTTTCAAAAAAATCCCATTTTTTCATAATAAAAACTCAATCAAACGAGAGAGAGGAAAAAACAACATATTTACAGGTTATTTTAAGTACAGTATGTACAATACCTCATGGTACATTAGAGTCCCCTCCATACAGTTAATGAAGGAAATGTACGCAGGCACACAGAGAACTTTAAGCTGCAAGCAGGAGCAAGTGCTCACAAACTGCCATCAGAGAAACCACACAGACCCTACTAGTGGTCCTTGAGGCACACCGTTTAAAGACAATTGTGAATTCAGTTTCATACAGAGATAGTTTGTTCTTTGTCGTTGGCGAGAGGTAACTGTCGCAGTCCTTAGTCGCTGAAGTATGGTCCATTATTGTTTTAAGGATCTGGAAACGTCTTATGTTTTTTTTTTTTGTGTCCATATTAGGGCATGAGCAATCACCCACTGCCCAATCATTTCTGCTGGAGAATAAGTACTGAAGTATTAGCAAAGCTAATCTACATATTTGTACATTCTTAATCAAACATTCCTAGTAATTTGGCACAGATATCGTGATAAGGTGACATGATCAACAGCGCATGTACGCAAGGGCTGTTTTGGAATAGATCCATCATTACTGATGGAGGCAGATTCAGGATTATTCATTAGCCTTGCAGAAAAAGACGTGATCGAGAAACGTGTGGTTTTGGACCGTTTTGCATATGAAACAACTGCATATCGCATTAAAAATAAATATGTTTTTGTGAATCCGATATGTAACTACATGCGAGGTTTGGTTTTGGGAAAGGTGGGCTGATACAGTTGGTGAACATTAAGGCAGTTTTAGAAATGTCAGTTTAGTCAACTTAAGTTTAGCAAAAATGGGATGGCTATTTTTTCTTCAAAGGATCGTGAATCATGTTTTTTTTTTTTTTGTAATGTACTGGTTATCTTCTGGCTTCCTCGATCTCCTTGGTTTTAAAGGTGGAACACAGGGGAACTATGTTGTCATGAGTATCACTGTCAGCAGCAGGCTTAAGTCCTGGACATACTTCCTTTAACAGCGCACAGTAAAAAGAACGGCCGAACTGGTGATCAGAGAGAGTGATACTTTGGTTACCCAAGCTCCCCATAAAAAGCTTTGTTTCCATGGATATGAAGCTCAGAGAAAAACAAACATTACTCAACGCTGTATCTTAACTCCTTAGCAAACAAGTTGAGATTCTTATTATAAAAGGAGAAAAAATACATTATAAATAGTGTAGGCCATAATACACTGGCATCTTGAGCAATGGCCTAACCTGACTTATCATCTGGAAGGGGGGGGGGGATTCTCGGAAACACGATCAAGTCAAGAGGAAAACAATAACAAAACCAACCAACGGATGAAGGGATCTCTTTCGCAGACCTGGCTGTGACTGCTGTAAAGTAGCACTGAAGGATGAGGTCAGCTATAGCTGTGAAAACATTCTTCGTATAATACAGAGAGCACTCACGTCCAAACATACAGTATTTACAGTTGTGTACAGATAAGAACCATATCTATCTGCTGTGGGTGACACTCCAAAAGGTGTTGGGTCCATGCTGAAGAGATTCCGCATGGAATTGGCAGCTCTTTTTGAAGGCGAAGACGATTTGATCTTTGATGAAGACAATGAAATATATACTTAACAATAAAAAATATTATAAAAAGTAGGAGAAGGGGGTGGGAGGCAAGAAACAGTCAGTCTCAGTTTTGATGACGCTTCATGTGGAGTGCCAAGTGATCCGAGCGCGAGAAGCACCGGTTGCATGCGACGCATTTGAACGGCTTGGCTCCCGTGTGCTTCCGGTAGTGGCGCGTGAGCTCATCGGAGCGGGCGAAACGCCAGTCACATCCTTCCCAAGTGCAGCGGTAGGGCTTCTCACCTGACACACAACAACAACAACAAAAAAAACATAATCAGATCCGGTCAGACCACTACCGATAGCAGGCTATGCTAAGATACACATCTCTTTGCTGTTTTCCATTGAGAAACATTTGGCAGACGTTAAAAGCTGAAGAATCTAGAGCCGGACCAGTGCAATAGTATTACGTGTGAATAATGTTCACAACAACAGTATTCATAATCATCCCCATTATTAATACTAGTGCTACAAAAAGTAAACAAGCCTATTGGGCCATCACAACACAACTGCCAACAAGAGTACTTTCAAGGATGATTGCCAGGCCCTGCACCATCATACATCCATAGCCACAGCAACACTACATCACTTTAATTCATCAGGGTGCTGCGAACAGATCTGGGTTCCAACATGTAATAGTGGGAATGGAGCAGAGTGAAAGTATACTGTGGCATTTCTGAACGCCAGTTAGAGAGGAGTTATGTGAATAAGTGCTTGCGGTTTGGAGAGCAATACACCTCCCTTGTGTAAACACTAAAGTCATTTCCATAGCTGATAAGAACAAGTCGCATGGAACAGTTTGGCGTAGCTGCTGGTGATTCCTAAAAAGTTGAAGTATGCTCACAGATCTGCAAACTGCTCACTGAAAAGTGAGTATATTGGGTAGTACACGACAATGTGTGAAAACCTGAGCCAGATACTGGTTCTGTCATACATAAAACCTTGTATGTCTATTTTTTTTTACATTTATGACTTTTCGACATCGGGCAGTTCTGCTTTATATTGTGACCAAATTTCAACGGACCCACAGAAATGCTCCAAAAAGACTTGCAATGAAAAAATATTTTTCTATTGACTTCCAGTGAAAGTTAAGGAGTTTTTTTACCTTCTCCTGTAAAGCTGCTGTTTTGGAGATACAATTTTCTCGCATGACTATGACTGATGATTATAGAACTATTGTAAAAGAGAGAGAGAGAGAGAAAAAGAGAGAGCGAGTTAGACACTGTGACTCAGTCTGTGTCGACGTGTGAGAGCCCAGTGGTCATTCTTTTGCGCTCTAATCTCTATGACTGTGTCTAAAGAGCTGAAATATTAATCTTTGCTTACTCATTATTTACTCATAGATTGTCTATGACAGAAATGAAGCAATACTGTGCCCCTTCATCAGATTACCGCTAGTCTTATTTTAGGCCAGCGTAAAGAGCGTTGTCTTCTGGGTGTGACTGGTAAATATTAGCAGCTGCTTTTGTGCTTCATTCATGCGGCATGGGCCAGCGTTCATTACCTGATAGCATGCACTGATCGGCACAAACATCTTGAGATAACTCCCGAATTCAGAAGATTTCTTTTCTGTGAGAGGCCCTAACTCAAGGCTTTGGTGTCAAGGGCAAGAGCAGGTAAAACCCTAGGGTCAAGTGTTCACGTGAAAGGCGACGAACCAGGGCGGCCTTACAAGGCCCGTGTTAAGCAGGTGTATTTGCTTAAACCCTGGACCTTCTCGTGGGGTCAAAAGCATTAACGCTAGCCTCCCGCTCAACCAGACCTCGAGAGAAACTACTATCAAGAAGATCTGAGAGGATTCCGAGACCAGTGAAATATCGCAGACTTTAAAAGGACGGTAGTTAATAAAAGGACCTCTGGAGCCTGTGGTATCGGCTTGTGTTTTTAGAAACAATAGAGGAAACTGTGACATTATTTGGTTAGGTGGGAGTTGTGCAACGGGTGATTTGTTATCACTGAGACATTTTACTGCTCTTACACATGGGCAGACGCACACGTACATACAAGTACAACCCAATGTGGAAGTGGGATAGTTAAGGTGATATCAGAAGTGCTCTTTTTGTAATTCACAAAGTTATAAAACTAATATAAAGTTTGCTCACAGACAATTGTCGCTTTTTATGAATGTCTATTGTCTATTTTACTCAATCAGAGTATACGACGCACACTTACAGAGCTGCCCATAAAAACACAACGCTCCATTCAAAGGACTTTAGCAACTCCTCATGTTTGAGGAGGGTGGGCAACAAGCTTAAGTTTCCAAGATAATACGGTTCTCTACACAAACATAACCCTGAGTGGCCATGCTCACGTTCACAGTCATGTTTTCCTTTGCTATAAAAGAGCTGTAGCACTTTTCAAGTCTAACATTTGCAAGGGGGTGGGGGGGTAAAATCAAATATGCACTGAGAAGCCCGGCTAAAATTAGTTGGGAGAGAACTAGATAACGGCCAGATAACACCATTAGATTAAAAAACTTATCTTGAACACCTAGTCATGAGGACTTGAGTATATTTAGCTCCCAACCCGGCGTCTTAAGGCCAGATGTGGCCACCGCACTGCTCTCCTGGAGCAATTCTGCTGCTTTTATTGACCATCTATTGTCAGCCCAAGCTCAATTCTTTTGCCAGCACTTCTACAGCTCCAAAGGTGTCTTTGACCATTTTTGGCTTGACGGGGTCAGCCCCCAGGTGTATCTCTTGAAACCGAAACCATGTCTAGTTGGCTTCCATTTTCTGATACATCTTATGGTGTCTCAAATGCTTTTCCAGACCTGTATGGAAGACCGAGGTTGATTCCTGGTCCAGGATTTGGTTTTTACTGGGTGGGCAGGAAAGACATTCGGTGTGCAATCATCTGTCTTCTTTAAAAAAATGTTCTTCATGTCCCTTAGTGAACGAACCATTTGAATGGCCGGAAAATCTAGTAGATCTAGAAAAAATGGTTTGCACCACTAGCGAAACTTTCTTAGTGCTGTGTTTTCTTAAAGTATACATTAACAGTTTATTTAACTACCAGTGATTTCACAATCCAGGACTGCAAACTGGATTCGAGGTCTGGATTTGAAGCTCACAGCTACACAGCTACAAAAGAACCACTTTTGGTACTGTAAATCCAACAACTATTTGCTTATATGCTTATTTTTAGCATAGTATGGTGTAGAAAGTGACCAGACCAGCACAGTTGCCCAACAGAATCTAGAAACGCTTGGCTGACAGCACTACAATCCCACCTTAAGACTTGTGCCACAGATAATTCTCCCTACTTAACAAAGCTCTCTGACTCAGCAAGGCAAAGTTGCCTGTGCTTTGGAAAGCACTTTGCACATGCATAATAGGCATGTGTTTACTTATTCAGCTGACATTTGTAATTTACATTTGGGTGGCCAACGCAGGCAGAAGAATCCACGGTGCATCTCGATAAGATTCACACTGCCTGAATCTTTTTTGAGATCTAGAGCGTCATCCTACCCTCGCTGTTCCAACAAGCTTCTAGAAACGATGAAATGAACTCCTGCTTTCTGTTGTTAAGCATAACAAGGCAACAATGCCCTAGGGTAAAAGGGAATCCCTCCGTACCACTCCCATATTAAGAACAAGCAAGGGGTACCAGGGACACAATAGACTGGGAGGTCCTTTGATAATCCTACACATCGCAAGGCATTGGTGGTTCCTTAGTGCCTTACTGGTCGCTCTTCTTCTCAGCTGAAGCCACTGCTTATTGAGTATTGGGGGCAGTTCTGAGTCTTGGTCTGAGAAGCCATCGGGCAGCTTGGTTTCAGCTTTCGGAGAGCTGAGCACAGTGAAACTGCAGCACTCTTTCACTCCTCCCCCCTCAGGGCAGCACAGAAAAAGCAGGAGGAACAGGTTTTTCCTCCGCCGCTCCATGATCTCCCCCTTGGGGAAGCGTGCAGGGCTTGTACGGGCATGCAGACACAATGTGTATTAAAAAGCGAAAAAGAGAGTCAATTAATCTCTGCCTCCACCCTTGTCCTCTCATTCTTTCCTCATCGCTGTTTTCCCTAGGCCATCGTCTCTGTTGGTGCGTCTGAGGCTTGTGTTGGTGGTACATAGCATGTGGTCAGGCAGTTACAATGGCCTGGGACCTGGAATGTATTCAGGGTTGTGTTGTCAGTTTCTTACCTGTGTGTGTCCTCTGGTGTGCTTTCAAGTGGGAGCTCTTTGTGTAAACTTTGGTGCATCCTGTCAAGAGAACAAGAAGACCTAAAAATGAGGCAAGGTATCGAGCCACACCTCAGGAGTGTTTACAAAAAGCCAGTGTGGAATAGGCTGGCGATACAAAAGCATGTCGCTAACCTGGGAAGTCGCAGTGGTGGATCCTCCTCTTCTCCAGCTCGGGGTTGTTCCTTCGGTTGTACCTGGGCCCGGTGAGGACACCCTGTCCGTGAGTCATCAGCACAGAGTGAGGGGTCATCTGCCCCACCTTAAGTCCGACTCGGGCCTGATATGGAGGGGGTGGGGGAACTGTGTTGATCAGCTCTGCTTGGTTCTCGGGACTACCTGGCTGGGAGTTGGGCGGCGATGGGGGAAGACTGTGGGGCTGTGCCTGAGCATAGAACTGTTCAGGCATCACAAAATCGACTGACGGCGTGGTGAGGGCCACAGCGTTCAGGTTGAGCATGGTCCTGCCCGTGCCGTTGACAGCCTGGCTGTGGGAGAAAGTCATTGAGGTGAGGTCGCTGCTGCTGACGGGCATCTGGTAGACCTGGGGTTGCTGGGGACCAATGTGGAGGTCGTCTGTGGTGCCCATATCAGGCTTGATGAACAGACTGTTGACGGTCTGGGGCACACTGAAGACCGAGGTGAAGTCAGGGAGCGTCTGGATGCTGCAGGGAGCGTCCACTCCAGGCTCAGTTTTGATCTGTGGCGCCATGGGTTTGGTTGGACGGTAAAGCCCCGTGCGGAGGTGTGTGGTGTTGGGTAGGATCACGTTGATGTTAAGGCTGTAGGGTGCAGGCTTTTCGTCCGCAAAATACTCATCCACCACGGAGGCGCTCTCCCGGCGGTATTTCTTGTCTGCAAGGGTCGGGGACGGCATGGGTCCATTTTGAGGCAAATACTTGTCCAACTCCATTGGGGTCTGAAAAGAAATAAAGAGGAAGTAAGCCAGATGCGAAGACTCTTTGATCTTTACTATTTCTTAAGTTTTTATTCAGTGGCCTTCACTTCTCTAGCAAGCTTCTTGACATGGAATGGCTTGGACAAGAGTTAGTAGAAGGTGTAATGAATTGGAAATGGCTACACTGTCCTATGAAGGACACATTTGAGTCTACCACTGATGTTGGTCCAGTTTCTTCCATAAATAATAATAATTAGTGCCAGAAGAGGTCAAACAGACCCTGTCTTTAGCAACGCCAAGAATGAGGCGCCCTCCCTTTTGCCAGTCTACCATAGCATGCATACTTTGAAGGAAAGGCGATGGAGAGAGTTGAACTCTCTGTAAGGTCTTTAAGAAGGTGTGGTAACCTCAAGAGACTAGCAAAACAAAAAGCACAACCAAAACAATGACATGTGATAAGAAACATGGGTTCGAACATGGGTTCATATAAAAACAGAACAGTCCGAAAGTGGTTGAGGAGTAATCCCAGTAAACTGTTGGGTACATAAGAGATAGCCAGGTTTAAATCTGTCCAATTACAAGAACCTCAACTAACCAGTCTTTTTTCCCCAAAAAAGTGACTAAACACTAGGGTAACACACTTCCAACTTTTGGGTCAAGCAGTAAAATGTGTCGCAATGTGGCTAGAAATACGTTAAACATGCCCCCAAAAAAACCCCAACAACAAACCCACCAAGTATCAAAAAGCTCATGTTCAGCTGATGTGCTGACAGGATCTCCAGCTGCCTTCAGTTATTAGAGTATTGGCAGTCACAATAGTTGATGATGACAAGCATTTCAACAGCATCTCTGTGTACAGGCATGCACCCACCTATGTCAACAGTGGTCATATTGTTGATTTTCCAGCACATTTCCTTAGCAACCTTAGCACTTATTTCATGGTTTCATAAACACACACAATGATTCACCTCCACGGGCACCACATACCCTAACGTGTTAAGTTCACATACGTCCCAAGCGCGTCCAGTTAGCGCTGACACTGACACTGCAGCACGCCATGAAGCATTATTTGTGGTGGATCTGCCTGTTGCTCTCTTCTGTGTTAACAGCTATAATAACACCGACAGTAGGAAAGATTAAGTATTTGGAAATTTGGAAAGATAAAAGTAGGTAATTCATAGAAAACATGCGATTTGTTTATTTTTTGATATCCCCCACGGCCTGGCAAGAATGGTGTCCATGTTATTAGGCCTGAGCACAAACAGGCCTTGTGTTGTGGTCCTGCTGGCAGCAAGGGTGACCTTGGCTGTGCCCCCTTTTGGCCCATGTGCCCTGCTCCCCCTCTGAGCAACATTGCCTGAGGGCTCTATTCATTATGCCTTTGTGTCAGGAGAATGGAGGGCACCTGAACCCTGGCCCAAGATCCTGTGGGTTAATGATTGGAGGACATTTACAACTGTGCAGTTATGTATGGCAGAGGCTGATAACACACGAACGATGGAGAGCATGAGAATAGTGAGAAAGAGTGTGCGAGAGGGGGGAAATATAGCCGCTGGCATAAATAAACTCCACTTTTTTTAAGTCATATATGTTTTCAGCACTGAGGAGAACAGCCCACAAGGAAGGAGAGAACACTGTGAGTGGTCACTTAATGCTGCGTAACTGAGTAATGCAAATAACAAAATCCAGGCCCCTTTTTCACTCCCCCCCCACAAACTGTTGCCGTTTGCTCTCTTGGGCAACCTAATTCAAAAGCCAGGTAGCCTTAATAGTCCAAAGACCTCGTTCCTAATCGCAAAACAAATGCTCTTGTCTCTGTCCTAATGGCGCTTTATGGCCGAAAGGAATGCAGAAAGATGGCGATTTGTCCAGAATTCCCCATAAAAGAGCACTGATAGACTCCTTGTCTGTTAACCTGAGCAATAACAGCACAAATCATCTGAGGATGGCACAGAGGGAAAACAAAACCTTTGAGACCAAAAGGGTGTTTTATTGCTTCGGGGAAAACAGATAACGGCCGTTTCGGCTTTTCAGGCCGTTGACTTATAAAGGAGCCGTTCTGGCTGGTCTTCAGGGCGCAGAGCATTAACGCTGACACGACCACACTGGTCATAGCCGCATTCTGACTGCCATGAAGAGGAGTCCAGACAGAGGACTTGATTAATACAAGAGACATGACATGGCACCAAACGCAGATAATGACTCAGATAGCCGTATCTACAGCAACTGAAATGAAGATATCATTTAATAAGGGCAGATAAACTTGTCATGTGACCGAAACTATCAGTTTATTGCAATTCCAATTTGACCCACTGTTCCTACTCTCCACTCTTGTTGACCTCTTGTAATAAAGGCGGCATTACATCTATAGAATATAAATGTATTATATATTGTCATCATATATATATATATAAGTAACCACTCCTTGAGGAGGTGTGGTTTACGGCTACCAATCAGAATCTAGTTTATCTAATCGGACTTTCTATTTATTTAATTGGTCTTATATTAAAGTAAATCAGGTGTGCTGCTGGTGGACCTGACAGGTTACTGAGAAATCAGCAACCAAACCAACGTACCAATAACTTTACTGACAAACAATACATCCAGACTGTGTTCACTATTTTTGCATTTATATTAGTTACAGTAAAATTATACATGTATTTATGTATGTATATATATATATATATATATATATATACACACACACACACACACACACACACACACACACACACACAAGTAGCATGACAGAGTAACAGTGGCAATGCTAGGAGCCATATTTAGCTCACCGGAATACCACAATGACTCAGGTGTTTCAGAGACACAGGGGACACAAAGCATACACACCTCAGACCTGTCAAATGCTAAGGCCTCACACAACAACCGCAGGCATGTTTTCTTACCATGCCACGAATACAGCACACAACTTTTAACCGCTAACACCACAGAAATGCTTCGTCTGCTCCTGCACCACAGTGGAAGCAACACTGAGAGGTGAGAGGTACTTCAGCCGACTGCAGTACATTTCTCAATATACGGGCCTCGACGCAGCCCAGCTGATGTCATGGTACAGAGAGCTGTGCTTCGAAACAAAATATCGTTTAAGGTGTAATCATCTTCGGTGCAGTGTGTAATTTAAGGTTGTCGCCACAATGAGAGCATTGTGGACCATAAATACCAGGCATTTGAAGGATAGCAACAGGTTTTCACTTATTTCCACTGATATACGTGTGTCATGGCCCAGGTGTCCATGATATCTGAGGCACTGGGGCATTATTGGTGAATAACATGACAGTAAAACATACTGAGAAATGGTGCTTTATAGAGACATGACTCAAATGTGTTACTGGGGTGCACAAGAAGGAAAACGAGGCATTAAGAAAATTCTTCACTGAAGAAGTCAAAGATAGTAGTTGATGTAATATATTTATATGAGTACCCAATGGCTGTATTTATGTTACAATCATGTACATCCAAAGCATTTTTAATAAAGATGTTAGGTAAAATATGTCATTTTTTGCATTTATTTATAGTGTATATTTTTATGTGTCAGTGTTTAGAAAATTTCAGATTACAATTATTCTTATTATTATATGCAATATAGCAAGAATAATAGCAAGAGAAATAATTTTACGTCACTATAAGCTACTACTACTACTAATAACAATCGGAAATAATAATTATATTATTATTATTGTTACTACTACTACTACTACTACTAATAATAATAATACTACAAAATATAAAGCACATTATTATTGTTGTTATTATTATTAGTTAGTAGTATTTTGTAGCACTGTTGTAGTTATTATATTTACAACACTAAAATAAATCGCTATTAATATTTTTATTAGTAGTAGTATTATTGGTAGTAGTAATATAGTATAGTAGTAGCATTGTCATTGTTGGTATTATTATTATTACTATTGTTATTTACAGTATTGACGTTAGTAGTATTTTGTAGCATTATTATAGTTATTATTATATTTACAAAAATAAAAAATATAATAATTATTATTAATAGTATTATCGTCAGTGGTAGAAGCATTTGCAATGTTGGTATTTATTATTATTATTATTATTATTACAACTATTATTGTTGACGTTATTAGTATTTGTAGTATTGTTATAGTCATTATAATATTTACAATAATAAAAAAGTATTATTATTGTTATTATTATTATTATTATCAGTATTATCGTCAATAGTAGCAGTACTGTTTTGTATTATTATTATTATTATTATTATTATTATTATTACATGATTGAACCTCATGCTTATAAACACAAACAAGAGCAGCTAAACCAGAACCATCCTCCATATCTGATCCCACTGCTACGCCACACACAGTGGTTTCTGCACAGTCTCTCTAACCCTGCTGTTCACAGCTCCCGTGGCACAAAGCTAAGCGTGTTCAGCTCTTACGGAGCTCCCCTGTGTTGTAGACCAACCCGCCTTGGCTCTAGTGAAGGCCTTGGCCCTGCAGCTCTCTCACCGTGGGCTTCACGTCCTCGAACACTGACGAGTCTTCCGCCGCGTCCGTGCCGGAGAGCCGCACGGGCTTCAGCTGGGTGAAAACGGCTCTCTCCTCAGTGCTGGAGGTGCTCACGGCCACTCCTATACTCGCCATGTTGATGAAAAAGCGTCGTTTTCTGAAGCGCTCGTCCTCCTTTCTGAGCTGCTCTCGCGCATACAAACGTGGAGGAGAAGAACACCGTGTGCTGGTAAATCCGTGTGCGGGGGATCCGTACATCCACTGTGTTTCTTCTGTCACTCAGGTACGCTCACCTGTACAGAAGTACATCACCCTAGGCCAATAGAAAGTGAACGGAGAAGCAGGTAACCAATCGAATGTAGGAGCACAGGATCTGTGCGCTGTGGGTGTGGCTCACCTGGGCACCGTGAAGCTGGAGGCGGAACTTTAGTCTGTAAATCTGGGCAGTTTTATTGCAGCTGGACGATTTTTGTCTGGTGTATTATTTGATAATATGCTTAATAATAATTTAATAACGTCTCGTTTTGACACATTTGGCTGAAAGCTTCAATATTGGTGCTTTTAATAATGATAAAACGTGAAGTAATGCTAGAAGCTGATTCCAGATGTTAATAGAAAAGACTTTAATGAAGCAGTTAATTAAATTGTACTGTTTTTTTGAAAGCTGAACCGACAAACAGTTTATTTTTCAGTGTAGGGATTACCTACACCCTATATTTTTTACTTATAGGCCTATCTAACAACACAATCCATTCCTTTGATTGACAGCTCCATCAATGCTGTCCTGCATACAGTGTTAAGATAGATCCAACCTGCATGAACATCGCTGTGTTTGCCTTGCAGACAATGTTCTCATGGGCTAAAGGACAGGTTAGGCTCTGTTTGTTCTCAAACAGCACCGCTTCATTACCCAGCCTGCCTCTGAGGTTGACTGACATTTTTGTGACTTGCTGTTGGTAAATCACATCCAGCTTTGTGCAGGTTCTCTGGCTGTCCTCCAGAGCGCCGGTGGAGACAGGAGAAGAACCGACATGCCTTAGAGAGACGAGGATGGAGAAACCTTCTATTGAGGCCTAGAGTTGATTTGTGAAGCAACACATATGGTCATCATAGGGAGCACACACACACACAGAGATACTGAGCTCGGTCATCATAACGTCATGTCAGCACATGCTCTGTCAGATGTTCTCCACAGCAGACTCATTTTTCCGTAACCGGAACCCCTTACAGTCTGCTCGTCTGAACACATCTACTAAGCATTGCGAACCTAGGAGACGGTATTAGCTCTGAGATGTGTTACGTCATTATCATATGGATCCAACCTCACAAACGATCTCAGAATCCAGATGAAGCAACCGACTGAGCTCTGTTTTGATGACTGTGCCCGTGACATGTTTGAAGCTGCATGGAAGCAGGCATGGAATTTAAATTGCGGAGAATCATCTGGTTTGTGTTCTCAGAGATGAAGATTTCTTTGCACAAACTCCGCTTTAGGTTCCAAGGTAAACCTGGGTGATGTACATTTCGTGCCGGTTACGCCGGGAATTCTGTTTTGACTGCGCAAACAATATCTTGGGCTAAATCAGTACACTCCACCAGACTGACACTGAAGTGCTTGTCAAACCAAACCAACCAGTTCTTTTAGGACTCCTTGATCAGTTTAGAGCGACAGGTTCCACATTTCTGTTTTTTTCCACAAATTCCCTCCAAAACAGCCAGAGAGGAACAGCGAAGAGCAGCAATATGGAAAGGGTGGTCAGATGAGCGGAAACTGGATCCTCTGCATTCCTGTCTTTGTGACAGAACACAGTGACCAGAGGGCAGGATTAAAACAGATGTTGGCACTGCAGGTGCGATACCAACCTGTTCAGGGCAGATAAGGTGAAAACATCTTCCACCTTCTACGATCTAAGGTCAGAGAAGGTCGCAGCACCTGTGTTGACATCAGGGCATTGCCGCTCGCTCAAGTTTCACCTTTTGTTTATAAGTTCAGCCTGGACTGATAGCTAATTTTTGTCCGCATGCTTGCATCTTTTTGAAACACACTTATAGGAAACAGTTATTGCTGATGATAGACTGTAAAAAATGGTATCTAAAAAAAAAAAGACTGGTATAACAGGCAATTCAACGAGACATGGTTTCCTGGAAGCATCTCAGCACAATGATGCTTCTTAAATGTTGGAGTTAGCACCATCACCGTTGAACACTCTCCCAGCCAGTTAAGATGATCCTAAGGCTGTTCTCACATCTAGTTTGTGTGCTAAGGTCCACACCAGAGTCTGGCTTTTGGATCTGACGTTGTATCTTTTTCATTAGCGCCAATCGGTTTCACACAGCAACTGCTGAAGTGTACTCTCTGATTGGCTTGGGAATGTGCTGGGAATGTAAGCACTCTGCTACCTTCACCACCCTACCACTGGTAGTCTACAGTCCAGATGTCCATACAGTACATTATTGATAAATGGATAAATGGATTATCTGTGTTGCATTAATATATGTATAATAAATACTTAACATATACACCAATCAGCCATTACATTAATACCACCTGCCTGAGGGAGTTTTTCCATGCCACTGTTGCCACTAGCTTGCTCAAAAGCGGCTCGGACCCGGATCTCTGTAAAGCTGCTTTGTGACAACGTTTAAAAATATGAATATGAATTCAATTGAACCTGCGCATTTGAGGCATGGACTCCACAAGACCTCTGAAGGTGTCCTGTGGTGTCTGGAACACTAAGCTAAACCTTGCATGAATGGCCAGGACCACTGCATCCACTGCATACCCTGCAAGACCTGCCTGATGTTCTGGAGATGTCCTGACCCAGTCGTCTTGCCTTCATGATTTGACCCTTGTCAAAGTGGCGTAGTGGCAAAGTGGAGTATTTTTCCTGCTCTCAACACATCACTTTCAAGAACTGACTGTTTACTTCCACTACCATTATCCCTTTCCCTACCAGATACCACTGGAGACGAAGATAATCAGTGTGTGGTGTGATTTTTAGTGGTCCTTGGTTCAGTTGTTGGTGTGCAGCTGAATACGAGGAGAGTGTTCACAGCTGTTAAAATGGACTGAAATGAAGGAAAAGTTAGTTTGGTCCACACCAAACAAAGGAGTATGTAGTTGATAGAGGTCAGTATTTGTGTGACTTCGGTTGAGGCAAAAGAAAAAAAAAAAAAAAAGGCCATGTTTTAGACATTGATTACATTTTATAGCATAGCTTTGTTTTTAGCACTGCAACAAGGACATTCATTGCCAAGTCACATTGGATAGTCCTCTCAGTGTCCTCTCAGGGTCTTCTCTGTGTCCTCATAGCTGAAGAGAAGCTAGCTGAAGAGAAGCTAGCTAAAGAGTGCTCTGACCTAGCATGGATATCCGGTTGCTTTCCAGCTTTGGCTTACTTTTGTGGTACTTTTCAGTACCCCTTGTGTGTTTTTAGCTCTAGTTTGAGGTAATCCAGTTGGCTAGTGTTAGCTTTTAGCCTAGCACAGACACCTGCTGGCTTCCTCAGCTACAGCCTCCTCATGATATCTTTTGATGTGTGCACATATCATCCTACACATTTTGCCAAATATTAAGCGCTGACATCAAAACAAAACATAAAAAAGTCTGATACAATCAAATGCAGCTGAGAAGAGCTGTTAATATGTGAATCAGATGTAAACGTATAAGCACAGAACTCTCTATGTAACTGTACTGGCACTGTGTATTTAATCATTACACGTCTAAATGATATAACATAACTTGTTGCTCCTCCTTACTGATTCATCTTAAAAACAGTTTGGACTCGGGAGGTAAAAAGCGAGTAAGAAGAAGGGACGTGCGAGGGGAGAAGGGGCAGGGCTAGTTGACAGAAGAGCCGGTGGATGTGCTCTAACCACTGTAATTAAAAGCAAAATGGCGGCAGTCGGACTACAGCCTGGAGGCTTCTTACTTCAAAGTGAGAAGCGCGGCTTACTCAAGTTTCATGCGCCTTTCACTTGCTCAAACATCCAAGCACGAATTTCCACACGCTTCCTTTCGATGACATCAACTCTAACATCCACAGGCATCCACTGTGCTTCACCTCTAGCCCTGATATTTCCCATACATTGTGAGATGTCTTAATAACTGATTCACTAAAACAGAATTCCTTCAGACTGACGTGTGGCTAAAGTTTAGCTTACACTGAAACTGATTCAGCACTCTTTCTAAGTATCAGCAGAGCAGAGTGAATATGCAAACTTGCGGCTGCACTATTAGAAGTAAGGGTTGTTTTTTGGGCTTTTTTAAATGACACATTAGAAGCAACACGTTCAAGTTTCCCAAAGAACCCTTTCAGTGTACGGTTCCTGTTAAACATTTGTGGAATAATTGAAAGTGAATGAAGTTCATTGTGTCAGGAAACCAAATGCCAAAGCAAGTGGCACTTCTTTTAAACATACATATCCAGACCTGTTGTGATTGTATTTTTTGCCGTTAGCATCTGGGATTTGGAGGTCTGAGAGTGTTCTGCTATAAGCTACAAGGCCAAATCCCTCTTTGCTGAACAGAGATAGGATCTGGGGAACAGGCAGGAGATGAGGTGGTGGTGGATTTGGAAGGCATGGAAGGTTGAGATGGAAATGTATAGGACTTTAGATTGGAGGGAGGAGAAATGTCAGAAATGGTCCTCCTCCCAAACATCAGTTATTTTATAACTCATTTTTGAAGTAGGGTCATAGCAGAACAGCAGGGAAATGGCTTTGTGGAGTTCTGAATTCATTATTCCATCAATAAGCTTAAGCTTAACATCACCAAAACAGCCCTTTGGCCAATTGTTCGACTTCTGTGTTTTACCTTAGTCTTAGTGCAGTCTTCTTGGCATTCTAGGAAGTTTACTTCACAAAGAGTCTGCTAAACTTTTTGTGTTTATTGATGGAGTTTTTTGATGAAGAGTGTAAACATCAAATTATGTCACCTCTTCAGTCCATAAAAGGAAACTAAGGGCATTTTCAAACCTGCACTTTTTAACTTGGTTAGTCAGGCCTTGATTCGATTCGTGGTTTGATTCATTTGGGTTGTAAAGTACATACAGGAACACAAATACAAGGTCCCGCCCCAGGCAGATCTGACCAATAAGCAGAGAGAATGTGCTATTGTGATTTGTTGTGAGCTTGAATTTTTCCCTGTGTGAATTTGAATCAAACCAAAGGGGAAACGCTCTTCACCTAAGCACCCTAAGCTACAGAGTTATGAACTCAAACAGCGTATACATTAATTGAATACATGAATTAGCATAATTTTGTGATGTCACAAAAACCAAGGTATTTGCATACATCCACTATGCAATCGCACCCATTTGCCCTGACATCATAAGAGTGCTTAGTGTTTTGCTTAGACTGCTTTAAGAAAGAATCATAATACAATGGCAGAATTGCAATCAGAATTTACATATATATTTTACATATTACAGATTTGCATATATAGTCACAGAATTCCACTAATTTACATATATCAGAAATATATCCTAAAGACGCAGGAACAAATGCAGCCTGTTTATTTCTCAGGTATATAGAGAGTTTAAAAATGGTCATGTAAAAAAGCATTACAACTGTTTGTGGTAAAGGAACCCAGTGGACATCAGGACAAATGACAGCTTATGTAAGAAAAATGTAAGATACTGGCCCTTTGTCAGTGTCTAAACACACTCTGGTGGCACTGTATATCCAATGTGCTCTAATTACTGCCTAATCTTATCACCTGTGCTTAAGCTGGGGGTGTGGCCTAACGACAATTGTAGGCAGGCTGCATAAACACTTAATGCCCTGGGGTTAGACAGGATGTGTCCTGTCAACTGTTGGCTACCTGACCACCTGTTTGTATGTTATGTTTCTTAACACCAAAAAGAGTGTAGTTTGTGATAGTTCTGAGAATGAGGCTCAGTGACAGTTGGTCTTCAGAGGTGAGGTCCCTTGAGGTCACAAATTAAACTCCTGTGTCTTTGAAGGCACAAATGCTGCCTTGGAAACCTGCTTTCAAGCACATAACTGCACAGCAAATGCAACCAGTCAGCCAAAAAGTCATTATTTTCAAAGAAGGTCTATAGATAGCATTGGATTCTAAAAGTAGATTTCTCAACAGATAGAGGCCACTTCAGGTGCCGACAAGATATTGTCAAGTAACCTGGTTTCAGACATCATGCGCTGGAATGCTCTTCTTGGGAAAGAGTTTATTCATGCCTGATTCACTAAGCATAGTTCCACTGTACCAGGAGCTTGCAGGGCAGAGCATGTGTGCTTGTGTAATAAACAAGGCAGCCTTTGCTTGGCTGGTTTCACATTTGCATAGGGAATTGGTTGATGGACTGCGGTAGGTTTTGAGTATGCGGTTACCCAGGCTTTACCTGAGATTGCTCAGCTGGCCGAGCTCAGGTTTCAGAAGCAACTTGCTTACTCACAATTCTCTGGTTCACGTGTACAGCTGGGACGTACACACTCAAGTGGGAGTTTTAACGTTGCTCTTCGGCCTGGTTATGAGAAATCTCACCTTTTTTTGTCTTTGAATTTGTAATGAACATCCATCATTTCACTGCTGTGAATATAAACACTGAGAAGGCCTGGATACCGTAAACTGATCTTGGCACAACCCATAAGAAAACCTATGTAATAATGGATTAGTTCTCTATATATAACAGAGTTCTTCAACTCCGGACCTTTAGTTCAGTTCCCTCTCCTGGATTTTGCAATCATGACACTAGAAGGCCAATCGGTTTCACTAGTGGTTCCCAATCCTGATCCTGGAGAACCCCTGAGCCCTGCTCCTGGTCCACACCTGGTCCAACTAGTGATCTAAAGTCTTCCAGAGTTAAAGTGCTTGTGATTAAATATGTGTATTTCTGAAAGCGAGGGTTGAGAACCTGTGAGTTACACCAACAGTTTAATTATTCGCCTGTGATTACAAAATCCAGGACTAGAAACTGGATTCAAGGTTCTCAGGCATGGCACAAACCATCCACCCCCAGAGGATTGAAAAACCTCTTTCTCAAAGGCATGACTGACAGCACGGTACAAGGCACAAGCACATTAGAGGAGACAAATCCCGGTCAAGGTCTGTTTCTGATGAAGCTTGAAGAATTCTATGGAGTCTATGAAGCTCACTGCTTGTCCACCAAGAAAAATGGCACTAATATGTAATGAAGCCCAATAAGAGTTCAGATCAGATTCTGATCTTCCAGCTTAGCAACAGGAGTATCTGTCCTCTTAGTACAGCAGAACGGATGATCACAGATCTTATAATCCTCAGTTGGCAGCAAACTCTGTCTTCCTGACATGGAAAAAACTGAGGATTTGAAGGTAAGTGATGTCAAACATCACTTTGTCAAACCCTTATATTGAAGAGGGTATTGTTGAAGATAAAGGATACAGTCACATCCTATAGTACACTGTGGATTTGGGGAAAACTACCTCATCACCCTCATGTTGCTGTTATGCTTATATATATATAAAAAAAAAAAAACATCCCTTGTAAGCATTCCTTTGCAGTTTTCTGCTCCATACGGAAGGGGGATGGGACAAGTTGCCATCATCTTAAATCAACAGGCCTTACAACATCACGCTGATTAACGGTGGCGTAAGGATTCGCTTAAAAGATACAGAAGATGTGATGGAACTTGCAGCCAAAGCTGACAATCCACCACCACCTGCAGGAATAAGATAATAAAGACCAGCTAAGTTTGCTGGGTATCTGTCTAAGCTTCTAAGATTCGATTTTTTCGTAACTATGATTCCACTGAAAATGTTTCATCATCTCTTGTGATTATACTTTAATGTTTAAGGGCTATTTGATGTTTCACAGCTGTGGTAAGTGTAGCGTACGCTCCAACTGTTTATTTTTATACAGCTTGCATTTTGCAGCACTGTACACTGTAGGCTGCAAATGTTTTTACAGAAGATAATTATTGTGTGTTATTGAGTAAACTGCGGACAGTACAGTGTGCATTCTAAAAAGTGCTTGATGCTTCGGAGGTGCCCCGCATTACATCTAACGTTTTCACCATTCTGCTTTTCAAGAAATTGTTTTTATTGTGGGAATCTTCTAACATCTTACAATATCACATCAATACGTTGCTTAGCTCTTACTTGTATGTAGACTAAAAGCTGGTTAAAACCAGCTTAAAATGGCTAAAAAGTCCAGTTGTACCAGAAGCATTTCAGAAGTGAAGATGAAAAACTTTAATTTTAAGTTTTTGATGTAGGCCCCGTCATCAGCCCAGGACTTGGAACATCTGGACCCTCGCAGATCCCGCAGATGCATGGAGGGCAGTGAGGGGAGAGGCCAACAACCCTGGGCAAGCGACTGGGCCCAAAATGGTGGCGGTTGGGTGGAAGGAGGGCAAAGCTGATACATCAGCATCTGAAATAAGCAAAGAGGTGAGTGATTAGCTGTCTGTTAAAGACCAATGAAAGCAGGTGAATGGGGGATATAGCATCAGAGTCCCTTAGCAGAACATTTGCCAAGTTTCATTTCTGAGGCAAAACAAATACTGTGCTAAATAGCTGGGCTGTCAAGGTAAGCAAGTTAAGCTTAGTCTATTATAGAAGTTGCATAAAACTATACACTATATGCAAATGCACATAAATACACAGCTTGTCTAGTCCCTGTATAGAAGTACTACCAATAGAATAGGACTGTGGTGTGGGCTAGAGGGGCAAAAAAACCCTCTCAGCACTGAGCGGTAACTGGAACTGTGTTTTCTGAAATAATGGAGCTCCAGCCAACACTTTTCAGATCAGTTGGGGTTAAGGTGGAGTGGTGCTCATCCAACATCCTGACCTCAATAATGCTCTTGCTGCTGAATACAATCAAATTCTCACAGCAATGCTGCAAAATTGTGTAGAAAGCCTTCCCTGGACCAAACAATGCTGAAGGAACAATGAATGAGCAGGTGTCCCAATATTTTTGTCCATATAGTGTATATCATAGCTGTCATAGAGAAAACTTTATACCTCCAAAAGGGCAACTTTACAGGAGAAGAAAAAAACCTTCATAACGTTCAGTGGAATGTATAAAGATCTGTATGTTGTGTATGTGTATGTGAATTATAGAAATCTTTGATTTCCAAACAGGCCACGGGCAAACAGGCCACGGGCTAAATCGCTCGTCAGACACTGAAACTGCTTCGTCACTAGGTGCTTCCGCTTGGTTTGGTCTAACTCAGCTCTAATGGTTCATGCGATGCATCATGGGTGTGCTTCGTACCTCTTGTTATTAGAAGGGATGACAGATAAGAGACTGAAAGTAAGACATTGGTGTGATTTGTTTTACGCAGAATGTGCTTTTGCATTGAATTTGATCACTTATTAATTTATTGCATTTATTATTTTTCAGAGAGTGCAATAACAGTCACTTCTTCCCTAGCCCAAATTTGCCTAATAGAGGCATTTAATTGTATTATAATTTATTATTGCTTTTCCAAATGATTTTTACAACATACACTATTTGTCCAAATGTTTGTGGACACCCCTTCTAATACATGCATTTAGTTGCATCCATGGCTGACACAGATGTGCAAATGCACACAAACACACAGCTTGTTTAATCCCTAAAGTACAGCCAATTAATAGAACTCTCTGGAGCAGATAAACATGAAATTGATATTGGCACCATGCCTAATGCCAGGTGTGGGCTAGAGGGGTATAAATCATACCCCCAGCACTGAGCTGTGGAGCAGTGGAAATGTGTTCTCTGGAATGATGTATGGTGCTTAATTCAGTTATTTTTGGGATGAGTTGGGCAGTCGGGGATGAGTATGCTTTTCTGCATAGAAGGCTGCACTACTAAAATAGTTCCAGGATAGTACTGAGCAGGTCAGTGTAACATTTATCAGGTCATTTCTCTGACTGCTTGAGGCTAAATTTGAAAATAATAGTTGGATGTAAAACTTGATTTTTTTTTCAATTCGTTCAATAAAAAAAGGTTTAATTTGTTTTTCCAATGTTCTAGTTTTCCATTTCTGCTCCTCATAATCTGAATTTCAGAAAAAATGAAAAAATGAATCTTTACTCGATTTTATGATTTTCCCATTTTTGCATCTTGTAATGAAAGTGGTAGGATTGTACTGTAATCAGATTTGGGGAGAACACCACGTCTGTCTGTAATTGGTCAGTGACTGCCCATCACTGTAGGGGGGGAGGTTAGTGGTGTTACCCACTAGTGCCACACTACCCAGCAAGCTGGTTGGCTCTTTTTGTTGAAGGGCAGGACTTTATCCGTAAACCGTAAATCATTTTAAGAGAGCTCTCATTCATGTTTGATATAAATTCACCCTGCACAGAGAAATAATCCACAATATTTCTGCTTTTAGATTTACAGAAAAGAAAAAGGAACTTTAGTATAGGGTATGTTTTTGTTTGGGTTTGATGGTTTAACACTAATCCACCAGCATAACCAGTTTAATAAGTCTGTAGAAATGGGCCTGTAGAACATCTGTAGCACCTGTCTGCATGTTCAGATTGTGAGGAGCAGAAATAGAAAACCAGAAAATTGGAAAAACCATCATATTAAATGCATTAAATGTCATAGTTTTGAGGTTCAGGCTTGTTAGTGTTGGACATTGAGAAGGCACACATTGGTTTTATATAGTATTTTTCATATTTCATTATTAAAAAAGCTATGTAATATTACAGCTGTTGGACCCATCAGAACAACACATGGATCTAATGTGCCAATCAACAAAACAGCCAGTAGAAAAATGTTTGCACTTGCAGTCAGTTATAGTGAACACCCTGAGTTTCTAATGCTCATATATGATTAATCAAAGCAAATCCAGTAGCACCACAGTCTTCTACCACTTTCTTTTTCCATTTTTGCTATGAAGTTAGCACCGACAAAACGGCATGCGGTCACAATAGACCTGTAAATGAATATCCAAAGCATTGAAAGTAAGTGATGCATTCTGGGGCCAGAGAGCTTGAGCTCACTATGGTTCTGAGAGCCAAATGTTGACTGAGGGAGGGTGTCCTTCAGTCCTGAATAGGCCCTGATTGTTCTCCTCTACTACAGCGCAGCGGTTAAAATGTGTACCTTTCAATAAGTTCAGAATCAGCATTGATCTGAGCAAACCGAGGATTGCTGGCAAATAACTCAACAGAGCTAACCAACCAAGCACACGCCCAGGCTCTCATTGTGCAATGACAGAGCGGGCTGCGTGACAATAAACAGTGAAAAATTGCTCTTTTTCGACGGGTCACTTTTCAAAGCTCATATGTGGAAATGTAATGAAGTGTTCAATAAATCACTAAAGCATTTGCATACTGCTTACATATGCAGAGTACATAATGAGACAGACACAGAGAATCTGTACCACAAAAAAAAATCTTTATTTATTTATTAATTTTTTTAACTGCATTATACTGTTGCCAGACTCAAGCTCTGGACTACGACGTACTATTTTCAGCTATATGTATTCAGAAAAAAAAACACACTTCTATGATAATGCTAATTTCTGCTAGTGCCTCTATGGTAGCACCAGTACTAGGTTAGCATTAAGCTATATGCAATGCCTTGGAACATTTTTTTGGCCAATCCTGATTAAACGCAGACATTTAAAGCTTGTAGAAGACACTGCTGCCACTGTTTTCCATTTCTAACAATTGATCTGATGACGACTCATGTTTGGTCCCACCCACTGGAATCGAAAAATCGGTCTATTTGTCCATTTTAAAGTCAAGTTCACTGTTCGTCAATTATATTATATAGTAAAGGTTATTCTAAGTGAGCCTATTATGATACATTTGTATCCTAGTGGAAGTGGTCTCTTCCAGGATCACAATGCACCCATCCACGGGGCAGAAGGAGGGGTCTCATAATGTGAGAGTATTAAAATTATGTAAATCATGTGCTGTGGCCTTCACAGTCACCAGATTTCAACCCATTTGAACACCTGTGGGCAGCACTTTCTCCAAAAACCATGAAAACACTAACTGTAGGAATATCCTTTGGAAGAACAGTGCTGCATCCATCCAGTATAGCAGTTCCTGAGACTGTAGAACAGCCCTGGTGTGGCTGCAGGCAGCTTGTGGTGGCCAGAACCCTAACCAAGATACGTATATATATGCTCCAACAAGTGTAACCCACCGATCCCCAATCACACACACACGCAAACACCGCCACAAACATTTGCAATGATGTTAATGTCATGCATTCTTTCACATTATCCAGTTCAGTGGAATGAAGCCAGGCATACCCAATGACACTTCAATTTTATTGGCATCATGGTGACAGGAAGACGCTGACTAATAGACTTTATTGCCAAGCTCTATGGTGCCTCATTAGGACCGTGGGTGGATCTGAAAGATTGCCACAGAGATCTTAACATTGGCACAGTACACTTGTAGACGCTGGTCTATATCAAATGCGTGCGCTTAACTGTGATACCTAATGTTACTGATGTCACTGTGGTTTGTGCTCCAGTGTCTTAAGCAACATTCAAGCTAGCCCTTAGGCTAACTCTCAAACCCTTAAGTGATCTTCCTGACCTTCTCTGAACTCCATGGAGATGAGCGTTGTCTCAAGTTCTGTACGTTGCTCTTTTTTCATGAAAAGACCCACCTGGTTAAACAAGATCAGGAAAGCATAATAGAAGGGATTCCAAACAGGGATCAATTCAGACCGCACAAATACAATGCAAACAATAAAGGTACAGTGTGCCAAGGCTTCAGTTGGAAATATAAGTCCGGCTCTTTATTTTTAAGCTATTCTCTGCTGTGACCCTGAATGGTTGATCTTTTGTCATGAGGGGGGTGAAATGTTTCAAATCGAGTTAAAAAAAGTATTTTCTTACATTGCACTCTTTTTAGCCACTAAATACTTACATTTCATATCAATATAATAGGTTATATAGTGTAAAATATGTTTGTCCTCTCATTGGATGAAGATTGGAAGATTTGAACATGGGTCAACTTGCCCTGGCTGATATTAGAGCACTGTGGTTCATTGAGAGTGGTGTACTATAGGACACTCTTCCGTTGGTCCAGTCAGTTGAGCAAATTTCCACATTTACATATGTACTGCTTTGATATCACAGTCACCAAGGTGGAAAAAAGATTGCAAAATCTACCAGTAAGTGTTCATAAAGTACCAGCAATCCAAGATCACTTGTTTAAAAAGTAACAAAGCACACAAACCAGCCTGTAAGTTCTCATTAGGGATGGGGTGAGTCAGAACATGAGTAAGTACAGTGCAGGAAATAAAAGGGTTAAAAGGAAACACCTGGCATATTTGCGTATTGCGCTAGTGCAATTGTATGTGCGTAGGTAAAAGGATCCAGATATCCAGCAGGATGTGGCCTGTACCTTTAAGAGGGGGAGTTAGACGGCTTCATGCACAGGACTCCAGTGGGAAGTGACCATATTTGGCTGAAGGAAGTTCTGGAATTCCTTCAGTGTTGAGACAGAGGAATGACGTCACAGTGCAATAGGGGTCAGAGGACATCAAGTTTAGTGATTACTGCGATTCGTCTATATAGCACGCAAGATTACCTTGCTCGCTGCCTGCGCGCCCACGTCCAGCACACCTGCCTGTCTAGCAGCGATAAGCTATTTTATGGGCAAAAGTGTGAGGAAATGTTAGCATTTCCCTTAAAGTGGAGTAAAACACATGTAAAGTACAATAGCGGACGTTTAAACACACGCAAATGCAACAGGGACGTGATTAGTATCACTGACATGATAAACATTAAGCAATTGCTAATTTAAAATAGCTAATTAAATAATGACTAATAGTGGTAACTGATGTAACAGGCAGGGCCAGCACTGTTCACAGAGGACCTTTCACCTTACTGCATGTCATCTGGTGGGCGACACCTGAACATGTCGTATATCTGTCATGTTTGCAGAAGTTTCTTTAGATAGTCTCCAACAGTGCTGTTAACGTGGTGACCACCTGGCAGGTACACTAGGAACATTTTTATGGCCCGTCCCCAAGAGAACACAAAACCAATAGATTAACCCCTAAGATGTCTGGAGCCATTGTTGTCAGCATGTTAAAGAATTTAGTTGTAATTATACAGTATTTAATTTTTTTTCATATTTTCATAACATAATACATTTGTTTTGGTCAATGTGTGTTTCGATGATACGTCTCTACACCCTAATGATATGAAATAATTTGTAGGAAACAATTAAGATAAGAAATGGTAAATGCTTCCAGAGTGAGTTGTATACAATTGCATAACAACTAAGAAAGCTTTAAAACGCTGAGAATTTATAACAGCATTTATAACAACAAATTTAAAATGTGAAATGATATCATAAATTGAAATGCATATCGTATTAAGAAATTAGTATGATTAGATAATTGCAGAATTCATTTAGCATTCCATCTCTACTTGGAGTTTGTATGAGGTTTCTCCACAAGACATAGTCAGCATTAACTATGTTGTACTGCAGTAGTTCTTCTGTGGACAGGTTGGCCTGTGTGTTCCCCATACACATAAATGAGTCTTGGGTGCCCATATCCCTGTTGCTGGATTACCAGTTGCCCTTCTTTCGACCACTACATTCTGGGGACACCCCAGAAGACTTGCCTCTTTGGAGATGCTTGGACTGAGTCAACTAGCCATCCCAATTGGGCCCTTGTTAAAGTATCTCAAATTCTTAAATTTCTTTCACTTTTAGACATAATTGAATCTGGCAGTTGTTCTTTTTCTATGAAAAGTTTAATTTGTCATTTTAGATTTTTTTTTGTATGACAGAAAAAAAAGAAAAATAAATTAAGTGACTGCAAACTTTTGAAGTGCAGTGTACGTTCTACATCCAGTCCGAACTTCTCACTTCTTTACATTTCTTTTCATGTTAACAAAAAGGAAAATGTCACAGTTCAAGAATGTGCTCAAATCAATATCTTTTCATCCAGTATTTTCTTATGAACACAGATGTTGTAGCGTTGCATAAAATCAGCACTTTTATTATCTGCTGAGAAACTGCATACAAAATTTCAACGTCTAGTAGTATACAATGTTTTTATCGCATATGTTAGTGATAATCTGAGGACTAATATAAAATACATGATTACTCTTCAGATCAAATACACACATTTGTAACAACAATCTGCAAACAGGCTAACACATGCAGTTCATATAAATGGGTGGGTCACTAGGAGGGACATTGCTAGTAAGGGTCCTGGTGGTGCTGCATCTATACTTGCTTTGTAATTGTGCTTGTGTAATTTCTGAATTTTTGGGTACCAACACAATTACTGTTGAAGTTAATGGCTAACTACACACATTGGTTGCTGCATTAGTAACTTGTAGAACTCTATTGTCGGTGTGTCATCTATCTACTAGTCATGACTTTGTTCAGGCATGCTCCAGTTGATGGCAAAACTTCACTGAAAACTGTAGCCTCTGAGTTTACTTTAATTAAATAATTTCAAAAGACTTTTTTAATGACATTAACCAATTTATTACAGGTTGAGTATACTAATTGTTTTGAACAAAACAAACAGTTAGCTAATTTAGGCATTGTCAGCGGTTCACTCTCTCCCCCTGCTCAGATATAGCTGGGATTTCACTCTATCCTCAAGTAACACTTTTATGCTGGACGTCTGCGTTTCAGCTTGTTACACTGGTAAGGCAAAAGCAATGTACTTTGTAGAACGCTGCCTCTTTATCAGCTCCAGATTAAGACTGTGGCAGGACGTTTGCAGGAAACAAGCTACTCTCTACCTACCCTACCAGGCCTAATTACCTTCAGCACACTGGGGCTGTACCACTTTCGTAGAGTTCAACCGACTTAATCCCTGGATTCCAGTCCAGTTTACAGTTTCTCACAGCATTCTTGACCAACATACGTTTCTGTTTCAGACTGAAAGTTGATCTTATCAAACAGCATAACCAGCATGGCAAAGCTGGTCATCCAGCATCACCAGCTTGGCAATTTAGCTGATTGACCAGTTTGTTCAAGCTGGTGGACCAGTTTGTTCAAATACAGGGCAATACAGGGCAACCAATCAAAATGTATATCTTATAGTCTTAAAGGTGCAGTAGCGAAAACAGCCTGTTTCATACTAAAGAATAAAGAGAGGCCATGTAAAACATGGCCACCTAAAATTTCACGAAAAATAAAGCATCCAGCATCACCAGCTTGACAATTCAACTGATTGACCAGTTTGTTCTTGCTGTGTTATGCTTGTGCAACAACATTGTCATACTGGTCAACCAGCTTGGTCATTACCAACTTGATAATGCTGGTACTGCTGGAGGACCCACTTGGTCTTGCTAGTTATAATGGTTGACGCAATCAGTCATGCTAGTCATCAAGCTTGGTCAAGTTGATCATGCTAGTAGACTTGCTAAAGCATCAAAACCTAATGAGAACGAACCCTATGTTGGTCAGGAGCTTACCAACATTACCAACTTGAGCCATCCAGGCTTGTAATTATTTAGCAGCACAACCAGCCCAAAACATTACCAGCCCACCAGGAAGTCACTCACCCTAGCACCCCAAGATCCTTACTTAAATTCCATGTGGAGTATTGTGTATACGATATGTGTGAGTACACCAATCCTGTATTGTAGTTTTTTTTGTCCACCCCCTGGGTCTTCTTTTAGCACCTTTAGGTCTCAGAGTGTCAGATTACCTTAAGTTCAGTTTGAGAGCAGTCCCAGGATCGACTCTCCATTGTTACCCAATAAACTAACAAGAATTAGGCTGGGAGATTCCCACAGTCAGAGCTTTAAGAAAAGTCTTTTGTTGGCTCTCTCACCTGCATCCCAGTGCCTCCTACTTAAGCTGAGCAAAAATCCCACTTTTCCTGGTCCAGACTGGCCCTGATTGCACCAGTAGAGAAGAACAATGAATTCATGGTGATAATTCCTATCTATTGCACAAACAGTGTTGACATCTAGATGCAATAAAATGCATCTGTGTGCTCTAGGAGAAATGTCATCATATTCTCTTGAGTCAGGTTTTCAGTGCATCATCCATTCTTAAAGCACATAGTCAGTTGTAACATACAATAGCTGTGGGAGCTAAATAAACAAGTGCTTGAGAATTATTGGCTGGTTTCAAAAGTACTTGCATGACCAGCATGGAAGAATATCTCAGTGACAGTGATGGTCTAGTACACACCGATCATGCTGTAGATACCATGATGTCATCTGAGGAAACGTTAACTAAGTTTCAAACAGTATGAAAGCTTGATTCACTGCTGAGGCAATAATGGATAATTCCATTTCCATTCAGGCGTTCCCTGTTTTGTCACTGGAACCTATTTAAACAATGTCTTTAACACTGGAGACAAACTCAAACTCCACAAAGGTTTGTTTCATTCAGTTCAAACCTCAGCCTCTCATTTGCCTAACACCTTATGTAGTTAACGATGAGTCTACAAAAAGTCCACATTGCAAAAATTGTGTCTTGGTCAACATCTTGAAGGTCGCATGTATTGGAAAACTGAGGTTCTTCGATTTTAATAAATTAAAGGTTTATGAATTGTGCAACCTCAAGACTAAGCTGCAAAATAAACACATTCCTCTGTGCCCATCTATTCATTTAACAGTAGTTCGCCCCACCCCTTAAAGCTGAAGTTATACGTTAAGTTATTCATCCTGGATGGCTTGCAGGTGAGACACAATACAGGACAACCAATCAAAATGTATATCTTATAGTCTTAAAAGCGCAGTAGCAAAAACAGCCCGTTTCATACTAAAGAATAAAGAGAGGCCATGTAAAAATGGCCACCTAAAATTTCAAGAAAAATAAACAGTTTAAACTTTTTAAATCTTATCAATTTAATATTTCTAAGTAGAAGATTTTGGGATGTGTTTTAGATTATTTAGATTATTCAGTGTAATTCTGAGTATTTTAAGCTATTTTATTTTGAAAGATAAAGAGAGGCCATGTAAAAATCTAAGAGCAAATGTTCAGTTTAGGCTCAATTTGATATTATTAGATATTATTTAATATTAATATGAAGTAGGAGGTTTAGCTGAGTATATTGGACAATTATAAGATCAGTGCAATTCTGGGTATACTATCAAGATAATTTGCTTGTTTTATTTTAAGGAATTGTTATGACAATTTCAACAGATAGAACAAACAAAAATTGCATTCCTTTTAGATAATTTAAATTTTTTTTTATATAATTTTAATAATGTTAAAATTAGATTTTAGCCAGATTTTACACTTTTTCCCAAGATTTAATTTTTAGCAGTTAACTGTAAAGCTACATAGTCTCCTTCAACAGGAAAATACAGGTGAAGCAGATGGATGACCAAAAAGGACCTACCAAGGTGACAGAACTCAATGCCAACCCACACAATCTTTCCACAAGCCCACTGAAAACAATGCACAATGCATGACTTTGCCAAAGTGTAAACGTAATTGTACAGAGCAATAGCCCGGCTTTGTTGTGAAGCTAAAGTCTCTCCTTTGTAAGGAGAACTTTTTGTAGGTTTCTGCTCAAAGGGGAAACACACACAGAGTTCTTCTGCTCTGCTATAACCTGCATTTAGCATGGCTTGCTTTTTCAGCACAGATCCAAAAGAACCTATTTCTGTAAAAAAAAAAAAAAGGATTAAAAAGATTAGCTGCCAAAATGGGCTGATTTAAAATCAGTCCAGAAGCTGGATCCAATCTTAAGTCAACTGTGACTTCTGTGGTGTCACTTAACACTGCAGACAATTTCATGCATGCCGTCTATGTTTGGAAGCAAGGTTGCCGAATCGTTATGAATAGCGCAGAGTTACGTAAGCAAAGAAAGCCTCTTACGTCTGTGACTAGAACTACAACCTCATTCCTAGGCTACCCACAGCATTCCTTTGGCTTTTCTAATGTAAATCTTCCTTTAGCTTCATAATGAAAGCTTTATAAACTTTTCTACAGCAGTGGTGGGTGAAATATGTTGCTTAGTTATGTACCGCAACCGTGAGAACGAAGAAGACTAGCTTAACCAATTAAGTAAAGTTTTAAAGAGAAAGTCCACCTAGCCCACGAAATGTCTGCATTGATACTATGTTTGCTGTGGCCTGGTGTGAAATGGTTTATAGTGGTGCCGAACGAAAACAGGGGTCACAATATTTAGAATATAAGTCTAGCCATTTCATTTACTATCCCGAAACACCAATTGGACCAGTATGTCTTCTGAGCTTCATATGCCCTGTTTGTAATGACGTTAAATTGGTGATTAATCTGAAAATCCTGAGGACTATTTTGCCTTATTAATTAACTATTAACTAATAAATGATTTTATATGTTATTTAATATACATTAAATAAAAAATATATTTTTTATACCCTATACATTGGCCTACCTCTCCAACATGCATGGTTAAAAAAATGCTTTCATTTAAAATGTAAACATTTTATTTTATGACAAAACATTACAAATTATGATAAGACTATATCTCAGACATCAGCTGGTAACAGCTTTCTCTGATGTAGCTCCTTTAAGTCCTTATGGCATTAACTCCTTAACGCAGAAAGGTTTATTACACACTAAGGCGTATTACTCAGTAACTGCAGGGACTTCTCTACAAACTGGTGGGGCCATTCTTTGGTAATCTAAGCAATAATACTGTAGACCTGCTGGCGGGTCATAGGCTGTTGAAGGGGTTAAACCCTTCAGATATTGGTTCCTATCACCCCCCACTGTAAATAATTCCGTAAGAGTCTGTACATTTCTCCAGAACAGAGCATTTTACACCAAACCACTTACTTTCTTTCTTCACATCGTGACCATTTAATTATGGTGAATTCTGGCTTATTACACACTAAGGTGTATTACTCAGTAACTGCAGGGACTTCTCTACAAACTGGTGGGGCTATTATTTGGTAATCGAAGCAATAATACCGTAGGCCTGCTGGCGGGTCATAGGCTGTTGAAGGGCTTAAACCCTTCAGATGTTGGTTCCTAAGGTGTATTACTCAGTAACTACATGGACTTCTGTACAAACTGGTGGGGCTATTCTTTGCTAATAGAAGTTTGTAATAACACTTTCTGCCCGTTGGCAGACCATAGGTGTTCTAAAGGGGTTAAAGACCCACTTTTGGTTTTATATGGAGCCGTGTTTGAAAAAGAGAGATGGATGTGTCTATATGTGTGAAGAACCTTTTGCTTTTCAAAAACCCTCACATTGTGTAAAGGTTCTTTACCAGTTTATGTGTCCTTCCTACATAAACTGGTATAGACTGGTACTGGTAAACCATCACAACATGTGTAGGTAACTTCCAAAGCTCTTCATACTCACACATACTGTATCATATAGTTACTAAAATAAATAAATACATGAATGACAGTTCTCTAAGAAGCTTGGATTGAAATGGAACTGTTCTTCTACAGCGTTGAAAAGGTAAAGAAGACTTACTTGACCCCTTTCTTGTAAAGACAGTACAGTTTGTTCTGGACAGTATTTTAATGGTTGTTTATTTGTGTTTTCTTTTTTCTTTTCAGGGCCTACGTTGTTGTTGTAGTAATCATTTTGATCGTTTGTCTGGAACACCGTGTTTCTTTGCTGAGTCGTAAAGAACCCTTTAACTGCCTCTAACGTGACTCCACCTCCCCATGCCCTGAGGCTTTCTGGGAGCCGACTTGCGTCAGGACACTGAGTGTGTGTAAAGAGTGGGGCGGGAGTTGTACTTCATACCTGCGGTTAGAAGCTTTGCGTGTGATTTAAATGTTAGGATGTCCTTTTTTTTGTTGCCTGGGTAACCAGACTAACACAGGTACAATAGCAGCGTGAGTGCAGGAGCTGCTGAACGAGTGGAAAAATAATTTGACAGTAAGGGGAGGGAGGGGGAGGGAAAGGCCTAAACGGCAGTTTAGGGAGTGTGTTTTGGAAGTGCTGGGAAAAAAAAGCATTTTCTGTAACTATGAATTAACTTGCACTCACAGAGAGACAAGCTAGTTTTGTGATGAAGCTAAATGCTAAACGTGTAAGATATGGAAACGAGGCACAGAATCCTCACACTCAAGGTTTCTCAATGTAGATTTTTTTTTTACTGGCTCTTAAAGTTTGTAGACACCTGCTCGGCAAAAGTTTCAAAAGGTATGAATTGGGGAGTTTGATTCTCCATCTAGTCTCCTTCTATAGTCTTCTGGGAAGGCTTTACAAGGAATTTAAGAGAGTTTGGAGCATTGCTGTAAGACCTGATAGCACTTAGCTACACGAGCATTAGTGAAATCAGGTACTGGATGGAGATCCATTACTGCAGACAATGCAGTTCCACTGCTCTACGGCCCAATACTGGAGGACTTAGCAGACTTAGTAGTGTGCATCTGAACACCTGTGTGAGTAATGACTTCACTGTAAGTGTCTGAAATCGCTAATTAGAAAGAGAGTCTGGATCCACAGAGTGTAGATTAGGACATTATCACATGCTGAATGGATTCAAGTGTTTAAATAAATTCCATTACTGCAAAAAGTACTAAAATCTGCTAAAAATATAAGACTGTGTTGATTCTTCTCTTCTCATTTCCTTTCTTCTCTTCTCTTCTCCGTCACACCATCGGTGTGAAGTTACCCTCCATACCGGACCTGCACACGGCCAGAATCAGGAAGCGTGTAGAGAACATCATTTGTGATCCGTCACACCCTGGACATCACCTGTTTCAGTATCTTCCCTCAGGTCGGCGTTTCAGCCAGTTGAGGATCAAGACCTCCAGACTACAGAGAAGCTTCTTTCCACACGCCATCACACTCATGAACAGCTGAACATTACACTACATTCTGAATACAGTCTATTACATACATACATCCTATCCAGATGTTCTCTCACTCTTCTTTCTCTGTACTGCACTTTTATTTATTTGATAGTGTCTCAGAACAATCTGTACTGCCGTCTCAACCAGTGACTCCTCTGTTCTCCATATTTATATCCATTTAATCCAGTCTGCACTGTTCTTTACTGCTGCACTTAGCACTTTACTTTAAATATACAACTCTGCACATGTTAAGTTTACAGGTGTGTCTGTGCGTGTATGTCACTGTGTGTGTGTGTGTGTGTGTGTGTGTGTGTGTGTGTAGGTTGGGTGTGTTTGTTACTTCTGTAATGTCAGTTATCGTCAGCTACTGTAACCAAAAACAAATTCCTTGTATGTGTAAGCATACATTGTCCTCTGATTCTTATTCTGATTCTGATTCTGCTCTTCTCTTCTTTTCTCTCCGTCTCTTCTCTTCTCTTCGCTTCTCTTCTTATCTTCTTCTCTTCTCTTCTCTTTTCTTCTCTTCTCTTCTCTTCTCTTCTCTTCTCTTCTTATTTTCTTCTCTTCTCTTCTTTTCTTTTCTCTTCTCTTCTCTTCTCTTCTTTTCTCTCCCTCTCTTCTCTTCTCATTTCCTTTCTTCTCTTCTCTCTCTCCCTCTCTTCTCTTCTCTTCTCATTTTCTTCTCTTCTCTTCTCTTCTCTTCTCTTCTCTTCTCATTTTCTCCCCTTTCTCTTCTTTTCTCTTCTCTTCTATTCTCTTCTTTTCTCTCCCTCTCTTCTCTTCTCATTTTCTCCTCTTCTCTTCTCTCCTCTTCTCTTCTCTCTCACTCTCTTCTCTTCTCTTCTCCTCTCTTCTCTCTTCTTTTCTCTTCTCTTCTCTTTTCTCTCCCTCTCTTCTCTTCTCTTCTCTTCTCATTTCCTTTCTTCTCTTCTCTTCTTTTCTCATTTTCTTTCGTCTCTTCTCTTCTTTTCTCGTCTCTTCTCTTCTCTCATTTTCTTGTCTCTTCTCTTCTCTTTTACTTATAACAAGCCGCTTTTTGCCAGATGACAGCTGACATATGAGAGCATGGTGCTATTTATGGCACCTTCACCCATCAGCATTACACCGCTCAGGTGTTTTACCTTGTGTGCTGGTGTATCTCGATACGGTAACATCACACTACCCGAGCAACTGCCCAATAAACTCCGCTGCACACAAAGCGCAAGGTAAACCAAGGTGTCAACAACCGTGTGACAGCCAAACAGCGATTACTTTAGCTGTTGATCCTTCTGGAGGTGCGAACACAGTGACGCGGCCAATCAACTGCTCTCCGTGTGGAATTTCAGCTTGCCGCCTTTGTCTCACAGCACGAGCGCTGGGATGCTGTTTCCTCACTTTGCACCCAGGGCTATTGTGGTACCACCATGAGCTAGCAGAGGTGATGAATTATTTCTGTGGCAGCACCTTACGGGTCAGCTTTCTCATGTCTGCAGTGTGAACCAAGGCCCCAAACAAAAGCTTTATCAATGACCATGAACTGTTAAAGACACATTGTCCTCATGAGCTTGTGATTTGAGATGAGGTGGCTTCCACAGGGATTTAAGAGTTGTATTTGGCTTAATAAGCTCTAGATTACCTCTTTCAATACACGGGCATTGGGTCTATTCAGAATTTGAATCATATGGATGCTTGAAGGACTCTTTGCCAAGTTAAAGGCTTCTTCATTGTTGGAAAACAGATAGGGCTCCAAAATGGGTTCCACTCTCATTAGAAGTCAAAGACCTCTTTGCCAGTACTATGTAGAATCTTTTCTGCTGAGAATGTACTTTAGATCCTGAGTTGCACAGGTGGTTAGCTGCACACACACATACACACAGCTCCAGAGAAAAGCACTGCCAATAGAATGGGAGGCTCTGAAGCAGCTGGACATCAGCCTAAGACCACCATGCCCAATACTGAGCATCCTCTACAGCGGTATAAAGCCCCCAGCAAAGTACCGGTGCTTTCAGCATGAATGGAGACCCAGTACATTTGGGATTCATTGCGGTGGCATTTGTGATCCAAAACTAATCATCAAACATCAGTACCTGACCTCATGAATGCTATTGCGTCTGAATACAATCAAATACAAATCAAGGCACTATTTGGTGACATATAAGTCAAATATATCATACATCAGTCAACAGAGGTCACTTGTGTGATCGTTAAGGAGCTCTCAAGGTTACAAATTATGCCCACTGATTTATGAGACTGTAAAATTCCGTAGCATTACACCCAGGTCAAGGGCAGATTACATCATTCCATTACAGTCATTCCACATTTTTGTTTCCACAGTTTGATTCCAAAGAACTTTTCTAAACCTTGTATACAAATACCATAAAACTTCACACTTGAGTTCATAAAGAATTGACTCACAGTTCATTATAAGAGCTTGATTTACTTGTGTTAACCTGTTGTAATAAAGCTAAAGTATCTGTAGAGAATAAGTTCTATTTGGCTACAGCAAAAAGAAAAAGCACAACAATAAGAACAAGTCTTTAAGAGTATCTGTATTAGATGATATTCAGTCATTAACTCTAAGCACATTTTGAAGTCTCACATATATCTAAACAGTTAGCATTAACATGATACTTTAAACATGATGGCTAAACTTTATACACCTTTTTAGAAACAATGGGACTTATTCATCATTTTCCTCTTAAAGCCCATTCCTGCAGTTCCCACAAAGATTTTGACATTCACATGTGGGATTGATTCAATTTCCAAGGACACTGGGATCCATCATTATAAGAACAGAGCAACAAACAATTCTGCTTAAAAACACATCATGAATCTGACATTAGGACTTTCTTTCTCTGGAACAAATTTAAGAAAACTTGATAAAGGATGATATTGATGAATGGGGCCTATTGTTATCTAATGCTTAGTTATCTAAATTTAAACTGTAGAATATAGTCAAGCACATTAGACAGTGCCTACAGACAGTCCTAGCCTTCCTGCCTTCCCAAAACTTGACTTGTACCCCAACCATTACCATCACCTAAATTAAACTTTAACACCCATCTCTTAGCTAGCAGCTAATCCTTTATCAGACTTTTAAACAACAGAGTCGGCCAAAGACATACTCGAATTATGCGGCTGTTTAGGGCCCCAACGCCACCAGGGGGCCCCCAAGAGCACCAATATATCATGATAAAAAATGTAAATTTTAAAAATAACATTGAATAATACAATGAAATGGTATTACACAGGTAAAAACAATTTTTATATTCATGATTATATTTAATGATATTGGTTATGGTACACGCACAGTGTAGCCTATGTAATGATGATGCCAATTGAAAAAATTCCCCAAATGAAAATCTGCTTAGGGCCTCATAAAGTTTTGGGCCGGCCCTCATGTGTGTTGGTTCAAAGAACATGGTTAGAAAAACACAGGTTTGGTTCCTGACTTCTGTGTGAAGTCCAGCTATGCTCGTAAAAATAAATGTGCTACAAATGGTTATCTTGAGCACTGCCATAAAAGAAACACTTTTGGTTTCTTAAAGAAACCAACATTTGAGCCTAAACAGGGTCTTTAAAATGTTCTTCACATCATTAAGCTCTTATAAAAACCTTATCCCCAGTGAGAGAACACATATATGTCCATACATTACAGTCTTACAATATTTAAATTCTAATTTTCCTTTTAAATGTGTATTTCGTGAAGTATTGAAGTATTATCCTATATACTGTACATCCAGTCAGTATGTGTTGAGAGTATTCTGATTTATGAGAGGACACATTGATCCTGTAGAAGCACCTGGTGGGGCCTAGTCAGTGTTTATCCTCTCTTCAGGAAGAACCTGATTAAAAAGTAACTCAGGACGCCTGTCTAGGTTTGGCACAAGGCCTGGCATGAGGGTCTCAGTGACAACCCAATGCTACATTAAATCAATCAGGCCTACAGCAAGAGGAAGCAGTAACCTCCTCTGGTACTAATCACTAAAGCAGGACGGGATACCATTCAAAACAAAACACTGACTGCAAAACAAATAGGTATCTCTTGATCTCATCTCAATTGCATCCACTCCCTGAAAATGCAAATGCTCCACTGGGACCCATATTCTGGCTGTGTTTGTGGCTCTGGGTTCAAAGGGTCTAGATGTCGATATGAAATCTGATAGACTAAAACTACTCTCACAGCTCAGTGCCAACATCTAACCATGGAAAACATCCAATGTTTGGATGTAAGTGCCAAGACGGAGCCACGCAATCAAAACACCTGGTTGGTTAAGGTTCTCCTCACTTATATGTATATATCCATAACAAACATGGTTCTTTACAGAAACAAAAGTGGTACTTCAATGTAATTGCTTAAAGAACCATTAAAAGAACCTTTATTTACAAGAGTGTATTTAACTCTTCAGAATGTCTTGTCCCTGTACCCAATGAGAGAACACACACATTTTCATACTATAAACTTTAGTAGCTTCTTACAATATAGAATTTTGCACTCTTGCCCAGGCAGGAAATTGTATGAACCCTGGTCTGCTGCATGCTACCCACCCACCATGCTAACCACCAAACAAATGGCCGAATGTCATGTTTTTGCCATGTCATGGAAGAACCTGGAAGTTTTTTTTTTAAATGTGATGAATGTGAGGAACCATTAGAACCACATTAATGTGAAAAGGTCTTCCTAACAATTAAAGCCATTTCCTAGAACTTTAGGTCTGAGCCAATAGCTATTCAAGAACCCACTAAAACTGCAACAGTTTTGGCCCCCGACACTCTACACACTCCTTCTGAACCTCTCATGGGTGCATGGTTATGTCACCTCTGCTGCGTGGCAGCGTCTGTCAGTGCAGAGCACTGAGGCTTCATTGTGCCAGAGGGAGTGTGTATGAGCACTGAGAGCGTGTGATGCGTGCAGTCGCTGTTGTCTCTGTGCCAACGTGGAAATCATAGAGGCTTGTTTCAAAAACAGGAAAGACGATCTGTACCAAAGCCATGCGACTACCGGATGGTGGGTATTGAGCGGGCGTTTCATCAGAACGAGGAGACTAAGGAAGGGGGCTAGTGCTGGGTTTGGGTTTTGGATGCACTCTTCTACTGTGCGATTGCAGCCGCTGTCAATTGCATAATAAAGCTTCAGGGCAAAAATGGAAAAAGCAGGTGCCATCTTGGATCTTGAAGTCTACATTTCATCTAAAAACCCTTTCTCTGTCTCATGCGCATGCACCCACACACACACACAAGCACACACACACACACACACACACACACACAATATGTAACAACCCATAGCACTGCCCTAGCATGCTACCCTGTTGTAATACATCTCAGCTGGTATGTAATCAACTCTATCAGTGACAGGTGAAGATAGATGCAAGAAGGCACTGAAATACACTGGCGTGCACATACACAAACACACACACACACACACACACACACACACACACACTTACACTCACACACAGAGATACAGATGTCATGTTAACAAACTCCAAAAGTCTCAGAGTCTAAAGAGTTTACCAGGTCTGCTCAGGTGAATGTCTGAAGACGCTGGCAGGTGAAGTGTCTAAATAAATAATTTCTGGAAACGTGAACCAGCAATTTCATTATAGAACTTATCTATTGCCCAGCATTTCTTTACATCCAGGGCATCCTCTTATCCAAAACTCTTTTCTAACTCCAGATCCAAAATTCCAGACCTAGATAGCAGAATCTAAATAGCCACTTATGTTGTCAGTGATGGTAATGCTGAATATATTCTTGGCCAAACTGACCCATATGACCCACTGGCCAGGTGAAATGTTGGTTGAGCTCAGTTGCAGATTTTGATGGAGAAAGAGTTTTTATTAGCAGAGTTTTTATACAGAGGATTATTGCCCAAGGGCAAGGTCTATAGCATAGCACTTTTGCCCAGACAGGGAACTGAACCCTGGTCTGCTGCATGCTACCTGCCCCCAATGCTAACCACCAAACAAACAGCCAAAGTCATGTTTTGCTGTGTCATAGAAGAACCCATACAGAAGCTCTTTGAAGACTTCTTTTTTATTAGATGTGTGAGTGTGAAGAACCATTAGGGCCATGTGAAAAGGTCCTTCCTACCAAGTAAAGTAATTTACAAGAACTAGAAAGTAAGTAACTGGTAATTTACTTGAAAAGTCTGAGCCTATTTAAGAACCTTAAAAGAACCTACTAAGTTGTGCTGTCATGTCTGGATCTGGTGGACTGGCTTAGCATCATTTCATCATGTCTTTGAGCTGTGTTTCCGCTTTTCCTAGAACTCCTAGAATGTCTGAGGCATGAAGTATTTAGGAATCTTTACAAAACCTTATTGTTAAAATGTTAGAACGCACTAGAGCTTACTGAGTTATGCAGTCATGTCTGGATCGGACAGAATTTCACTGAGTGGATCTAAGTGGTTTGGCTTAGTATAATTTCATCATGTCATTCTTCTGTGATTACTGAAGTTGGTTGGAAAAGATCAAAAATTTAAGTCTAGCACTACACGAAGGAGTATGTTTGGAATAATGTCTTCTGATTAGAACCATTAGAACCATGTTAATGTGTAAAGATCTTCCAACCAATTAATTGCTTTTTCCTAGAACTATACGTCTAAGCCATACATTTTAAAGAAGCTTTTAAAGAACCTAGTGCATATTAAGTTAAGAGTGGACTGGCTCAGTATAATTCCATCATGTCATTCCTCTAGGATTTATGATATTGGTTGGAAAAAACAAGGATTTATTTGCAGCCCAGGTCATGAAGTGAAGTCTAGCACCACATAAAGATGTATTTTGTCTGTATAATGTCTCAATTTAGGCCATGGATGACACCTCGAAACAGTGCTCAAAATAACATAGTTCGAGGATTGCTGGTTTGAATCCCGGGTCATGCTGCCTGCCATCAGTTGCCGGAGCCTGAGAAAGCACAATTGGCCTTGTTTTCACTATGTGAGTAGATAGCTCTCTCTCTCTCCTAACATCGCTTCAACATGATGCTGGCTGGCCCGGGTGTCTGCTCGCCAATGCATCAGAGTTGGGTACCCGGTGTTGGTCATGTGTTGGTTGCCTGGTGATGTTGCATCGGCGGCAGCTCGAAAAAAGAGGCGGTGGCTGGTTGTGCATGTTTTGGAGGAGATGTGATGGGGGAGAGTACTAACACGTGAGTTGAGTAACTGGCTATCAAGAATTGGAGAGTTAAATTACATTAAAAAATTAAGCTGTTGACTACAGATCTTAATAAAGCACACGACTGCACTTGCACTGTAAAGTTGCTGTCATGATTTGTGAGGTAACTCCACATTTGAGTTGTTGCACAATCTAGTCTGATGACAGGCTCAGAAAGCAGTAACGCTTCTTAAGCAACATGTGCCACAGAGATCTATAACACAGATCTGCAACCTAGCCTATGCAAGTGCTGCCCACTGGGAGGCAGCCATTGGCTGTGGCAGAGAAGCTAAGACAATCCCTCGCTCTAATACATAACAGGCTAGACAACATTTTCCTTCCCAATTAGCATGACAGTCTTAGGTGGGGGTCTGTGACCTCAAACATGGTGTCATCCATTCACTGTCCATGCTGACTCAGTCTCTTCTTTTTGCCCAGACACGCTTGCTTTAAGAAACAGCGTGTCAAACATAGTTTGTTACGTAGTGGAAAACTAGAAACTAGTATTTGATCAGGGAGACTCTTTTGTGTTGAAGAGAGTGAGGTAAAAGGCCGTTAACAGCCTAACCCTTATTTGATTGTTGTCTTGGCGACACAAATAACAGACATTCAGTTCAAGTTCAGTCTGTAGAGGAGCTCAGGGCATAAGCTTTTTTTTTTTATTATTTTTTGTAGTAATTATCTAGCACCTGCAGTTTGTGAAGAACTCAGCCCAAAGCACTGTGAGTTTCAAATATATACACCCTTAAAATAAGGGGTTCAAAGACTTTTAAGGTGGTAGTTCTGTGTTGAACCACTGCAACTCAAGGAACCTTTTAAATGCATGCATGGTTCTTTGTCTTGTTCAAAAGAGTATTTAAGTGATGCCATAGAAGGAACACTTTTCCATTTTTGTAATAGAGATAAATGAATGTGAAGAGCCTTTCAAAGGTTCAACGAACCCTAACTCATCTCCATTTTAAAAAGCATGGTTCTTTAGGGAACCAAAAGTGGTTCTTTAATGGCATATCTTGAAGAACAGTTTTCAGTACTGCAGTTTTTCTAAGCACAGCTATGTTGTTTGCTGCATCTACATAAATACCCTATATAGACAAAAGTATTGGGACACCTGCTCATTCACTGTTTCTTCTGAAATTAAGGGTATTAAAAAAGAGCCAGTCCTGCTTTTGCTGAAGTAACTGTCTCTACTGTCCAGGAAAGACTTTGTATTAATTTTTTTAAAAGGGCATTGTGAGGATTTGATGGCATTGGGTGACGAGAGTGTTGCTGAGGTCAGGATGTCATCCTTAACTCCTCAGCTCATCCCAAAAGTATTGGATGGCGCACCACCATTTCAAAGAAAACAGCTCCACTGTTCTACAGCTCAATGCTGGGGGGCTTTATCCTCCTCTAGCCCATGCCTCATTTTAAGCAAAGTGCTAATATGTTCATGTTTATCTGCTCCAGAGAGTCCTACTCTATTGGCAATACTTCTCTACAAGGACACGGACTAGACAGGCTTTGTGTGTACATTTGCAATAGGTGCAACTTTAAGTAGTAGAATGCATTCATTAGAAGGGGTGTCCACAAACATTTGGATGTATAGCACAGGTGTGGCTTTTAGATGTGGCTTTTACTTAATATTAAACAACAACAACAACAAAAAAACACAACAAATATTGCATATATGATACAAAAAGAGTCTTCGGAGTGAATCTTGGGAAATTTCTGTTTACTGTCAGTATTCAGTGATGGCACTGCTAAGGGAATTTGAGGAGATGATGCGTGCAGAAGGGATGCATTGACCTTACCTCAAGTGTGTACACAACTCCGGTTTGTTTAGTTGTCTGGCAATGTTTGTGTTGATATGGTTGATTTTATACATGTGGAAACAATGGACACATTGGAATGAAGTATATTCGGTGCTCTTGTGGGACTTTTGCATGCAATTTTCCATTAATCCAGAATCACCTCAGGATTGCTTCCCTTTCTTTCGTTTGTGTGTCTTATTTTCTCACTGCTTAAGTCAGATGCTGTGCAAACTCCAGAAGTGCAAACTGACAGAAGAGCACTAGACCTACTCCTCAGACATGAGATGAAGAGGAAAGATAGATCTTGATAACCTGCTGTCAGTGGGTGTTTGTCTTATCCACTGATCTGACACCTTCTTTCTTTCACTTTTATTGTAGCTCACGCTGAAGTTTCTCTGTTATTCCTAATAACCGGTTATGGTAAGCCTTCGAGAAGAATAGCATGTGGAGCAACATTCTGACTAGGCGAGAGAGCACCCTCTGGTGTACAGCTGAGACGTTAGCATGGTGCTACCGAGGCCTTTTGTGGGACAACTCCAGGACATTTCATGATCGTAGAAATAAGTGGATGGATCTTTAGAAGAACTATTGTTGTGGGTGTAAAAAAACTCATTATTTCTTATCTTACACTCTTTTAAAGGGGGTACTTCAAGGTCTCTTTAATATAGACAATGGTTCTGCATAAAACCATGACTTTTTTTAAATATAGCATTAAAATAGGTTTCCACTATTGCTATGAGTCTAATAACACCTTCTCAGGACCCTTTTTTGCTAAGCGTTCTTCAAAGATTAAAGGAAACTGCTATATATTGAACTCTCCAATAAATCTCAGTGAAATGGTTCTCGTCCATAATGGATAACCTCTTCAACATGTCTCTTTAAAGAACCTTTTAAAAGAATGGTTCCACTATTGTTCCACCAAAAAGAGTTGCTCTTAAAATTGCTGCGAGTGAAAGAATGGTTTCCAACACGTCTTCTTGCAAAATCTTCTTGCAGATTTAGGATGCAGCCCTAATCCACCCCACCTGATCCACCTAAACTAATGACTGCTTTCAGAAGTTCTTGATTGGCTGAATAAGGTGTGTTCGGTTTGAGTTGTAGTTTGAACCTGCAGGAGTGTAGCTCTCCAGGAGGAGGGTTAAAGATCACTGATTACCACTCTAGAAAATTAGCTTTAATAAAGACAGTGGCTATGTGTAGAAGCGTGAATATTCAAGAGAGTGTTTTAGGATTTTTTCTGGTGTCAAATAGAACATTAGTTAAGCCGGTCTGAAACTTTAAAGTGTTAGCAGTGTAAACTGTAACGAGGCTGACATGAACCACCTGGAGAGAGTGTTACTGACTGCATTCAGCTGCTGCCAAGGAATTCAGTGTCGTCAAGGGAAACCATTCACCTCCTCCTGACACATGAATCATTTCCCAATCGGTAGAAATACGTGGCCAGTTCCAACAGGTTCTGCCAGCACTGCATAAAGAAAAGGCACATAGCGTCAGTCTCTAGCAGATGTGGATGGGGTAGACTTTTGCAGTCACTGGCACAGAATCACCCTCATCGATAAGAATCAGAATGAGCTTTTATGGGCCAAGTGAGATGTCGTACAAAATTTGTCTTGGCTGTAACTCAAATTAAATAAATAAGTGATTAAACACTCATCCTATTACTGAGTAGAGACTCCCTTTGCTCTCAAAACAGCCTCAATTCTGATTCTGAAACATTCCTTTGAGGTTCTGGTTCCTGCTGAATTTTCAGGACTTCATTTCCTGTTCCACCAGATCCCAAATATATCCTATTGGATTCAGATCCAGTGACTGGGAAGGCCACTGGAGAACACTGAACCTCTTGATATCATGTTTAATATAACCAGTTGGAGATGACTTTTACTTTGTGACATGGTGCATTATCGTGCTGGAAGTAGCCATCAGGTAGATTATGGCCATAAAGGGATACTCATAGTCATCAACAGAACTGAATTGGACTATTAAATTCAAGTAATTGGTATTGACTGGCTCAAAACATGCCAGGAACACTTCTCCCACACCACTCCACCACCTCCACCAGACTGGACTGTTGGCACAAGGCAGGTCGAGCTGGTTTGAGGTTTAAGCTTGGTGCCAGACTCTGTCATCTGTGTGTCTTAGCTAAAATCGAGATTCATCAGACCAGTCTACGTTTTTCTAGTCTTTAACTGTCCAGTTTGGGTGAGCCTGTGTCCATCCTCAGCTTTCTGTTCTGAAAAAATGTCAAAGTTGAGCATACTCTAGAGCTTGGTTATGACTCATCACACAATGAAATACTAAATGGAAAGGGATGAGCTACTCACGCCTAGAAAAATTAGAAAACAAATAGCACAGATAGCGATATCAGTTTCACATCAATGGCAGCAGGAGAACTTGTGTGTGTGTGTGTGTGATGGCCAATCAAAGATCACCACAGGTCACTTCCTATTCTTTCCTAAAACAGATTTGTATGTTAATATTTTTTTCACCAACCCGCCCTATTAAGATTAGTATATAGTCTATACACACTATACCTACATATTATAGTATTAGTGTGCAGTACGTAATTGGGATGCAGGGGATGTGTACATAAATAAGAATACAGTGAAATTGTGATTTCACCCTTTATTAACATATATTTAAAGATCAGATTAGTTTGCAATACAAATCATATAAAAGTATTTTTTTTCAATCAGGCATATCTGATGACTTTTAGGAGGGCTGAATTAATTTGCAAGGTATTGTGCATCATCGCTGTACCAACAAAACTGACAGGGATAAATGATTAAAACTCCAAGACGGTCGTTTTACAGGGATGTAAAGAAATGTAACAAGACTTTGTTCAAGTTATTTTGGACCATTTCTATTGATTTTATAAAATTGGCACACAATATAATGAAAAAGACTGTCTGAAAAAGATCTGAAAAAGACAAGAGAACGTTTTTGAATGGACAGTAACAATATACAAAACACTGAAAGTGGATTGTTAGGGGGTCTAGTGGACTGTGTAGATGGGTATGCTTGCAGATAATAATACTGCTGTCTGACTCTGTTTTTCAATTCACACCCATCCAGTGTCTTTTGTAAGTAATATAAGCATTCAGATTATATCAAATTGTACATTTAAACTGCTTTAAACCAAAGCAATATACATTTTTTAAAATATACTATTAAATATAGAGTATGTAGTGTGTGTAAAACATGGTAAAGTATACGTATAGTATAAGTTAATGTGTGTATATTCTGTATTTCTATTTTGTAAACATTTGTGTTCTTCTTTACTACCATGAGGGACGATGCATAAGATTTTTCACTCACCTTAACTGTGTAATGTGCCGTTAAAATAAATGTGATTTGGTTTGATTTAAATGAAGTGCAAGCTTTGACCAACTCTATCATGTTTTATAAGGAAGAAGTGACTAAGGAGAAATGCCACTGTTGGCAGATTCTGACAGTCAGAGGAAAGGAATTTATGTTTGAAAGCAGCCAAAAAAAAAGCATTTTGTTGTTTCTAAGAAACAGAGCATGAGGGTCAATGATACTGGAACAGGAAGTGACATAAAACTGCATAGACTGAAGCTGATAGGACAGACACCAGAAACCATGGGTTGCGTAAATGATCATTCAGAAGGAAATGAATAATGGGAATGATTTGTGAGGTGAGCGGTCCTCGAGGCTTGGTTGCCATTATACGCATATGTGTGCATGCACACACTCTCTCTCCCACACACACAGACACACACACACACACGCAAATATTGAATAACTGATGTTCCAATCTGTTAGTCAGGTAATTTTGAAAAATCTGCTGTCACTTCCCATACATCAGTAGACAGAAAAAGAGAGAGACAGGGAGAGAGACAAGCAGCGAGTGCATTACTGGCTAAAACCATACTAGAATGTGGTAAAAATTATAATATGTCGCATACGTTATTACCTATAGTAAGTACCTATCTGTAATTATAATGTTTTGTGTGTTACATGTATGTAATAATATGTTTCATGTAGCAATATTTATTTATTTAGATATGTAATGGTACGTGATATATATTTCACACACACACACACACACACAAACACACACACACACATATATATTTAAAAATAAATAATTTTATATACAGTATCTCTCTCTCTCTCTCTCTCTCTCTCTATATATATATATATATATATATATATATATATATATATATTAATCACTACACAGACTACCATTTCTGTGTCCTGCTCTGTGGTGGTTCTGAGAGGTCCTGACCATTGAAAAACAGGGTGAAGGGTGGAGGCTAACAAAGTATGCAGAGAAACAGATGAACTATAGTTGGTAATTGTAGAACTACACAGTGCTCCTATATGGGAGGTGGAGCTGATAGAATGGACAATATGTGTTTAAACGAAGTGGTGGTATTAATGTTGTGGCCAGTATGTACTAATAAGACATATCAAATGTTATATATAAGAAATTGTATGGGATCACAGTGTCCCACACACACAGTATATGTGATGCTATGCCCCATATGTATTATGAATGAGTACCAATATGTAATAATAATAAAGTCCCTTATGTATTATTTATGAGTAACTCAGTCTTCTGTAATTAGACTTTTCTAAACGTAATCTTAAAACTAATCCTAACCTTAGCCTCGATCACCAAGAACTGATTTTGCCCTTTGAGACAAGGAAAAATGTTCTTCAAAAGCAGGTTCTCCAAATGCAGGTTCTATGGTTTGCTGGTCTTGACATTGTAGGTTAGTCAAGACATTTTTGACTTAAAATGTGTGAAAACACACACTCACACACACACACACACACATACTTGCAACAAGCGATTGCTCCAGTTCAGTATTAGTAATGCTGAGAGGAAATGGGAGTGGGGGGGGGGGGTGCATCCCCAATGTCTCCCAGGACCTCTGGATTAGAGACTCTCTCTCTGGAGGGGTCATTAGCCCGTATGATTATCTAAAGATCCGATGATCCACCGCCACCCTCAAGCCCCCTTTCCCCACTCTCTGTGCATACTAGGTCCCCCGTGGTTCAGGTGGGGGGTTGGAGGGGATAGTGAAGGTCCTGTCATCTGATACTGCAGTGTGTGTGTATGTGCACGTTTTTGTGAATTTTGAGGACAAACATGTCCTTACTTTGGAGGAACACCAGAGTAAAACAGGGACAGTATCAGGGCCAGCAAAATCAGTTTTACTTAGTAAAGAGTTTTTCCTGTTTTAACTGCAAAGACAACACAATTTACCTTACTGGGGTTACGGTTATGGTTACGGTCAGCTTTAAGGCTAGGCTTAGAAGATGGTGTTAAATACGAGTAGTTGCGTATTAATAATACATATGCCCTGGCATATTGCATAAGAGAGCAAAGCTGTGAGTGTGTTAGGCACAGAAAGACCAGTCCATCTGTGGAAAGAAACCAGCGCCCATTGCTGTGGACCTTCATGAGGAGGTTTGATATTGATGAAGCTTGCTGGCCAGAACGTTTTGAGTGTGTTGCTTTTAAGCACAATCAAACCTTTCAGACTTCTCTTCAGATTTCTGGAGGTAAGACAACGAACAGCTCCAGGGCACGTTTCTGAGGAGCAAGTTCAGATGCTGTCGTGGCAGAGGCGACCACCAGGTGGCAGTAGTCAATCAGAAGTCAGGGGGTTGGCAGGACAACAAAAAGTTACCTCTTGTTTATCAAATGCACGCTTGGCAAAAAGCCATCTTTATATCAGAGCCTGTTTTATGGGCTAATTAGCACCTGATGTTCTCTTCATTAAGACTACTCTGAGAGTCCCACTGAGATACTCTTAATCTCTCGACAGATTGTGGAAATTAAGCCAAACACAGCCATAATTAAGACATCAGCACAAACAAACAAAGATCTTTTTGCAGGCACTCACTCTCTGACTTGTTGGATTTTGAGCAACGGCTCAAAGGCTCCAAAAGACCCCCAGTGTCGATTTAAGAGGCTTGAATCCAGTGAGTGCTGGACATGTGAATGTGTTTGTAATGAAGGCTCCACTCTCAAATGTGTAATACGCACTGTGAATAGAGAGCTATTGCATTAATCTCCAAGTGATCAAATGAGTGTGTGTGTGTGTGTGTGTGTTACATGTGCTAGCTGCACAACTTGGCTTGAGTGCGAGCACTGTGTGTTCACGAGGCCTCGCTGTCCCATCAGCAGAGTCCAGCCTCTTTCCTGCTCTAATCGTTCCAGGCCCATTAGTGCACATCCATTAGAGCACTCCTCCGTTCTCCGTCTTCCTCCCCTCCCTCACTTTAGGGCACCTCTGAGACACACAGCGTACATCTGGCGGGACAGGAACAGGTGAGTGTGTGTTTGCGCTTATCCGTATGAAAATTCACAGCCTTAGCAGCAATGGTCAGTTTTTGAAAATCAAGGTATAGACAGACACTATATGGCTATATGGCTACAAAACCAGCCAGTTTGGAATTCGTTGTGTCACAAGTATTGGGACACATCCCTATATAACATCCTATTCTAAATCCATAGACATTAATATGAAGTTGAGCCCCCTTTGTAGCTCAAACAGCAGGTGTGGAACTCTCAACGACCCCGCTCTGTAATTTTAGTGTGTAGTTGCTGTGGTTCCTTAAGGCTTCCACTGTTGAATAATACCACTCACAGCTGATTGTGGAATATTGAGGATAGATTGTTGCAATGGTGGCATCCTGTTACAGCATTACGCTGGAATTCAGTGAGCTCTTTATAACCATTACAACCCATTCCTTAACATATGATCGTGAAGACAGACTGCCTGATGGCTACATGCTTGATTTTATTATACACCTGTGGCAATGGAACTGAATATGAAACACCTGAATTCTTTGATTATGAGAAGTGTGTCCAAATACTGCATGTTATACAAACATATTTGCATACATTCTAGGGCCTACAGCAGTTTAGCACTGCCCATTCAGTGATCCACTGACACTGCTGCTTTCTGTGGCACAAAACAGGGCGGCCAATCAGAACAGCGGCATTATACATATATCAGTCTTAATGGAACAATAGTTGTAACACCTTGATGAGTTCTAAAGGATAAAGAGAGGCCCAGAGACCAGACCTCAGGAAAATTAATATATCAAGGCCATGTGTTGAAAGGTTTCAGGCAACTGAAAAGGTGGCTCTTTTAAAGTGCATTCAAAGAAACAACTTGTTAACCTGGCAAGCGACTGTGCTCGTGACTGGTGTATAAGCAGCACTTCTGAAAACATCAAGACCCTCCACAACGTATAGCTGAATGCTTTTCTCATGTTCTTCACCCCCACCAAAATAATTAGAGCTGGAGTGCTCGTCTTCCGGCGCGCTGGCGAGGCCCTGCGTGAGCGCCTCAACATCAGAAACCTCACAAAGCGTTTGAGGCTCCAAGACTTGTCCGGCCTCTGATCAAACGTGTCAAAACAACGGCTCGTGCGAGGAAACACGGCCTCGGCCGGGCGCTGGAGTTTCCTCTTTGTTCCGACACAGTGGGTGCCTGGTGTTACATAAGGCTAGCACACCTGACTCCGGTACAGCAGCGGCAAGGCGGAGAAACATATTTATTTCAAGCGCCAGATCAAGCCTCGTCCCCGTGGTAAAATTCCCATACAGTGTCAGCGTCTGAAGATGCATTTTTCATAGGCCGCCGTGTGCCTCTCTGTCACTCATAGCTGCGGGGCATTGGAACCGGAGGATAATACGAGAGGAGGAGGAGAAGAAGTAGGGGAGAAAAAAATCGAGAGAGAGAGGAGAAAGATTAAATATTAAAGTCTTACTCTTCCCCAACACCAGGAGCCACTTGTTCAGTGGTCCCAAAAGAAAGGATGTAGGAGCTCCAGGATCAAGGGTGGGGCGCAGGGGTCACAGCCATGTGGACGGTTCAGGGAGGGGGGGGCAGGGAGAAGAAATGCACAGGCTGTCTATCAGGCAAAGCCTAATGATCTCCTGTGGTGAGGCTAATCTAGAAAGCCTCCGGACCGCGAGGTCTGGTTGATCGAGAGCAGATTAGCCTGTAGTGTGGCTATGCAAACAGTGCCTAACTGAATTCAGAGGAATGCTAAAGTTTGCTAAAGGCGAAAGTGTCTTGTCTGATAGAGGTTTGCGTGTTGAGAAGATCATCCATTACCAACAAGCAGGCCTGTCAGTCAGGTGGCCGCTGAGGGAGCATACCGCATACGACAGGCTGTCAACGCAATGATGCCCCAGCAAGCTGACTTCACTAAGCTTCATGAAAAATGGATCCGCATGTGTGAACCAAATGCTGCCACAAAGACACATAACGCCACACAAGCGCAATACAAAACAGGCAAGGACACTCACATCACATTCGTCAACACAAGGTGGGGCTCGAACAGTAAAAACGCAGGGCAGGCATGAGCGAAAGAGGGTCAGGGAAAGAGAGAGAGATACAGACTGGAACAACAGAATCTGCTCAAAAATATGTCTATATTGGCACAACAAGCACAATTGTGCTTTATTGTCTATTGTTGAACTTTAGGGCCCCTGTACAGCCCCCCAAATCCAATAAACCTGATTTTGCTAGTTTGTGATGTCACATTTACATATTAGGTTTGTCCCAATTTAGGGGCTGCATCCTCCGAAAGACACGGTTGACAAAGACGTAGTTTTACTCCTAATTTTGTACTTTATCTATAATATATATATTATGTATATGCAAACCTGTATCAGACAAGACAATTTAGCCTTTAGCAGACTTTAGCATTGTTTGCATAGCCGCACTACAAGCTTACCAAATAATAATAAAAAATAACAACAACAACAAATTTCAGCAAAAGTGTGTTTATTGGCATCCTTGCCGGCACGCAATGAATCTTGGGATATGTTGGCTGCACCCGTACCCGGAAATCTCAAAATTCGGATTTCTCAGCTGCACGTGAAGGAGCCTTCGAAATGGGACAGTTACTGTGATACAAACAGCCTTAAAATACAGCCTCCGAAGTATGTGGGCCCTAAATTGGGTTCAGCCACTCCCATTCATGCTGAAGTTATAAGGAGTGTTTCAGGCTGGAGTGTTTCTTGAATAAGGCTTAATACAGGGCACCCAATCAAAACAGATGTCATTTGCATATATAGATCTGCAGTCACAAAAAGAGGCTATATAATTCTAAATGATAAAGAGCATCATGTAACATTTCATTTGAACTGTTTTGTGTATGTACATGTACACTAAGGTTAAAAAAAATATTAATAATTTGTGTAGTAAACTGTAGTAAATTAGCCCTTTAAATATACAAGGCCTTAAGTTGCTTTTTTGTACTGGTCTCTATGGAAATTCTATACAGTGAAACAATTACTCAATTTTCAGTCCATGAATAAAAACCTATGTCCACATTCCACATGTCTCACCACTAAACTTGAACAGCAGACCTCTTGATCTCCAATAAATTACAATCACCTGTACAATTCTTGCTGTTTAGATGACTGTGTATGCCTTTACTAACTCCACCCTCAAAGCTACAGAAAATCGTTTGCTGCTTACTTCTGGGCAGCCTTACGGTCCGCAGAGATGTAAATGTAATTCATGTCAGAGACGTGTTCTTGAACTTGACTATGAAGGAGCAGACAGCAGGGAAAGGGGCTCCATTAATGGGACCCTGGCAGAGGCCCTTAAATATTGCATAGCTGGCAGAGTGAAACATTTCCACTTCTCTCTCTTTTTCTCCCCAAGAGCAGTAGACACGTGGGTCCAAGAGCAAGCTGGACCTCAGGAGGAGTCTGGGAGTAACCTCCAGGGAATGTTTTTCCATTTTTTTATTCATGTGCATCATCCTGCTCTTCTCTTCTGTAAGGGAACAAGGGTCTTTAATTTTTTTTAATACATTTTTAATGTTCTAACATTTATTTTAATGTTTATTTATTTATTTCATTTATTTAGATGTTGTATTTCATTTTTATTTTTGTTTGTTTTATTTTTATTTATTTAATTCATTTTTTATTTCACAAAAACAGTTTTTCACTAAGTAGGGCCTGATAGCCCACACAGATAAGGAGAAAGCAAAAAAAACCCACACGTGTATACACACTCTTTTGCATTACTAATGTGATTAAAAAGGAATCCAACCAAATGAATACAACAATGTCTTTTTTAAGGCTATAAATTTTCATATATTCTTTATGTAGGCTATATCAACATCTAGGCACACTTCACTTGGCAGTGTTTCTCAAATCTTATACCTTTTATGCCATTTTATCATTTAACTGTATCTATTAACATGTCTCTCCAATTAATTCACCTTTATTTTCCATAGCCTTAACCTCTGCCCTGATCTGATAAAGCTTTACAATAAGAGTGAGAAATAATAATTAATTATGGTTCTGTTAATTTCATTATTGCCCATTGTTGGTATGTTATTTTACTGTTTATTAAGCATCAGTTATTGTTTAGTAAGAATTTAGCAAATAGGAATTGAGTAAACTGTTAACTGTTGTTTTAGTTTGTCATTAACTCAAACAACATTCATCCATTAACTGTGCTCTGGGAATATTAGTGTGTTTAAATTCACATAAAGCGATGACATATGAACTAACAATACTGTTAAATAAAAAATTGTTAAATACTGACTTATGACATTTTCCTCTGTCATAAGATTTCCCAAAACATATAGCTTCATAAAGTTATGTAAAGCCTGTATGAAGTCACCAAGCATTATATAACCTTATAAAGCCTGCTAATAAAGCCTGTATGTAGTTATCAAGCTTCTAATATCCCTAATAAGCCAGCAAATAAAACCTTTATGTAGTCACCTAGCTTTATATAATCTTTTAAAGCCTGCTAATAAAGTCTTTATCAAATCTTATTAAGGTCATTAAAAGCCTGATGACTACATACAGGCTTTATTATCAGGCGTATTAAGATTATAAAAAGCTAGGTGACTACATAGGACTTTATTAACAGGCTCTTTAAGGTTTTATAAAGCTTGGTGATTACATAACCAGTTTATTAGCTTTTTTTTTTGGGTTATATAAAGCTACATGATTACATAAAGGCTTTATTAGCAGGTTTTATAAGGTTATATAAAACAAGGTGACTACATAAAGGCTTTATTAGCAAGTTTTATAAGGTTATATAAAACAAGGTGACTACATAAAGGCTTTATTAGCAGGTTGTATAAGGTTATATAGAACTAGGTGACTACATAAAGGCTTTATTAGCAGGTTGTATAAGGTTATATAGAACTAGGTGACTACATAAAGGCTTTATTCGCAGGTTGTATAAGGTTATATAGAACTAGGTGACTACATAAAGGCTCTAATAGCTTTATGATGTTTTGTAAAGCCAGATAATTATATAAAGCTTTATGAAATTACACAAAATTACATTAAAAATGTACTGTTCACATTTGAGAAGGAAAGAAAACACACATTGACCACCAATGGCCATCATGGCCTGCATGCAAAAAAAAAAGGGAGTTCATTTTTCTCTGATTTTTGCTGAATATGGCACATTACCTATAATAAAACACCCATATCTGGATTTTCCACATTCTCTGGTGTGCATTAAAGACATTAAAATTATTAAAAGTAATATGAATATAATACTTAAATAATATGACATGATAACTAAACTAAATAACTAATAAAGGAAAGTAAAAAAGTATTTTGGTGAAAATAAACAATACCCTTTTTTTTTTTTTTTTACAAAAGGTAAGACTGCTACAAGGTTTATTGATACAGTTTCCTAGGAATTAAACAGAATAACAGAGATGACTCAGAAACAGGTCAATTGAGATGTGTTTGTTTGAAAGGTATGAAATAGCATTAACAGTTACATTAACGTGCCAGATTGTGAGCAGGGATGTTTCTATGCTGTCGCAGTAGAGCAAGCGCCTGAGGGTGGGGTGGCCATGAGTCAGGAGTCAGTAAACCGCAGCAAACTCCTGGCGCTTTAGCAGATGTTCCACTGCTGTGCTTGACCCTACACTGCTGAGTGTTTTCAACCTCCCACTGGTTTACACACTTAGATCCACTTGTTCACTAGTCATCTACATATGCTTACATATATCTACACTTTATGAAGAGCAGATGTAGAAAAAGAGACGACCTAGATGACCTAGTGACTGAAGTCATTCTAAATGGATCTTTGGCTAAGACTAGACCTGGGTTAAGTTTGGGATTCTCAGATTCATTCATTAAGACTAGATTTATGAATTACTGAATGCTATGAAACTATACTGATATGATATAGTGCATAAGACTCTCTCAAATCCGTGTCCTGGAGTTTTAAGTGCTAAGCCACTAGTGTCATTATCCAGCCATCAACTAATCAATAAGTAAGATAATGCAGACTCTAGAGGGCTTATAGTGAGACTAATCATTTCCTCAAGGGAAACCATCAGTAATCCAGGTTTTGGCAAGGGAAACATTGACAAGACGTCAAAGAGTAAAATAGTTCTCTGTGGCAGGAATTCTACACCTAGAGGCTCCACAGAGGAACACACTCTACAGCAGAGAGCTAGAAACTCCTGCAAATGCTAGTATGTATTGATCAAGGGTTATAGTTAGGAGGTTTTCCCTATACTGCAGTATCAGTGTCTACTGTATATACTATATCTACTGGAAAGGCTTTACACTAGAGGTTGGACCGCTGATTGTGAAGATTGTGATGATTAGTTTTGGATTTCAAACATCACTTGGAACTCATCTCTGGTCTTCAAGGTATTGGATGGGGCTCCAATCACTCCAGAGAACACAGTTATTTCTACTGCATCACAGCCCAATGCTGAGGGCTTTATTCCCCTCTAGTTGACACTTGGTATTGGGCATGGTGACCTTAAGCTCATGGTGACCTTAAGCAGCTGCTGCAGAACATCCTATCCTATCCAATCCTATCCTATCCTTTTGGAAATATGTTTTGAGGTGTGCCAGATGTTGGAATATACAGTGTAGTTCACCAACTTTGTGGTGCTTATCATACATATCATAGCTCCACCATGAACATTTGCAAGATCACGAACCACAACAAAACAAAGCAGGAGCCGAAACAGTCTGTGACCGAAAATATTTGCATGAGATGATTCATCAAACGGTTTAAATATTCCTGAGAATGACTGATCTCCAATGGCAGTTCCTCTTTTGCCACTTCTCAAGGTGTTAATCTCATCATTTGATCAAAAGTTTGGGGTTTACTGGCATCATCCCATACTGTACACTCACTAAAGTGCTTCTGCTGTTGTTATTGAGTAATTGGGATAATTAGCTCCAGGGCCCAACCATACCACCCTTTGCCTTCCTTGTATTCCACACCTGCTGCTACTGGTGAAATGGTGAGCTTTACAATGGCAACAGATTGTGCTTTTTTCTTCACTGGGACAAAGCAAGAGCAGGCTCTCTTTTTGCCAGAGGGTCTATTATTCAACTCCTTATTTCACGTCCTGAAAAACAGCATTTTCAGTCATGCATCTGCAGTTGCAGCAATTTCAACGAACTGCGCAAGTTTGCTTTAACCACTGGAGCTTCTTGTCATGTGGATAGGGCAGAAAAGTCAGCTAAAAAAAGTCAGTTAGCAGGGTGTAATTACATATGGAAATGCAACCCTATAGTACTGCACGTGTGTGTATGCCTTCAACAAAGTGGATGTCTACGCCTTCTATTCTCTACTGATGTAGTTTGAACCATGGATTGTCAATGTATTCCAGAGAATACATTAGACACAATAGGTCTATCCTTATAAACTTGCTAATAGGTCATTAACACCGTACGAATCAGTAATAAGCAGTTATACCACATACATACGAGGGGTAAAAGTGACCTGCTGTTGATCAAATAGGGATAGTTAAGGTAAACCAGTAAAGGAAGGCTATGGGACTCAGTAAGTAAAGTAAAGTAAGTCAAAATATGCAAACCGGGTCACTATTCGAGGTTTACCAGCATAGATGAATGTGGGCTTGCTATTTGGCAAACAACAAGTCACTGTTGCCCTTTTTATTAGCATTATAACTGCTTAAGGTCTGATTAATAATCATTAATGAACTAATTGGACTTTATAAAGATAGGGGGGCTCTTTTTGTACCTTTGAACCCTTATAACAGGCCTATAAAGGGTTACATTTAGTGTATTACATGTTATTTATAAGATCATAAACACATTAAGCAGTTATAACACACAAATAACCACTAATAAACTCTTTGTAAGGGTAGAGTAGTCTTATTGTAAATTGGAACCATTATAAAACATTATAAAATAGCCCTTATTAAGCAGTTAAACACACAAATAACCATTTATATGCATAAACTTTTTTTTTAAGGAAAGGGTTCAGAATTTACTTACTGTAAAGTGGAACCCTTTTTAATTCAGTCCCATTTCATTTACATGAAGATTAGTCAGTACTGTTTTGTATCTGTACTGACCCTAAAGCCATCAGCTTGAAAAAAGAAAAACATCCCATCATATCCCTTTCCACAACACTTGTTCTCTCATGCTGAGAATGGCCTTTCCCTTCACAAATCACAAAAATCCCAATAATACAAAGCTTGGCGATTGTCACAAAGGGTGGCTAAGTGGTGCTGATTGATCGAAAGTCGGCTAGATCGGCCGTCCCGCAGGGCTCTGCTCTGTGATCCAGGTAATGTTGGAGCACGGCTGGCTGGCGAGGCCTCACTAACAAGAGCGGACTGTCTCATCCATCTTGGGGAAGTGTTCCATGGAATGTATTGATCTGGCAGGGGAGCAAATCCCAGAAAAGCTGTTCTTTGACGGACCCCCGACTCTGGACCACGTGGTGACAAGGCTCCAGAGACGCCTCCCTGTGTCCCTGAGATGACACGGAACACAGTGGGATTTGGTGGGTGATGATCTGAGGAGATGTCTCTCTGACGACTCCTCTAGCACTGCTAGCACTCCAGCACTCTTAGCCATTCGCTGGCCAAGCGAAATCACCTCAGGGCCACTAACTAGAATCAGAGTGGACAAATTACTAGCAGCCAGTCAATACCATTCACAAGTAATCAGTAGGCCTCTGAGGCACATGTGCAGTTATTGGCACATGCTTCAATAAAAACCACAGAGGCAGATTTGAATATAATACCTAACAACATTAATCAGAGATCATTATCACAAACTACAGGTTAGCTCTAATTTTCATTTGGAATTTGCTGTCTGAGCGCGGCAGTAAATGGAACGTGAGTGATGGATCACAGACCTTTGCACTTGTTGGCGATTAATCAGCTGAATAGTAGCCCTTACTACGCAATTGTCTAACCACAAATTGAAACAGTATTGGGGTGTGAAAGGCCTGCAGGTCCAAGAGACCTGTATATACAGAGTATCTGCGGAAAAAGGAAAAGCACTCAGCTGTTGGTCACACATCAAAGATCAGTGTTTCACATAGTGATAAAAATTCATGCATGTCATAATAAAGCCATCTACTAGAAACCAAAACCTGACCATATATGAATTTATGGAACTGCCAATGAGAAAGCAACAATAATTATTGGCCTCTCTTATACTGAAATGAACCTCTAACATGAAAAGAGTGTTCACTTGTGAGCATCTAATGTTTTTCTGGTTCTTTTGAACATCAGACTTCAAATAACAATATCACATAAAATGCATCAAAAGGCCTTTGAATAGGATTTAGCAACCTTTCATATCACAAAATAAGAGGTTATTAAACGAGTGAGGGAAATGTATAGAAACGATGCGCTACATTCATATTAGGTTTATATTAATATTAGTTAGGACTATAAATTTATTGTATTTATTTTACAAATGTGACAACAATGAGGACAAGGAATCATAACTGACCATTAGGTAATGCCTTTTAAAAAATATTTGACCTACACTGGTAATAGATAACACATGCAGGAGCACTGAATATTGTATATATAAAGCAGAGTTTCAATATTTAGCTTTTGCCAGTCGTCACAAGATGACATGCAATGTTATATGATGTTGATTGAATGTATTTACATACAATAAGGGCCTTAATTCAAAAAAATAGGCATTTGTTCAGTTTATAACACTGTTATTTAGCATCAAGTAATGGAACTAATGCCTATTAAGGAAAACTGTCTGACTATAGGAATGAAAAAGAAGTCAACATATCTGCAGCCATTTAGGTCTTGTAACAGTTTTGTAACTGCAGCATGTATCACTCTAGTTTAAGGTGCCTTATCAGTGTGCAATTATAAGAAGGACTTAAGTTCTCCTTAAGTCCTTCTTCCTCTTCTTCTTCCACTTGTTTTGTTGTTAACTCAGGCTGCACTTTTGAGATATCAACGTCGTTCCTTTGATTTTGCGCTTTGTTATTGATGATCAAAACCATTGTGGCCAAAACACTCCCATGGGAATGCATTGAAATGTGTCTGTGAACTTTTAACCAAAAACCCTTAAACTAGCTGTACAGTTTTGGTAAAATTACTGTACATTTAGTAACAGGAATGAATGATGGGATATTCAGTAAGGACACACTGATGATGGATTGTATATAGCTTTTGGATAAGTGCAATAGAAGAAGTGCTGTAAATATCCAAAAAACTATTGTGTTAGTTTGTGATACAAAACTATTGTGCCCAAAACACTCCCATTGTCTATTGTCTAATGGGAACTTCTCTACAGGTCACATTTTTCAAGTTACAATCATCAAATACAGTCAACTAATAGTGTAGCTTTTTGAACTGATCTGACTCACAGTTTTTGTTAGCAATTATTAAACATTTTTTTCCCATAGGATTGAATGGTGGGATGCTCAGAAAAGTTTTACGGTGATGATGTCATAACGGGCCGCTCTCTCACACACAAGCTTTTTGGAAAAATATTAGCATAAAACATAGCAAGACCTTAGCTACCACCATAGCCACAACCACTTAGCAACACCATATCATCCATTGAGAAACCGACTAGCAACCCCTTAGGAACCACCTAGGAACCACTAAGCAATACTATAGCAACTATCTGGAAAACCATGGCAACTTAGTAACAGCATAACAACCACATAGTACCCACTTAGCAACCACAATGTCAAATGTCTAAATATACAATGTGATTTACCTTATGACATATGTTTGGTTTTACTGACTCGTTATTGATGAATTACTGCTTTATTAGCAAGCTATTCACTGTTTATGGATGTGTTAGGAAGTCAGCTTTCAAAAACAGATATTCAGTTGCTAAAATCGAAATATATAATATATACCTGGCTCCGGTCATATTTACTTCGTTCAGTTCTACTATTAAGCTACAGTTTCATAGATAGAAGACTTTTTTGACAGTGACAGTATAAACCAGTATATTTGAGCCAGAGCTTCAGCAGGTTGAAGCGTGCTGAGATTGCAGGGATAACAGTATCCCTGGAAAGGTAACTGACCCTAAGCGTGCTGTAAAGACAGATGTGACAAACTGTTACAAAGTTCCAGTACATTATCTCCAAGGACCATCGGTTAAGTCCCCCTGAGGGCTCGACTTAAAAAAGAGCAACAACAAAGTCAAGCTCACAGACAGTGGACAGGCTGAGCAGTTCAAAAAGCCCGCCACAGCTCAAAGTCCGGATCTGCTTCTCACTTAACAGCCGAGAAGAAAAGACAATGCAGGAAGCTGCGCAACAACAATGCAGAGGGTGTACCTCACGCTTCCAGCAACAGAGGGACAGTGACAGGAGAAAAGAGTAGGAAAAGGAGGGAGGGGGAAAAAAGAAGAAGATTGAATTTGCTATTCACTGACAGGCTTCAAAGTGGCAGCCCACTGGAGATGGTAAAGACGGAGGCTGGCAGACATTTAAAAGGCCAGAGAACTTGCACTCTCTCATCTTCTATTTGCCATTCTCTCTCAGCTCTGTGCTCGTCCCGCTTTGTCCACAGCGTTTGATGTCTGACTCCCGGAAGCCGAGCAGATGAGGAGTTTGAGTGGAGGAAAAAGGCTGTTGATGTCGTCTGATGTCTCACAATTGTGAGATCTGGATGTGCTTAATGGTGGCGTGTGAGCTTTTTAAAGACATAAGTGCCTTCTGAGAGATAGCCTGGCCAAGTCTGTTAATGAGAAAATACTTCACATTTGCACTGGTGTCATTTTTAATTAAGCATGCTCATAAGCATGTATGAACACAGTTGGAATTAAGCTAAAATGCAGGCATGTGGCTCAGGTTTCAGACATGGTCATGGGCCAATCATCGCCTTTTCATGGGCCATTGAAGGCTTCTAATATAGAAAACAAATGCTAAGACAGCATTTTGAGATATTTTCACAGCTTTTCAAAGGGCATAAAAGGCTGTAAACTAAAAAATACAAATGAGTCAGAATCATCAGTTTTCCTCATCATATGCAATATCATGTATAACTATTGGTGACATGTACGAATTGATTTGTCCATTCAACTTAAGTACTTATCAACAACCACTGTTTAATTAAAACAAATATTTCAGTTGAATAAACCCAGTTAAATTGCTTGTTACTACATGAAGTAACTGTTTAGGTTTTCTCATTTTTAAATGTAATGATTCCAAAGTCGATGATACAGGTTTATTGAGGAAAAAATCTGCATGTGAATGGAATACATGTAGCATTTGATATAAACATGGCATTAGCTCAGAAGCTCTATAAGTTTTTTAGTCACATATTTCCAGTCATGAAATGTAAAGACTAGGGTGAATCAATAACAACATGCTAGTTTGTCTGATGATATGTTCAATAAAGGAAAGTCACAGAGGCCTAAGTCTTAAATATGTGTACATTGAAGATTATTATGTAAGCCCTACACACAATTTAATGGAAAGTTCCCCAACATTCTCTGCTCTCCATAAATTTTCTCTCAGAATAAACCCTCTCTTTTTACCTTCTCCGAGTAAATGGCCACCCGGCCCGACCTGCTGGAAGATTGCCTGCTGAGGTCCCCTCTACCTTCGTCAAACCGGCTGCCACCTACCGGTCCAACCAGCAGGAACCCCACCCACCACCACCCATAGCAGACCAGCGGCTCACCCGCCTACCACTACCTGTTTAGTGACCATGTTAAAACCATTTTTAACTATCTGTTATACCTGGTTTGGTAATTTTTATCATTAATGTTTAAATAGTTCTGACCAGAGGAGAATGGGTCGGGTCCCCCTTGTGAGTCTTGGTTCCTCCCAAGGTTTCTTCCTCCAGCTCTGAGGGAGTTTTTCCTTGCCACTGTTGCCATTGGCTTGCTCACTGGGAGTCTTTGATCCATCATGTCTTACGTTATTTTCTTCTTTCTTCTTTGTCTCTGTCTTTTATTAATCACTATTTATGTAAAGCTGCTTTGTGACGACAACAGTTGTAAAAAGCGCTATACAAATAATTCAGGCTGCATTACTACTAACCCAAGGCAACATTACCAACCCAGACCTTTCCCCCCATTTTTAAGCTTTTATTTTCTGGCAGAAGTTGGACTTTGTGTCTGTGTTAGATATCAGATGACAGAGATAAAATCACGGTGTGAAAAGTGACTTGCCAGACTTGATAAACACATTTGCCAATACTGTGGTTAGACAATATCAAGCAATTAAGTAATCAATCAAGCAACATTAGCATGTGTTGGTAAATTTAGACTCTAGTCGACAAACTTTAGCGCAGAACAAACTTGGTTTATTAACTTGACACTATGCCCAGTGGCTCAGACGTACATATATTCAGTTCTTTGGGTTAACAGGCAGTGTAAGTAGTGTACCTTTCGTGGTTTAAAAGATTAGGGCTCCAAATCAGACAAAAAGGTAAAAACAAGACAATAGACTTTTTTTTTGGAACAGAAATGTAATATGTGTGAGCTTATTATTTAATTAGTTTATTATTTATGTTTTACAAATAAACCTTGATTAAAAGTATGTCTTGCATGCTTTCTTTTGTGACTCCAGGAGTGAGAGAACTCTAAGAACTTCAACTGGAGTTCTGGGTGGTTCATGTCTTAAAGTCATGAAGAGAAGTAGGATTTGAGAAATAGGACAGAGTAACAGGGTGCTGGGGTCCAGAAATCTTGCCACAGCTTCAGGTGTGATCCGCCTCCCAAATTTTAGTTATTTCACAATTCCATTTTACATACTCTGTGAATCATTTACAAAGCACTGAAAGATTTTTTTTTTATCTGTTGCTGTGCTGTTGCTACACAGTTGCTATGGTGCTGGGTGCTATGGTATCAAAGGTGGTTGATAAAGTGGTTGCTGTGATGTTCCAGGTGGTTGTTATGGTACAGTGACCTAGTCTGAATCCTGCTAAAAATAGGCCATTGAAGGCCATTGAAGGCCATTGAATTCATTGATAGTCCAGCCAGAGGGCACAGCATGCAGAGAAGGCCACACATAAGCTCAAAGTGCAGTGGACTGACACTGAGCATATATGACTGCTCTGGACGGACTCATGTCGGTCCTGCATTGTGTTGTACTTGTAGTTGGCTGCTGTGGCCCAGCAGGTTCTATTGTGTTTCCCCTCTTGTGTCCCACTGGGAACAAGGCCTGGGGGTCAAGGGGGAAACGATGCATCGAAAGAGAGGACTTGTTCCACAGCTGACCCACCACTCACCCCCACTCTTTCTTAGCCATAACACAGCCTTCTTTCAGCTCTCTCTCACACACTCACTCACACACACACACACACACTCACTCACTCAGAGAAAACCCAAAACACGGCAACACACAAACACACATTGTTTTGGGCTACACAGGCTGTTGTGTAATGAATCTAGGCTAAGCTGGTAATTAGGAGGGGGGACACGTCACCGCCATGACCCAGTCCTGGACACTCAGGCCGAGTCCGCAGTGCCAGCTCTCCAGCTGACAGGAGCTCACGTGACCCCGGTGAGGCAGCCCTGGAGGCGGAGGGGCCCCCCGACGCCCATCATATGGCATGCCCTGGAGGGCTAAAGAATAGAGCCAGAGAGCAGAAGTGGTCGTTACAGGAGCTGGCCAATAAAACTTAGGCTTAAAGTGGTGCTTACATAGTCCGACCTCTCTGCCCCAGGGTAACTTCCTCACTCGCCTCATCCTCTTTTTTCTTTCACTTGTTCTTTTTACATCTCTGTGGCTGCTGAAGGCTTGCAATCTATGACCATTTCATCCCTTTGTAATGATGCCAGCACTCAAACCTTTCAGTTGTTTAAACCACCTGCAAAAAAGTTCCAATAAATACTTTCAATAGTTTAGAAAATTTCAGCATTTTTTTAGGCAACACTATCCAAGACAACATCTGTGCCAAGAATTTTATGAAAAACAGAATTAGAACTTTTTGGCAGTGAGTTAAATATAGCCTAAATCTAGACTGAATTATACGTACTGTTACTTTATGAAATAATGGAAAATATATACATTTCCAACAAAAAATAAAAACTTCAAAAACCCCACCAAAAAAAACCCAAAAACAAAGTAACTAGAAATACAGAAATTCTTTCCTAAAGTCAGTGGATCTATTCAGAACCATAACAATCATTTGAAAAATCCTTTTAATGCATAAATGAAATTCCAATATGGGAAAACAATATATTCCTTATAGCAACAAAAAGAGTCTCATTATTGAGTGAATATGTCTTTTTTGATTCACCCCACATAGAACCCTTGTTGCTTGAGTGTAGCAGGTCAAGAATAGATTAAATCACATGATAAATTATTATATAATCTTTACTACAAAGCAACTATAAAAGTAATAAAAATGATATTTTACTTAAGAAACGGAATAGCACATTTCCAGCCTTAGATAAGATAATCTTTTATTATTGTACTACTTTGTTGAAGAAATATCCTATTCATTTCAGTTCAAATGTGAGAGTTAAAATCAACATGTAAACCATATAAATCCATGCATTTGCATTAATTGGAGTGTTCTTAATAAGTAATAGATAGAACTGTAGTAGAACTTCACAGTGTCTCCAGCATCTGTCAGCATAGGAACTGAAGTTTGTTAGGCTCAATTCTTTCTTCTCTCTTTAACCTCTTGAACCTTAGGTTTATTATTCAGTTATGGGACCTAAAGCAAAAATTGCATGGTGAATGATTTAATAACTTTTTGGTTTAGCATGTCTTGTGGAGTCCCACAGGGTTCTATTTTGGGGCCTATGAAATTGATGTTAATTATGACAGCAGAGTAGTTATGAAAGAGAAGAAGTGTGGGCCTACCATGGCATTAAAATGTGATCAATATTAATAAAAAGCAACTGCAACTTTCGACAATACACCGATATCATTGTTACAATACAAACAACAAACCAATGTTCCTGATATATATTTTATATATATATTTTTACTAAATCCACAGTAAACTGTAGTCATATGAAATGAGAATACCACAGTCCCTTATGGTCAGAGAAGAGGATTAATGAAATGAGAAAGAAACAAATGAGGGCTGGGTGGTGGAGATGTTGAAAAGCATGCAATAAGAAGCATGTCTCAACACTGTCACTTTGAAAAATGAAAAAAAAAAACACAATGCAAGAAATGCTTCATCTACTAAGATGAAAAGGGCATCTGAATTTGAATGAATGTTTAATCTTTTAAGAGAATTCGCTTTCTCTTCAGGGAGTTTCAGCCCAACTGGAACCTTCCAACTACATAGTTGCGGTCAGGACTTTACACACAACTAAACTTTCAGTTATTTCTTTGAACTGTTTCTGTTTATCTGGGGAAGAATGAGTGTACAACACACCCACAATAGCTTTCATTTTGAGCATTTTTCTGAAATCAACATACATACAGGGACATCATACATATACAACACACCTAATATTTGGCTAAAAGGCCTTCAAGTTGCAAGTTGTACTTTGAACAGACAGTTTTACTATCTATCTATCTATCTATCTATCTATCTATCTATCTGTATGTCTGTCTGTCCGTCTGTCTGTTTGTCTGTCTATCTATCTATCTAACTAACCATCTATCTATCTATCTATCTATCTATCTATCTATCTATCTATCTATCTATCTATCTATCCATCCATCCATCCATCCATCCATCCATCCATCCATCCATCTATCTATCTATCTATCTATCCACTAAAGTTCACTTCCCCTCCCATGCTGGACCTCTGTAGACACCCTTCCTGTTCCCTGTTTGACCAGCTCAACCACTGGCAGAAGCAGTCACCACTTACACATCAGACAGAACCTCTCTGTAAGTACTTGTGTGTCTCTAAACGGCTAATGCAGCTCTGTTGAGGGCGTGCCGCCGTGTTGAAGTTTACCGAGAGGCGGCGGGCCTGCCCCACTGCCCTCTGGAATGCCCTCTTGATTGTGAGAAAATGTAATGAAGCAGGACTATTCATTATACATCAGCAACATCATTTATTCATCTCCCCTCTCTGTCTGTAAACATGCCTACAGCTTCTGATCGACACCACCATGCCCTGTGCATGTGCTTGTAAGTGTGTGTGTGTCCAAAGAGAGACTGTGTGTTTAAACCCTCAGCCTCGTACCTCATGTATTAAATGTCTGTGTACACTGAGTCTGTCTGTAACTGTTCACAATTATCGATGGTATTCTCTGAAATCAGAGAGGACTCTGTAACTCTCTACTGACTGCATCAATTATTTAGTCTAAAAGTCAAAATGATTATTCATTTACTCGTCAGGTTAAACAGTGCTGCAACACAGGACACTGTGTGTGTTTGTGTGTGTGTATGTGTGTGTGTAAGAAGAGACATGAAAAAAGTTATACTTTTGACTAAATGAATTTGAAGTAGATATAGAAATCTGCAAAGGCCAAAAGTCAAAGTTAAGCAATTTAAAGTAAGCTAAAACATTATTTGTTTGGATTATTTTTGAAAGATTGGTCTAATAAATGCTTTGTTAACTAGAAATCAAGTTTTGCATTACTGTACAAAGAATCCTGCAAGAATAAAAGAGAAGTCCCTGTATTGCACAAATGAGTGCTCCATACTTGTATTTCAAGGCCAAGTATGCATCCTAATTGCATACTAAGTGGAAATACTAACTAGTTTTTGAGTGTGTAATATGTAATATATGTAAGAATGGCAATGCCCAATATACCTAGTACACCTGTCTGTACAAAACAGGTAAGTATATTAATATTTTTATCTATTAACCTGCCAAAACTGTACTGTTATGATTAATATACAGTCTATACCTTATAGTATTAGTGTGTAGTATGCAATTAGGATACAGCCCAAGATTAGCTGCTGGACAACAGAAGATAGAAAAATAATATTTTAAATGGGTAAAATGGGTAAAACTTTCTTTCTTTAAATTACATCAACTAATTGTTTATTAACCCCATGTTTATTATTCAGTTATGAACCCTAATGCAGAAACTATTGTAAATTAGGCTATTAGGGACTGTTTGGCTATAGAGTCCCACTGGGTTCTATTTTAGGGCCATTACTTTAAATCTTAAATCTGAGCTGTTTAAAATATAGAAATGTTGCACATTACAGTCCAAATGTAAAGATTATCTATGAAAAAAGGCATTTACTAATGTCCTGTTCCAAAAAAAAAACCTTAACATTCAATGCAAGTCAACTTAAAGTTGTTATGGAACATATCTATTGGTCCAGTCATCCAAAAATAAAGGACAGATATCAAAACATAACAATATGCTGATTAATACAACCTAATAGTAAATAAATACCCCAACATTACAAGCTGCTGTATGCTCGGGTCTCTGTGGGTGTATCAGAACACATTATGATGGACTGTGGAGTTTGCCTGGCAATATGCACAACCCAGTGCCAGTGGCAATGGTGAGCAACACCTCCAACAATGCTTAAGACAGCAGGCAGATTCAGGTCTATTTATATTAATGCATCATGAAAATTAGTAGACATTTGCTTTAACCTCAATCCAAATCCTAACCCTAAACCTAACCTTGTGTCTTCACCTATCCCTGGTCCTAATAAAAACTCTGACATGGTTAGAAGTAAACTTTTTTAATTAAAAAACATCTTTTCTAGTGTTAGGCAGTAACGTTAGAACCGTGGCTTCCATGCACAACTAAAGAAGCAACCTTTGGATACAGAACATGTCATGGTTGATTAGCAGGTCTGTCAAGATCCCGTCCTTAGTAAGTCAGGGCATGTTATTGCAACTGAACCAATGGCAAAGAATAAAAAACTATGATTAACAAACAAGTAAGGACAGTGATGCTGACCACATGACATCAGTTCATGTTATTAGTTCACCAGTGGAGAAACCTGATTATTTTAAATCAAATAATGCCTTTTGTGAATGAAGCACTGTGGCCTTCAATAACGGAACCTGCATCGCTTCGGTCTTAACTGTTCCCCACAGTCCCCTCCTCCAGTAAATAGAGGCCTCACCGATCCAACATGCTTCATATTATTGTCAATGCATTTTCTCTTAATGGCCTCAGAAGTGCTGATATCCACAATAAGACAAACATTAATGCACCAGTGAGTGAAAGGAGTTCGGCATTGGCTGGGGATGTTACATGCATTACAAATATTGAGTCCTTGAGAGGAATAGACACTACTCACATACAATAGCGTCTCAATAGTGTACTATTAAAATGATGGCTAAACAATAGATTTAGATCACTGAAGAGAGGTTTAGGGTCCTTGGTTAAATGCTAATGTAGATAAACAGGAATTGGCAAGTCTGCAGATATAATCCGCAGCTAATAAATGATGGAATGGAGGGAAAACTGAATAATTAAGCATGAATGTAAACCATTTTTTCCTTGAAGTCCACCTGTTGCCTGCCATCATCTGTTCTCTATCATCAATTTGCAACTAAACCCTTATTGCGACCCAAATTTACAGAGTGAATCTCAGAATCACAATGCTACTCTCACCAAACAACATTTATCCAATAATGGATTACTGACTGAGCCAGTGAAGCCAGTTCATAGGGGTCTGTGACTTCAAAGGGGACATAGTCCACAAGGCTCAAGGTGCATCAAGGACTCAATTCACTGGAGATGTAAAAGTGGATAAATAGTTGTTGAATAAGTGTCTAAATGAAACAAATGAATGTTTTTATAGTTAGATATGGTGTACAGAGTAAACGTATAGAATCCTTGAGGAACTTCTGGAGGTTCTTCAATTTGCACCTGTGGAGGAACCTCTAGAGGTTTGAGGAACTTTTAAGAAAAGTATTTTAGAAGAAAAGGGTTCCTTGAAGGTTCCTCAAAGCACCTTAAGAGGTTTCTCCACAGTTTCAAACTGAATAATCTTCAAAGGTTCCTCAAGAATACATTCAGGGGTGTAATTAATGTTATTGTGATGTTAGCATTTACCCTTCCATGTTTGTCGCGTTACTTCTGTCTTCGCATTGACTGATTTAAAAGATAGCCTGACTTAAAAAGCTGGCCTGACTCCTTGTGAGTTTCATGCTCTGAGTGACTACTGCTCAATACAGTCCCTACTGTTTCTTGTACAGGCACTTACATCACAAGATTCATGGCTGGATCTACCATATTGATGACCTGGGTGATTGTCCAGGGACAAGTGACACAATGTCCAGGGCAACCAAAAGGGTGCTCAATGAAGTGAAGCTGTTTTCAATGACTGAAGAAAACATGAACAGCGCATCGTCTCTCAAATGTGAAGCAATCAAAGGTCTGGTGTCTATACTGGCTGGTTGTAGTATGATGTTAGTTCTGCCCATCCCCATGTGTTTCAATGACAAAACAGCTCACTTTCCATCTCCAGTGTCTATTAGTTTTTTCCTGTGTTAATATTGGCACATTTTATATGCTATATCGTAAGAAGACAGCATCGACAGCCTTGACTGGAAGCACAGACAAAACAAAAATGGTCATTTTGGCCTCTTATCCGCTGTGCATTACCACTCTAGTGATCTTAATGAGTGAGGTGATGGCCTCTTGTCAGCATCCCCAGCTGACCTCGACAAGGCTTAGCTGGGGCTATTATGCGAAGAATGAGTTCAGTAAAACTGCTGCAAGGTCTGAGGTTATTATCAGTGTTGTGTGTTAGGCAGAGTGTGGTGCTTGTAGAGTTTGTGGGGCACCATACTGTACCTCCAATGCCCAGGGCAACCAGATGATCTTAATCTGGTCCTGTGTGTCTGTAAAGCTGCAGCAGACTTGATTACCATACCATTAAATATTACTGCCTTCAGGTCCGACCTGAAAGTTCTGACTTGATATGTGGTCAAATGGTTTTGGTCTAGAAACAACATAGACAACAAAGAGCTGAGGATGTGCTTTAGGTAATCAATGTTTTACTATTGTATGTGTTCATGAGAGGCTGAATAATTGAATACATGAAATCAGTTTACAATATAATTATAAGTGGCCAACATCATTTACAAACTTCCAACTCAAAGAATTGGAGCTCATAAAAAATTTCCCAGGAGTAAAAACGGCGTTGTGGTCCTTACCTTGTACATACATGACTTTAAAGTAGCATGCGAGAACATTGTCTTTCTGAATTTGCACTTTCCTCCTTTCTAAAGAACATGCTTTTGACGTGCATTTTACAAGCTGAAGAGCTGAAGAGAACCGGCATCTGAAGTGAAATAAGTGTATGGACTTTTGGTATAGTAATATTACTGGACCATACTGCCCTATACAGCTTTACACAGTTCTCGCAAATGTTGTCCAGCCCGCTTTGCCTAAGCTACATAGTGCAACCGTAACAGGTGTGCCGAGCCCATAGTAGGAACGATAGTTTTCGTTCCTTTCAGAAGTGAGGTCACGTCTCTCCTCCCCACCGCCACCAGTTTGGTCCTGACGGATGCTCAGGGGTAGGCTCTGCCCCCTGCTTTAAAGTTCGAGTCCCGATGGGGCAAGACCTGGGCTGATGACGGGTCCTACGCCAAAAACAATCAACAGCTCTAACTTGTTAACAATTGTTCCATCACGTTAATTGATAAAAAATAAATTCACTGCCTCCTGTCTTCAGAGTCTTCTGGTAGAAATGCTCCAAAATAACCTGGAGTAAAATCTTTTTCAATTAATTTCCACTGAAAGTTGAGAAGGGTTTTTTTCCTTTTTGGAGTTTCGAGATTTTGTTGTGTGACAGCGACGCAATCGCTAAAGAGACAGTAAGGGCTTTGAGTGATTGCCATTACACTCTGGATCTTTTCTCACCAGGCTAAGTGTTGAACTGCTTGATGTGCTAATGAAGACCAGAGTGATCAGTGTCCATCCTGAGGTTTCAGAGAGCAAATTGTCTCCAGAGCACGCTACAAGTTCTAAAAGTGTCTTTGCAATGAGTGATAGTTATGATTTCTACTGGCCCTCAGTTCCTGACAGTGGAGTAGAGAAAGCCAGACAGAGAAAGAGACAGACAGACAGTGAGAGAGCGGGAGAGAGAGAAAGAGAGAGAGAGAGAGCTGAGAGTGCAAAGCTAGTGCCACATTGCCCTCTGGTATCTCCTTTAAGTGGAGGAGGCTTTTCCCTGTTTTCTCTCTTTACCTTGCTCATCATGAAAAATTCACGACTCCATTCCCGGCTAATTGTTAGCTACAAGACAGAGTGTGCTGCCTGGTGGAATTAAATTAACCCATTAGCCGGTGCCTCCATCAAAGCAAGGAACCTAGCGAGTGTATGAGCAGAATTTTAGATTTCGCCATTACATCGCCTTCAAATGACCTGGATAACAAAACACCAGAACTGAATTTAGTCCATTATTTTATGATAAAAATGTCAATCTTCCTTTTTTTTTACCACAGTAAGAATGCATTTTTTGGCAAATCGACAAATGTGAAGATTATGTGAATACCGCAGAAGAGAGAATAGCACACCAACACATTAGTGATTAGCTTCCCTCCCACCACGTTCAATCATATCCGTGCAATCTGGGTCATATTCAAACACAACGGATGTGTCACTCCACTCTTATCATGGGAATTGAGCGAGCTAGTTTGATTCCAGTCTGTCTTCTGTCACTGATTATTAAGCAAGTCGTCAGCAGCAACATCCCCAGGCGGAGGAGAGGAAACACACGGCCCCTACGAACTCGACGCACTCACTGAGCGCACAGATCCCCCATGTCACAGCTGAGGTCAGTGATGATATATTGACAAGCAGAAATGGCCTACTTAGTCCTCACTTTAGGCAGCGTGATGAGGGAACCTGGTGACGGTTTCATGTGGCAGACACATGAGCAGAGGCAGTGGGATCTGATGAAGGCATGTAGGGTAAATAGACCTCATCGAATGACTGACGAGACTGGAGAGCACATTGTGTTGTACTCTGCATTAGAGCTGTGTTGAGGTCAAGACTGAGACGTCAGTTAATTTATGTTTCATATCAGTGTTTATATCATAAACACAGGCATTCAGACGACAGAGTGCTGTATACTGTAGTACGGGAAGCAATGGGAGTGACTGGCCTTTCCCTTATTTGTTTCAGTGTGAGAAGATGGGAAACCAAAGATATAAATGAAGTTAAGGATAGAGTTAAGTTTAGGCTTTGGGTTAAAGTTAAGGTTAGGTTCAGACTTAGGAATAGGTTTAGAGTTTAGATTTAGGTCAAGGTTAGATTAAGCATTAAATTTAGGTTTGATGTTGAAGTTAAGGTTAGGATTAGTTTTAGGATTAGGTTAGGGTAAGATTTTACATTGAAGTTAAGGTTAGGATTAGTTTTAGGATTAGGTTAGGGTAAGATTTTACATTGAAGTTAAGGTTAGAATTAGGTTTTGGGCGAAGGTTAAGATTAGAATACAATTTAGGATTAGGTAATTAAATTATTAAATTAAATTATAAATTAAAGAATTACATTTTTGGGTTGTCATGAAAGTTAGGGTTGAATTAAATTTAGGTTTTACGCTGATGTCAAGGTTAGGATTAGTTTTTGGGTGGAGGTTAAGGTTAGGATTTGGTTTTGGGTGGAAGTTAGGGTTAGATTTAGATTGTAGGTGAAGGTTAATGTTAAGCTTAGTTTTTGGGTGGAGGTTAAGGTTAGATTTCGCATTAAATTTAGGTTTGATGTTGAAGGTAAGGTTAGGATTAGTTTTAGGATTAGGTTAGGGTAAGATTTTACATTGAAGTTAAGGTTAGTATTAGGTTTTGGGTGGAGGTTAAGATTGGGTTGTCATGAAAGTTAGGGTTGAATTTAGCATTAAATTTAGGTTTTACGTTGATGACAGGGTTAGGATTAGTTTTTGTGTGGAGGTTAAGGTTAGGCTTAGTTTTTGGGTGGAAATTAAGGTTAGGATTTGTTTTTGGGTGGAAGTTAGGGTTAAAATTAGGCCTTGGGTGGAGGTTAAGGTTAGTCTTAGTTTTTGGGTGGAGGTTAAGGTTAGGTTTAGGTTTTGGGTGGAGGTTAATGTTAGGATTTGGTTATGTATAGAAGTTAGGATTAGAATTAGGATTTGGGTGAAGGTTAAGATTAGAATTAGTTATGGGGTGGAGGTTAAGGTTAAGGATAAGGTTTTGGGTGGAAGTTAGGGTTAGGATTAGGATTTAGGCGGAAGTTAGGGTTAGAATTAGGTTTTGGGTGAAGGTTAGGGCTAGGCTTAGTTTTGGTGGGGAGGATATGGTTAGGTTTAGTTTTAGAATTAGATTTAGTTTTTTAGCTGACATTAAGACCAAGATTTAGTTTAGGGTTAGATATAATAAAAAATTATAGTTATTAAGAATTTAGTTGAATTTAATGTCTATTTAAATGAATGATAGTTAAATATGATCATCTACACATGACCATAAAATTTACTCTATAGACTTATTGAAACTGACAGAATCCAGCAATGACCTACTGTATTATTTATATACAATAGATTTCTGTACAGTACAACGAGGGATATGTTAAACATTTTGTCAAATAAGTTAAAGGGTTGGATTTAATGGTAATTAGTTGTTATTTGCCATTTGCAAACTGTAAAATCTAAAAAAAACTATTGCAGTAAAACAAATCCACCAAAAAAAACCTCAGTCAACAATCAGTGGTGTTGGAAATGCAACCCCCACAACTAAAATAAAGAAAAGTCTTTAGGCAAAGATAGTTTTAGTGCTTCTTGCCTTCAACATCTGAAGGGGGACGCATTAAAATGTGTCACAGTTCTCAGTCTTATCTGAGAACTGGGGCCACCAGAGACCCGGGGGAAGGAAAGATGGGGGGGCCACCAGAGACCTGTTTCTGGCTCCTCCTGTGCTGGGCTCAGAACAGGAACAGAGCCCTGGTCTAGTGACCTGTTTTGTGGCAGTCCAGGGGAATCCACATCTGACAAAAGAAACCGCTGCATTCCGCCACTAATTAAGACCCAACCTCATTAGGCCTCCGTTCTCAGACGTCTCTCGCTGACTCCAAAATGTCTCCCTACTGTTCACTCTCTCCCTGCTTTATGACTTCAACTCTGTTGTGGTGAGTGGGTAAAGTGGTTAAATCTGATAAATGAGGCAATCTTTAAATATTAATTATGCATTAATTACATTCATAAGACAAAACAAACTCCCGGTTAAAGATTCATGAGGAGCCAGCTTGGTTTACTTCCTATTCTTTTGTCCAATGCGGTTGCAGCGAGTAACTGAAGGGAGGGATTTCAGTTGGATGAAAACAAGAGCTTCAGAATGGGAGAAAATGCAGCTATTACGTTCCTTCAAATAGGAATTACTATGGCAAGGAAAAGGAATGAAACGAGGGCTTAGGGAATGCGGAAAGATGACACAAGAATGATGTCCCCAGGCCTCTTTGACCTATGACCTGTCTTTTCTTGCTCCTCGTCTTGGATTACAGCACATGTGGGGCACTGTGACCCCATAACGTACTGCTGACCTTGAGTACTGGTGGATATTTTCTTGGATCTGCATCTCAGTTAGTCCTGTTAAGATATAGGAGATAAGCTACAGCCTTAAGCGCAGAGGCTTAAAACCTTCAAGGGTTCTTTAGTAAAGCCAATGATGATTCTCTACAATGGGAAAATGGTTCTACACAGCATTGAAAAGGGCTCCACTATGCTCAGTATTCTCAGTACCATCTTTCTCAAACTCTGTTCCACCCAGTGCAGCCCATCACCTCATGTCATCTCCAAGACCGCACACATTCCTTAACTGCTGACCAGAGCACTTTCTGAGTAAGAGAAAACCAAAAAACAAACACAACAAACACAACAGAAACCTTACACCCCTTCCTGTAACCTTCTCCTCCACCCCTCACCCCTACGCTCTCTCTCGCTCTCTCTCCGGAGTTCAATCTGCCTCCCTGCTCTAATAAATATTTCACAGGTGGAAAGTTTAGTAAACAGAGGCGTTGAGGGGCTGTAGTTGCCGAAGAGATAGATCGCCAGGGGAGCAGGTGAGGGGTGTGTTGGGATCACCCCTTTGGCAGGTGCAGCTACTAGGGAATGTCACTGAGCCAAGTCCAACCTACTCCCTAGTAAAATAGTACATGTCAATCGCCTCCCGACTGTCAGAGGTGCGCTGGATTCATAATAATTCCCAGCTGCTGCTGTGCACTCCGAAACAAAGGCTCATGTCTCTGAAAGCGTAACTTAAAAAGTGAAACCAGACTGTAAGCAGCAAGTTTTTGGACACTTTTGCTGACTAATGTTCACACAATGTAAAGTACTATGTAAAGGTCTTGTGTCCCTAAGCAAATAGATTAAAGGTGTGCTTGTACAAAACCTATAGCATTACACTCATAAAATAAGGGTTCTTTAAGTGATGCCACAGAGGAATCATGGGAGTGTAAAGAACCTTTAAACTGGTAAAAAAAAACAAAAAAAAAATGTTATTTATGGAAAACAAAAATATGGCTTCTATGGCAACACTTAAAGAACCTATTATAGGTGCTCCGAATGGCTCAGCAGTCTAATGTGCTAACACTATGGCCAGGGGGGGTTGCGAGTTTGAATCCTGAGCCATGCCGCTTTGTCATCAGCAGCCAGAGTCTGAGAGAGCACAACTGGCATTTCTTTAAAGTGGTGTAGGCCGGCATAGTGGTGCGGCAGAGCTAGAGACTCAACTCTTCCATCCGAGCATGCTGGCTACCTGGAGATGCCCTAACGACGGGAGTTCGAAAAGCGATGATAGTTGGCTTTGCATGTACCAGAGGAGACATTTTAAGTTCTTACCCTCCTAGTGTCTAGAGTATCGCTTGGGGGAGTTATGAATGGGTGGGTTAATTGGCAGCACCAAATTGGCAGCACCAAATTATTATTATTTTTTGTATTATTGAAAAAAAACTTTTGTAACATGTTTATTTTTAAAAGTGCAGAATAAATGTGTAAGAGAATGGTATTAAAAAAAATAGAAGACAATCTTGTTTTTAAAAATGGAAATGATATTTTAAACCAGTTAGAAAAAACAAAGGTCCTTGTATTTTACTTAAAACATGAAATGGTTGGCCCAAATGTATCAAGCTTGCTGATCTGGCGTTAGTTAAGGCTTTTTGCACAATGTTGAATCCAAGTAGACAGCTAATGAGAGCTGATCTTAGATAGCTGGATAAATGAGACCAACTGACACCCATACAACCACTTATATTTATGCTTATATACACAGAACTATACTCGGGTGTGTTCTCAGACTATTGTACACTACTGTCAAAATCAGCTGGTGTGATCAAACAGTGTAAAACGTGGACTTGATGAGTTTTTGATATAGTCACTGAATGGCTTGGTTCAGTACCAATGGGGCGGTGTTGCTGAGTGATAAAATGAAATGGAGGATGCACTCCAGGCCTGTGATTATAGACCATCCATCTTCTGTTCGAAGGGATGATCAAAGGCCTAAGGCCTAATGAGAGCAAATCATCTGAGTTACACTGCAGCTGCCGTTTCTTTTGCTTTCAAAGGAGAAACTTGTGGAACTCTTCACTCCACACTACAACTATTATACTGGTGGTAATCTCTCTATTTTGATCATTTGTTCAGCCCTGAATCTCCTGATTTACAGCAGCCGTCAATTAACTGAACAACCAAATCAATTACAGATACAGACCATTGCTGTCACACAAACGCCTGTATCTTTAAAAAACTTTTTGGTGCATTATTGTAACAAAAAAAAAGTGCAGAAAGAAGTGAGTGCGCCGTACCTATACCAGTTGGATGACCATGGATGGGAAAATAATATTAATATAGTCTTTATTTGCATGCTTCATTCGAATAAATGTCTATTAAATCAATCTTAATTTTTCCTTGCCCTAAATCCCAAAATTCCCTGACCCTGAATTTTCTCTAACCCTAAATCTAAGGTGTTTAAAATGTTTAAAATGTTTTTAAAAAATGGTTAAAAATTAAAGACAGGATGTGAAATAAGCATTTACCAGTGTCCTATTACAAATATATCATTGCTATCACTCAAAAACCTTGTATCTTCAAATTTCCAACTTTACAAGAGAAGAAAAAAAACTCTTAGTAAAAAGATTATATTTCAACTTAGTGTGGAGCATTTCTATTGGTCCATTCATCCTACTGCCAGATTGGAATTCAGACAATAAATGTAAAAAAACCGCAAAATGGAGATAATATTTTTTGCATGACAGTGATGATTTATATCCTATTTACACTATATATACAAATGTTTGCGGACGCCCCTTCTAATGAATAGATTCGGCTGCTTTGCACCCATTGCTGAGACAGATGTGCAAATACACACACGCAAACACACACAGTTGTCTAATCTCTGTATAGAAGTATTGCCATTAGAATAGGACTCTCTTGAGCACCTATAAATGAACCTATTGGCAGGTGGGTATAAAGCCCCCCAGCATTGTGCTGTGGAAGCAAAACCTTGTTCTCTGGAATGGTGGATGGTGCTCCATGCAGTACTTTTGGCATGAGTTGGGGAGTTGGGGATGAGGCGGAGTGGGGATCACCCAACATCCTGACACATCTAACGCTTGTGTCGCTGAATGCCATCAAATCCTCACAGCGTTGCTCCAAAATTTAGTAGAAAGCCTTTTCTTTTGGACAGTAGATAGTAGTACTTGTCTTAATGCCAACGAATGAGCAGGTGTCCCAATACTTTTGTCCCTATAGTGTATAAGCGTAGGTGATACAAGAAGAGAAAGGCAAAGGCACAGAGAGAGCCGTGCTTCTGTGTGTGTGTGTGCGTGCGTGTGTGTGTGTTTCGTCGAGGGGGGTGGTGTGCAGGGTGCAAACGCGGTGACAGCAGTGAGGTCCGCGCTGAAACACTAGCCGACCCCGGCGGGCCAGCCACACAGGCTGCGAGTGGGCCCTAGCTCTGGGGAGGATAATTGGAGCAGCGCAGGCAACATATGGCCAAGCAGGGGAGCCTGCTGCTGCAGCAGCTGTGTACTGGTGCTGGAGATCAGAAGCACATTAAAGAGACTGTCCCCCCACCCTCCTTCCACCCTCCCTGCCCCCCCACCTCTCACTCACTCTCTACTCCTCCTCCTGCTCCCATCCTCTCTCTCTCTCTCTCTCTCTCTCTCTCTCGCTATCTCTCTGTGCAAACACTTATTTAAATGACAGCTCTTAACTGACCCCCCCAACCCCCCACCCCCTCCACCATCCCCGCTCGCATGCCCCCAGGCATCTCTTAATGCAGAGGTAGAGTGAGAGAGAGGCAGAGAGGGAGAGAAAGACAGCGAGAGAGAGGGTGTGCCAATAAAGTTCTCTTTTTTCCCTCTTCTCTGTCTCTCTCTCTCTCTCTCTCTCTCTCTCTCTTTGTCTCTCTCTGTCTCTCTCTCTATTTTGCTTATTTTGCTGAGATGTAATGAGAGCGAAAGTGATGGCTTGTTATTTTTCATCTTTTTTATCAGTACCTTTCTGCATCTCCGCCTGTCTGCGGAAGTGTAGAGCAGAACCAGAAACACATTAGACTGGCTGAGGAGTTCAGGAAAAAGAGCAGTGACATCTCTCTCTCTCTCTCTTTCTCTCTCTCTCTCTCTCTCTCTCTCTCACAAACACACACACTAACAAGCACACTCTACCACAAACTACCGGATGATTTTAAACAAGGCCGGCCCAAAGCCACATTCTCTGTAGGTGTTTTTATGTGTGTGTGTGTGTGTGGGGGTGGGGTAGTGTGTACCTAACCTCATAGTAAAGCAGGGCCCAGACACAACATCTATTTGTGCTCTTCTGCTTAATATCTAGATGCACGCAGACAAATGTTTGAACACAACTGCGAGGAAGATTTAACTGAAATATTCATACGTCTTCCTCTGGGAGAGCCACGGATTATTTTCCTCAGCGAGTCGAGCCCTGAAAAGCACGGGAATGATTAAAGACAGTGAGGTCATCGCCACAAAGCCTCTGACATCCTAGAAATAAGACGTTTCATTTCTATGCATGGCTGTCAGCACTGTGCAAAGCTATGCACATCCTGAATAACACTAATATTCAATGACTGATGATGTTATTGGGTTGAATTTAAGGTATGGGCATGTTTTGACTCATAGAATTAATGTGCCACATTTTTCTACACATAATTTAACACTATATGGACCAAAATATTGGGACACCTGCTTTGTTTTCATTGTTTTCTCTAATTTCAAAGGGATGAAAAAAGAGATATCCATAGCCTATATTCCTGATTTTGTTAGAGTAACTGCCTCTACTGTCCACGGAACAAATCTACTAGATTTGTGGGCATTGCTGTGAGAATCTTATTGCATTCAGCGTTAGTGAGGTCCGGGTGTTGGATGGTTACTACTCTCATCTCATCTCCAACTCCCCAGCTCATCCCAAAAATATTCCAGAGATGACAGTTCCACCGCTCCACCTGGCATTTGGCATGGTGCCACTGGGTTCATGTTTATCTGCTCCAGAGAGTTTTATTCTACTGGCCATTCTAAAGTTTCTACAGGAACTAGACAAGCAATGTGTGTGTGCTTTTATACATCAATGTCAGCAGTGGGTCCAACCTAAAATAGTTGAGTGCATTCATTAGAAGGAGTGTCCAAAAACATTTGGACATAAAATGTAATCAATAAAAACTGTTTAGGTTATTTTTTTCTATAGTTGGTTGGTAAACATGGCACAGTCACTGTGTCAAAATTGACTCTTTGTCATTTCTTTATAAAGCGCTGATGTGAAAGATCTGACATGGCTTGATTGTACCCTCATTTAAAGCTCAACCACCCTTAGGCCTATGAATGTGGAGGAGCTTTTAAAAGTTTAAAGGATCTCTATATAAACTTTAAAGTTTAAATTTCAACTTTACAAGAGAGGGAAAATCTTCTTAACATTCAATGGAAGACAAAGGACAAAGATCTTTTTCCAGGTCATTTTGGAAATAGATTTTTTGAAACAATGTCAAGAACAACTGCCATATTCAAATTATGTCAAAAAGTGGAAAGCAGCAAAAATGGAGACACAAGGCTTTGCATGACTTTAGAATCTTCGTACCCAAAAATCCTCCTTGTTGTCAATCTGCAAAAACCCACAGCACTGTTAACAACATATCACTTGATGCTAAGAATGAAGATCTTCATAGCTTAAGAGACTGCTTAGCTCAACACTTCTTATTCTGTGAGTATTGTGCAGGAATTCAGCACTGCTGAGCTGAGGCTCAACACTTCCACCAAGTCCCATGAGCATTACTTACTCTTGCATGGCATATCTGTGGTCTCACCATAAAGTATTAATCATGTTTTAGGAAGAGAAAAAACCTGATGGAACAGAATTGCAGACAAGTCTTCCACACCTGGCATAAACCACAGAGAGAAAAGGCCCTAAAAAGACCCAGAAATACAGAAATCAAAAGAGAAAGGGACTGCAATTGTTCCAGTGGATGTGAGTAGAGAAAAAAAGACCAAAATCTGATATTTGAATAATTGATAATGAGGTGATGTTTAATAATTCACATGAACAAATCAGGGAATGTGGTAAGTTATTAATCTTTTAACTGCACACCTTGGTCCGACAGGCTAAAGCTTTCTGTGAACAGACCATGGTGCAGTGGACCCAGCCCTGGGTTCAAAAGAAGACTTTGGGGGAAGGAGATCCCCCCTCCCATAATTTATAGTCTTTCATACGCTTACAGCTCAACCGTAGTCAGCCATAAGTATTCGCATGGTCTGCTTACCAGCATATCTAGTCATCTTAGGAAAAGGAGGAACTACAGCGCAGCCAAAAAATGTTTTTGGAATGGTTTGATGCTCATATGCAAAAGATTGTATTTGTCAACTGAAATGCTCAAAAGTTTTAGAATCATATCTGTCAGTGGAGGTTTGATCAGATTGTGTTGCCATGAATAAGTAATAGAGATAATCTTCATAACAAAAAGAGGTGTTTTATTTGAGATGTCAGATTCACTTGAGCAGAGCTCTTGTGATCTGTTTTTCCAACCATAAACATCCACATTACCCCTTAACAGTGCCCGCACCTTGCATGCATTGCATGCATACTCATAACCCTTGAGTATAATCTGAACTTGTATAAAAAACACAAGAGATCACAAATGTTCAGATGAAGATGGTAGAAACCCATAAGAAGGTGTGAGACCTGAGTGGCCGCTCCAGAGTACAGTGTTGGCAAAGGCTTCATGCGATGTGTTACAGTGTAAGGTAACAAAGCCTTCTTCTGTTGCAGCTGATTGAGCAGGAGGTGCATCTGCTCCATGCAGAACCTCTATCCCAGGCCAGGATCTGATGAACAGATGAGAAAGAGGAGCAAAAGAGGAGCTGGGCACCTGCGGGACCCCGCCCTCTGCTCCCACTTTCCCCCTGTCTGCAAAGCTTTGCCCGTTGCCAAGCATCAGCCATGGTGTTGCCAGGCAAGCCCTGCATTATTAATGGTGCTGCGTCGAGCTCTTTCAGCCCCCCCACCCAGCACATTCAGCTTCAGCGTTCAAGGTGGACACTGCTCCGCCAAACAGACCAACACAAACATGTCTTCCAAACTTCTGTTATTAAAACAACTAACCTGACTTCATCTTTCAGACGCCTGAAGAAGCATGAGGGTATCCCAAGCTGACTTACCTGTGCACCAGAATAGTTGGCCTTGGAGCGCTGGTACCAGAGCTGCTGCCCTTATTCAAAGGCCCCATCTCTCAGTTACAGTCCAGAGTACTTTCCTTAGTGGTTGCAAATGGACAAGCCATGGGATCCACAATCTCAGAAGCTCCACATCCAATCATGAAATCATGAGAACTATAAGAAGAATGATATGAATTTTGAGAAGTAGTTGTGTCATCCAAATGGCATAACTATGAACTCCAACAGTCCTGTGACAGATTCAGGAGCAATCATTCCTGAATTTCTAAGTGGATGTCCAGTTAAAGCATCCCGAGGCCTAGAGAGGCTTGAAGAAAACTGGCAAAAGCAGGCTACTGCTTTGAAAGCCAGACAGGAGTGTGTGAGCAAGGGGAAGAGAGTGGCTGGAAGTTTATATGTGTTCTCCCTGAACCAGGGGACTGAATAAATAATACAATAGATATTCCTCTGATGAAGTCTCGCCGCGGCATTCATAATTATTTCATTGTTGCTGTAATGAGAGCAGTGTCCCGCTGCACCGTGCACTGTCAGGTACGAGTGCTGTGCCTCCAGGCGGACTACCACTGCACCTACACCAGCAGACAAGACCACTGACTTGCAGGTCTACCAGACCCATGATAACCCATTTCAGAGTCACAAAGAACGTTCTTTTTCATAAGATTATGAGAAACCTCATTTAGAATATAATACCCCAAAATCCAAATATAGGACCTGTAGCAACTGGGTACAAATTATAACCGGTCAATACCTTTAGAGGTTAGGATTTACTGCATGCAGAATATGTTTAGAATCCACTGACATTTTAAGCAGCACAAGCAGGACTGCTCTTAAAGAGCTCACTTCGTCCATTTCAAGTGGAAGAAGCAGAGGAAGAAAGAGCTCTCCTGGAGCTCCCTCTGGGGCACCGTTATGGCCTATCAAAGCAGAACTATGAGTTCCTTAAAGCCCTGGTCAGACGAGACATGGGAGGAACAGCCTAGAGCTGCGAGGAACGGGTGTCTTCAGCACGCTAATCCTGTTAGCATTGTGAAGAGAAGGCTATGGAACACAATGGCACCACGTCCTACACCAGCTGGGTTCCAGAGTGCTCCCCCATGTGCCCCTCCATCTCTGAACAATCCCCACTCCCTAGAGGCCCCAAAAAATGTAGTTCTCACTGTCTCTCCTCATGCTGCGTTGCTCAGTTGACCACCTGCAGAGACCTTCACTGCCATTGCCTCTGGTCTGTGGAGACACCAGAAAAGAGCAGTAGGATCAAGCCTTTCTAACACCAGAGGAAGACTTCCCTGAGATTTCATAGGACTACGCTATTTTAGGGACACTTTAGTCAACAATTGGTATGTATTTCATGGACAGGTAACGGCATGCACTGCATACTCCAGCTTTTGGATCATAGAGTGGAGCGGAATGGTCTGGAATGGTTTAAGAGCCCTCAAACCACATAAGCATTTTTTACCCTCACTCTATCGCACCCACTCCAAGCTCAAGCTCATTATCCACACCACTTCAAGAGGTCTACACTACCCACATGCACACACATACAGATTCTCTATCCCATTCAACACCAAACAAGCCAATAATTAAGACAATGGTACTTTGAAGCAGTTGGTGCACAAAGTCTGTCCAATTGAACAGCTAGCGATACAACAATCTTCCATTAAAAAAAAAAGGGAACAAGAGTGAAAGCAACAGAGGAGGAGGGCAAGAAAGGATAGTGGTGCACATTGAGGCAGCGGATGAGGCAGAAGAACAGCCCACGACCTCTAATTAGAAAGATAAACCCACAATGAAGAGAATCAATGGGAGAGCATCACTCGGAATTTCAGGCCGCATGCTGAATGCCCTGCGTAAACATATTTGGCCTCAAGCTAAGGCATTAATATTTCACTAAATAAAGAAGAAAGGAGATCCAAGACAAATGTTTGAGCTTTTGGCCCTCTTCCTCTTTTTTCTGCATTTCTCCGTTGGCTTCTAAACAAATGCCTGCCAGTTATCTACTTGTCACACAGCACATCTGTCTCAATATGTCGTCCCTGTTCTGTGGAGAACTGTCGGGAGTAGAGATGAAACAGAGCCGCACAATTCTCCACAGCTTTGGAAGGAAGGGTAAAAAAAAACAACTGTAAAAAGAGCCATTCCTTTCTTTGCACTGTTCTGAAACGCTGGAGACTGAATGCAACTAAAATTTACATATCATTAATCTGCCTTCCTCTGTTCACTGATGTATTTACATCATTTTGTTTGTTTATTTGTTTTTTGCTTTGTTTACTCATCTCTATTCTTGTAGAGCAAAAAAAAACACTAGATATCAAATGTGACTGTATGCAAATATACCAAATACGAGAATTACATATTCAAAATTACAAACCATGTAGTACACGACAGGCTACTTCGGTTGGTGGATGTGCCTCTTCTAGGGTTTGATGCTTAGAGAAGGTGCTGGAGGACACAAAGGCTTCAATCGTGTTCAAATCATATATATATATATATATATATATATATATATATATATATATACATATATATATATATTGCGGCTGTCATGCAAAAATCTTGTATCTCCAAAATAGCAACTTTACAGGAGAAGGGAAAATCTTTCTGACTTTGAGTTTCAGTTGAAGAACAACTGCCTGATTCAAATTAAGTCAAAAAGTGAAAAATGTTTATTGGTTTTTACATGACAGCGACAAAACGTGTTTAATTATATTGCCACGATATGCTTTAGAATATCGATATCCAACTCCATATTTATTAATGTATTTATTATAATTATATTATAATCTACATAGGCCTCAATAACAAGTCAATTATAGCTGTCAAACAAAAACAAATGTTAGATTTCCATGAAGAGACACTGACTGAAACCAAAAATGCCACAGCGAATCCAAATTCTGTTCAAATCTACTACTAACACTCTACCACAGCCCCCCCTACCTCCCACCCCCCATCTGTCTCATTATGGTCTTCGCCCTACTACTGACTATAAGGTCTCCAGATTGTGGGCCATGGCTGCAGGGGTCTTAGGTGGGGGGTCTTAAGGCCCAGCACCCTGCCCGCTCTGGAACAAGTAAACAGCCCTGTACTTTAAAGCTTTTACACGTCAGATCGGGAGTACACACTTTATGTCCAACTGCTGTAAGGCTCCTCTGCATAATTCATAAGCACTCAGTTAATCTATTGATCTGTGCTTTTCCAGAGTTAGTGTGGCCAATCCTGCTAGGATGGGAAATGGCAGGTAAACTTGGGGTGGAAGACAGTGAAACGAGAGAAGCAGTGTGGATAAAGAAAGAGAAGCAAGAGAAGGATGGAGGTACTGTACAATACCATCCAGTAGTTCCCTTGAAATATATTACACATTAATAAAGCAGTAATAGTGTATTGTGTAATTGTGCACTAGTAAAGCAGCAATCATGTATTAAAGGCAACAATCATACATACAGTATGGTCATGTGTAATACAGTAGACCATGTGTAACCAGGATCTGAGACCTTAAAGACACTGAAATTAAAGTGACTCCATATTAAACACGTTGCAAATCAACAGCATATTTAACATATAAAATTAGGTCATACTAAACTACACAGCAGCTCAAATTTATTGTTGGTGAATTTATCCTCCTACTGAGGCCTCACATCACATACAGGTCAGTTTACTCTCCACAACCTCAGCTGCCATGCATATTTCATGGCTCTTTGGCCACTGACCTGTCAGTTAATGAAGTTTTCCTGTGCACACTTTGTCCTATCCTGCCTGTACAACCTTAGTCTTGGCAGTACACAGGAGAGGAAAATACTTGAGTGAGTGCATTTTATTACTGTACTTAAAAGGTCCAATCCTACATCCAAACCATTATCATAATTCCCCATAATGTATGTTGTACACAAACATTTCCATATTCTCTTATTCTCAGAATTAAACAGGCTGTTTTGATGAGACCAAAAAAGATAAAACACCTTACACACTAGTGTCACCGTGGATGGGCGGGGTTAAAGTCCTGGAGGGCAAATAGGTTCATATTTTTAAATGCTTTGGTTTCACATGACATGACAAGACAATTACATTTAAAGGGGCTTTTGAAAGGAAAACTGTATTTAATTTGACATAGTTGAATAAGGAAAGTTTGGTACATAGACATGACATACTGTAAAACTCAAATACTATTGTGTCTTCAAAACAGAGCAAGGAAATGGGCAATTTTAAAAAACGCTTGTTACATTTACACCCTTCCCCCTAAAATTTACATCCACCAACATACCCTGCTAGCTCTATTTAGAGCTGGTGATGTGGTAAAACACAACAACCGCTTCAGGATACTCTGGTGTTGTTGGGTTTTGCCTGTGTCAGAAGCTCAAACACAACAGGCAATGAAGTGAAGGTCGGGAAAGCCAGCAGTTCCTAGGCTAAAAGCTAACCCAACCAACCAGCTACAATTGTCTGCTAGCTTATTATGCCTGATGCTGAGAAGACCCAGAGAGGGCATCACTGTCCACACTGTTAAAAGTATAAGTATCAGTACCACCTATTAATAGCAGCATCACACATCACTAAACATAGAAAACTTTAAATTTTATAGTTCAACTATCAACATATGCAAACGCTCGGACATTTTTGTTGGTTTTCTAAGTAAAATAAATTCCCATTCAGAGAAAACACAAATACTTCCATTTTCTGTTATTTATATGTTATATGTTAAGATTTACTGCTAATTTGTTCAATTCTGCAAATAATTGAAAATTGGGTTCTGAATATTGAGCTAAAATGCAATATTTAACTTTCCTGTATTGCATTTGTTCATTTATTTGTACCAGCTCAAAGGACTATTTGGATGCTTTAATGGTTCCTTGTTGGTTAAAGGGTTCTTTGCATTGGTGGAAATCTCTTTGTGGAGTGTTATATATGGATTCTTTGTAATGGTTCTGAATAGCACCAGTAAGGGTTCCAATGTCATTTTATTTTATTTTTTTAGAATCTTTAGAACTGGGGCATTTGTTCATTAATTTGTACATATACTCTTAACAAAGGGTTCTTTTGTAAAGGGTGTGGTTCTGTATAGAACCATGACAGCTCAAAGGACCAGTTCTTTGCATTGGTGGAAATCCTTTTAAAGGTGGTTCTTTATTAAATCTTTTTTTTTTAATTGATGGTTCTGTTTGGCACCAACAAGGTTCCACTATCACCACAAGTCAAAGTTAATTTGCTTAGAATGTAGAAAATTAACCCAACATGTCATTTGAAGAGGGATACCTCCTATAGTATGTTTCAATGCAGATACGTCTTGACTTTTACCTCCTCTTTTGTTTATTTTTTTTACTTCCATTTAGTTACAGCTTCTCTGTACTTTTTCCACCTCTGGCAGTACATGAGCACCCCACCATCCCTTCTTTTCTCAACACTCCTTTCGAACTCACTTAAGTCATGAGCTCCTTCAGCTTGAGTGAACAGCACCAAACCATTTCTACCAGGCACGTCTCATGGAGAGCGCCCCTGCCCTTCCTACATCGCCCCCCCCCTCCTCCCTTTCAACTTAAAAAACTTACTGGATCTGCACCTAAAAACACATGAAGGACAGGGCAGCATTCTTTTCCTACCTGGTTGGACCAAGCATGTCAACTCAACAGGATATCTTTTGAAGAGGAGGGGAGGAAGGGTCTACCCCTCCCAACCCCACACACACATACACACCCACCCCTTTCTGGCTTTGTATCTTTAATTTGTGTTGGCAGTCGATAAAATATTTACCAGGAACCCTAAAGGCAATTACATTAAAGTGTGTAGTTAGACACCCTTTCCCCTCAGCAGCCCCACAGTACCAACCCGCTGATTTGGTGAACGGTCGCGGACCTACGTTAGATTTTACACGCTATCCATAATTTATCAATTGCCATGAAATGGGGAGGAGAAGTCTAGCAAAAATGATCAGGACATAGAGAAGAAAGAGAGGAAAGTGAGGCATGTGTCCTCTTCCGCTCACCGCAGAGTTTGTCCATTTGCTTAACGTACCAGAAAGATTCACTTGTGGTGACGTCTTGCCTCCTCTCTCTCTCACTCTCCCTCTCCCTGTATCTCTCTCTCTCTCTCTCCCTCCAACTGCTGCCCCAAGACACATGGAAGCACACCTTGCACATAATGGGATGGTCAGTGTACAGTAAAAGTGGACAGGCCCGTCTGAGAGTAGTACAAGATGAACAAATGGGTTCAAAGTGGGGGAAAGCATCTGTAGCTGTGCTGGACATCAAAAACAGAAGAGAGCCACCTGGGACAAGAGAAACAGACATGGAGTTAAGAATTAGAGGTGGAGATGTTCCTGTGGTGGAGGTGTGGTGAAGCAGAAGATGGACTTTTGTTCTGATATTTATATCAGACAGTTTGACAAGTACACTCTTCAAAGTATGGGTGCTACGAAAAGTTCTTAAGCGATATCATAAGAGAGATCATGAGTGTAAGGAACCTTTTCAAGGCTCCAAGAACCTTCACATGATGTAAAGGTTCTTCGCACTCACACATCTCTCATTTACAAACATGATCTTTGGGTAGCAACAAGTGATTATTTTATGGCATCACTCAAAATACATTTACATGCCTAGAACCGTTAAAACTGGGGTGCTTTAAGGGTTTTTAATGCAATGGTTATATATAGAGCTGTGCCGCAACTCTTCAAAGAATCCTTTGAATGTTAATATGGTTTCTTGAATGGTAATATTCTCTGACTTTAAAAAATGGCTCTGTATAGCAAATAATAATTGCATATGATGTAAAAATTGCATATGATGTAAACATATGATTTTGGACCATAAGGTAGAGCAGCAAATATGTGCAAAAAAAAAAAAAAGAAACATAACATCAACAGTGTGTTTCAAGGGGTTTCATCCCTTAATTAAGAGTGTATGAGGAGATAGCCAGTTAAGTTCCTTAAAGCTCCTAATGTTCCTCAAAGATCTTATTCTGTAAACAATGTACATGAAAAACGAAGTTGATCCCAGAGCTCCCAGTACTTGACTCCATCCCCTTCCTCCGTATAGACACATAAAACTGCTATATGCAACATTTAAACAATAATCTACAGTGTTTTCCCCTCTTTCATGCAAGCTGTTCGAGTAGCAGATATAACATTTGCAAGCAGTCTATGCTGCACAGCCTATTAACTAGAAGAGGAACAGCCAATACAACCAATTCCCCATTCCAGCATTAATATTCATTGAGGAAAATGTTCCATTAGCAATAATCAAGCACTTCCCCAGGCTTGTTTGCAGAAAACTCATCAGGAAAGGGAGCACAGCTCCATGCTGGCAGCCTGGCAGAGGAAGTGCAGATGACAGGAGCTGAGGAGAGGAGACAGATGATGGAACGGCTCAATACGTTCACAGGTAGGTTTGTGAAAGCAGCTAACCGAGTGCAGAGCTCTCTGTCATTCTATGCGTGCACATACATCGGTATTTGAGATTATATGATCTATGTATATATATTTTTTTGTGCTGCCTGTCTCACTCTCTTTTTTTCCCACCTCTTTACGTTCGCCCAACTCTCATCGCCTGGAGTCCCCAGTGGTGGTGGTTGCCAGGGGAGAGGTGGCGGCGCTGATATATATTTGATGAGCGGGTGCCAAGACTATAGCAGGGAGCCAGGCACAAGGGGACAATGTCGCTGGCAGTGTTCGCTGCTCGGGTTTCCGAGTCAGACTCGCCGAGACTGCCTCTTCCATTGTGGGCTGCTATTGTCAGTGTCTGGGGTTTCAGCTCCAATTAGAATGATGGCTGTGTGGGCTCAATACAAGCCAAAGGGAGACAGCTTGTGTGCGTCACCAAAAAGGCCTGCCCAGAAGTTTGTCTTTTATATGGGTGTGTATTTAATATATAATCAAGACCTTTTTTTTTAAGCAACTGGTTTGAGGAGCAGTACCACGACCTGGCTATAGGTTGAGATATGTATAGCAAAAAGACAATGACTTATATATAACTTACTATATCTTTCAAAAGGAAGGTATCTGACCTTGGTGGAACCCAAAGTTTGCTCTTATCGCCACTGAATGTGACAATTCAAATTCCCTGGCAATTCCCTGGTTCCCAAGGTGTCCTGAGAAGGTAGCCTATAAGCTGATTGACGTTTTTTATTTGTCAGACCATAAATATCTATGATAAATATTTCATTGCAGTTCCCTTATCCATTTTCAGCTATTTATGCTCTAATTGGGAATCCATATTGTGGTGCATACCACAAAGTAAAAGGGCAATAATTAATTCATGCACCAAACTGTATGGCCTGCCACACAGCGAAGGAACTATCAGATCATGCCTGCCACATTTCAGTCAATGATCTGAAATCAGGATCACTAAGAAGTAGTTTTACTGACTGGTCCGTTCTTACACAGTCAACTGCTGGAACGACTGTCTCTATCAAACAAAGGCTATCAGCTGCTGAAACGAGCAGTAACTTCAACGACATCCAGCTGTTCTAGATCCCCGCAGCAGTCTTTGTTAAAGAAGGAAGCAGCCGTTAATTCACACAAACGACGGGGGATTGAACCGCTAGGTGAGCATACCTGCCACACTGGTTCCTAGTGTACTTCCAGGCCACCCTGCGATCTGTCAAATTTTCAGCACCAGTGAAAGCACGTGACTGAAGGCACAGGGAGCGGAGTCCCAGGAGGGGCGTGTCTGAGCGCGGCTACTCCAATGACGCTGGAGGAAAGTTGGAGAGGGCGGGTCCAGAAGGGCAGCGTTCTATTTAGGTGCGTGCGTAAAATACCTACTGTATCAGACTGTTAGCGGTCCGCTTCAGGGCGCAGCTCTGCTGGAGAACAACAATCTCCCGGGCAGGAGTCACACCTGTCTCCTCTCTTCCTACCGCATATATCTCTATATATGTCTTTTCTTCTTCATCTTCCTGACATTTTTGCACGATATTACGTGGAGCAAAAAAGGAGTTAAACGAGGACGACGAAAAACGACCTTCTCTAACTTCTGCAATCATGATGTCCATGAACAGCAAGCAGCCTTTTAGTATGCATCCGATCCTGCACGAGCCGAAGTACACACCTCTCCACTCCAGCTCGGAGGCTATTCGGCGGGCATGTCTGCCCACGCCCTCAGTGAGTACCAGCTTTTGTTGTTGTTGTTGTTGTTGTTGTTTTTTCAGGCTACCGACTAGTGATCTTAGAGACTAGACTAGAGACTTTGCTAAAAACGCACATTAATTAAATAATTAACTGGACAAATTAACTATTTTCTGATCTTGTTTTTGCTTGTTTCGCTTTTGCGCAATTTGCGCTTTAAAATAAAAAAAAAAGTACTGTAAAAAGTACTGTAAAAAGTACTGTATTTCTTTGCACTATGTTTTTACTTTTCCTTAAAAGAACTAAGAACGCAGCCACACTTAAGACTGTCCAGTTAAACCCTACTTTAATACATACATATAATCAGACTCGCTGCCTCGTGCGCTAATGCTGACCTCTTGTGTTTTTTGCGCTCTCTCTCTCTCACTCGCACCCGCAGTTGCAGGGCAACATCTTCGCCGGCTTCGACGAGACGCTGCTCCAGAGGGCCGAGGCTCTGGCCGCGGTGGACATCGTGGCGCAGAAAAGTCACCCGTTCAAGCCGGACGCCACCTACCACACCATGACCACCATGACCAGCATGACATGCACGCCCACGTCGTCTTCGGCGCATCTTCATCACCCGTCCGTGCTCACGTCGCACCACCATCATCACCATCACCACCACCCGCACCACCAGGCCGCGCAGGGCCTGGAGGGTGACCTGCTCGAGCACCTGACGCCCGCCATCTCCCTGGGCGCCATGCCCACCGCCGACGTGGGCACGGGCCACTCACACATGGCAGCGGCCATCAACCACATGCAGCCGCACCACCCGCAGAGCATGAGCATGCACCCGCACGCCCTGGGCTCGCACGCGCTCGGCGGAGCAGGCGGCGGAGGAGGAGGCGGCGGCGCGCCGGACTCGGAGCCAGACCCGCGCGAGCTCGAGTCGTTCGCCGAGCGCTTCAAGCAGCGGCGGATTAAGCTCGGCGTGACACAAGCGGACGTGGGCGCGGCGCTGGCCAACCTCAAGATCCCGGGCGTGGGCTGCCTGAGCCAGAGCACCATCTGCCGCTTCGAGTCGCTCACGCTCTCGCACAACAACATGGTAGCGCTCAAACCCATCCTGGAGGCCTGGCTGGAGGAGGCGGAGCGCGCGCAGCGCGAGAAGATGACCAAGCCGGAGATCTTCAATGGCGCCGACAAAAAGAGGAAGCGCACGTCCATCGCGGCGCCCGAGAAGCGCTCGCTGGAGGCTTACTTCGCCGTGCAGCCGCGGCCCTCGTCCGAGAAGATCGCCGCCATCGCCGAAAAGCTGGACCTGAAAAAGAACGTGGTGCGCGTGTGGTTCTGCAACCAGAGGCAAAAGCAGAAACGGATGAAGTTCTCGGCGACGCACTAGAGGGCCATTTTTCTACTGTTGTTCTTCAGGGTGGGTGGACGGGTTGGTGGGTGGTGGGGGGTGGCTGGAGTGTCCCAGAGACTGGAAACAGCACAAACTTCAGCCTGAGAAGAGAAACAAAACAAACCAATAAGAAGACACTCGATGCTCTCAGACGTGAGTGAGAGAAAATCACAAACTAGTGGCAATGAATTATTGTACAAAAGGGAAATAGAATAATAACGATTATTCTCTTAAATAACTCTTTTATATTCATTCGTGTACATACCTGTGAATACGCTGCACCTCTGTGAAGAGCGCGTCATCGTTTTTCTTTTTCGTTTTTATTTTCTCTTTTTTTTCGAGCAAAGAAAAAAAAGAAACAAAAAAAAAGAGTCAGAAACTTTAATGTTGTTCGATGTGATCCAGAAGAAGAAGAAGAAGGGTGCGAGAGGAGAGAGAGAGAGAGAGAGGAGGGACTGCTGTAACCCATTGCATGGTTGACTAGGGCGTTCAGTGTGCTTTTAAAACTCCCCAACATGTTTGAATGCATTGCAATAAGAGAGAACACGCACAGGCACGTACACACACACACCGTCTCACACACACTCTCTCACACACACACGAAAATAGGCTACCAGTCTGTGTCTACCTCATGACCCTCGTTCTGACACATACCCTCATGATCATTTTGGAAGTATAGGGCGAAAAAAAACAGACTAGTGTTTAAAACCGTTTTTTCTGTTCACACCTGGTTTTGGTTAAATTAGATAGATCTTGTGCTCATGTCTCAGCTATTATCACTGCAACGATGCTTTGACAATCAAATGATTAGATTAAAAACGATGTAAAGGCCCCTCTATGTCTCCACCGAAACTGCTATCTGCTGTCTTTATTATTATTATTATTATTATTATTATTATTATTATTATTGCTGGGCCTGTGGACGGGAACATTGGTTAGCTTACACCGCATTCTCAGATGTCCATTGCACTTTGTAGATAACTGTTGAGATACCAGTCTTTGACTTATTTATATTTCTAATGATTTTTTTTTGTTTCTTATTTATTTATTTGACATTAATTTATTTGGAAATCCGCGTATTTTTTCATTTGTGAAAGTGTGCTTAAATGTGTCTGTGTAAGCGACAGAAATTCAAATAAACCATGCACGTTTTACCTCACTGCCTGCAAAAGAGTGTTTCTTCAATTTTGAACGGTAATTCTAGTTCTATTTTAATTATATTCTTTACTTTTACATTTTTATTTTAGTCGTCATTTAATTCTGCTTTTATCGTAATTGCAGTCTCATATTAATTTGCATTGTAATTCGAATTCATTACTTTTGTATCGCTATTCCGAATCTTATGGTAACTCCAATTTTATTTGAATTATAATCTTCAAAAAAATCTTATTCGAATAGGCTAACAGTTACTTATTTCTATAAACGTGTACATTTCCTTTTGTGATGGGAAAAGGGGGAGGCAAATTCGTTATTTATTTATTTATTATTATCATTATTATTGTTGTTGTTGTTGTTGTTGTTGTTGTTGTTACTTTCTGTTTACATTATTTTTGCTGTTGTTTCATTGTTGTCGATATTGTTGACATTAGTTTTTATTTGTCCTATTGTTTAAGTTATTCGTATTATTTTATTCTTATATTAAATGATTATAGTATTATTTTATTGTTGTTATTACTGAGACACACATCAGTTCAGAGCATGCACATCACCTTTCTGAGAGTCTTTTATTGATTGATTTTCCTTCTTTTATTATAATCGCAATCATCAGAGGGGCAAACTCATTATTTCGGTCTGTTATCAGATTAGAGATCGCAGTGAAACGGCGAACAGATAAACCTGTCCAGTCGCGTGCTTTCTCACCTTTATTTCTTCATTTCTATCATTTTTAACACTCGGCTCGTTTATCACCTTAGACCACAATAACACAACATTAATAAAAATAAATTAATTAATAAAATAAAACTAACTGCATTGAACTAAATTAAACTACATTAAATAAATGACATTGCCCGCGCGAGGTGAGTAAAGGCTGACCCGGCTGTGCGGCTCAGAGTGACTGTTTCAGACGGAGGGTGTCCGGAGCTCGCGGGTGTGCAGCAGGTGGTTTCAGTCTGTAAAATCAGTTATTAATGAATAATAAATATGAACGGTTATGATAGTATTGATTTTTGTGTGTGTGTTTGTTAAGATGATGATATCCTCTCCCTGAATGATGTTCTACAACAAACTGAGGAACACAGTTTCAATTCGCAGACAATGACCATGACAGCAGTAGCCGCTCTGACAAAAATAAAATACAACATTAGTTTAATGCTTTATTTTATTTATTATTTTGCATATATTAATATAACATATACAATTATTATTATTATTATTATTATTATTATTGCTGGGCCTGTGGACCGGAACATTGACCTGCTTACACCAGGTTCTCAGATGTTCATTGCACAACCAGTAAGGCGTATTTATATTTCTACTTAGAATATATATATATTGTTTATTATTATTGCTATTACTGTTATTATTAGTAGTATTATTATTATTCCTTATTAATAATATAATAATAATAATAATAATAATAATAATAATAATAATAATAATAATATGGTGCTATAATTACAACCCTGCTGTTTGTTGTTTATCTTTTAATGTTTGTATTTCATTCACCTGAATCTCAGTCAGGTTTGACATGAGCTGATTGGCTTTCTACCATCAGAAATCAGCAGAGGAAATAACGATCTTCTCCTCCTGTGTACCAAGACCAGCGAGGAGAGCTGAACTGGTCATCAGAGTGGACAATGAAGGCTGCAGGTCCATGTGCTGTCCTGCCTCCAGCGACTAAAACCATAAACACAAACATACACAAGTTAGACTGATGTGAAACCAATCCAACACACTAACGGGGGAGCGCAGGTGATTTTACACTATATTCTATTCTATTCTATTCTATTCTATTCTATTCTATTCTATTCTATTTTATTCTATTATTTGTTATTTAATATTAATATTGTGAGATGTGATCTAATAGAAGACGCGCTGACGTTTAGCTGGAACAGCATAGAGTAGCGGAAGCACACAGTAACACACACACACAGTCCCAGTAACACACACACAGTCCCAGTAAAACTCATACACAGTCCCAGAAATACTCACACACCCAACAAGAAACACACACATAGTCCCAGTAACACTCACACACAGTCCAAGTAACACACACACACACACACACACACACGCATACAGTCCCAGCACAGCCACGCTTTAATTGTTTCACTTCAATAATTCACACACGGAGGACCTGCTGCCTCCTTTGTGTTTTCCTGTTGGCTCTGAACAAGACAGCTGTTACGCAAATCACACACTCGATCAGCAGCACGCAGCTTCCACTGCTCCGCAAACACTCCTCAGAGAGACACAATCACACAATAAAACACAAATAAATAAGCAAATAAACACACACACACACACACACAGCCCGGCGTGGAGAGGCAGACAGCAGAGTGGGGCTGAGGAACGTGAGGCTGAACCTGAGTCTGAGCAGTAAATCAGAGAAGTTCAGAGAGGAGAACAAGAACTGCTTTGTGGAGAGGAGCTCAGTTCATAATGGACGACATATGCCGAGCATCCATTAAACTGGCACTCAGCGCGGACCTCCGATTACTCAGAGACGGAGAAAAGAGAGAGAGAGAGAGACATCCAGAGATAGAGAGAGAGAGAGCAACTAAATGGCAAAATGGCAAATCTACACCATATACGACGCGACTCCCATTTGAATATTTACAATATTATTCATTTAATTTTTTCTCATGTGTGAAAGCGTTTTTGGGGTTTTTTTTTTTGGGGGGGGGCGCTTACTTGGTCATTTTATTTTACAAAATGCACGTGGAAGGAGAGGTCCGATAAGCGCGCGGGTGTGTGAGAGAGAGTAAATATGAGCGTATTATTATATATATAATTTTGCTTTTAGCTTTCCTTTCCTCCCTTCGCGCTTCTTTCCGACTTTGTGTGTGTTTTGCCATGAAGCGGAAAGCGCATTTTCATAAATAGACCTTGGCCAAGCGCTGCGGATGAAATTTTAATGAAGCGCGAGTCTTGAGTGCAGCTCGACTCGGGGGCCTTGGAGGAGCAGCAGCAGCGCTCTCTCTCTCTCTCTCTCTCTCTCTCTTCCTCTCTCTCTTTCTAAACCCAGCGTAGCTCGACCGGACGGCCTCGTCCCCATCCTACTAGAAGGGACCTCCAAGTTTTTGGATCTCACTTTATTGCGTGTCTAGTTTTTTTTTTTAACGTGTCTTCCGCCGTTTTTTGTAGCTTCTGCATGACGTGCGTGCGCGCGCACGCGCCTGCATGTGGACGAACCTGTGTGGCCGCGGGGTCAGATCCCCACCCCTGGCATTGGAAGTTTTTCAAATCCGGACAATGCAATATTTATTAAGCGTGTTCATTTAGTATAAACCTCACACACACACACAAACACACACCTCACAACAAAATCGCAAGGAGCTTGCATGAAGCACGAGCAACGGGTCCCCTGTTGCAGATGGTTTGTAAATAGAGCCACGTGGTTTTATGGAAATGCGCGTAGAAAAGACGCACGCGCTTAAAAAAAAAAAAAGAGCAACAGCGAGCAGCGATGAAGGTGAGAGGGAGTGGAAGTCAAATTGATACTGACAAGGTGAACAGGGGAAGTCTCTCTGCAGCGTTTGCTGCCGTCTGGTTTGAAGCAAGAGTGGATAAAACAAACAAATGCTGCATAATTTGGTGTCTCTGGAGCGCGCCGAAGGGACATGGGGGTGGGGGGGGGGTGGGCATGCATATTGGGCTGTAATTAAAAACATGGTGAGGTAATTAGGAACCTTGTAGACTTCATCAGAGTCTAATGAACGATATGAACGAGCGAGGGGCTTCATTAGCCGCGTGATGTGATGTGAAAGAACATTTGACAACGTCAAACGTCACGCGTTTCAACCCAGTTCACTACTGTCCGGTTTGGAGTGACGATTTCTATGAATACCTCCGAGGTGTTCGCGTGAATAATCAGCGTCAGTTTGCGGCGCAATCGGTTTGCAATTATTCTCCAAAACAAAGCTATAGATTGGAAAAGCTGGAACGCTCCAGAGACATATTATATCCTTCCCCTGGGTGAAGAACGACACACGAGCCTCTTGTAAATGTTTGATGGATTTGGGCGAGTAAGGCGAACATTCATCAAATATTGTAGAGAGTGCCATGTTTTCTTCAAGCCCGAATGGACTTGGATCATTTCTGTCACCCACAACCAAAAAAACGCCTCCATTCCTTCACAATTATTTATTTACTTTTTTTAACACAGGAGTCTAAACAGCTCGTTAAATTCTTTGAAAGACAGATACACTGAAAACTGCGTGGTTTCAGTTTAGACCAGTTTAGACCAGCCCCTGAATCGCAAACACGGTGGTCGTCCCAACACGGAGGAAGAAACTTTCCCCCTACACACGCGGGTAGGCCTCGGCATTTCCCATTTTGCCCACACGCTCAGTGACCCGTGATGTAGACTTTCTAGAGGTTACGCTTACATTCCAGCACCCTCCACCCCACCCACCCCACTCTAACCCCCCCACGCACATATATACACCATCACGAGGTGCTGAAGAGTTAAGGCCTGAGAAGCATGATTTTTTAATGACGATGGATTCAAAGCTCCTCGGGTGCAGGATGTTTCCCCACACCGGAGAAGAGACTCGCTGCGGAGCGGTTAGCTGGAGGAAAGCAGGGATCGAGAGAGCAGAGGGGAAACAGGAGCGCGAGACGACACAGGAAAAAATAGGGAAAACAGTCAGTGTTAATGAGTTTGGATGACAGATGGAGGCCCACTATAAGAGAGAGAGAGAGAGAGAGAGAGAGAGAGAGAGAGAGAGAGAGATCTTTATATGGTCTTAGAAATACGTACATAAGAATAAGCGGCAATACCGCTGAATATTCGTTACATACAAATGAGATCCATAATAAAAACATAACATATAATTATATATAAAATAAGTCAATTCTCAATTTTAAATTCTAGACAGAAAATATGGCTAATGTTTTTTACAGTACAGTGTAGCAATGCTTTCGTATCAGCACGGCGAGTAAATTCTGAATCTATCCGAATAGTATGCAAAGAGATGCAGAGTTCAGCACCATGGACAGTTCCCTTTCAGCTCAGGGCCGTTAGAAGGGTCTTAATTCACACGGTTATCACCTGGAGGGTCCTTTTAAGAGGGAACACGCGCCACCAAACAGTCAGAGTTTCTACTTACTGGATTGACATGCCCACAAAGCAACAAGGAAAAATACAAACAGTCGCTTGCTGTGTTTTAAAATGGTTTGAACAAACATAAAATCTGCATAGACACAACTAGCAAACGATTTTTCGAATGTGTACCTTTATATATTATATATTTATATATATTTAATAATGAGCAGTGAACCTTTATTTCAATTCAACTATTCCTCCTCTATCTGAATGTAATTTAGTTATATAGAGTCAGTTGACGACTGAAACTAATTATTCATATTATAGCTCTCCTTTAATGGTTTAGTCTTGCTGATTCTGACGTTTTCCCCCCAGCCTTGGCATCTTAAATCAGGCAGAAGAAGGATTAAACTCTATATAAGCACCCACCAGTCGATCAAATATTTCCTCTCCCAGTTTAACTCCAAACAGGCGAATGATAATCAGTCGTTCGCGTTTATATTTAAGGAATATGTTCAAAGAAATGCGTATAAGCTTCCAGCCATGTCCCATACATAATTTATTTTAGACTGACAAGATACCCTAGCGCGGTCCGATACAGCATAAAACCCCGTTTACAGCCGGACACCGGCTAAATATATTCGTTTAGCAGAGGTACAAATTTAATGAAATCAAATACGTTGACGACGATCATTTATAGGGATGCGCTTCAGAAACTATTGAACACACTGTACACGGTTCGCGTTTGAACGCGGTTTAACTTCGAAAACGGAGAGTGGAGGAAGGCAACACGTTAGGCTTCTTAACAACATCCGACTTCAAGTGCTAGAAATAATAATCACCAGCGTTCTCACTGCGCTTTACTCAACTGAATATTCTCCTAAACTGATGTGGCGACAGCCCAGCTTGCATATAAAAGTCTTTAAGGAAATCTTCACAATGTCTGCTTCAGCTGAACCGAAGTAAAGGTGAGATCTTTGGTGGAGGACTGCTTTCCCCACACCAACACACGCGTGTGCCCTACTTTTCAGCACCGCTTGCCCGCAGAGAGGACCCTGTCCGCCTTCTCTTGGCTGCACAACCGCACTATTTTCTTGTATAGGCCATGAATAATGCAGGGCTCGGACGGCCAGCGAATTTCCAGTTAAACACCAATTTGCTTAACCAGTGTTTCCAACCTCCGCCAGCTCCACTCAGCGCAGCGAAGGGGAGCTGCACAGGACGGGTGCGCGCAATTAAAAAAAAAAAAAAACGCGGAACAGGGTCAAGAGAAGAAAGCGCACAGGAGGAAATCGCATGGTAAAAACACAGCCGGTGCAGAGGTCCAAACGCCGGCAGCAGAAATGTTTTGTACGGTGTAGAAGCGCCAACGAACAACAAGGACCTTCTGAGGATTGGGTTTAATATGGATATACATGAATGCGACCAGTACTTTGCTTATTTACATAACCTGACGTGTTAGTCTACCCAGATGTAAAGAGGATTTGGCGCAGGGAATTTGCGCAAAGCTGCGTTTTGGATTTTAGATTTTTTTTAATTTTAATATATTTTATTTTTTTAAATAGCAGAAAGAGTTTTGGATTTGTTGTCTTTTCAGTTTGTTTTAATTGGTGTGAGTTCACGTGGAGAGGAGGGTCGAGTATGACCTATTATGAGTATGATCTATTATGAGTAAAAATAGAGCGCACATCATTATTTAAATCAAAAAGCAGGGAAAATACCAAATCAGTAAAACAGCAGTCAAATAAATAAATAAATGCAGACATGTCAATATCTAATTATGCCACGCAATCATATTCGTGTTATAGAAACCGCCTGGGCTGAACTTTTCCTATCTGTCCCGGGTCGACTGGCCCTAAACGCTGCGGGAATCATATATAAGAGTAAACACAGCCCTGTCGTCCCTCACCAATTGTTATTCATAGAACGGATAAATATTTCATATCTTCTAAGGATACCTTTTGTTAACAGAATTACCCAACAAGCACCACGCAATAAATTCGATTTCTGCTGGTGGTGTTGCGGGGCGCTGGGTGGGCCCGGAATGGCTCCTATACGACAGGCAGTTCATAATGAAGGGGCAGGGCGCTGGGGTATGCTCTGGCCTTGCTGATGCTGATCTCGGAGCCTCTTAATCCTCTGGAAAAAAAAAGGAAAACGGGTTGATGTGAGGGAGAGCGATGCTTACCAATAGACCCAGACTCTCCTTCCCAGTCTTCACTCAAGGCCATTAATAATGGATTGATAAGCTAATAAGTAGGTAAACAGTGGGGTATATTAATGAGGATTTCAAGCTCCCTGTAATTACTCCATTTCTGACCGCGGTCAGCGAGGGAATGAGGAGCAAATCAGGACAGATGGGAGTACCTATGGTTAATCAAGAGCTAATCTAAGTAGGTTTGATAGGAGATACAGGTCTAGTCAACTGTAAAATAATAATCAAGAAGAGTAGAACTACTACTACAGTAAAAGTACTACAGTACTACAGTAGAACTAAAACAGGGTACACTTAAGAATCGAGTTACACAACAGGGCAGAACAGTACAGCAGCATTACTCTACAGAGTAAAAAACAGGGTAGGACTACTACATTAGCATTAATCAACAGAGGTGAAAAAGGGCAGACCTAGTACAGTAGTTTTACTCTAAAGAGTAAAAAACAATAGACCTACTATAATAGTACAGAGTAAAAACAGAGTAGAACTACTAAGTAGTATAACTGTCTTTGTTTCAGTATGTTTGTGTGAACAGCCACTGGAGATTTACCCAGCGACCTGTTGAGGCCAGAGAGTGCGAAAGTCTGTTGGTTAGCCATGAAATTTTTATCACCTCGGTGCTTCTTTCCCCGCTTTTTTAGCCAGCGCTTACGGTGACTAACAAAAATCTTAAAATGCTTAAGCTGGTCACACCTCATTAATGTTTCGCATGGAATAAAGTATAATGGCCAAAACAGGCATAAATTTAGATCAAATCTTTTTTCTATATTAAACACCCACCCACTCTGAAGCGGAGTGGCGAGATCAGACCTGATGGTGAGAATTTAAATTCCCTGAGCAAGGTCAGTCACTCACCTCATTAATGGATGGTAAGGCACAGAGCAAGAGTCTTTTGATCTTCATCGACATAGAGTCAGTAAAAGAGCCCATTAAGCAGGCAAAGCTAAATAATAGCCCCAATTTCAAACGAATCATGACAAGCAGGAGAACATACTTTTTTTTTGCACCGACTTCGTTACCTCAGACAACTTAATTGCAAGTCGAGTTGGCCTATAATTTACTGGTAGTCAAAAGAAGTGTGTTGTAGGTTCTTCTCAGGTTTTGATGACCAGCTCGTTTTCCTAAAATAATCCAAATTAACTGGTTTCCACGTTCTTCACTGCCACACCTTCTATAATGGTTGATTCTTCTCTACACGTTTCACAACACACTCCCACAAAGCTATCATCACCTGAGCTTCCTCACACCTCTCACACCTCTCACTCCATCAACTGAAATAATTAAGTATTTTCTTGAGGTTCTCCACCAAAAGCCAGAGGAGCTAGATGCTTTCAAACACATTCAAAACAGCTGCTAAACATCTGCTTGACTGTCACTTGAGTGTACAGTGCTGCAAAATGTAGATTTAGATTCTTAATAAAATTTTACATGCTCATTTAGAGAAGCTCCGAGACTGGAATTTCAGAGCAGTATACAAAACGCTCTTTTCTCCAGAAAAGAATGGCCAAATTAAAGCCAGAAGCGGTGCTGGTCACACTGCTTGAGCATCACTAAACCAAACGTTGAACCTCGCGTGTGGAGGCCGCGTATTATGCTGAATTTAATATTAATGGATTTTATAAGCTTGACACTAGCATATTCATGAGGACCTTCTAATGGATCCAAAGCAAAATTGAGTTAATGCCAAGTGACAGAATTGATAGACAGAAATCTGTCAACTCTGTTTCCCAATGGCTTATAATATCACAATGTGTTTGACACTGTTTTCACTGTATAGAAACGTCAGCAGATGAAACCTTAGGCAAATGATGTCAATGTAGCTGTTGATGCAAGTGTGTGGAGTAAAAATTGCGACTGTTTAAAGATGCAGTCCCTGGATTTGGGTAAGCAAATATAGAAATGTTGTTTATGCCATTTATTAAATTAATGAAGCACAAAGCAAAAATTTGCAGTCCTTTTTCAGCACTGAAAAAGGAATTTATACTAAATAAAGGTCTAAAGTAAATATAAAAAAAATTAAATGAGTCTAAATAAATAAAGACTAAATTAGACTTTAGAATGAACCAATGAACCAATATTTAATATTGAAATAATGGTTCTCATAGTAAAGTGTATGTGCATATACAGCTAGCAGCAAAGTGAGACAAATCCAGCAATAGTTATGTGATATAACATTGCAGGGGCTGTGTTTGAAGGAGAAAGAGCTCTATTATAACACAAGATTGAGCTGCAGGAGAGCTCACATCCTCTTTGATTATCAAAGGCCCTTGAGTGCACTAATGCACCTCTGTATTAGCATGTTTTCCTGGATGCCACAGGCTAGTGCTCTGCCATGCCTTTGACATGTCAGAACTCATAACAGTCAGAGTTACCCCTCCATATAAAATGTGTGTGTGTAAGAGAGTGAGCAAGTAAGAGAGTGAGAGGGAGATAGCTTCTGAACTGAAAAGTAAGAAGCAGCCAGGTCACTAACAGAGGCCTTCTAAACCTCATAAACAGTTTTTATATCATAATAATTGTGCCAGTGGAGAATCAGGAGCAGAATTGCCATAGAACAACTGACATTTTCTAAGGCATCTAATGATTTCTAATGATTTTGAATAGCTCAAACATGACACTGCAGCTTTGTGGTACTGTAGTATTAATGTAACATTTTGTCATGTGAACGAACGTAGTGATATTACATATTTCAAAACCAAGACAATGTGATACCATTGTTTGACTCCACATCATAAAAATTGTATCATGCAAAGCGCCTGTACTAAGAGCCAAGGAGAGGCGAGTCTCATTGCACAGAAATAAGGCAAAGAAAGGATAGATTTCCTCTTGCTTCATGACAGTATGCAAGATTTATATTTGCTGAGAATCAACTACATTTCTCAGTAAATATTTCAGGCCTCCTTGCTCAAGTGATCTTTTTAACAAAGTGCTCATGCTAAAGAACCTTCGCATTATCACAAAGGTTCTACACCAATTTCAGGGTTTGTTCCAAGGGCCTTTAAATTATGTAGGTGGTTCTTCACACTCGCATATTTCATTTAGGAAAACTGTTCTCTAAAGAACTATCCACTGAAAGTTTTTTTTTTTGGAATTAGAAGTGCTTCTAATGGCATTGCTCAGAGAACCCTTTTGGCATCTATATTTTTAGAGTGTATTTGCAGGCTCAGAGTACACTTTTATGCCATTATCTGAGAGCAGTTCCACCCTGTGTATGCAATCAGCAGATCTCTGCTGGAAGCATAATGCTTTTGTAGGACGAATCTCTTTTTGAGCATGGGCGAATCGGTGGAAAGAGTTGAACCTAACGAGCTAAAGAAGTATGAAGAACCAGCAGGCCTTAGATCAAATGGGTGGACGACGCAAGGGAGACGAGCGCATCTCTGGGCATACCAACCAGCCTTTGCTACTCTGTGCTACCTCTCAAGATGTCTCTAAGAAGAAACAATGCAGAAGAATGAGAAGAAGTGGATAAAGCTTCCAAAGGAATGCAAGCCACAAAAAGAGGCTTGCGAGTGAGCCATGGAGGATTCCAAAAAAAAGAGAGAGAGCAGAATAAAAATTCCCTTTACCTTTTCTCGTACTCCCACCCCCATTATTTCTCCTGTGTTACTTTCTTCTGAAATCACCCCGAGGCTAAGCACTCTCCTGGGTGGCTAGCCTGGAGCCAGCCTTGTTTTCACACACTGGTAATAATTTCACTGGCGGAGAATGAAGGCTTTTAAAAGATCGTCCCCCACAACCTCCCCCTTTTCTCAGCCAGGGTCTTTTTGGTGCATGTGCCTTGCAACATCTGAACTCCGTCTCTCCACATTCTGATCAGCCCTCGACTCGGCCCTTGCCTTCACAGTTCTCTCTGGCTCTCAGGCAAAGCCTCATCAGTCACCCTCCTCTACTCCCCAAGATGACCCTCTCAAGGCCTTCATCAGAACCAGAACCGCTGGATTGCTGTTCATCTACTTTGCCCACAAAAAGAAACTGCGAAAGCAAGACGGGGGGTGGTGGGGGGGTTGATCTTGGGTCTTCTGTGGATTCATGCATTTTATAAAGATACAGTGCAACCCGCTGTCCAATTTGAAGCTGCCGCCTTCCGTATGCAGTTTTATGCCTCCGCCTACACATCGAGTCTTCTCTCCTGACATGATTTTTTAATCTTGCCTTATCAGCCATCCGCTGCAATCTAGGCAGTGGGAGTTGGAGTTTGAGAGACTCGAGTGTTGTGTTCTGGGCTCAAGGCCAATGGCTAATATAGTGGAACAGTGGCTTGGCTGACTTCAGACAACTGTTTCCAAGAGAGGTTAACAAGTGATCAAACTTCTCATGTTTCTTATGCTCAAACATAAGTCCAATCCTAAGATTTTTTATGTGATAAAGGAAGATATAAGAAAGAAATCTTGTTACAAACTAGATCTCACCACCTCATGGAAATCTGCCAGCTTTCTTCAAGAGAGCGATAACAACCACTAACATTTTTGCTCAACGTGACTTAAATTAACCAACCCTGGAGAACTACTCTTTTTTGAAGACAGCAATCAAAATCCATTCCTATCAAAGGCAGTATTTTTTGACTGCTCAGAGCCACCCTCAGACCACAATATTCTCCAACATGGAAGTGAACACATAGCATAAGCTCAGTGCTCTTGTGAGTGTGAGGTGATCTCCAATGATTTCCAAACAGGATAATGCATGAATTAATTGATCCTGTATCTGAGGAGAAGCAGCAATGGGAACTGCTTTGTTCTATACTTCCACCAAAGTATTGATATAGTACATCCATACAAATGCCCACTGTCTCACTGTAATAGATCAAATTAACACTGTATGGATGAGCACTGCCTTTAGGCAGCTTCCTTTCCAGGTTTTGTTTTGATAAAATCCAATTTTCTCCATAAGGATCCAATGAGACTCAATAGGGACTCAACCGTCAACTCGCCTATACTATGAGATCTTGTGCTAACCAAACATTCTTCATTCATGCACAGTCTCAGGCCATAAAGGGGTGCATTTTATTCCTCTGCCTGCCTCAGTGCTACATGAGATTATAGACTGTTAAAGCCTGCTGTTCAGTGAAGGCTACAGCTCCACAGTTCATGGTGTCCCAAGTGGGATCAAATAAACCCCAGGACTGGCGACAAGTACTGGGGGATTGATCACTACTATGATGCGAAGTGGAGCGAACGATGTGTGTAACACAAATGTGTATTGATCTTGCTGGCTGCTCTGCGACACAGCCTAGATGCAGAAGCGGGTAGCCACCGCCGTCCTGCCACTGAAAGAAAGATCTTTTATTTAGCCGCTCCTGCAGTCAGCTCCTGCTCATGAATTATGCAGCGGCAGGCCCCTGTAACAAGCTCCAGCTCAACTCTACACCTTGTGTGTGGCTTAAAATATAGATAAAAGCTGAACAGTGAGCTACAAACGCCATGTTTTTTCTCTCCTCAGGACAGAAGAAAGTCAGTGAAGGAAGAGGTCCACGGCAATTAAGGGAGGCTGCTGCACAGTAGGTCTAGATCAGTTCTCTCCCCAGTGCACTCCCCAGCGCCAATACACTCACCGAATAAATCGAAACAAAATCAACAACAGAAGACTGTGTGCTGTTGTCTGATGCTGTTGATCAGATGATTGGACAAGTCTGTGATGTATTGCATTATGTAATGCTGCTCAGGTAAACCATTGTCCTTACAGTAAAGATTGCTGTACATACATGCTTATCATATCTGTATCAATGTGCAGACCTGCCACAATGAGAAGACTAGACTTATGCTTGCTGGCTCCTGAATGGCACTGGGGGATAGAGCTGCTGTCGAACCACCCATAATTTATATAAGATCAATGAATTCATATAAGTCAAACACTCTTAGCTTTATAGTGCGGACTGTGATATTAGGTTGCAAAACTCTTTATTATTTATGCATGTTTGATTAACCCATTAAACAATTCAAACTTTGTATATAAGCCCACACTTTATTACTAGCATTATTTACAACAGTTTCATGGACCCTAAACTAGAACCCTGTGGGACTCCACACAATCTGGCCAGTTAAACAGCCATATAATAGTTTTCACTCTAAGATTTTAAACCTAGGGTTTAAGGGGTTAGTCTGTGTTCACCTGCACAAGAGTCCAAAACTGCACTTCAGTGACTGGTGGAGGTACACTACTGATTTTTGAATGAAGCAAGAACTGAGGTGTTATTCAGAGGTTTATTTAGGAGAAGCTCCCGGCCTTGTGAACACGAGGATTCATGTTTTTGACACCTGCCGCTATGATCTCCTTCTCTTTGTGATCTGTTTATCTCTATCCCTTTCTGTCTCACCACTTGCCTCTAAGTGGGGGTGCTGGACAGTAACCAGCATCTAGATTTCCCAGACAAGGTGTAGCTGCACCTATCACCTGCAGGCTCCTCCTTACCTAATTGGAAAACCTAGAACTGAGAAGTGCACATAAGTGATAGAAATGCTGCCTGCTTTACTAGTGTTGTGCCGTGAGGATTCTGGCTACCGTTAGGGTGACGCTGACATGCCATAATTTACGGAGGAGGATCTGAAACTGGCCTCGGCAGAAGAATCCTTACACTCCTTCTCAAACTGCAGTGGGTTCTATGTAGGTTGCTGATGATTGTGAAGACATATCATAGATCAAGATATGTTGCTTTTCTCTTCTCCTCTCATCACCATTTTAACAGAGTTCTTAAATCCCAGTCCTGGAGAGCCACTGGCTAACAGAGTGTGGTGTTTTTCTATCTTCAAATATACATATGAACCTTGGTTCCTGCAGGAGCATGTCAAATAAAGCCCTGGTGCAATCAGCCAGGAAGATCTCTGAGTGCCAAGCACCACAGGTAGATCTGTTTCAACAAGGGATCTAAAGGACACGTCTTTAACAGATGTTCAGATCCCTTTCTCCGTTCTTATAATCTTCCAGCTCTCTCTTATTTTGTAGGGTCTAAAAGACTGTGCTTCCCAAAGTCTTGCCTGATCAGGAGATGGAACTTGAAGTGAAACATGAGGCAGTCAAATCAAGTCTGCTGCCTTGGAGTTGCTGGATATTGTGAAAGACACTGTTGCACTTGTGCCTGTCTTCATATCATACTTTACCCCCAGAGGGTATCTGTTTGCCGACACCTGGCCTGAAAACAGTGCAAGGTGCGTCTGAAATCACCAACAAGCCATCATGTGGTGACCCAGGAGATAGTATGCTGGTTGTTTCTTTTTCCCTAACTGTTGATCCTGCTTGTCACATCCTATGTAGGATGATGTGAAACAAGAACAACAGGACAGGTTCCATGTCCAGCCTGTGAGTAGTCCTGCACTGGCTTTAAAGGTCAACACCCCTGCTCAACCAAGAGGATTTACAGCAGAACGCTCACTTCAGCTTACTATTTCATTGCTTGATGGTTGAGAGGTTGAGCAGGGAGGCAAAGAGTGCAACCTGGCCTCCAAAGAGACTGATGATTTGACAGTATTTAAAGCTCTTCTAATTAGTACCTGTGGAACGACGATATGAAATGTTCATCAAAACAGCACTCAAACACTGACTGACAGACTAAGAGCTAAAATGCCGACAGGTGAACTTCATAATAATGTGCGTTCTTCAAATATAAGCACTAGGCAATTCTCCAGCATTACAAATTGACACAGTTGTACTATATGTGTATGAAAGCAAAGATCTACCTTTCCATTCAGTACTTGTTATATAAGCAAATCTTCCAGTCAGTGTTTAGAAAGTATTTTAAGATCTGCGAGGGACACCAGTGTCCTGTACATTTTACCCAGTTAAAAAATATGGTCAGGTAAAAATTATTTTTTTAACCACAGAATATGTCTGTTGGAAAATAAATGTGACCCAAATAAAGTAAGTGAGTATTTTCTCTACACCGATCACTCCAATCAACTCTGGACTTCCTTTTTTCCATAAATGAATCACATAATGAACTCGAAAGATAAATAATACATTGCCAAGCAGTGAATTCACACAGATCTGATGGTGGTTCACTAATTTATTGATCACCCTGTGTGCAATAACAGAGAGGGTTAAACGTCAATCAGACAATATTAGTCCCTTACATGAACATCAGAGCAAGGCATTAATTTCTTAAGGAAAGAATTTGCATGATATTTGATCACATAACTGAACGTTTCATCAAGAGCACATGGTTATTTTGGAATAGACCAACTTACTGCTGGGCTTCCTAAAAATGAATAAAATAACATGGTTATTCATTAAATCATTCCGTGATTTCACAGAATTGACATGATACTAGGTTTTTAATTGATTTTCTGTCAGTGATGTGTAAAAAATGTATTTGACACTCAGCATTACCTTATAGATACGATGCTGTGAATCTGCCTTCTCAACAAAATGATCAAAATTAATCCTTTTGTGTCTTGATTGCCTTGCGAGAAGGGGGAGCAGATCTTTTGAATGAATACAACTGTACCTTTTGATGAATACTATCACGAGAGACTGCTGCAATTCTGGCAACAATTGCAGATCACTTTGCTTGTACTAGAGGCCACAGCAAGCAATTCTTTTATGAGCAAAGACTGTCAATCTGAATTCCAGAGCAGCAAAACACATTTTTAAAAAAAGATGCCACAAAAACTCCCTTTGTTTGACATTTTATGGCACAGTCTACATTCAAAAAGAAGAGCTTGTTGGGGAAACATCTTGTGCACACTCTCAGATCTGCAAAAAGAATTATGAATACATCACCATCTTTAAAGTACTTTTTCTCACTCCAGTCTGTCCATCTCTGACTGACACTGATGATGAAATGCATAGCCATTTCTTCTGCCTGCAGGCCTGAGTTTCACATCTGATTACGGCAAGTGAGTGCCAGCAGTCTCGAGCTGCTCTGCCCCTCGGAGATGCTGAACCAAGCCCCCTTTTTCAGCATGACAGAGGAACTCTGGGGAGAAGCTGCCTAACGTACGCTGTTCTGGGATCAGAAACGCCAACTTTAGATCTGACTTGACTGTGCGCCTGCAATAAGTGCAGGTTTGGCAGCGTCCTGCAACATGAAAAGTGTTTTTCTGCTTCGTGGCTCAGTGGGGAGTGGTCCAGATGTGGAGCTACAGCACGGGGAGGCTGACCCTAGACCAATCTGTCACTGCGACTGTGGAGTGCCTAAGTGAGCTCAAAAGGGCAAGGCCTAGAGTCCCTCCCCGTGGGCTCAGCAGACAGCTGTGATGGACAGAATCCATTAGTCGGGGGCCATCTAGATAAAGAGCATTGATGGGGCAGGAGGGTGTCACAAACAAGCACTTCTGCTGCACTTTCTGATTGTATGCATGAATTTAGCACAATAGTTTGCTTCCTTTCTCAGACTATACCTCTATACTTCACTAACAAGGTACTTCACCCTCAGCTCTTTCTCAATACGTTGTCCATAAAGATGTACCTTCTCAACACCACCACCGCCTCTTGCCCACACGTAGCTCTCACAAAGAAAAAAAAACACATTCTCTGACCACCCAGCACGCTGTGGTCTAGAGTGGAGGCACGGTCGACTCCGTCACCTGCAGCAACACTACTTGCGCTGAATTATTAATCCCTAATATCATTATGTAGTCACTACTTGTCATAACAATCTAGGCGGGCAGAGAGAAACTCAATCTGCTGCAGCCCGCACAGACAATGCCTATTAATTATTGATATGGACTAATTGGCTACAGGATTTGTGGGGCACAGTTACTTTTGTTCTTCTCACTGCCTGCGCTGCTCCTTCAAGAAACAATATTATCAGAGGCCAACCTCCCCCTCGGCCCCATGTCAGAGAATTAGCAGCCGTGTTGGCCCTCTCCCTCTCTCTACCCCCCCACCCCCACCCCCACGCTCTTCCTGAGGATTTACGTTTACATTTTTTCAGACTTCTGCTTCTTAGTAGGTGCACCAGCCTGACACTTGATGCTGGATAATTAATGCAAGCCAAGGTGCTAATTGTACAGCCCAACTCACTATGCTAACTACCAGCTCCATTAGCATGTTGAGGTTTCGGAACAGTCCTTGTCTTTTTAAGCAGTAGACTGGGGGTTCGATGTGTGGTAGGATTGATACTATACAATACTATGTTACTTTAAGACTTGTCCAAATTTGGTTCTTTTATAATACGAATAACAAAAAAAAAATGGATGAACTTTTGACTGTGCATCTCCTGCATTCCTGGAATTGAACTTTTAGAACTGATATCGATATTTCTGGTTCTTGCAGTATGGCATACTTGCTCCTGTATCTAACAAGCTTTGAATTGAGAATAAGGGGACATAAGGGGGCATGAAACAATTCTGCACTGGACAGCAATGTTCTTATTTAAGAGGCAAATGCATTTCAGTATCACAATGTCACAAGTGTGAAGAGGTCAATGCTACACTAACCTTTTCTGTGAACTGGGAAATTAATTACTGTAGAGACCAAAACAGATTAATTTTTTTTATCTGGCTTGCCCAATACCTTCCTCACACCCCTAGTTCCGTCATCTTCATCTTCAAAGGCTTCAGATATTGACCTTTCAGCTCTCTTCACCAGGAAAATCAAGTATTCCACACAATGCTTCCTTTCCTCAACATGGAATTCACAGTAGAACCAGACATGAGCAGCCTCACTAACCAAGACACCCAAACCAAGTGGGAGTCACTCTGAGGTCTTGGACAGAGGTTTGGGAGCATGCAAACAGTGTGTCTGTTTGTGCCGGACAGCGAGAGATTTATGGTTAGGATAAATACAGCATACAAAGACAGTCTGATGACCCTGTTGCGTTGCCACTTCACTTAAAGGGCTGCATCGTTGGCCTGCCCTGTATTTGAGTGCTATCCATTTTGCATAACACAGAAGCCCACATGACACCACTATTTACTCACTGGCTTGACAGTGATGTCAGATTAAGTCAAAGTTAAGAGTGTGTGTCTGACGCACTGTAGGCAGTCACCGGAGGATCAAAGCATGCCCGCTGAGTGACTGTCATCCGGAAGGCCTCAGCCGCTGTAGCTCCACAAGAAAGCAGATCCACAGCACCCAGCGCATAGGACACGGCAATGACTCACTGAAAATGTCAGGTTAAAGCAGTCTTCTTCCTCCAAGTGAAAGATCATAATGTGGTGAAAAAAAAAGCTAGCTCATCTTTGGCTTCTAACATTTACAATATTTAAACATTGTTGGCAAAATGAGACTGCCTGAATTTTTAATGAATCGAGTCTTTTTGAAAAATTAAAGCTTTGTACAATGGTATCATAGCCCGAGACTTCAGCTCTCATCTCGTCAATTCTTTCCTTTACAACTTCAGTTTGAACTGATCTGCTTGCGGGATGAACCAGACAAAATAATCAAAAGAGGACTAAACCACCAAAATCACAGCATGAATGCAAAAAAAAAATTTCATATAAACAATAGATTTCCAGATTGTCACTAATAAGGATTGGGATCCTTTATTTTGAACTCCAACATGACAAAGAACCAAACTTCAGTATTAATAGAATTGTTTTACTTTTCAAAAAGTATCAAAAGTCATTTTTAATACTGCAATTGGGCTGTTTTAAGCAATATATGTCAGACCTGTCACACAAAAACATCATATCTCCGGAATGCAGACTTCTTAACTTTTAATGGAATTCTTAACTTTCATTTCTGAGTGTTTTTATATCGGCCCATTCATCATTTTCAATTTTGACACAATGTAATGAAGAAATAGCAGATTCACTATATATGAAAAAACAAAAAAAAACAAAAAACAAAAAGCCAAATATGTTGATCCATTTTTGTGCAAGAGAGACCTTGCACATACTGTGCATCAATAATTGCTGTCCAATAAAAAAAAACATATATCTCCAAAATGGTGACTTGGGAGAATACAAAAACGTTAACTTTGAATGGAAGGCGATGAAAAATAAGAGTAATTTAGAGCATTTCTATTGGTCCATTCATCCAGAATTATTTACACAGTGTACAGAGCAGCTGCAGGGATCAAACCATGGAGAAAACTAAAAACGGACAAAAATGGAGATACATGTTTTTCAATTGGACAGCAGCAACATATTGTGCAGCAATATATATTGTGTATTGTTGCAGCCACACAAAAACCTTGTATTTTTAAAATGCCATTTTACAGGGGAGACAAAAAATTGTAACTTTCAATGGACGTCAGTGTACAAAGATTATATTCCAACCCATTTTGGAGCATTTGAGCTATTGGTCCATTTATGATTTTTTTATTTTTCAAAAAGTGAAAATAATGGCTGATGAGAACACATTTTAATGCACTGTTGCACTGTTGTTGTTGCTTAATTTGATATTTCTAGTATGTTAAATTTAGCCAATTCACAGCTCAGTTACCTGTTGACACTGTATGGCTTGCATTTGAAGGCCATTTTTCATTACTAAAAATTCACCCCCCCCAAAAAAAAACATTAAAAAGGGCATAAATTTAGCTAATCTGTCTTTTATGTTCAATCCATAAATATTAAATTCTCCTTTAATACTATTTTGGCTGTTTGTTATCAAGCATTGTGATACTACTCAGAATTGGAATGGAAACATAAAACTACTGTAAGAACCGTATTCATATTCAGTTATGTGTTGGAAATCACTAAATGCAGTTGACCTGAATTTGTGTCACATATGTGAGCCTCATCATATATTTCTAAAGTTTATCACTGAACAATTTTAAAGAGAACACAATGTGGCTGGCTCTGCTCCAGCAAGTCCTGTCACGGGACGTCCTGGAGCCCTGAGTGCCGACTCAACCTCCCAGACTGGCCTGTTGTGACCCCCTCTCCAGCCTATCCCCCCCCCCCCCTCCAGCAGACAGAGGGGACCTACTCAAATGATGTGCAAATTCCACCCCCTGCTCCCAATGGAATAACCATGTCACAATAAAGAGCCTCTATCCCTACTAATCTGCTTTTTAGGGGCCCGTCATGAATGCTCATTTCCATAATCGAGTCGACAGGTGTGGAGAGGGTGAAAGAGCAGAGGCGAAGGAAGAGAAGAGGAAGGTGAAAACAGAGCGATGGTGAGAACAGGGTGGGGAACAGACAGGAAATGGGCATAAGTGTGAGCGCTCCGTTTTCTCCGCCCCCTCCACTTGTGAAAAATCTTGGGCTTTGGGCAAACGGCAGTGATTGGAGCTGACAGTCACACCTGCTGCCATCCCCCCATCCATCAGCAATTACCACACTGACCTGGGTCCCAAGGACCTGGTCACATTTTAAAAGCCTGGGCCGGCTCTCGCTCTCTCTCTCTTTTGCATATGGTGTGTCACTCAAAGTGCAGTGCGTCAAAGACATTAGAGCTTAGGGCCGGGACCCGAGCTGGCGCTCGCATTAGCGGGCGCATGCAGAGTGGGCTCCAAGGCAGCACTTTCATTCCATCAGGCACTTCCCATGGCCTGCTAATTGAGCCCCCTTTTAGATTCTCTATGAGGACCAATCATCTAGTGCAAGGGTCCAGGAGAAAAACTATGACTACAGACTGGATTTGGATGTGGGAAGGTCACTGAGGCTTTGCCTTTCTCTCGCTCTCTGTCATGAAAATTGTTAAGGGGAGAGGTGATTCAGGACACAGAATGTCAGCGGTGCTTCAACGAAATAAAGTGGTGTCTTGTTTTATGGACTGTTTCCAAGGTCTGATACCACACAACTGCTTCTTCACTGTGTTTGATTTTATGTATTCTGTAAGTACACTGGTTGCATTATTAATTGCCACTGTGGTGGAATACAAGATCCTTGCTGTTGAGCTGAGCTTGTGTGATATACCAAATGGCTTTATTGCATTTTAGTTAATAGTAACGGTGGCCAAAATTAGGTCACTGCAGGTGGGGCTAGAAAACAGCACCCCTAAATGATACACATGCATTTCTGGACAAGCTGAGAGATGACATGAATGTCAGAGAAAGAAAATTATGTGGACTGTTGTGGTCGAGTAATATTACAAGATTTACCAGATTTTACATGAATATGACTTTGGCTGAGCAGGGTTACACTGTTCTCGTGGGCGTTTTCCTGCCTGTTTATTAATGCTATTTTTCATTACTAATAAATTCACCCAAAAAAAAAACATAAAAAAGGACATAAATTTAGTTAAACCGTTCTTCTATGTTCAATCCATAAATATTTAATACTCCTTTAATACTATTTTGGCTATTTGTATTTGCGATACTACTCAGAATTTCCTGCCTGCTTAAATCGTGCAGTAACCGGTGTGCTGAGCCCAGAATACAAACGGTAGAGTTCCTATTCTCACTATTACAAGTCAGTAAGGCATCAACAGGACCTTGAAGCTGTTATTTTAATGTTGTGTTCATTTTATGTTAACTAGTTTTGTGTCCCCATCAACTTAAGTTCTTGTGAACTGTATAGTTTTTTTAAACTTGTATTTGATATTTATGGCCTGTCGGCCTCACTGACCAAAAGTTGGGGAGCCCTGAGTGGTCGTACAGACTAAGGCACTGTTACTATGATCAGAAGATCGCTGGTTCAAATCCCAGTCATGCTGCTAAACAGAACACAATTGGCCTTGCTCTCTCCTGGATGGGTAGATGACGTGTTGCTGGTGTCTGTGTTGGAGCCAGGTATGTTGTGCTTTGGTTGCATTGGTGGTAGTTTGAAAAATAAGTGGCCTGATTCTATGTGTATTGGTAAGGACATGTGTTGGTCCACCCTTCTAGCGTCAGGGGCATCATGTGCGATGGGGGGAAATTTGTGGTCCAAATTGGGGAGGAAATGGGCAAAAAATCAGATCAAATAAAAACAAATGCACTACTTTTTTGTCAAAGTTTAGCAAGAATTTGTGTTTTGAACAATGTAATGTCATCAGTAGTGACTCAAAATTACAATTTGTGCTGTTGGTCCAAATTGATCAATATGATTTTATTAGTAAATACAGAACATAGGTCCAGAATTTCACTTAAAAACTTAACTAATCACAAAATTCATGTTTAAAGACACTAAAGAACAACAGTGACAACTGGGAAAAGTGCATTTCCCAAAAGAAAAGCAGACTGATTGAGCAGCTTAAGTGTTTCCTGCTTCCAGTCAGTGGTGGTTGCTATTGAGTTGCTTAGTGGTTGCTATGCACTTTTTATGGTGTCCCGGGTGGTTGCTTAGGTAGTTTTTTTTAGAGTATGTCAGATGCCTGGCGATGCCACATTGGCAGCAGTATGAAAAGAGGCAATGACTGGCTTTACATGAATCGATGTTTTAGAGGAGACGTGGTAAGTCCTTACCCTCCTAGTGCTGCGAGCATTGCTAGTGCTAGGGGGAGTTCCGAATGGGTGGGTTAATCAGCAGTATCAAATTGTGAGAAAAAAATGAACAATTCGACAAACAAAATAAAAAAATAATTATAGGACATTGTTAAGAACATGCTGTCTGGTGGCTGACCACCCAAAGAAAACACCACTGTCAACATATAATGGGCAGTGGTAGCTCAGCGGTTAGAGCACTGGGCTATTGATGACAGGGTTGTGGGTTTGTGTGCTCACTGCCACTGTGTGTATGTGTGTGTTCACTGCACAAATGGGTTAAATGTGGAGGCCAAATTCCATCCAACCATTGTGCCCAACACAAATAGTGAATAGAGTTGTCTTGTCTTGACATCACTGGTTGCTTGGGATAATAACAAGTTTGGATAGTAAACTAAAATGTCTATATATACCTAACAGGGGTATACTGGTTCCCATCACCACTTCTGTGAAGAATGCAATTACCTATTTCACACCAAACCACTCTGAATGACTTAGCTTACTGTTGAAAATCCTGCAGAATTCCCTCAAAAATGGGGTTCAAAAGATATACCAGTGAAATAAAGCAAGAATACAAATACCACAGCATGAGAGAATCTCCACCTCAGGTGTCCTCATGTTAAACTGTGTTAAAAAAAAAAACCCTTTGACTCAGGTCCAAGCCCCTGGCTGTGTCTCGCAGAACAGGTGAGATGGAGGGGTGGTCCTCCCTGCAGGACGTGTGCCCACTCTGAGTGCATCTGCCATCTCAGAGAATTACTTCCCTCCACGTTCCTGAGGAAACTCGAAGGAACCAGAGGCCTTTCCCAGAGGGACACATTAACAAGCCCATCTAGTTAAATTGAGCTCCTGCATTACCTAATGTGCTCGCCAACTCCATGGGTAGGAGACAGCACATCCATAATTGATCACATGTGCATTTTTTTCTGAGGCAGCTCAGGCTAGCAGAATGGGTAACTTTGTTCTGAGTAAGCAAAGTTAAAGAGAGGAATTTTATTTTCTCATTCACCTTTCATGAAAACAAGGTTTGCATGGATCGATCACCGCACCGCACCGCACCGCAATGCACCCCACCCACCCACCTCAGAGGGCTGGGTGCTGCAGCGCTCATCTCTCCGCAAATGTCAGTCCGCTTCATCTTCACTGCAGTTAGAGTGCATTTGCATTTCACACAGGCCATTGGAGATTTGATGAAGTTCCTATATCCACCAGCTTCTACTGTACCACCCTCATCTCCAGATGATGCAGCCAAGGTCAGTAGAGCAAAGCTCTTGTGCTTTGCTTGAGAACATTCGCAGTATATCTGGTATTTTTACACTGCACTCTAAAACAGGACTGAGGTGTTAATCTGGTTTTGATCATGGAAATAAAGTAATTTAGATTTCATAGCAGAGCTATGGTATAGACATATTATAGGGGTGTTATAACTTATATATGATATAAAAGGGGGGGTATTCACATTTCTAAATAGCTTAAATAATCAAATCAATCAAATCTAAACTGAATAAAGAGGCTATAGCCAGTAGCCAAGGGCCTTCCTCAAGTTGGCCAGTGCACTGCATGTATAGGCAAATAAAGCCTCTTACTAAGGTGCTATAATTTGCATTGCTTTTAAAAACAGGGAGTAAAAAACCCAAGCATGCTGGATCATAATGATGTAGAACAAATAAGACCATGTAAAAAAATGCATTTTCCATGTATCAGTTCACATACAGGTTACCTACCATCTGACATTTTGGTATATATATATATCATCTTTTAATGTCATTTGTATAAAAAGCTAAAGTATGTAAGCTGTGTAGATTTTTTGCTCATTTCTACATGAACCCTGCCCCCACCTCCCCAACTTCAAACTTATCCACTCAGCCACCTCTTGAGATTTTCACAGTCGCATTCTCTGACAGACAGGGCAGAGTAGAACAGCAAAGCCACATATCACAAACATTACATTTCTGTGTTAGAAACTGATGTTATATTCAACAGACCGAGGCTCTTTGTGGGAGAACAGGACCATTTTCTGACCTCACTGGAGTATATTGGACGTGTAGCGTGAAGCTAACAGACTCCAGTAATAAACGGTTGAAGCAGGCAACAGCTAAACTAACACAGGATAGCAAAGTCAAGTACATGTTAATATACAAATATCTGTTATGAGATTCAAAAGCTGCTATACCTGCTAGAAAATGGCAAAATTCACCACTGTTGTGTTACAGGCAAATTCTTATTAACCATATTTAGTGACCAGCTTATCCCATCCCCTCTATTTTGAGGCAGCCAATGGGAGCAGTCATTTTTAGTATACAAAATCCACTACAATTAAAATAACTGAAATGGATAGGTTTCCACACATGGAAAACGCATCTCGGTAATAGTAATATGCAGCATGGGAGGCTATTACTGACAACAGGTCAAGTATAACGGACAACAGATAAGGTAAAACAACAGTCCTTTGGAAGAGGGACTGGAATACATTGGGAACCAGATAAAACAGGTCTTCTATAAGACATCTAAAATGCTGCAATTATGAAACAGATATATAATATCTAGCACTGTTGAGCAGTTCAACTAAAAGCCTCAAATGAAAATGTTACACCCTCCCTCACAGGAGGGGTTAATTGTAATAGACTGAGGGACTGGTTGTAACAGTAGCTAGAAAGCCTGGCAAAATGATATGCAGTGCAATTAATTTAGTACCCTTTTATGTTGAAAATATAAAATCATATTTTTTTGGTGGGCAATCCCAGTTAGACACAGGTTAAATCCATGTATAACAGTTAACTTGACATCAGTACACCTTAAAAGATGTCACCAAATGTCATAAAGTTAAAACCAGAATGAATGTGCTGTGCGAATTCCCTCACTTGTGCATATTCTCGCACTCAGTCAATGGGTGATCTCAAAGCCAGATGTAAAAATGGGCTATATCAAATACTTCATCTTCACCTCAAGTAAACGAAAATGGTTGCAAGCTAAAACCCTGCAGATTGAAGCTGAAATTGAGGCCTAGGCAAGGCATAACCCTTATCTCTTTGGAGTTGAAGATGTCTACATATCTATCACAGCTGTCGGCGCCTGGCTTCAAATAGCAATGCTCTCTCAAAGAACACAGACACATATCCACAGAGCGGCCAACAAACAGAAATCTGTGCAGTGAAGAGTGTAAAATGGTGTTCCGAGCTCCAAGCCTGAGAAGCCGAGTGGTGGCCGTGCCAGGGCCCTATTGATTAGTTAGCATAGCCGTGTCTTGGCTCATCCAAGCTAAACGGGAAATTAAAGCTAACTGTCACATTTTTTGTGCAGAAAAACTCATCAATATTTCAGTGGCTCCCGAGTCGTTCCCCGTAGCGCGTGCGGCATGCCCCCTCCCTCCTCGCCCCGTCCCGTCTCATTACCAGCTGCTTTGAAGGTGATCCCAGTGTGTCGGCCATGTAAATAAACACCTCCTCAAAGTGGAACACTATCCCCTTCTTCTCAACAGCCGGCTGAACCCCAGAAACAAGAGGACTTCCGTGAGCCCTAGTTGCAGCAGCAGCAGACTCCTGAAGCTGATCTCCACTAGTGCTGCATTCTGATTAAACAGAGGATGCTCATTCTGTTTCATTATTTTCCAGCTGACATCGCTGTAGTAATTGGGCCGTAATGGAGTGAAAAACAATTAATTGTGCATGTTAATCAATGTCTTTCCAAAGGTTTCAGAATCCTGGCAGCACAAAAGGGGGGTGGGGGGAATCAGCTGTTAAGATCAATTGATTTATTTATTCAGAGTGGATGAGGTTTTCCAAACATTTACTCTGAAGTACACCCCATGCTAACAGTCTGACTATCTCACAGAGCCTCAGCTCTATATTACAAGCATTCATATTGCTGCATTAGAGCCCACCAAACAAAGAGGGCTCATTAAGTCCTGTATTATTTTTATTTATGCCAATCCTTACACAGCGCAGAATGACTAAATGCGTTAAGTGCAATCAATGTAATGCTTGCTGAGGCCCTGTCATAATTAATAACTAAAGAGTAAGTAACTAAATAATATTTACAACCCTGTTATTTTGCCTCAGTATTAAACCTACTGATTTTCCATCATAAAAAGAAAATGCTAAGCTCTGCTTGTATGACCCGGTTCACAGCACTTAACACGAGCAACATATCACAGCATAGCCTAAGTTATAGCACTGTAATAAAAACACTGTAGTAATTCTGAGTCTTTCTGGATAGTGTTGCTGTCCTCTCATTGTGTCCTCTCAGCGCAATGTGCTATTAGGCAGTTTAAAAGATTGTAGCTTTTAGCCAAGCACCCTCTCACTTCCCAGTCACAAGGCCTGCTTTGCATAGCAATCTTCTGATAATCAGAAGAGTCTGGTGGTGATGTACTGTATGAATCATCAAGGACCATTTAACCTGCCTCTAATGTAATCACAGAATGCTAAAAGCAAATATACACTATGTCCAAATGTTTGTGAACATCCCTTCTAATTAATGCATTCAGCTACTTTGCTAAGTTGCACTCTTTGCCATACACATGCACACACACAGCTTGTCTAGTCCCTGTATTGCCAATGGAATAGGACTCTCTGAAGCAGACAAACATGAACCTATGGGCATCATGCCTAATGCCAGACATGGGCTAGAGGGGTATAAAGAAAGCCTTCTTCCCTGGACAGTAGAGACAGTTATTTCAACAGAAGCAGGATAGATTGGTTTTTGAATACCTTTGATTGCAAAGGAAACAATGAACGAGCAGGTGTCCAAATACTTTTGCCTATGTGGTGAAGCTAGTATACAGTATCAGTTATTTCCCACAGTTTTGTGCAGTTCAATTTCATAGCAATTTGAATGTGTAAAAAGTTAAATGCCAGAGAAATCTGACAGGGGAGTCTACATGAAAAACTGAGCAAATTTGAGGGTCTATGAGGGTCTTAAATAAAAAATGCAAGGCGTAGAAAGTATTTTTACATTTGGAAACATAATTGAGTAAAAGTACAGGTAATCAGTTTCAGCAATACCTGAGTAAAAATACAGACCTTTCAAAATACCACACAAGTAAAGCAAAATACAATTCCTCAAGTATTTTTCACCCTTGATAGGAACCTTAGGTTGTACTGAGCCATTGTCTGCACTTCCAAATGAAGTGTGCACCTTGGCTTAACAGGCTGCACTCCACAAGCCTCCTGGCACTGGGCAGAAAGCCTTCATTTTCACCACAATACACTTATGACCCAATAATGCGCTCTCTCTTCAGTTAGAGAAGCCCTTTATTGACTGATCGATGCTGCAAAGAGGGCTCACAGTTTTATGATCACTCCGAAAAAGATAGGGAATAGGAATGAAAGTTCTGGCAGATACACAGCAGAGACATTTTCTCTCACCTCAGCCCCGGCAGTAGGTGCATATTGATTTTCCTAATGCCTGACTGCAGGATTGCACATTATCGTTCCTGTCATTAGATACACTGGGACTGCCTCAAACGCTGTGCACATGGAAAATGCACCCCAGTAATAGTAATATACAGCATGGGAGGCTATTACTGACAACAGGTCAAGATGTACTCGAAAACCAGCGATTAGAATATCTTCTGAAAAATGACCTTTACCCATATATCCACTAAACATTTGTTCTTGCATAGCGACTGTTGTTATGTTGGGTAATGTTTAGAGTGTATTATTATTATCATTAGTATTAATATTATTGGTATTGTTATTAATAATAAATATGATTGATTTTGTATGTGTGTGAAAGGTGACACTGTCAGGAGAGACCGGGTTAGCATAGTAGCACATATGTTGTCATGTCCAACCTATCAAGTTTTGACTAAAACACAACAGTAGCATAGCATTGACAGTCAGTATTACACTATGTAGACAAAAGTATTGTGACATCTGCTCAATCAAGGTTATTGTAAGAGAGTTTATCCTGCTTTTGTTTGAGTAACTGTCTTTACTGTTCAGGGTGTTGTACTACATTATGGAGCTTATTGCTGTGAGGATTTGATTGTATTGGGCGACAACTGCATTAGTAAGGTCAGGATGTTAGATGATCAGCACCTCACCAATCCCTAACTCCCCAACTCATCCCAAAAGTATTGAATGAAGCACAAACCATCATTCCAGAGAACACAGACCCACTGCTCCAAAGCTCAATGCTGGGGGGCTTTTTACCCCTCTGGCCCACACCTGGCATTAGGCATGGTGCCAACAGGTTCAGAGAGTCTCTACAGGGACTAGACAAGTGTGTGTGTGTGTGTGTGTGTGTGTGTTTGTGTGTGTGCATTTGCACATCTGTGACAGCAATGGGATGCAACGTATAGTAGCTGAATATAGCCATTACAAGTGTGTCTACAAACATTTGGACATATAGTATGTATCATTTGTATTCATTTTAATGGAAACAGTCTGTAGAATTTTAATTATGTAATATTTCATAATTCAGTATATTTGACTAAACCAACAAATATTTCTGTAGTTGATTAATATAAACAATAGGTAATGAATAAGACTTGAAGCTGAATTTGCCTTCTTATTTTGCCATTAAATGATGCAGGTGCCTTAATGTAACTGTTGCACCACTTAGTAGATAGTAGATCTGAATAGACTTCAGATAGGCCATATGTCTGATTATATTATTTAATAAATAAAAATAAAATAGTTGTAGAATTTGATATGAAATGCCATTTCTGTTACATTAGTAAGCTGAAATTAAAATCATAATATTGTTCTAATATTCTTATGCAGCAGATTTTATAACTTTAAATAAAAAATAAATAACTTTGTCAATGAAAATTATTGTTATGTTTCACTGGTTGACAGCAGTTGTAGTAATAGATGTAGTAATCGCCAACATGTGCTAAGAAAAAAAGGAAGACATTTGCATTCACTTGTAGGTTGTATGTTTTTGCAATAGATAAAACTCTGTTTCTTAATAAACATCCATTTCTTGAAACATCAGGAACATCAGGGCACATTGACATTGATAATATCCCCTATGCAAGTCCCTCAACCCACAATAAGCTGCCAGACAATCCTGTGCCCATCCAGCAGGAGGTGCTGTGGATGGATTACCCTCAAGCCATGACTACAACATCCTACAGAGCATTTCTGGGGTTTTTGGCACAGTGCTAGCCACAGAGTTGACAGCGGTCTTTCCTCAGCACCACTCCCTCATGACAGGCTGACCAAGCAGAAGGTAAGTCAAAGAGGCTTGAGGTAGGACATGGGGGAGCTGGGGTGGCTTTGGAGTGGTGCCTAATGGAGAAATCAATGTGTCTCAGAACCCAAAAAAAAAAGAAAAGGGGGTGACTGAGGCAAAGAAGCAAGGGGGCAGAAGGGGGCTGTGGGGAGGAGGGAGCACCCACCCCGCTGAATGGCCTCATAAAATAATCATCAGCTAATCATCACCAGAATGAGGAGCTTTCCGACAGAGCATGGCAATGGGTGGTGGACATCAGTGGAGGGGGTGAGGGGGGACGGCGGGGAGGTTGGAAGGCGGCTTCTCTTCCCACTCCACTGCCCTCTCCACCCGAACACACATCGGCACTGGGGCAAAGAACCTCTCTGGGTTAAAAGCGGCGGAGGGAAAAAGCTTTTTTCAGCCCGACGGGGAGGAACAACAGGCCTGGAACGACGAGGGCTGAGCTGAAATATTGATGAAGTTTAACGTTTTTGTGGGCGAGGTAATTGTTTCTTTTTTCTTTCCCCTCGCCCTGCCATCATGGATGCCATCACCTAGGCGACTCTCCAAGTCTCCGCCGTGTTAGTCCATCAGGCTCCGAGTGGCCTCTGACACATGGCGGCAGCAGCGGGACCCTGAGCCATGTAAGAACACTCAACAGTCCCTGCTAATGGCCCAGAAAATAACCATGTCAGAGCAGAGAGGCAAAGGTAATACAGAACTACACTTTGGGCTCAAGAGGTGCTGCTGCCCAAGCATCCTTTTTTCGGCCTTCATGAGTCGCTAAGCGACAGTCTGCCTGTGCCACTCATGAAGGCCGAAAAAAGGTTGCTTGGGCAGCAGCACCTCCTGAGCCTAAAGTGTAGTCATGTGGATGCCCAAAGTCAAGTTTGTTCATGTGTAGAAAATACTGTATGAAAGGGGTCAGCAGCTTCTCTCAGGCCCTTGACCTTCACATTTAATAAGCTGCTAGCAATTAACTGGATGTTCCCTACTACTTTACCAAGCAGTAACTAGAGCATTTACTTGTGTATAATGCATCACAATATTTTGCTAATTATTAATGCCATTATTATGCCTCCATTAAGTCTTATCAAGACACTAGCTGCTAACTAACTCATCATGCCCAAAAAGCTAAGCTACATTTTCCAGAGCATTTTAATTTGTGTATGTTTATTAAGGCTTAGTAAGGTATTATAAAGGCATTATAAAAGGCATTAGTCCTCCTATTCAGAAGTGTTGCCAGAAATTCCTGTCCAAATCCCCCCCCTCTTCGCCATCCAAGCTAGCCTGTGGCCTGTAATAAAACATGGACCATGGTGCTGTGATCACCATTTCCCAGTGTAAATCTGAAAAGAATGTGCAGACCACCACAATGTTTAGTAGGTATGAAGCCCGCATTCACCCATGAAGGGCAGAAATCAGCGCTCAGCACAGGACCCTCACCTCGGCCCCATCTCCTCCTGTCTTCCTCAACCCAAAGTTCTGGGCGAGCAGGTGACGGGAGAGCAAAGGCCAAGCTGAGCAGTTCTGGCAGAGGGAGAGAGAGAGAGAGCGAAGAGAGAGAGAGAGAAGGAGGGTGATGGGTGGAGAGAGGAGGAGGACAAGGCCCACTACACTCAGCTACAGGAAGGCTGCAATCAATAATTCACATCATCTGTCACCACACGCTCCAGTGGACCACTCAACAAACAGCGCAGACAAATTAAAGTAAAAACACACGCAAGAGTCAGGCAGCCCACCCCACTCACTGCCTCAGCGCCATAACGGAGAAAGACAATACGCAGCCCGCAGACAGTGAGGATAACACAGTCGCATAAAGGTAGACTGGATTTAGAAGAAAGGGTAATGCCCAGCCAAGTGCGGTGATTACAGATCAATCATTCAGCAGTTAAGGGTTCAAACAAGGCCGCTCTTGTTGTTGGTGGGTAGAGGAACATCTGCATTTGAGTAAATGATTTGTGGTTGTTTTAAGGTGCATTATTACCATTTAAAGCAGTCGAGGTGTCTACAAACACCTAATAAAAGTACACAGCAGCAAAAAGTTCTGACATTGTAACATTAATTCAAATACTAGCTTTTCTGTGCATGTATATTTTATGTACTGTGGAGAGATGTCTGCTCATTAGCAGCTCTTTTGCACTAAATTACGTAAAGGTTTTTCGAGTATCTTAAAAATAATGTTTTGATGCTCTTTTTCTTGAAACTTAAACAAAAAAAAAATCCTATCATTATCCACCAACAGGAACACTAATTGCCAGTTAAGATCAAATGAGTGGACAAATCAGAACTTCATTAAACCAAGACAATGTCTGGAGCAAAATGATCAGAGACTACACTGTATTTTTTCTACATGGCTTCGAAACCGATCTGAAATGAGAATAATAAGGACATAAGCAGGTATTTACACAAACATCTAAACCTAAAAAGATCTGGTTTGAAGTTCTATAAAGTCTAGAGAGTTCTTCTGTGATATGTGAGATGGAAGGACCTTTAAATTGATGAAGAACCTTCAAATCTCTTTATGAACAAAGTTTTGTATGAAATCAAAAGTGGTACTGCTCAAAGAACCATTTGTCATCACCTTTATTTTTAAGTGAGTGTAGGATGGACTTCTGCTGCTGACTAAAAAGCCTACTGACTCCAGCATGTCTGTAAGTTCTGAAGATGTGTTTGGGGAGAAGATGAGTCAACGATGAGAACAGACTAGCAAATGTCAGACTAACTCAAAACAAAGACGCTTTAAAGGGTTCTTTGGGGAACCACTTGGATTCCTTAACTAATCATTTTTGCAAACAAATTACAGAACCATTTGAAAGTCCATGAAATGCGATGGTTCTATACCAATGAAAGGATTTTCCTAGAACCACATATGCCAAGGCTTATAATAACTATTATAGACATTCTTCAGACTTTTCAGGCATTTGTAATAAAAGTGGCCCTTCTCCGGAATGACTCAAAGAACTTCCTGTGGCATCTTTATTTTAAGAGTGTAGAGCCTTCATGTGTAGCTGTAGCTGATTCCTGTTCCCTTTCACACATTTTTTGCTAGCTATATATATAAATATGGCAACATTTTTGAGTGAGTAAAAAAGGGAGGGCTTGTTCTCAACTTTGGGAGTGGCGGTATTAACCTTTCAGAAGCTTCTCTCATGCCCCGAACCTGACCTTCACATGCCATCAGCTGCGTCGTGCTAAAATGCGAATGCGATTCTGATGGTGATTTTAGGTTCATTCAGATGTGAGAGGGCGTGTGAGGCAGGAACGTCTCTAATTTCACACTCCGGCGAGTGCCTGCTTCGTTCCCTCTGATGGAAAGCAATGCGAACCTCTGTCAATCAGCACACCTCTCGATGGAAAAGTGCAATGGGGGAATACAAGACTACCCCACTCACAGCTTTTCACCTTCAGGTAGGGGCTGATGTGGCTACAGGTTGCTCAGGAAAACCACCCAGGTTGTTGCTGAATGTACATCCCCACTATGAAACACATGAGTTACAATGAAACCACGCCTGCACATCAAACATGATTTTCCAGATGATGGAAATGTGGCACTATTTTCTTAGTTTGATCTGTAAGCAACAACCAAGCTAATGAGACTTGAGACTGGGATGTGAGTATTTACTCCTGTGATGAGTATTTTTAAGCTGTTCTGTGAGGTATAAGCAGTAGGTATGTGACTTTGGTAGTCATACCACCCTGTTATTTAGCCTCAGAATGAAACATGTGATTTTTCTTTTTCTGGTGGACTTGTGAAAAAAATGATAACTAAACTTTTATGGGCTTTTATGGGCAGTTAGCTAGCTGGAAAGATTGCAGCCAAACTCTACTATGAGCTGTGTTTAAAACTATGCAGTTTCCAATCCTAAATCCAATCCAATTTTATGATGCCTATATGATTTTGGTGTTTGCCTTCTGTTGAATATATCGTTGAAATAGTTCTTCTCTTGTCCTTACTAAACAATATGACATTAAAATGACAATTGATGTAAAAGTAATTTAAGTGATTGTGTTACTTTAAAGCAATAGTCCAGTCCGTAAGTTTTGGGGATTTGAGAATTTAAAGACCTCTCTGGTGAGAGTGTGAAATTGCATCGAGCATCTTAAAATGTGGACTGTGGTCTCCTTTCAGAGTGGATGAATCGAAACGTTCCAAGTTTACATTTAGTCCGTTTCTTTGGTTAAAGAGTGAATTAGCAGATGAAGACCAAAGTTGCCTCTCTGATATCTCCACATTTGCAGTAGCTCTCGCAGTAGCCATTCTATTTGAATGAGTGCCATTAGCAGCACCGTGATTGCTAAAGTAAGCAGCAAACAGTGATGGATCCACTTTTCGAGGCCATACACGTGTAAAGACGTGACAATGACAGAAAAATCTACCAGACCACTCTGTTTTTAGAATGAATATATAAGGCTTTTGCAGGGATGGTCACACAGCACACTAATACAATTTATTACAAAATTTTTTGCCCCTCCTCACTGAGAAAGACCACTGCTTTCAATTGGTAGGAAAGACATTCCTTAAGACTGCTGCATTAATGAATATGATATTATATTATGAATATGCCATGATGATCATTCAAATTTTCCAATATACAATGTCAAATAGTTGATATCTGACAGGTAAGAATAAATGAAAAACGTTGTTTTTAAAAAAAAAACAAAAAAAACACTATTCTCTCCTGAAAGGTTATATCAAATGAATAATGACTGTTCAAGATACTGTCCCAGGTGTGAAGTTGGGGTTGGAACTCTATTTATTACCTATGCTGTGGTCTTGTCCTGATCTGGAGGGATATTGGAAGGCAGTTTTGGATGCTATTGCAGATATCACCAAAGTAAATATATCTTATTTTACCAAGACTTACTTAATTATTTTAATTATGATTTTTTTTTATTTGAATGTTTTTAACTAAATTCATTGCTGTGCAGTTTTTCTGTCTCTATGCTTGTTTTCTACTGACACTACATGGGTGAAGCGATAAGGGGGGGGGGTGTTGTGAGGGGGTTTGATTTGTATGGATGTCCACTCTTTGTAATAAAACATTTACTTTATAGTAGCCATATACTTCTAAAGGTCAGATGAGAGACCAATGCTGTCTGGCAACATTTGTTTCAGCTCTAGTTCAAAGGCAGTGTGTTTGTTAACATGGGCTCTTTTAAGTATGCCCAGACAATGTCTTTATTAAAAATGGTAAAGCTGTGTGAGGGAATCTTTTCAGTGAAGTGTAGTGCCGAGTATTGTGGTCTCCACATTGACTTCTGTATTTTCTGTATGTACTATCTAAGCTTAGAGGTATCTTTTGGATACCTAGTCTATACAAACTAACTTAGGATATTTTCTGAGTAAACAGTGAAGCTCTTTTGTAAGTCCCTCTGAATAAGTGTGTCTGCTAAATGCCTTTAACGTAAATGTAATGCTTTTTTATGCAGACAGTTGACGGTTCTAAGAGTATTCCCATCTAATATAACAGAATACAGCCAAAGAGCACAGTTTAAGCCCTGATAATCAAAAGACTACCTGAGTAGAGTATTATTAGTACAATACAATTCACCTTCAAAGCATCACAATTACGTTAACTCCATGATTTATCTACATTTCCGGCATTATGGCAGACATTTGTGCTGAAGAGAGTTTTAGCACCTCTAGTCAATACGCCTCACTATCTTCAACAACGCAGAACCAAGCCATACTCACAAAAACCTCTACGAGCAGTAAATCGGAGTACTGTAAAAGAGCAGATTCAGTTTTAGAGGGGCTAATGGGCACAATCTCTTTTGAGGCTTTAGAAGCTGAACATTTTATCCAGCGGCTGGTGGTGAATCCCCCGTAGTTGACAGATACCCCTCGGCCACACTAGTCCCTGACCCACACCTCAGAGACTCATCAATATTTGAAGTGGTACTTAACGGACAAAACAGAGTAAAGACCATGCCAGAGGCACCTGGGAGGACAGGGAGGGGCTTTTGAGAATAGCTGAAAGTTGGGGGTCTATCCACCTGCAGGGACAACTACCCTATTCCCACACAGCCTCTCATATAAGTTTGTCATCTGCCCTATAAAACCTGGAGACACTGGTGGAGGTCACTGAGTAAATATCCTGAGAGCATGCTCAGATCTTAACTGCATCCCTCACACTGTAGCCTATCTGATAATATTCTGATCATACATGTAGCAATAATTACTGAAATAATAGTCACAAACTACTGTTGAATCAGTCAAATAATGCCCTTCAATGAAACTCAAAGTCTCTTCCCTTACTTTACCTAGTAATATCATATGCAACCCAGTCATATGCAATGTGAGTAATGTTCTGGAATCTGTCTCCAAACAAACACCAACTTTGGGGTACAAACACTGTCATTGGGGTGAGAACCTTTAGGACCATTACAGTATTGAGTTCACACACTCACATAGCTCTTTACCACAGGCTTGTAATTATGTTTCTACATAAGGAATAGTAACGGCACCTTTAAAACATAAGTCGGCATTATTTATTTATTTATGAACTGCTATTTTTTTGCTCCCAGGCCAACAAGATCTCATAAAATTCATACATATACCACAAAAGTGTACTCCAAGAAATTTTGTGTCATTTGCACAAAGACATAATTTACCATTCGCAAAATTACACAGTGGTGCCACAGCATTCTGCATTATGAAACATATACAGAAAGAATTAATTGATGGAAAGTTCTGCAGAAACTGTAAGAATTTTACCTTTGGCTGTGTTACGTTTAGGGTTAGGGTAAAGGTTTGGTTTAGTTTAGGTTATGGTTAAGGTAAGGGTAAGGGTTTAGGTTAGGTTAACAATTACAAAGATTGAGCTATTTTGCTACAATAACTGGAGGTCAACTCTTGAGCATGCCTGCGGGAGCATCATGCTCATGGGCTGTTCCTCTGCCAGTACATTAAACTGGAACATTGAACAGTGGATGGAAGAGTAAAGAAAAAGTAATTTCCTCAGAATTTCTCAGTCAAAGCTTTAGCTAAATCGTTGTATCACAATTGGGTGTTCCAGCAGGACAATGACCCCAAACACACACTATGGGTGGCTGTGGAATGGACACAGCAGGCCTTTGGATTTAAGCTTTTAGGTTGGCCTTTCCAAAGTCCTGCCCTCAACCTTATCAGAAATATGTGGACTGGGTTTCACAGTTGGATCTGTGCCAAGAAATTTAGCTCTGGTCAAATATGCGAAAAAAACACACTAAGTAGAATATAAACAAAATTCTTGGGGACCTCGAGTGGTCCAGCAGACAGCAGGCACTGTGAATATGATCAGAGGATTGCAGGTGAGAATTTTGGTCATGCTGCTAGCCATCGGCAGCTGAGGCCCAGCAAGGGCACAATTGGCTTTGCTTTCTCCAGGGTGGGTTGATGGTGCTCTCTCCCCACATCTCTATTCTGCAGTGCAAACAAGGTCCAAGAGCATAAAGCAGTACAGAACACTGCAACAAACGACAAACAAGTCTTGAAGTCGCAGAAACAAACACAACAAAATAAAAAAAGAACTGTAAAAAAAATGCACTTTTCCAGATGCTGGACAGCTGGCCCACACCACCTGGAAATGTGGCTTCAATGCTGAAATGAAGAGGACCTTGGCCAGTTAGAGACACAGAGACAACCGAGAGCCAGGAAGTGACCGCATCCTACTGCCCCTCACTCTGCAGAATTGGCTCAGTTAACAAAATCAATACGGGCTGTGCGTGTGAAACCAGGCCTGCTGCAGGTGAGGCCTCTCTCCCTTGGCGAAAAGACGTGCACACATCAATTATTGAAGTGCTCAGTGCTCTGGCAGGTCAAAGGTTAGACACCGGCACCCAGTGGCACTCAGTGCACTCCTGGAACATCCTATAGAGAACCCAAAGAAAGACAATCATGACCTGGACGTATGCCCTAAAAAGCAGCCATATTTACTGAATTACACTGTGGTAAACCATCCATAAGCACAGGTTTAGGATCACCTAGTCGTATAAATAATTTAATCAGCATGGACACGTCTATGAGCCGGCATGTTTTTGCAGAGCAAATGTTACAAGACTTGGATTTCCATAAAAACTGAACAAAAGCATGAAGGTTAAACTAGGTTTGTGTCTAGGGTGTCTTGTACTTACGTGTTCAGGATTGCATTGATAAAGACAATGGATTGCAAAATGACCTTCACAAGAGCCGTATAGAAATGAGCACATAGAGAAACTCAAGGTTAATATTCACTGACCTTTACTATCTATGGTCACATAACAATTCTCATGTTAGCAAATTTGTATTGATTTTATTACCCCATGTCATGTTTCTAAAGCAAATAGTGTTGCTCACTCTTTAAAAGCCTGAAGGCATATTTCCATTGTGTTCCCTAAGAGAGAATATTTAAACCCAAGATTTCAGATATAACATAGCAAAAATGGCACAATATACAAAAACATTATGATTGTCAATAAAATCATTTAAAATCAAGAAAGTGGAATATTGTCAAATGAACTGTCCGCCTTCTCATTCAGAATGCAGCCTCACCTTCTTTTATTTTTTATAATATGAGGCCTTTTAGACTGCTAACCAATCTAAAGGCCTCATATTATAGAAAATCAAAGAAGATGCGTTGCAGCCCGGACTGCTCTCTGATTGAGATGCAAGATTGGGTAGCTAATCAAAACAGAGGGCTGTTTACTTCCATCACCAAAGAATAGCATGCGCAGAAGCAGTTTGTGCAGACGTCCCTGTAGTTCCTGAATAATTCACCTTAGTCTGTAATAAGCCTTGCATTAAAGGGTTAATCCCACACAAACATCATATGAGGGAAAAAATAGGAAGGAAAATTCCATAGTTCTTGGCAACTTGTTGCGACAAACAAAACAAGTATCTCTCTTTTATGACGAATCTGTGGACATTCCAGCTTGTAGAGTAACAATTTATGCTATTAGTATTTAGGCTACATTGTAGAAAGATATAGATGGGTCTTGGGTGGTGTTATGGCTATATGTCGCATCACCAACCCAATCACCTGTGCCTATATAAGTCTAAGCTGTAGCTTATCCCACGCATGATCCCACACGTTCTCAAACAGGGTTTCCTATGACGAAAGCCAAGGCTGACTGGGTGCTTTATGGCAGGCCAGAGCTCAGGTTAAGGGTAGATTCCCTCTCTTGTCCACATTAATGTTGCATACAGGCTGGGGCTTGTGCCGACATGAGGCAAGGAAAAAAAACACACACAAACACTGCATGTCCAGACACGGCGGTTTGCTTATGCCCATGACTCCCCTACAACAAGAAGGCCACGCCACACTAGCTAATCGATCTGGTCACCGCAACATTTGCACTGTGAACTTATTTTTCTGTGTGTTTTCCAAGCGGAGGGTCAGGGCGTAGCTTTACTTGGGATCCAGCTGTGGGCACAAAGAGCTTCCACTTTTTTTGTGGGGGTATTCTTTAAAGAAAGGGCCACATTTTGCCTGGAGACCCACTCCCTATTTACTTCTTCCACCCCCCACCAATACACACAGTATAGCCAAACGATCACCAGCCCAGGCTGGTCCCGAGCTCCAGGTCCATTAAAGGGACGGCTGATGCGTGTAGCGTTAAAGGGGAAGGCAGCCCAGTTGCAGGCCCCATGTCTGGGCCGGGGCCGCTTCATGAAATATTGAACGACCGTGTCCCTTCTAGGAGCTGGCTCGCTCATTCTTGGTGGAGGGAGGGTGATTAATATTTTAGACTGCAATCTCCTGCTTGACAAACTCTCCCACATGATTGGGTAAGAGCGCCTCGCTTTCCCTCGCTTCGCTCGTCTACCCCACCACCACCCTTCTCTCTCTCTCTTTCTCTCTCTCTCGTTTCTCGTTTTCTTTTTTTTTTCTTTTTAACCAAATTTCATTTATGGAGAAATTAATTACGCCCGGTGATTTTGGCTACCCAGACCCTTCAACCTCTACACTCATGGGGCCTCCCTGGGGCCCTGGTGGTCCCAATGAATGAAGTAGCATCCATTTTTTATGAAGAGCAGGTTATCCTATTTAGTCAGATTAAAACAGGCAGTGAGGAGATGGTTCCAAGGAAACAAGCAAAGCAAAAAAAAACCCCAAAAAAACATAATACTCCAGGTATCCTTCTTTTCACCCCTAAATCCTCATCTATGTTATCCTTTTCTCTGCCGCCTCTTAATACGAGTGGATACGCAGACTTATTTACCCCACTTAGGCTGTCTGAGGCAGTGAGCTTGGCTACTATTCCCTGGCCCTCCCTTTGTTCTCTCACTCAATATTTCATAAGAGTCTAATGACATTTATATACATGAAACAGAGGAAATGATTTAATTACACTTCCCCTATTCCATGAATTATTTGCATGAGCATGGCTGAGACAAGTGTAGTATTTACTTGTTATTAGATGTTATTTAAAGTACCTCAGGGTTGCTGCACAATTTATTAAACCAAGTTCATTGCTTTTAATACCTTTTTCAAATCAAATCATAGTATGTTTGTCATAACAGCGTCGTACAACTAGGAGCGAAATGCTTTGACTAAACTGTCAGATCACATAACAACAATGGATTAGATAAAATAATAATATGTACAAAATATATAGATAAAAAGCAAAACGTTAATTAAATATAAATTAAAATACATATATTATTACAATAAGATAAAATCAAATTCATATTTTAATATATTTTATGGCCAAAGGTAAAATAAAAAGAGAATGTATACTTCACAACTGTACAGTGTGTCTTTTCAGTATGTTTAACCTTATCTGTTCCGTCCTCAGTGCCCTTCATCTGAGGTCAGTTTCTGACCACAGGACCATCATAGGCTGCTTCCTCCAAATGACTTTATTATATACAATGGCTCTTTACAACTGTGCCTTCAGGCATTGCCTTAGAATTTAATAGCTCTGATAGAATATAATGATATATTTTAAAAAATAAATCTATAAATAATAACAATAACACATTTACATGCATTTCATGACCATAACATTTTTAATCTATTTTTAAGACTTCATAAGAATTGTTAAGTATCTGTGGGAACCCCAAATTATTACTACAAACCGGAATATAAAAACTGAACATGAACTCTATTCTTTTAAGTCTCTGAGAAAGACCACAGCAGAGTTTATTTAATGAAGTGAAAAGTCAGATGTGTGTACGTTCTGCATGCAATGAACATGAAAGATTCAAAAATGAGCTCTGCATTCCTGTAGAAGAATACTTCAGCATTGTTCAGCTTTGTTGCGTCTATAGCAGGGATGAGCAACGAGGGACAGAGTCCAGCAGAGTTGACTGATTTCCCTGCTCTGACATGCCTACTAAACCTGCCCATTAACAGGTGAGTTGAATCAGGTATGACTGAGCAGGAAAAGCACAAAACTTTGCCAGAATCCAGCCCCCAAGGACCAGAATTGCCCTCTCCTTGTCTATAGCATACAGTGGAACTCTACACAGAAATGTGTAGAAAAGTACAATTAACCACCTGACTCAAAACACACTTATAATAGAACTCAATGGGCAGCCGATATCATGTGTAGAATATTACAGCACACAATACTAAAACTAAAACTAAAGCTCCTGCTATTTTAATTTAATCTCTTTTTTATCAGTTCAAACATAACAATTTTGTAGGCAAATGTAATTCTTTTTTAAATGTTTGTGCTTGTTAAAAAGTTAAGCAGTTAAAGTTGAAGCATTGAACTGTGTGTCAAATTGCAGTATTGAAAAATGTGTTAACTTTTCTGGAAAATTTTAAAAATCTCTCTCACACAGTGCTGTAGTCTAAAGCCGTGTTCAGGGTAGCAGGTATTGGGTAGGGTTGGGGTTTTAAATTGATTGAGGTACCAGTTGGACCTAATCGTCTCAAATCTTAAACGTGCAGTCTTTAAAAACTCTGCAGACCTCTGCAGAATTCTAATTCATAGTATGTAGGATTTTCACTTAGCTAGATAGCAAGTTCCTTCTACCTGTTGGCTTTAGATAGCTTGCTTAATGTTAATTGTCACACGCTAAGTCTAAATGAACTAACTAGCTAACAAGCAGTCATTCCATTTTTTTCCACTTAGCTACAACATCTTTGACATGTTCTATGTCCTATAGTCCTATAGTAGACAAAAGTAGACTATACCCTTAAAAAAGAGGTTCTTTAAGGGATATTTAGCAAAGTTTACAGTGTTTATATATAGAGCTCATTTTATGTTTACAAAATTCCCCTAAAATGAAATATATTTACCTGGAACATGGAACATGGAAGTGACATACCATGAACCTAAAAACACTATTATGTTCTTTTAAAAGAAAGTCCAGCATAACCGAAACAGGCTGCTTTTAAATCCCAAAACTGTTACATAACAGTCTTGATTATATTTATGCTTCCAAATTTGACATACAACCAGTCCACTCACCACTTGAAGCTGTGATGGGGTAAAACATCTCCACTTCAGGAGAATGTGATGTTGAAACTTGTAACCCTAGAGAGCTGCACACCCCCCTCAAATTGTACTAGTTACTGGATATGGGTTGATAAGTGAACTAGGCCCTGTGACCATGGCTTTTCTTGTGCCAGTGGGAAGCTCAAACACATGAGTAAAATGAACCTAAAGGTGGGAGAAAAGCAAGTGTGAAGCGGGTGCTTGGCTAAAAGCTAGCTTGGGTACAATCTCAACAGCTAGCTAACTACACACCATGCCGAAAGGACACAGAGACAGCAACACTATCCAGTAAGGATACATTGGGTCATATCTCAAGAATAACTTTAGGAAAAGGATGATATTTAGGAATGAGGCTCACTATTCTTATTACAGTGTTAGAAACAAAGCTGTGGTGGGATATGCTAGGCTAGGCTATGTGATTCTTGTGAGTCGTCAAGGTGCTGTAAACCAGGCCAAAAAGCGGAGCTGATTTTTATTCACTTCATTGAAAAAAACAGATGCCAATTTACATTTATGGCATTTAGCAGACGCTCTTATCCAGAGCAACTTACAGGGTTACTAGTATTACAGAGGCAGGCCAATGTAGTGTTAGGAGTCTGGCCCAAGGACTCTTATTGGTGTAGTGCAGCATAGTCACCCAGAATCGAGAATCGATCAATCGGGAATCGAACCCCAGTCTCCCACACAGTGTGGTAGCTCAGTGCCAGGTAGTGGTGTTATCTGTTGCACCACACCAACCTCCTGCTAATCACATCGCTATTATTGATCACTTGCCCTCACTGGGTTTAGCTCTACTAGCACAACTAGTGCTACTGCTGTGGGAACACAGGAGCACGGTTTAACCAAATTTTGTAAACTCCTGAAAGTACTAGCGCCCCCTACTGTGTCTGTGTCAGGGAAATTAATGCGTTCCAGTCTGTTTTGTTCATACCATGGTTGCAGATAAATGTATGAATGTTCACCCAGGTTTCAGCTATAAGAAAATGAGTCTGAAATGTTAGGTGTGTCTGAAATTATGAACAGATATGTAGATGATAACTAAAGTAAAGTGCCACTTGCAGAATATTGCACATGAAGTTATTTTGATCAAATCCTCATTTCAGAATGTTCTGATGGTCCTGAAATACTTAATACATTGACTAGAACATCTAAATACATTTTGGGGGGCAGTTTATGATTTGACATTATGAGTTATTATTAAACATAAAACAAAAGAAGATTGTCAGCAGATATGTAAAGTGGCAGAACATGGTTCAAAATAATAGTGGAACCCTTTTTGGTGCTGTATAAAACTAAAAGAAAATATTGCTGCTGTCCAGTAAAAAAACAGTATCTCCATGTTTGTCTGTTTTTTTAGATTTCTCCATTCTTTGACACAGAATAAAATATTTCTACATTGACTTCCATTGAAAGTTAAAGAGGTTTTCCCTCCTCCTGTAAAGTTGCTCTTTTGGAAATACATTATTTTTCACTGGACAGTGGCAATCTTTCAAGCAATCGAATGGTTCTTTGAGTTCAAATGGTTCCCTGAAGAACTACTACTCCCACCTCTCTCTTTTTTTAGGGTGTAGGTTAAGGGGGGCAATGTGAAGACATATTAGCATTCTGATAAATTATGTGCAGAAATCTGACAACTGCATAATTAATTACAAAGAGAGCAGAATTCAATTCAAATAAAAAAATGATAATTTTAAATTAATTTAGTTGATTTTAATTTAATGGAATTAATTTTGTGAAATGCTGTATTCAGTTATTTTATGATATTATTATATTTATATATATATTTATATTATTACATGTATTTGTCCAATCTAAGTTATCAAAGCTGTAAAAAATGTGTTGTGATCTATTTTGCTCAGCCTAGTTTAGCTTCATAAGCTGGACATATTTCTTCAAAGTTATACTACCATGGCCAGGTCACACATACAGAAATGGTTAAGAGTCATCAAGGATCAAAAAACAATAGGGATGAAAACACAGCCATACACACATACAATGAGAAGCATTTGTCCTCTTGACACTGAGCGGTTAACCAAACAGTACTGATGTGAGCATGGCGGCAAGTCACACAGCGGGCTGTAAATGGGGCCGCAGGTGGGGCACCAATGGACAGACGTCTTACCTAGAGACCCTGACATGCCAGGACGGTACCATGCGTCCCGCTGCGACAGTCTGCTAAATGATGCAGGAGCTACCAGACAGTCCTCTTACATGGGAAGGCCAATGGCACGTAAAAACAAGTGGGCAGGATGAACATTCGCCTACTCAGCAGGGCTGGGACTGTAGCCAAGGGAGGCTTTAGCTCAGACAGAGGGAAGTTTACCCATAAAGGGGAGAGAGAGAGAGTGTGTGTGTGTGTGTGTTTGGGGGGGGGGGGGGGTGATGAAGAACAGTCTGATTCCACTTCCAAGAAAATGAGATGCAAGTTCTAAATAAACATAAACACATTCCCATACGCCTTAACTCAAGAGCTTTCCTAACACCCCCCCATGTACACATCTGATGTAACTTTGCACACACACTCACTCATTGAGAGACACGCTAAATCATGGCACTGTGAAAGGCTGCATGCCTGCCTGGCACAGCAGTGTGTACGACACAAACACATGCGCAATCACACTCGCGCGCGCACCCTCGCACAGCAGTGCATTACATTTCGTAACATCCGTGCTTTAAAGGACAAGGCCACGGGGAGAGTCAGTGAGCGAGAATCGATGAGAAAGCTGTGTCTCTGTCAGGGAGGTGAAGCTCCTCACTAAAGGGGCAGAAGAAACAGGCAGTCAGGCAGAAAGACAGCAGCATTCCTGCTGATCTGCTCGTCTCAGAGCGTACACACAAACACACAAACACTCTCTCTCTCTCACACACACACACACACACACACACACATATACACACACCCTTAAATAAAATGAAAATACCAAATATATGTTTTATCTGATATGAGTTAAATTTTATGATGCTTAAAGGAGCATTTGTAGAGTTCCACTCCCTTTTCTTATTAATTTAAATGTATTATTATTTATTAATAATATCAACCCAGCACAATTATACTAGCAATGGCATCAGCAATGTTTAGTAGGCACCTGAGAAAACAGTGCTCCAGTCCAGACCTTGTCTGTGTTTACACTGACCTCCTGTAAGTCTTTATGAGACACTCTTCAGTGCTCCATTACACCACCCTCATCTTATTCTGTTCTGCTAAAACAGCATGGAGGAAGCTGGCCAGTACCCTATATTGCTGTGGGCAAAAAAGCATCCAAAAACATCATGAAAAGACATATGCTAAATGAGTTAACATTGAGAGTGCTTTTCCAAAATGGAGAATTATTACACATGAAAGGAGAGAAAGAATTGGCAGCATTGAACTGCTCCACACTGTTTCTGTCTCCTGTAAAGAAATATCTGTAATACTGGTGAGCTGCAGCTAATGAACTAGCTAACATAGGTGATGACTGATGACCTCATGGGCGCTCATCACAAAAGAATCAGACAGCAAATACACTCGACTGTTCTCACAGCAGCAAATCACCTAAGTGTTATTGGTTTAGAATTTAATAGTGGGTGATGATAACACCTACATGAGAGTTTGATGCCTACTCTGGATGCCTACACCAGGAAGAAATTGTAGATTATGTGGGTAGTATGATTAGACTGAGAATAAAATGCGGATCTAAAGGGGAAAACCAACCAGTGTTTTTCTGCACTGAACAATAAAAGGTCACATTTCCTAAGTCTTGACTAGTGCTTATTTAATATCGCATCGAGGTTTAAGCAGAAAACACAAGGAAGGGAAGTATGACAAGATAAGATGGCATTGCCTTAATTAAGCTTTTAATGCTCGACCCACAAATGTGTTTTCTGTAGTTACTGTTCTGTGTGGTTGGACAAGCTTTAAAAGGAACTAAAAAGGAAGTGTTAAACTTGGTATGCCTTAAAGTACTGTATATTTCCAATACTATTCAAATATGATATAGAAACCAAATTTAAATATTTTGATACATTATAAAAGTATGACAGTGAAGTATATCTCTAAGTTCACTGGAAAAGCTTAATGATGTATTAGAGTTAAATTAGACATTTAACTCATGGTTTCTTGCTCAGTGCAGAGAGCAAAACCATGTGATACTGCAACAAAAATAGCAACTGACTAGAAGAGGGATTTAGTCTGTTGTTAATAATAAATAAAGTATTTTGCTTGCTTCATACAATGGCCAAAGGTATGTATAGCCAAAATCATCTGCTAATGAAAAATGATAACATACAATGTCATATTCTGACACAAATTGGATTTGTAATGTTTATTATTCACTTCAAATATTGATGATACTGATTTATCTCTGTGTTACTGAACTCTACTAAAGCCTGAGTAGACTGATAAATCACTGTGCTGGTCAGTTATTTATCTCAGTGTTACTGAGCTCTACTAAAGCATAAGTAGACTGATAAATCTCTGTGCTGATCAGTTATTTATCTTAGTTTTACTGAGCTCTACTAAAGCATGAGTAGACTGATAAATCACTGTGCTGATCAGTTATTTATCTCAGTGTTACTGAGCTCTACTAAAGCTTGAGTAGACTGATAAATCACTGTGCTGGTCAGCTATTTATCTCAGTGTTACTGAGCTCTACTAAAGCCTGAGTAGACTGATAAATCACTGTGCTAATCAGTTATTTATCTCAGTGTTACTGAGCTCTACTAAAGCCTGAGTAGACTGATAAATCATTGTGCTGATCAGTTATTTATCTCAGTGTAACTGAGCTCTACTAAAGCCTGAGTAGACTGATAAATCACTGTGCTGGTCAGTTATTTATGTCAGTGTTACTGAGCTCTACTAAAGCCTGAGTAGACTGATAAATCACTGTGCTGATCAGTTATTTATCTCAGTGTTACTGAGCTCTACTAAAGTCTGAGTAGACTGATATATCACTGTGCTGATCAGTTATTTGTCTCAGTGCTACTGAGCTCTACTAAAGCCTGAGTAGACTGATAAATCACTGTGCTGATCAGTTATTTATCTCAGTGTTACTGAACTCTACTAAAGCCTGAGTAGACTGATAAATCACTGTGCTGGTCAGTTATTTATCTCAGTGTTACTGAGCTCTACTAAAGCTTGAGTAGACTGATAAATCACTGTGCTGATCAGTTATTTATCTCAGTGTTACTGAGCTCTACTAAAGCCTGAGTAGACTGATAAATCATTGTGCTGATCAGTTATTTATCTCAGTGTAACTGAGCTCTACTAAAGCCTGAGTAGACTGATAAATCACTGTGCTGGTCAGTTATTTATCTCAGTGTTACTGAGCTCTACTAAAGCCTGAGTAGACTGATAAATCACTGTGCTGATCAGTTATTTATCTCAGTGTTACTGAGCTCTACTAAAGCTTGAGTAGACTGATAAATCACTGTGCTGGTCAGCTATTTATCTCAGTGTTACTGAGCTCTACTAAAGCCTGAGTAGACTGATAAATCACTGTGCTGATCAGTTATTTATCTCAGTGTTACTGAGCTCTACTAAAGCCTGAGTAGACTGATAATCACTGTGCTGATCAGTTATTTATCTCAGTGTTACTGAGCTCTACTAAAGCCTGAGTAGACTGATAAATCACTGCTGATTAGTTATTTATCTCAGTGTTACTGAGCTCTACTAAAGCTTGAGTAGACTGATAATCACTGTGCTGATCAGTTATTTATCTCAGTGTTACTGAGCTCTACTAAAGCCTGAGTAGACTGATAATCACTGTGCTGATCAGTTATTTATCTCAGTGTTACTGAGCTCTACTAAAGCCTGAGTAGACTGATAAATCACTGTGCTGATCAGTTATTTATCTCAGTGTTGATGAACTCTACTAAAGCTTGAGTAGACTGATAAGTTACTATGATAAACTCTATGAAGAATGACTGATCTCCTCTGTATATGGTTCTGGTCTCCTGTGTGCATTTAATGGGATGATATTACACTCTTGATTTGTTTAGGTAATATTTATAAATTCATTTTAATTTCCTAGTGTGGTTTGATCACAACATATTTGGATTGGTACCACAACATTTTAAACTGAATGCTGAATGCCTCGCAACAGTTGCAACAGAAAAAAAGGATCACCAGTGTAAAATGAACAGTCAAGTTTCACTCAGGAGTGAAACAAACTTGCTATGTGAGAATTCACATAGCATACACTGTGGCAACATCATTAAACAAACCACCCATGGTCAATAAACACACTCAAACAAACTCTCATCTGACCACGCAGTAAAAACAGTAACAGTAAAAACAATGAAAAAGACAAAGCACCATGGACTCCCTGAAGTCCATACTCCATAAATGTTTCCTGTGTCAAGGACTTCAGTACCAGAATATACCATTAATGCATCTGCCCCTATGCTCTGCTTGTAAATTATAAATGGGGGTCTGGCTTTCCAAGTCCATGTCTGCAGCCCACCCAAAAAAGTCCCTGATTAAGATAGGACTGAAGCCAAGAACTTGGGAAACAGGCGCAAATGATGGTGGAAACAATCAGTAAATATAATAATTAGACATTCTAAATACCCTCACTGTTCAGAAAGCGTAAAACATGGGTGCTCAATCTTGAGGCCAGATTCTCAAAAAACTCATAAGTCATACTATTGTACTGTCCAGACCAAGCCTTTTTTAGGACCATCTTGATGCCAACAAGAAAAAAATTAACAGGAAGATTTGACAAAAAAACATTACTGCCCACTGTAAATCACTCTGAAATCAACTTTCTCACATTTTTTCTACATTGTTCTTCTACATTGTTAAAAATTTAATAGCACAGTTAATGAAGGCTTTACAGAAAGCATCAGATTATAATAAACTGATAAATTACATAAAATAAATGAAAATCCTTTGTCACTTGTCTAATCACTGTGATTTAACTGTACACTCACATGTTCACCTGTCCCTGCCAGTAGTATAAGAACAACAATGTATCATGCATTGCTCAATTCTCATTGGTTGTATGTAAATTAGAACTCTGTCACTGGTCAAAAGCAAAACAGCTGATGTGGCACCTTTCCTTTAAGGTTTAGCCCAGTGTTTTTCTACAACTATGTCAGGATGTGAGAATGGCTCACTAGGAAGATCACCAGCTGGTGACAAAGCAGTCCTAGGTTAAAAGGTTCATTAGACTGCCTTTAGTAACCAACGTTAAAACCTTTAGAATCTATCCCCTTGTCCTGGACATCTACCACCCACCAGACCTACCACCTCACCTCCAACCCTAATCTGATACACCTGATCCAGGTAATGAAGTTCATTAGGGTTAATATTAATATCTGAATGTTAGGGCTGTGGTAAGTTGGATTGGAATTCTCCACATTGGTAAATATCCAGGACCAGGATCGGGCACCGATGGCCTATAGTAGCCTGAGTTTTGGAATTGCAGAAGTAGCAGACTGAATAAAACACCATTGACAGTTATACTAATACTACTAGTCTGAACTTTTGGTCTTGTCTTGTATAAGAGAACATAACACTGAAGAAGAACATAAGACCAGCTTTAGCACTGCAACAGCAGGGGCTTTCAGAGCTGCTGTTTATGTATAGAGTTTCTCCAGAAACCAAAAGTTTCATTTTCCATTGCTTAGCGGCCACTGTTAACGTTCACTTGAAATTAAAAGTGGATTATGGGAGATTAAGTGCCTTTTAGCCTCACCTTTTTACTGTACAATTAAGAGAAAATGGCAAATGTACTCAGTGATGCCCTAAAATGCAAATATGGATCCATTTTGGTCCTTTATTAAATGTATAATATTTAGCATAGTCTCCATCCACATAATCTAAATTCAGCATTAGTTCTGAGGGACATGGACGGCACTCTGAAATTCCTGAATGGCTGTAATATACCAATAACAAGTCATTTTATTAACAAATTCATTTTTATATTTATACATAACTGCAGTTCCTAAGCTCGCTTGCCAATCACACTTTGGCGCAACAAGAAGTATCTAGCTCTTCCTGGTCAGCAAAACAATTATGTCAGATTATGGATGCCAGACGTGGTTCATTTGAACATTAGAGGGGATTCTGGATGAGATTCATAACTCAGCCTGAAGCAAATTGTAATTTATGCTAATCATATGTACCCTGCTGAGCATCTAATTAGCTAATTGTTGTTTTTTCTAACTTCATGAAAGCATGCCCAAGGAGTCCAAAGTTACTCTTCTCCATCTCAAGCATTACTGTTAGCTGTTCACAACAAACATATCATTTGCGGTTCATGGAACTTCAGGACAAAAGTGATCTCCATGATGTCAAAACGTTCAGACCTGAGGTCACATCCTCAACAGGCTGGTTATCAAATCAGACAACGGCTTCCAGCCCTTGGGGGGAAGTTGCTTCTGACAGACAGCAGTAAGGAAAGAGCTGGAATTCCCTCTGAGAGTTCTCAGTGCCTGTGGCATGGGTCTCCTGCAGCCAAACTGTCCTCTTCCAGCCGCTCCGGTGAAGGCGGCAGCCGGAGACGCAATTAGCCTCATCAGAAGGACTTTGAAAGTGTTTGGATTAATGCAATTAGCAGCAAGCAGAAGCTCTCAGTCCTCGAAAACGATCCCCCCAAGACGCGGCCTCGAAGAGAAGCGCTACCGGAGTGGAAAAAGGACTTGGGGAAAAAAGATCACTTGTTTTAAAAGATAAATGCTACTGTGCAAATATGTTTCAAGCCGACGCCTAGGGAATAATCAAGTTTTAATTTAGCTGCTAATTTAATTAGCCGCTGAACCGCCCCCGAAGCCTCCCAGAAGTGTGCTTTAGAGAATGAGACGGGGGTGGGCATTTTTTTTGCCACACAAGGAAAGACTCTTCAAAAACTGCTGAGTCTCTTTAGGTTTCGCTGTTTTAGCAGTCAGCAATTAGCAGAAGACAGAACGATATAATCCCATAGACTCTCTCTGCGGAACTGCATATGGAGGATAAAGCTCTGCCCTGTTTCTCATTACAAAGTATCACTGTATTTTTATGGTGGCATACCATAAAAATACCACATCCTGCTGACAATACACGCACCTTGTGCATGATCTCCCCCACCAGTGAAACAGTTATGTGCCAGAATCTGTTACTTACAGCCTTACATCTGCTCCACTAAGGCATATGAGCCGAAGGTACTCAAAACTCAGAACAATGATTAATTATGCCCTCATGTACATGTTTTGGTGATGATTGGGCAACTGGTAATGGTGGGGTGAATGGGGGGGGGGCTTATGCTAGCTGCTTGGGAATGCAGAAATCAAAGGCTTCGGTTGGCTGGCGAGATGTGTGTGTGCGCACATGCGGGTAGTGTGTGTGCTGGGCCTGGGTAGGCACACAGGGACGCACTAGGGAGGGGGTTATGGGGGAGGCCGAAGCAAGCGCATGCCACTCAGTCCGCTGGCGAGGAGGCCAGGGGCTTCATTAGAGGGAGCCAGAGGCTGACCCCGGCTGCTGCAGGGCGCAGACCAGGCGGGGTGCAGAGAGGGGGGGCTTGGCGAGAGGGTGGTGGGAGGGGGGCAGGCCGAGCGAAACCGCAGAGGAGCCTCTCCCCTGGGCTCCCCCTCTGCCCGACCTCCCGGATCTCTGGACGGAGCAGAGAAATCAACAGCGCTCCCCTTTGAAGCCGTCTCCTTCTCTGTTTCTCTTTCTCCACGCTCCCTTTCTCCGTGAACCTCATGAATCATTCATGCAACACACACCCTCCAATACACACACACACACACACACATACCCCCCTTCATATTTTGCTTTCTTTTTTTTGTAACAGCCTGTCTTTCAGACAAGGCATGAAACAGACAACAAAGGATGAGTGCCCGTTTGTGTCATGGCTCCTCGGTGCAGCCTATTATCAGCCGTGTTTGACAAATTACTTAACACTGCTGCACTGCTGATTTGGCAGCAGGGAAAAATACACGGTGCTCCCACATCCGTGAAATTTAATAAGCTACAGCTAATGAGCGGGAGAGGCGCGGGCGCAAACGAGGTACAACAACAAACTGCTGTCTGCAGCAGAAAGACTGTTATCCACAGAAATCAATTAGAGAAAAACCGAGAGCGTGAGAGTGCGCCTTATTCTTAAGAAGAAGATGATCATTTTAATGCAGTAATTGCTTCGGAGATAAAGTGGCTAATTGCTGTAATGAAGCCAAGTTTTTCACATGAAAGCCAAGTAAATGAATCGAGAAAGGCCGCTTGAAAGTGCCCTGGGAATCTTGGGCAGCTCTCAAAGATGATCTTTTATTCTTTCTCTTCAGAGTGCAACTGATGTAGGGGGAGAAGAAAAAGAAAGAAATCACCAATCCAGAGTGGCAAATGAGAGTGAAGCCCCTTTCTCCTGTGCTCCAGGAAAAAAGGAGGTGGGACGAGTGGAGAAGCAGAAAACAGAAAGTTAGCCGGCTCCGAAACATCTTTGAATGAAGAAAAACTGATGCGTCCCATGGCGAGCCAAGCCAGATCAAAGTGGGGGGAAATGAAATAATCATAAAGCAATATAAGGAGACAAAGTTTTTTAAGACGAGGGCACCAGCAGAAGTTGTGGAAGGAGACGCAGGCCTGTTTATCTCCAGCTGGGAAGCCGTTGTAGAAGGAGGAGCAGGTTATTCTTCCTGCATTCCCATTGCTCTTCAACTGGGTGGTGATCCTGTAGTTTTGAGATCTGGGTAAAGTCTAGAAGAGATTTTTCTTTTTTATTATTTCTGAATACAAATCCTGTTCTAAAGGACAGGACAGTCTATCATCTGACCAATCAATAGACTCAGAGAAGGAGTTAGAGACTTTGGCTTGTACACATAGGTGGAAAAACTACTCTATTTAACCCATTAATGCAGAAAGGCTTATTACACACTTATTAAGGTGTATGACTCAGTAACCACAGGGACTTCTGTACAAACTGGTGGGGCTATTCTTTGGTAATAGAAGTGTGTAATAACACTTTCGGCCCGCTGGTGGTTAGGGGGTTAAATGAAATAATAAGTGCTTTGCCAAAACCTTGCTCAGGTAAAAGTGGATGTAGGTCAGTTGAGGCAAGACACGTGCAGAATAGCTTTATGGAGCAAATCCACCACTCAATGATCAAAACACAGGTGAGCATAAGGCAAATATTACAATTAAAGTACGTAAAACAAAGCAATGAATAGGGGATGCAAATGAGAGCACTTTAAAGTCCAAAACAGGTTACAGGTGTAGGTGTAGATGGGGCTTCTACAGATGGGGTGTGGAAGTCACAATCTCTAGTTTTAACCAGTAACATTACTTTAAAATAATAAAAAAACATTTACAAATGAAAAAAATATATAAATGAATAAATTTTTATGGTGTGTGATGTGTCAACTAATGGGTAGTACCAGCACCTTTTTGCAGGCAGTTTACAATCACTGCAAAAAATGTAAAGGCTGTCCAACTCAAAATGCTAAAGTAACTGATTACAGTGTTTTTGAGTTAAAGGTTCTACACTCTGCATCTTGAGCTGAGCTCCAAAACAGCTGTAAATGTGCTGCAGCAGAACCTGCTTGATTATTTTGTAAGATTTGTCGAGATTCCTTCCTATTTTCAGACACTGGACCAGGGAGGACTGTGATGGAGGGATTTGAACTTATGGTCTCCTGTATCTTGACAAGCAGGCAGTTAGACAGTAGGGCCACTTGAGAGCTGTGAAGCCATTACATATTACTGTGTCCGAGAGAAAATGAAAAGTTACATTTACTGGTTTAATGTAGCATAACTCACAGCTCTAGAGTGGCACGACAGTCTAACTGCTCTGCTCACTGAGTGTACAGAGCTCAGTTTAAATCTCAACTAGTAAAAAAATATATTAAAAATTTGCTGAAACATGACTGACTGGGCAAGTGCAAAAGTAAAAAAGTCAGGGCCTTTGAATGTTTTAACAATGGAAGTCAAGCATACAACCCTAAGGCCAAGACTGGCCCAGGGTTCTATTCCAGTCCATCAAATACATTTGGAATCCTTGTTCTCAATATTAGTGCCCTGGCAGTGCCTAGGTTCTTCTTCTTCAAAAAAAAAACAGCACTCTCTCTAAACTGACAGTCAAACTCAGTAGCAGAACCAGTCAAAATCTCCATTTCAGCTGGGAGGCGGAGTAATACATGTACATTTGATGAATAAAAGTGTTGGTAACACTCTACTTAGTATGTATAACCATACCATTAACATGTCATTACAGATTATGTCCTGTAATATAATCATATCATGTTTCCATTACCGTAAATGTCATGGCAGATCCTGTACTCATGGCATGACTTTAACTTTACACGAAAAAAGCTTTAATGGCATTGTAGCATCTGTTCATGACAATAATCGGTAATGGTGACACGACACCATTATATTACTAGACATCCACTATGACAGCATGTCAACTCATGACAGCATATGACATCCTTATGTTAGGTTATGTCAAGTGTATGTAGCAGGGTTCAAGTAAAGGTTCTTCTCTGCAAAAAGTAAAATCCTCCAAAACAATGCTTTAGTAACAGTTCCTCAAGTGTTTTCCACCCCTGCTTGTACAATACCATCTCCACCCTATGCCTCTACCACAACATACACAGAGAAGAGCATATTCCAAAAAAACTAATTCAGATTAGGTCCCTAAAGGCTTTTCAGTCGAGTTGCCATCTGTCTTTGAGCTCTTTCTTCAGGAACCGTACTAGAGTGGGCTTTTGGTCTGGCCTTGTATGAAAGTACACTGTGAAAGAATGCAAGAGCCCAGTGCCCAGCGTGAGGCGTCCAAAGGAGTGGAAAAAAAGGCCTCGATCTCCACTAATGAAGACTCTGAGCATGTCAAGTTTGAACCGCCTTCCAAGAAGCAGGCAAGACTTCAGAATTGGAAGTGATGACCAGCTCGTTACCAGCTAATTATAAACTCAGCTACGGCTGTCAACCCCACCTCTTGGGAGCCAACCCAAGATCTTCTGACATGTGAGAGATGAACACCATCTGTCTCCGGGCTGCTATCTGCAGATGTGTGTGTGCGAATGTGTGTGAGTTGGTCAGAAGGGGTTGCTGAACCGTGTGTCCTGCTTAAGGTCTCGGAGTGTGGTGATGGGCAGTCCGGTGGGGTCTTCTCTCAACTCTAAGCGAGCCAGTTTAGGACACTGCCACTTGGCGTGTTGTTTACAAGGGGCGGCAAAAATGTCCCCGGCCAAGGGAAATGAAGCTTTTAAAAAACTCCTTTTGATTGATGTGCTCTTATTTCACGCTTATGATCAGTGATTATCTAGGATAAATAATTCAGGGTACTAAAAAGTTAATAAAGAAAAATACGATGAAGCTCATCATTTAACTAGAAGACATCTTATGGGAGAGGGAAGATACTATAAAAAAGAGAGATGAAGGGATGAGTGGACGGAATGGGCAGTGAAAGGTGAGAGGGGTGATGGACAGGAAAGAAGAAGAGGGGGGCAATGAGGAGGAAAGAGGGGAGGAACAGAGGTGTGGCAGCAAGGACCGAGGGAACCAGGCCCCTAATTGGTACTTAAACACTCGCGGCATGCCGAACTGTTGCTATCATAAGAAATTGATGAATTAACCGAGAGAGAGTGGGAGAGAGTGCGGGAGAGGCTTCTAAATCTTTTAAGAGGATAACTTACTTGGGCAAAACAGCTGTTTATGCATTATTTGTGCCGAGAGCCATTTACCACCATTTAGGAGGGAAGCAGGGCCTGAGTCTGAGGAGACACCCATAGGGACCGGTGCCTGGGAGGACAGCAAGAGAGAGAGAGAGAGAGCGAGAGGATCATTTACAGAAAAAGAAAAGATGAAAAATTCATCCACTGGTAGTTCTTTTAAAGACTTAAAGACCTGGCCTGTCAGTCTGTGGCTCGCATTTAGTGACAAACAGCAGAGGCGGGAGAGAGGAAGACGAGGAGGAGGACGCAGGGGGACGTAGCAACATGTTTTTTGGGCAGGACAACACACTCGCTCTCAAAGTTCTCTGTACATGACTGATGAATACACAGCATCGCTTTGATGAGCACAAAAGGCTGCATGTCATTTCTGTCAATCAAAAGGGCATTCATGGCCTAAAGGTTAGAGAAATTGAAGGTCACCAGTTCTTTGCCCTGGACCAGCAGGAAGTTGGGGTGGGGGGAGGGAAGGAACAGTGCTTTCTCCTCTCTCAACAGTCATGGCCTGAGCCTGAACAATTTCTTTCCAGGCGCTGAAGTGGTTGCATGTTCTCACCCCCAATTCTAGTGTATATTTACTGCAATGGATAGGGTTAAAATCAAATGTATTGCTGTGTAATGGCTGTAAAACCATGATTCTTGAATCCCATGGCATGCTTGGGTTACCAAAACGTGCCTACAGAGCACATAGTGAAGCCCACATTGCCCTATTTGGGCTTCACTATGTGCTCTGTAGGCACGTTTTTGTCAGTTGAGGAGAAGGAAGAGGAAGAGAAGGGTAAAAAAAAACAAGAAAGCAAACCCTGTGAGAGCATCTGTGTCACCTGCAGGCTGCCTGAGCCACTGCTGTACATTGCTTCAACAAAGTCTGCTCCCGCAGTGCCTCGGGGCGACAGACAGCTCCATTTCAGCAGTCACTGATGCTAATCGGGCCTGAAAGATGAAAGTTTGCCCTCTGTTTGTTCTCTAACATGCCGCTTTGTCCGTCAAATGCCTGCGGGTGACCAGGCTAAAAAGCCAACTGTGGGAGCTTCACCTACATACTGCTTTCACAAGCCCTCACCCATCCTCCTCCAAGTACTGCATCATTCTTGATTAATTAAGGAAAAAATAAAAAATCATTGTAGGATTTGATTTAATTATAATGTATGAGGCCCTTTTCTCTGTTTAATTCTTTCTCTGCAAGTTTTACCTCTCGAATGTCTTTGCCCGCATTAAGCTCAATTAAAACACATTACTCCTTCGACTTTGATGGTTGGTGCAATCTGACAGGTCGAAATGTATTAAGATTTCTCTGGGTTCTCCCCGCTGACCCGTCTCCCCTGCGATAGCCACATAACCAAGGTGCCCTAATGGGGCCCTCTCACCTAAAATATCATCATTCAGGTCTGCGCTTAGACCGGCGGGCCGAGCCATGATTAGCCCACAATTTATTCCCTGCCTGCGATTGAGAGGCAGGGTGCCCACATGGTAATGTGTTTAAAATGTCAGCGGAGAGGTAAGGATCTCATCAACCTTTGGTCACCCGGCCGCTTTGAATATTCTTATTGCCGTCATGCATTAGTGATAAGCTTTTGAAAAGTAAGTCAAATTTAACCTTCGCCGTACCTGGCCCACGTCATGAATATTAACCAGGCCTATTATGTGTACATGATCTGAAAGAATTTAACCCCACAGCACCCGCGATCCAGGGCCCAGCCTCTTGAGCAGCAGAGGGGAGAGAGGAGGGTGTTTACCGCATTGGAATGGTGTTTGCCCAGGCAGGGGGAATGCCTGGCCAGATTAATGGGTTATCAAGGAACAGTTCCCCGGAGATGGATGGGGATTGACCGATCTATCAAAGATCCGGGGAGAACCGCAGGTCGGTGTGTTTTCTTAAGGATAGGGGTGCAAACACCCAAATGCAAACATATGCCTGCTATGATAAAATTTTAAGGCTAGCCGTTTGCACATATGAATATATTCAGATCTACTCATGCTCATCTACTCCATTTCTTCAGCTAACCCATCTTAACCTTTTAGCAGGTAGATTAGCTTATGTTCTTTTCCCAGGCCAGTCTCACAAATTTAACCCTGACATACAGCAAATCCCTACTGTGCTGGCCAGTGGGGCACAAAGTAACAAGGGGGGAAATATACAGTATGTCATATACTATATAAATATACAATTTACAGTCCAACATGTTGTTGCCTTCTTCTAGTATTGCCATAGAAACATATATTAGGAATTTCGACAGATTTTACATGGCTATATTGCTTTATTCACCTTTTTTGGTGACTCTAATATAGTAGCATTTTAAAGCCTATAAACAACTCACTGTGAGAGCCCACCAGCCATCACTGTAAACAACATAAATCTAATATATTTTAATTGTATCTATAATTTTATCTCTTCACTTTGTGGTCAGAAATTTTGCTTATATTTATCAGGATGCACGTATTTATATGTGTTCAACATGTTGAATTATTATGTTGTATTGCATCATTTTACCAGACCTTTTAGTGACCACCAACCCTCAGCTTGTTAATCCTGCCTGTGTGTTAAATTGTAACATTTGCAAAACAATGACTAACATGCCTCTCCGCCAATCATAACCACTTCTAAGGGGAAAAATACTCTTTAAAATAAGCATGCAGTGAGAACAGCACTGGTAGTAAATTAGTCGAATCTATTAGGCTAAAAGAGGTGAAAACATGAGGAGTTCTGACACATGCATCCCTGATCATCTAGTGTTGTTTTTATTTCATTTCCTAAAGCTAAGACGGTTCTGGATTCAAATATGTGGAAGAACTAATTTAAGAGTAATTTACAGATTTATTTTATTCAGACTCTAAGCTAAGATATCTTTTTTACCTTAATCATGTTGGTTTTAAAATGATGTCTTATGACAAATAAATCCCTTTAAACCAGTGCTATATTTTAAATTGAGAGTATGTATAGTGTGTATAATGTGTCTATAGTATATGTATAGTATAGGTTAATGTGTATATGTTCTGTATTTCTATTTTGTAAATATATGTGTTTTATTTTACTGTTGTGAGGGACTATGCACAAATTTTTTCACTCATCTTTACACCTGTGTAATGAGGCGTGACAATAAACATGATTTAATTTGATCTTGCCACTTTGCAGATGCCGCTATTTCCACGTGTCCCAGAGTGCATAAAGCTGCATTCAAAAATGTAAGATCATACAAGAGAATAGACATTAAAGTATTATGTTAATGACATATTTCATGGCAAAAATCTATTTTTCAACAATATAATGTATTGTTTAATGTGTAAATCCCCAAATAAATATTTAATTAATATTAAAATATGATTTAATATTTGGCAACAACCAGCTTTTAGAAGGTCTTAGCAAACTAAACTTTACTGTAGTGTATCCAGCTGTTATATTAATACTACATAAGCTGAAATACGCCAAAACACAGTTAGCTACACGTCCAATTGCACATCCAAGTACATTTTTGCTTTTTACAATTGTGTAAGCAGGCTGACTGTCATCAGAAACCGAACCTCATTGTTCTGTACATGGTGGGTTTGGTTCCATGGAATTGGCAAGTTTATGACCACAAGCAGAAGCTGTAAGTAAATGGTAAAGATGTCCAGTCTGGTTCATTTAAAACTACACCTAATAAAACAGACACTATGAAGCAATGTTAAGCAGTAGTAAGTTCTAAGCTTTTCTGTTACTTAGCCCAGTTTAGATGAATATAACTGTGTCAGCTTAGCACTGTACAACACTTTCATTGGTGACTATCATTTATATTGTCGAATTCAAGTTTGTTAGAAACCCTTGAACTAAAAAAAAAGGTCTTCCTTAGCATCTTCTTAGTTGTACTGACTAACTTTGACTGTTAGCTTCAATCATTAGTTAAACTGAAGGGGCTAATTTTCCCATTAAACAGCCCATGCCGGGGTGAAAATGCAATTACAAACTTCCATTTCCAAAGAATAGCCCCACCAGTTTTTACAGACGAGTAATACTCCTTAGTGTGTAATAAGCTTTTCTGCGTAAAGGGGTTCACTCAAACCTCCTGCTTATTAGATCTGAAAACCTACTGTTGTCACATAGCCGGTTTGACTGTGGTTTGACAGAATCCTTTTTTTCTGTTACTTATATTTTGGTGCTCCTTTGTGTGCTTCTAATATTTCCTTAGTTCTACTGAGCTCTTCGGTCTATTCACACCATTGCTATAGCTACTATCAGGTAGCCTGAGCCAAAAGCCTGACAAACATTACATAAGGCAGGCGGGACTTGTCATTTCTAACCTGAAAGCGCAGGTTGCCACTGTAGAAATATCTTGCTTTCCATCTTTAATCTCTTTTTTTTACTGATTTAGCAAAACACGTGTTAGGTCATGCCCCACTCTCACATATTTCAGGTCTTCCTTCATTTTCCACTTATTCAAATGTCTCACAAAGCTTACAGAGAAACGCTGCCTTCCCATTTGTCTTCCAGATACCTCTGCTGTGATGGGAAAACAAATGATTCTAGGCACAAATGCAGTACAATTCCCCAGGGCATGCTCTGTTCCTCTTATCTAAGATAATGTTGAGCAGCTTTGGTCTGTCCTGTCCTCAAGCCATGCTGATCCTGTCCTAAAGCTTTAAAAAGAAAAAAGAAAAAAAGCAAAGCCTTATTGTATTCTGGGTATTGATTTAAAGAGAAATGGAAATCTCGTCCTCATTAACAGAGGATGAAGTCATGATCCACAGGCCCGGCAGCCACCTTTCTACAAGAATTACTGTCCTCTCATTTTTGTTGATAATGCTAGCCTGTACCTCACTGTTAGATCGTATTTTCTATATTGCTACATAATTCAAAGGTGCAAATATAAGCCAAAGTCATTCTAATTGGTTGGTGAAATAGGCAAATGACTTTGTTTACAGTGGGGGTGAATGGAACCATGGTGTCATAAGGTGAAACCACCAGTGAACCAATATGTAGTTTTCTATGTAATGTTAATGATGCTAAAATGCTGATGCAATCATTTTTTAGACACTAAATATACCTTTCTACCATAAATGGATTTAAAGCTTTGTTGTCTACTTGTCCAAGCATTAGGTAGACTATCCACACCAGTGTAGTCCAGTACCTCTCTGTAAGCTCAACTGGAAACATGTCAGTGTACGCCTCAAAAGTGTACGCCTCTGGTGCCTCCGCACATATGCACATACAAGAGCACACAGGTGCAGCCCCTCCAAACCCCACAAAGACGCCGTGTATACCCTCACCTCTTTTCGCTTCATGATCCAAATCTGAATTGAGATTATCTATCAATCTGTCTGCCTGTCAACCGGCTTTCCTCTCAACATCCCAGCTTTTCCTCTGGTGTTTTATTTAGCTGCACTTCAGTCAGCAGGGGATTTCTTCCAGTCCCCCCCTCTCCCTCCTCCCACAACACCCTCACCCCCTATGCCTTCTCCCCGCACACTTCGAGCTGCGCTATCGATCGGCGAGGGGGCGCACTCACAATGCAGTCAGGGCCCTGTTCAAGCCTGCAACCTTTAGAGGGAGGGATCGATCTTCTCTCTCTCTCTCTCTCTCTCTCTCTCTCTCTGTCTCTCTGTCTCTCTCTCTCTATCTCTCTCTCCTTCTCTTTTTCTCCCTCTTCAAAGAACTTTATTGAATGCAACAAACAGAGAAGGGAAGACTTGGGAAAAGGAGAGGAGAGGAAAGGAGAGGGGAGGAGCATCATGAGGCCGGGCACGCTGCCTTCGCCGCTGGGTCGAACCGGGAAGAGGCTTTCGGAATGCTAGGAATATCGAATCAGGAATCAAAGAATTCCACATGCATGCTAGGTTAGAACAGTGGGAGATTACGTGGTCTGGCACTCCCAAGGTGAGATCCTATTCAAAGGAGCTCAACGAGGGTCACCAAGCTCCCCCCTCCACCCCTTTTGACCATGCGTCTGTTGTTAAAAGCCTCACTCACTGCAGATTATGTCAATTTGCTGGGAAATCCTTTGTGTTTCCTCTATCAGCCCTGGGCTTAGCTATGCCAGCTATCAAAAAGAGCATATCTCGCTCAATTCTCTCCTATCTTCTTGTTCTGATCCTCTCCCCATCTCACGACCTGGGGAGAAGGAGTTACAAGCTTCTATCAAGCAAGCATGACTGAGCTGTGATCAAACTGCGTGCCACAGGCCAGGACGGCACCAGAAACAACGTGTCATGTCCACTTAGTGCTCAGCGTAGCACTAAGCCACATGTGTGGCACGTCAGCCGCTGGCACAAGGAGGAGGAAAGCAGCAAGGCTTGGCAGAACTGGCATGGGCACACGCCTGATGGAGATGGATTTGTAAGGTTAAAGCTGAGCCATTAATAAACAGTGCAAACAAAGCACTAATTAACACGTACAGTAGAGGGGAAGGTTCCCATGAGCCCCGCTTTAAGTCATTAGTGAGCCAGCGTATGCATTCATGATCAGGCCATAAACATTCACTGCTACTGAAGCCCTTCCCTTTTCTCTTTGCCCTTGTTCTTGAAGGCTGATTAGAGGCTAGAGGCATCAGCCGAAGATCTTGTCTTATTTATTTACTTATTTATTTCTTTAGCAACTTAGCTAGCTGGTTAATATGTTGTTTATTTGTCTTAGGAATATGCTAGGATCTGTACTCCACACTGAAACTTCCCAACCAAGGGTGACTTCCATCGTGAACGTACAACCAAAAAATAAAAAAAAAGAAACTAAAATAAATACTACATACTATATAGTATACTATACTTTTCCTTCTCTGTGCCTTTGCTTAAGATCTTAGCTAAGATCCAGTGAGTCAGAAACAATTATATTTCTGTAACCAACCCCCCCCCCCCCTCCCAGCCCCCCACTTCTTCTTTTTTTTGTGTGTGAGTTTTCAGTAATTTGATGTTCCAGTGCGGGAGATTGTTGGCTTTAATACAAATCATGTTTGAATCGTTACTTTAAGACCTTAAGCCCTCCCTGGGTGTCAGGAGGATTCAGATAATGAGGCCTGCTGGGATTTCAATCATTTCTACATCTGTTGAAAAATAAGGGAAAAGAAAAGAAAAAAGGGGGAAAAATCAACTCTTTTTTGAGCCCCCCCTCCTCCTCCCACAAAAAAAAATCTAATTCATTTTGAAGATTAATAATAAAAAGAGACTCCCCCTTTTTTAACTCCTGGACTTTTGTGCTCTCTAAATTTATTGGCCTTGAACTCCCTCAGTACCTCAATGCTTTAACTCCCCGAACAATTTCTCACAAGCCTCCTTCTTCATTGGAAAATAAATAAATCCCTCAGATATCGCCTTTCAGACACCTCTTTATTACGTTCCCCTCATTCAGTCCATCTCCAAGGTTTTCGCATTTCGCCTGTAAACAGTCAATTAAAAGCACTTTAGATCCCAGGACGAAGCATATTTATAGTGTTATGAAGAATGCACACCCTGTTGAGGATGATAGCCAAGGCCCTGCTCGAGAGGCTAACAATAGTTCCAATGTAGGTTATGTGGACTTTTCTCCAAAAGTTTCTGCCCCAAGGTTCAAACGACGATTCAGGGTGATATGAGGGTGTCACCTGCTTAGCTAAGGCCACTGCTTACTATGAAAATCCAAACGTCACCGGCGTTGCCCGGTGTTACTGGTTTACTTGGTCTAAAGAACAACCAATCAGTTTGGGTGGTGAGTTAAAAAAGAGAGCATGGAAAATTATTCCACCAATCCAGAGACAACATTGGGGATCTTTAATGTTTGGAATAATGGCAGGTAGGTGGAGGGAAAATCAAGAAGGAAAATATGTATTTGAGAGAAAGTTGTTTGGAGAGCTGAATCTGAGAGCAATCATTAAAATGTTCTCCACTAAAAGCCAGTTCACTAAAATGTAGGACACTGATATATATATATTACTATAAAGTTGCCATTTTGAATACTGGAGCAGGTTTTTGCATAACAGCAATATGCTAACCACTGCAATTTCTTCACACTGTCAGTTTAAGTTTTTGCCCCAATTTAACATTCGCCATTACACAAGCATTGAGGTGGTTGTGGCAGCAGCAGCAACATAAACATCGCCTGTTCTAATAACTGTAATATAATAATTATGTTGACTAATTATAATAACAAATTACAAATATGTAAAAAAGCTAGCTGTAAAAAGTAGAAAGCTTTTTAAAGACATATAGACTGTCATAATACTTTACAGTATATTCAATTTTGTACTCTTCCTGTTTTCTAGCATTTACTTTTCTACATGTAATTCTTGTTCTAATTCATAACTTAAAATATATACTACAAAAATATATATTTTAACTTCCCATATTTTTATACCTACCTAAATGACCCATTTCTAAACAAGTGTGGTCCCCTCCCACAGTTGCTGCCCGAGCTAAGAGTGAAAAAGGCATCTCTTACATTCACAGATCAAACCAGATGTGTACAAGATCCAACATGAAGTTCATGAACTCTATTAGAAACGTTTTATTTATTTTTTTTTTTATCAATATATGACCAACATTCATTCCACAATGCAGGTTCTACTTCTGTATGTTTCACATTTGTGAAGAATATGCAATTTTGCTTTTATTAAATAGTCTACACAGTGCTTTCAGATGTGCAGTGATGTTCAAATTATTTAAAATATATATTCATTAATTTAGTGGATAAATCTGAGGGAAAATATTTTTCCTTGGGCATGAATTAGCATTTCCATTTCTTTTTATGCACTTTAAACAGACTCTAGCTTAAAAAGACAGAAATTCCAAAATTGTTCAAATTGATCTATTTGTTTAGAACATGCCAAAACCAACTACTTAGGATATATGTCCGCTAGAATTGGAGATGAGGTGTAAGTGCACTAATTAGAACAAGCTTACCTAAGTGCACTAACTAGATTGATCAAATTTATTTCAGTCAGGAGTTTAAAGTAGTGGATAATTTGTCCAGCCAGATAACAAAACAAATTAACACAAAATGCAAATGACTGCAAAAAAAAAACAAAAAAAAAAAACAAATAGAATAGTTATACATTTTTATAGTTTCTATTCCCAAAAAAACCCCAGTATATTCAGGCCACACCCCTCCACCCAGCCATTCCACCTGGAGTGGGCCTGGATAGGCAACATGGTTTTAAACCATATTATCTTCCCACAGCTGTTTTACTTTGATATAGAAACAAAGTAAACTGAAACAAAGCATAGAAATATTTTTTAGCATTTTTTGGCAATTTGTGAAAATAAAAACAACAGTGGCCTCATGTAAATTTCATCAGCCTCTTAATGTGATAAAACCGAATGAGCTCCACATGTGAAAGAACTGTAAAACTGTACAATTCCTACCACCATTTTTAGCCGAATGCACTCCAGACATTTCCAGATCTTTCTGCTAATTCCTGGCTCCCTCTTCTCCTGAAATCAGTGCAGATTGAGCCTTTATCAAAACCTGCTTACACACACATGGTAAAGATATCACAAGCTGTCCTTCACCCTTGAGGATGTCATACACTCTGTGAGTGACAGCCAGCCTCCCAGAGCGCTATTTATTGATCAGTCCATGACTCTAGTAGCACAGAGTATCTTATGAGGGTCAGTAGACTTACATAATGCTGGCCTTTAGGGCAATCAGTATGACTTTCAGCACAGTTAAGATGAGCCCATATTTAACCCTTTAAAGCCTGAGCCTGTATGTAGTTCATACTTTAGTTCCTCTCATAATTACATAACTTACATATTCATTTGATCAAAATGACTGAATACTTTACAGTAAATACTGAGGTAAGCAAATGATAAGTGATTAAACTGAATGCAGAATCGGTGTGTGTGTGTGGGGAGGGGTTATTAGAGAGTCTTCTTTCTTCAGTAAACTCCACATTAGACACTTCTACATGCTTTATTGTTATTTTATGTAGTTTATTCTGGGTTTTTTTATAATTTACATATAAAACCATAAAGTGCTTTGGAATGAAAGTCTTCATATAGTGTCATCTACATTCTCATTATATTACTGTTCCCTATAGGTTCTGAGTAGTTTCAGGTGCCTTATTGGAGAGTATTACTTAAGAGCTAATAGGAGTTTAAGAAGTCACTAATCTTCTGTTTCATTTTCTAAAGCTTCAAAGGTTTAGTCGCCACAGTTTTTAGAGATAAAAAGCACCAACCATGTTTTCAGTAAGATCATACATGATTTACTGAGAATCTGATTGCTAGTTGAATGCTGAAATAATGAATAGTAAATCTTTATCACACTTAAATCACATTGATTTGTACTGAGAGTTTTAAAGGTGTGTTCCATGGCATTTTGGAGATACAAGGTTTTTGCATGAGAGTGAAGATATTTTGTTATTATGCACTCAACCGCTGCTAAGATATGAAAGGAAATAAGCTGACAAACTGAAGACTGGTTCAACTGACAATCCACAAATCAGAGACTACCAAATTGTTGGGAAGAAATAGCAAGTGTTAAACATTCTCTTCAATTTTAAAATCAACTTGAAATCAACCAAAGAAAACAGGCTGTGTCACTGACGAACTGCCAGACTGATGCACAAATTATTTTACCACAAGACCTGTCCAGTTTATGAATTTCTGTCATGAATTTTTTATCACAGTTATTTATTTAACCATTTATCAAACTCAATTAACCATTTTTTCTTTTGCATTTTTCATTCTCCTCTACAGCACCTGACTAATTAGTGATGACTAAACTAATTAGTGATGACTAAACTCCATTTAAAATATACAACACAACATTAAGCATTAGGGACTTATTAAACTCATATTAATCACTTGATGCTGCACCTATAGAAATCCAATGTTGCCAATTATACACTAATATGATGTGAATTCAGAGACAATATATGCTCACATGTTTTGAGACAAGAAATGTTAAAAACATGTTTATTAATACAACCAACAATGCAATGAAGTGGTTGGTGTGGCGCAACAGATAACACCACTACCTGCTAGTGCGCTACCTCACCATGTGGGAGACTGGGGTTTCATTCCTGGTCTGGGTGACTACGCTGCGCTACACCAATAAGAGTCCTTGGGCAAGACTCCTAACACTACATTGGCCCACCTCTGTAATACGAGTAAGCTTGTAAGTTGCTCTGGATAAGAGCGTCAGCTAAATGCCGTAAATGTAAATGCAATCATTAGCAATTTGCATGTATAATAACAATATTTTATTTACAAGAGCTTTTCAAGAGACCAAAAGTCAGAACGAGTAATAATAATGATACTTATAATAGTAATATTAATTTAGAAAGAAATATAATACGAAATATAACACAATATTTGTTTTAAACAAATTAGAGCAGTACAGGCATGAAGGTGAGCAAGATAAGAACCAGCTACACCCTACAGAAAACAGTAAGTGGGTATCAGAGGGCCAGAGCGTACTCAGAGGAGAACAGCAGGGAGGTAAGAAGGTTGCCAGACCATGCAAGGTCTTCTAGACCAGAAGCAGGGCCTTGTATTACATACAGAACTGAACAGATAGGCGATGCAATGTGGATGTGTGGCAGTTGTATGGTTCCATGATCTGGTGATCTGGCACAACTACAGGTCATGATCAATATGCAACGAATAATTAGAAGTGTCTAATCTTAATAAATCCCCAATATGTGCTGCTTGAAATACAGTGTTACCTTCTATGAGAATCCTCCACAGCCAAACAGAGAATCCCAATAAGGAGAACAATTTATAATAGAAGCATAAAGTGAAAGAAATGAAAGAATAACAGTAATAATAAAAACACACAGATGCACTCGCAATGTCAGGCCACAGAAGCAGCAGGAAACTCAGTCAATATTCTCAGATAATATGGCAACACTGCCATCTTTAGGTCTAGCCACACATGCAAAATTGTAAACGGCACACCATAAGAACACTTGCCTTGCTGAGCCTTTAGAAAAGTGGAGCAATGTTAAATAATTCATTTCTCTGGCCTTTAGTGAATGAAGGAGATGTCTTTGCATCTTTGCACTTAAGCTTGATGTAGGATATTGCTCTAAGGATAAAACTGCTCCGAGGCATTAGGGCTCGCATGGTAGACACTCCATCCACTGTGCAAACAAAGCCGGAGTAAGCAAAATAAATATGCTGTTTTAAGAAAACTGTGTGGGAGAATTCCAGATGAAGAACGCAGGGGGCTTGTGGTGGGAACACTGTAAAACAAATGGTATAATAGGTTCGTTATTTTTCTGTCACCCTGCGCTAGTGAAGGCTTGATGGTTTGGGTTTGATTACTAGTATAAACACACGCAGTGAGAGATCTGCCTCATTCACAGGTGATAACACCAGGCGCAAGGCACCTCTTAAAGGGCAAGTTCATCAAAAAATCAAATTTGCATAATTTTCCCCTTTCCTCAGATGTAGCTGACTGGGTAAGACGTGTTTTGCGTCCAAAGTTTTTTTCTTTAGTTTTGCATCAAAGCCATCAGGCTAATACAACAGACGTCTATGGCACCGAAATGATTTTGTCAAGCACAGAACTTTTAACATTGCTTTTAACATTAGTCTCATAGCTCCAGTGCAAAACCGAAGAAGCAAATTTTAGACACTAAATCTGTCCCAAACTATTTATTATGTTTAGAATAAGGGCAAAATGATCCCAAATTTGATGTACGTTAGTACATTAATAATAATAATTATTTATAATTATTTTAAGTGGAAACCAAGCTAACACAAATAATGTCCTTAAGATGTTTTCAGAATGGCTTTTAATGCCATTAAGTTGGAATGCTCAGTTTTTGAAGATGGTACATTCCAGGACCATCCTCATATTATTACAGTGCACTCTTAAAAATAAAGGTGTTCCAAATGGTTTAAGCAATGCCATAGAAGTAAAAAATGTGGTTCCTTAAAGAACTATTTTTGTGTGCGTGGACAATTAAAAAGACTTAAAGTACATTCACTTGGTGTAAAGGTTCTTTACAGGTTCTTCATGCTCCTACATTTCTTTTATAAAAATGGTTCTATATGGAACCAAAAGTGGTTCTTCTATGACATCACTCAAAGGCTTGTTTCTTTGTTTACAGGATATACTTTTTTTATATTAGCCTCGTTTTTTTTTTTGTTTTTTTTTCATATTATTGTTGGGATGTTTTCTTTTATTTCACACTTTACTTTAGGAGCTCATACACATACAGTACTTACTAAATCTATTACATATTTCAGTACAGGCTCAATTATATTAAACAATTTCGTGCATGTAAATGTAATGGACCAATAATGTTATGTGTTCTCATTGTTAAATGTCCTTCAATTGTCAAAACTGAGACATCATTTTAATATTAATATACATTTATTTTGCAGACATTCACAAAGGTCATCCTTTTCCTTTTTTATGCCTAACTTTTTAACTATTCAGCAGATCAAAACATAACATATGTATGTACAGTATGTAACATAATGTTAAGAGGATGTTCTTTGTTGGTTGGGATATTTTTCCATGCAAATTGGTAAATACGCTCTGCTACACTCAACAGACTCATATTCTGTAATATGACAGTATTTGAACATAGTATTTTTTTTACCCTCGTTTGACCTGACAACATAAAACATCAGCTTTTGCCTTTAGCAAATGTGAGAAATTTACCCAAAACTGCTGATGTGGCAATGAATGAAGAAGTGGTTTCAGTGGAGCATTGCTCCACTCTAAATATACCCCACTGGCCACTCAGGATTCCCAGTATTAGCATTTCTGGGTGAAGTACTACTTTAAATTACAAAAAGAAAAAAAAAATTACTAGTAAACCGCACCGATGCTCACCACCACATGATGGAGACAAAAGCCAGAGCTTGGTTGAGTCATTGTCTCAGGTCTTATTCACCCACTGCCAGAGAGGAACATGACAAAGCAACTTCATTCTTCTGCTCTTCAGCCTCTGTTTCTCTATTTACCACGTTTGGGTTTTTGGATTCTCTTTCGTGGCAACTTTATATTATAGCGCACAAAGTGATGCATAATACAGAAGAGAAGGTTTTCAGATCAATGGCCAGTGGTATTTTGGTCAGCGGTATTTTGCTGTGGTGAAATCTGGTTATGGCTGCAAAAGTTTTGTTGTTGTTTTTTTTTTTGTTGTTGTTGTTGTTGTTGTTGTTTTTTTACCAAAGAAAACTAGGCTGATTCAAATGTGGATATAATAAATATTACTCTGTATATTTTTAATATTGGAGATACAAGGTTTTTGCATGAGAGCGATGATATTTTGCTGTTATGCACTCAACCACTTCTAAAATAGGAAAGGAAATAAGCTGACTGAAACACTGGTTCAACTGACATTATTTTGAATATTTTCAAAATATTTTGAATATTATTAGTTTTTTTAAGAAATGAAAATCAGTTTATATGTTTTAAACATATGATGTCTATGTGGGTTAACTTGACTATTTTCTCTCATAATCTCTTTTTGTCTCACTGAAAAAATTAGATACTGGTAATTTTGTCATTTGGTTAACTTTAAGACTGATATATGTAAATGACCTCTGTTCTGATTGGTTGCCTTTTATTGTGCCTTATTGAAAAAGCAGTCACAGCTCAAACACTGCTTATAACAGCATGCTGCTAGGGCAGGGCTGGACAGCAGTAGGCCGAAAAGGTTCATTGGGCTTTGGGATAGTTTCATAAATGGACAAACTTTAACAGAGCTTATCACGTCAAACTGGTTAATTAAAAATATATGGGCTGCCACTTTTAATCATATAGGCAATCAAGTAATCTGCTCATTTTCTGCCAATTTATTAGGTATTCAGATTTTTTTTTCATTGAGTAATCAGAACAGACTAGTTAAACAAAAACAAACTGTGCAGTGGCATTCAGAGATATTATTCTAAAATACTTAAAAAATCTAAAACAATTGTATGCATGCTGTATATATATTTGTGGCCATCAAACTATAGGGATTTTTACTGTAAAAGAGGCCAGTGGGAGAATTTAAAGTGCTTATCATTTTCATGTTAGGTGCCATTTCATCCCTGCCGATTCATGAAGTCTTGTAGATTTGAACTAATTTCCATAATCTCTCTCTTCATTGCCAGTAGTTTCTTCCAAATGCCCACAGATTATTCTCAAGGTATTCTCATAAATCCAAAGTTCACTGTTCTTCTTTCTTTTATCTACTTTCTTAAGTTCACTCATTTCCCCTGAATAATGTGCGTGAAAGAGGGAAATAAAGACTAAAACAGCCTCATCTCCCAAAGAATATATTTGGTCTAATCAACATCAGCAAATGAAGAATGCAGAGGAAATGCTTCAACAACCATCCTCATCTTGCCGAACCCCAGCTCTCGTAATGAAATAAATAAATGAAACTGCAACCCAATACTGAGCTTCCTATTGCAGAGGAAATGTGTCTGGAACAAGTACGCTGTTAAATTATGTTAAGCCAGAGCAGGGGCCCAGGTTCAACAATATATATAATTTCCAGTGTAACTGGAATGAGAGGGAGTTCTTGGTATCTTTGTTTTGTCTCAGTGAAACTCAGGCCTGATAAAATTTACATAAATGAATAGAAATGTGACAGCTGGAGTTGAAACAAAAGGAAAAAAAATGTGCATTATGGAGACGGGTGATATCAGCTGCGGTCTGTTCAGAATGTATTGCAGAATAAACAGAATAAGTATCAGTTATTCCGCTGATCATTTCCACATTGACCCCTTAACACACCAAGGTGTATTACTCAGTAACTACAGGGACGTCTGTACAAACTGGTGGGGCTGGTAAAAGAAGTTTGTAATAACACACCAGCGGTCGAAAGGCTTTTTAAGGGGTTACTAAATATATTACATCAACACAATATATAACAATCTATTGCATCTCCTAGTCCTAATGTGGAAATAAGATACACATTTTAATAATTCAATGCGACTGAAGTAGATTAACCCCTTAATACAAAGACTTATTATACAATAAGACACAGAAGACATGTTACACAGTAACTACAGGGACTTCTGTAGTTACTGTATGGCTGGTGGGGCTATTCTTTGGTAAGAGATGAGTTTGTAATAATACTTTTGGCCCACCAACGGGCTATAGGCTGTTTAGGGGATTAAGTAGTTTTTCAGTGTAGAAATGTAAGTATCAAGCTTGGGCTTCACAATTAATTGTACTAAAATCTGATCAAATACTAAAATTTGATCAAACTCATGACCTCATGCCTACATTTGATGCATTTTGACTACTGTTATGATTTCATTCATTTTCAATTGCAATGTTTTGTTAATGCCAGCCTCTCAGTCCTGCATTGATTTTACCTCAGATTTGTACATCATTTTCACATTGATAAATGACATCATTTTATCATCCAGTTTCCTTACTTTGGGTAGTTATGATGTACTATATGTCAATCCCTGTTTTCCTTGTGAAATTGCTGTTGCAAAGTTTGGAATTCATTATTAATAGATCATATTAAAATATTGTTTTAGAAGCAATCATTCTATGATTTTAGTACTATGGTAGCATTAGGTTAAACCTGGGCATTTAAAGCTGGTACAAGAAATTCCATCAACACATCCATCACTGTTGCAGTTTTACAGTGAATGCTTCTGTAAGTGTTGTATGATCAGGCCATGTCAGTTTTCTCCCTTTCAGTGGTGCACTCAAATTTGAGAAGTTCTAATATCGTCAACCAGATATGAGATAAACAGGCTATGGGCCGCCAGCGGGCCGAAAGCCACCCCAGTTAGTACAGAAGTAAATCATACGCCTTAGTGTGTAATAAGCTTTTCTGCGTTGCACAACTGAGACTTTGTTAATAATTGATGTGCATTATTTAGAATGTAATTTATGTATCTCTTCACATTTTTCATGCCATTATGTAGAGAATTAATGTGGCAAAGAAGTCTGGCCTTCTTATTCTAAGTCAAAAAATACATTATTATTTTTATTTCTTTTGTTTTTGTCCAAAATACTGTAAATATCGAAGAATGAACCCAATATCTTGCATCGGATTGTGAGCTTTGTGTATTGCTACCCTCCTAGAAATAGCACACACTGGGACTGAGTTGAACTAAGGCCCTGGCCTTCGTCTTCGAAAAAATGCAGACAACATTCCCACAGACCTCTTCTCCTCCTGGTGCATCATGGGGGACATTCTGGAGCTGGTCACTCTGAGAAAGCTGGGATGTTGATTGGTGGTGGTGGTGGTGGGGGGGGGAATGGAGGGGGGGGGGTGGCTGTATAACCTCTTCCTTCCTCTGAGCTCCATGGCTCCCCTAACAGGCGACCTGGGGCCTCTTGGTGGAGCAGCTGTCACAGGCTGTTTCCGGACGGAGAGTGTGGGAAAGTTGCCGAGGCTTCTGCTGAACCCCCCAGCCCTGCTCTCGGCCTGCTTCCTGACCACCGCTAAATATACCGACCCTTTTGTTCCTCGTCGGTCCCAAAAATACGCTGGCGCTGACATCAAACATGTTCTTTCCAACTTCCTCCCGGTGGCTTTTTCGGCCACTGACGCTCTTCCTGCTTGGCAGCGGGTGCCGCTTTCCTGGATGGTGTGAGCATCGGGAAGTTAGGCCTGCATGGATGTGCCTCTGTGATGCAAAACATCAGCAGCAGATATAGGTTACAAGATGACTGGAGGGTCAAATCAGGCATCATGTTAGTTGAGTTGTGAGTTTGCTGTTGCTCTCATGGTCGTGGTCAAAAGCAATCACTGCAGTCAGAGTTGCAATATTTTTTAAAACATAATACATTACTGTTTTACATTTTTATATTGTTGCAGTCATGCAAAAACTGTATATCTCTAAAATGAACGAAAACTTTACAGGAAAAGGAAAAAACTTTCAATGAAATACAAGTATATTTTATTTCAAGCCATTTCTGAGCATTTCTGTGGGTCCATTTTTCTTGTAATTTTGAAATAATGTAAAGTACAACTGCCAAAAAGTGCAAAATAAAAATTCTATAATTATGTTATGTCAAAACGTACAAAATACAATTTCTATTAGGTTATGTAAAAAAAGAGAAAAAAAAATTCTGTTATTATTGTATGTAAAAAAATTGAAAATATAAATTCAAGAAATTCAGGAATTCAAAAAATAAAATACAGGAAAGATACAAAAATGGAGACGCAGGGTTTTCGCTCAAATTTAAGCTATTCAGCAATAAAATAAAATTAAAAAAAATCACTCTTCAAAGATGGAGATAATGGATATAATTAACCTAAATAGGAAATTGTTGCATTTATTTGACCTAAAATGGGTCTTTCAGTTTACTATTTTTTGTTATGTAATATATTTTATTTTCAGCTCTCCTTTTGATGATCATTTCTTATGAATTATTTCAATGTTATATTATTTAAATACATATCTAATTGTATTATTAAAGTATTATTAAATTGAATATTGAATTATTTCAATATTAAATATTAATAATATTATTAACTCTACACCAAAATAGATTGTAGTCAATAGTATGGGTTTGGGAGCATAAAAAATGCACATAATAATATATCATATAATGTTATTCTCAGTGTAGTCTTCTTCCAAGTCTTTTTTTCTCAAGATTTGATCACCACTTTTGAAATATGAGGAATTATAATACACAATATTCATTTCCCTTCATTCTTAATGTCTCACATCTCTCTGGTAATTTGACAATCAGCTACAGCTCTGTCTCTTAAAATGTGTATTTACAGAAACCAGTGAAGGGCTAGCATATTAGATTACTTTTATCATTTTTATCTGCAACCAGTTTCGCTCAGAAGCATCAATCCAATCCAATCTTTTGAAGAATTTATTTTTTAACTGCTTAAAGATCCTCTTCATTATGGTGGTCCCTATTGATTATATTAGTATAGTCACATAACCAATACCTATTATTACTCTGCCAACCAACTACTAATATTTCCAATTCACTGAGAAAGTCTTGATTTAATCAGTGATTTCACTCTGGTAGCTGGGTTTGATTAATGAGTAATGTGACGTCCGTACTCTTCATCATGTCTACTATTACTAATCTCTTAGGAACTCCTAAAGGAAGACGCACTCATGAACGTCACTAAACACTAGACAGGAACTGATATCCATGCATCACGATTTCCAGTGCATCAGTTATTATTGTTTATCATTATGAAAACAAAGGAGTTATGTTCCCATATGTACCTAAAAACAAAGTTAACTGGTCCCATGACTATAACCATGATTGGTCGAGATCAAGGTGTGGTTGCTAACATCACCATGTGTGGATTAGGTAAGTAACTGAAAGCATTCCTAACAACACAGGAGGGGACAACACATAAGACTATACAATTATAAAATAATGCATTACAAAAATAAGGAAACTATAAATACATGGCTAAAACACATCAAAGTGACAATAACATCTATGCCCATATGCTTCCCAATGCATATGGTATTTAGGGGACTGCAATGATTGCATCGCCCTGTGGCCAGGGCTGAAACCTCCTACACAATCATACGAATACACAACTGGCTGAGAACAGGACTCCATGTCCATTCCTTTCCAATAACAACACAAACAGTTCCCAGGAGTTGGCACAGGGCACAGATATGACGCATATATCAGCCCTGCAGTCTGAGCGGTAAGCTGCATCACAGAGCATTGTCATTTACCTCATTTACTACACAATGGTATTTGTGTAGTGTATATACAATGTGCAAGTGTATATATATATATATATATATATATATATATATATATATATATATATATATATATATATATTTATATATATATATATATATATATATATATATATATATATATATATATATATATATATATACATTCTGGAACTTTGAAGTAAATACCATTGTGTACTTCTATACATACACTACTTTTGTCCACAATACGACCAAAATTAATGGGACACACCTCTTAATCATTGTATTCAGGTGTATTATTCAGTCCCATTGCTACAGCTGTACAGGTGTAAAATGTGGTGTTAAAACAAGTCACGTTGTGAATTTTTTTCCATCTTAGATAATTCATAATAATTCAAGATAATTCAAAAGTGGAAGCATATAGGAACAACAGGCACATGCAAGACTATGTAAAGTTACAGAGCCGGGTCGCAGAGTGCTATGGCGGCACATAGTGCATAAAGGTCTTCAACACTCTGCTGAGTTCCAAACCTGCTGTAAGAGCTAAGACCAAAGAGAGGACCAACGACATATTAATGCGGGAAAGGGATGTTCCTATAGGCGTAATGTGAAAGTCTCCCATTATTTGTTTGTTTTTATATATATATATATATATATATATATATATATATATATATATATATATATATATGAACAAAAGTATAGATTTGATATTTTATTTTAAACCCAGTCCACTTCTGCCATCTGATCCTTTTTTACTGCCTCACCACTTTGATAAACCCAATATTTAGAAATTAATAAAGCGGTTTAGGTGTGTACCATGTAAAAACTGAGTTTGCGGTTGTTATACGGGCGCTGGTCTATTTTTGCTGGTTTTGGTCGTGCTGCCAAAGCTACATGGGACATATTTCATTCTTAAATTATGGATGCTTAAAAACAAATCCACCACAGAAACGCTCCATTTTAGACAGCAGGAGCACCACATGCCTTTCTGTCTTTAAAACAGTGTGTTAAAATGGTCAAAAGCAGGCTACTGCAACCACTTCACAGAAATATGAAATTATAGCATATTGCTGTAATGCTTCACATATACATACTCCAAAACAAAAGACTTTTTCAAATTGTGTACAACTATGTCAGTCACAATGAGGTGATTTCACTGCAGTATTTCAAAGTAGTATAAAAACAACAAATCAAAAATAATTTAAAAAGTTATTTTAATTCACTATTAATTGGAAGAATATCTAAATTAACACACTCAGGTCAGCTTTAAGTGACCATTATACTGCGAGATCTGGTATTTTTTGCTCCTGAGTTCCCCCTACAGATGAGGAGTGTGATTTACTTTTACCCCATTGCCATAAATACAAATCATGCTCTGAGCTCCCCTTCATAGAAAACTGATTAAAACCACTAATGCTGTCCGAGTGTTTTTCCTGACATCACCTCAACATGTCTAACTTATGATCAGAAAGTAGCGAACTTGGTTAACACAGCAAAACATCAAGCTTGTGTAGCAACACGAGAACCAGCTAGCTGAAGACCCATAGCTATTGGTGTGTAAAATGTGAAGCATGCCACAGCTCTTGCACAATCCCTTGTGCAGCTCCACTAAAGTTAGCAGCATGCCAAGCCTGGATGCCTGGCAATGACAGATACACCATTCTCTCTATTACAGGTCAGTGGACCATCAAAATGAAAAATGAAGTTTCAAGGCTGTTATTTTAAGGTAAAAATGCTGCATAATGTTTCTTTAAGAGACTCAAATCACGTTGCAGGTCAAAACTGGACTGGGACATCCTTACTCTTCATCGTGCATCTCCTAAAAACATCTGAAGGAAGTCACAATATTGATTGTCACTGGACTCTACATGGAAGTGATTCAGAAGGCATGTCACCACACACTCGTCCAGAACTTCCCTCCTTTTCTTTCCGGCCACTCCACCGTCACTCTGCTGCTCGTTTCATTCTGCAGCTCATTGAGCTACCTCTAAAAGTCTCAATGGAGAACTGCACTTAACCTCCGTGGGAAGAGCGGGTGCTGAAAAACGACGATAGTGTACACTAAATAATTCACCTCAGACCTCTTTCTTCATGAGATAGACAGTGCTTCAGACTTAGTGGACCAATGGCTCTTACCCAGCCCCCCACCCCATCCCCACTACAAACAAACACACACACACACACTAGCTTAGCATTCATATGCAGGTGTGCAAGGACAGTGGACACACCACCGCTAACACTACCCTGAACATGACAGCCTTCCTGCCTGAACTGGGCTCACATTCATTAAACACCCCCCCGCCATCCCCCTTTCCACCCACTGCTCCTGCTGGAAGTGACAGGATCTATTCTTCCCTTTCCTTTTTTACCTCTTTCTTTCCTCTTTCTGAATTACGCCATCACCCTCATTCAGACGGAGCTGCTGGAGCGATGAGTGGTGTGAGCTGACTAATGGTCTAGGCTGCGGTGACTAAAGCACTTCCAAGCTGTTTTTCCGATATCCTTTCAGAAATCGCAAACAACGTGTGAATAGGCCACTATGCTGTCAGCATCCTCACCACATGAGTTAGACAGAACCATATGGAGTTCTTTAGTCCTAAACCATCAATAATGTCCCAATCACCAGCACTAAGTCATAAAGCATCACAATTACATTACAATATCATAATGACTCCTCAAGACTGCACCACACAAGGCCAGACACTTTGACTTAGTGCTACATGACAATTCAGACAACTGAATATTCACAACATAACATGAGCTTAGCATCCATGTTTATTTAGAGAGAGACAAGTTTAGATGAAGTGCTATTAAAAAAGGGTTTTTATGGCTCAAAGTTAGTAATGAAACCCTTAGTTATTAACAAAAAGATCATTAATAATTCCATTCAATTCATTTCAGCTCAATGTTATAGTCATTATACTAATAACAGGGTTGTACAGTACAACCAAACACTGTTAGGCTGGTGCAGAATAGTTAGGACAAGTAGGACTCTGAATATTGCAATTCCATTGATTAATGATTGATCAGTGGATCATCAAAATGTAAAATGAAATTTTGAGGCTGTTATTTTAAGGTAAAAATGCTATGTTAATGTTAATGTTTCTCTAAGGGACTCAAATCACATTGCAGGTCAAAACTGGACTGTGACATTCTTACTCTTTATCGAGCATCTACTAAGAACACCTGAAGGTTAGAAAAACACCTAATAGTTAGGACAGGTAGAACACTGAATGATGCAATTCAGTTGATTAAACATGGCAGGTCTGAAAGCAGTCAGCTCAACTCGGTTTGAAGTTAAGGTCAGTGTTCATGGGGGGATTGGACAACAGTGGCATCCATGAAAGAGAGACAATGCAGAAAACACTGATAACCAAAAGAAGCAGCAATGCCCACCTCACATGTGAGGAAAAGCACCAGGACCATCCGCCCAACTTTTGTGATGTACTATGAAAAGACCAGTCCAAAGTGTTTGGACAATGAAGGCTCCCTTTAAGCTAATTCTGAATTTCATAACAGGGTCAGCACACTAGCATTCAAACATGGCGGTGGTAGTGCCAGTGTGGGCATTTCCGCTTCCCCAGGATCCAGATAATTGGCTATTACTGAAGGAATTTTGTTCTGTGTGAGAGAATTCTGAAATAGCCTGTATGTTAATCTGTATAACATGCAGTTATAGAAAAGGTCAAAAAGAGGCACACTGTACATGTTGTAGCATTGTCATACAGTCGCCTCACTTGTCATATTCTTGCCATATAGTTGTAAAAATTGGGGAAATGGATCAGTTTGGGTCATTGAATTATAGAATTTGTAGATTTTAAATACATCTGCAACAAATTTTTAAAATATTGATTTTTTTTCATTAATTAATTAAACCAGGGGCACTCAATAGGCAGACTCTGGGTCCAGAACTAACTAGAATCTTTGTGTGACCATGTCATTTGGCCATTTCCAAGTTCAAAGACTTGGTTACAAAAACATGGCGTAATTTCTTCATCTAAATTGTGAATAGTGTCCAAATATTTGTGGACACCCTTCCAGTGATATACATTCAGCAACTTTAAGTTGCAGTCTATTGCCAATAGAATAAGATAAGCAGGGATCTATTGGCACCATGTCTAATGCCAGGCGTGGGCTAGAGGGATATATAGCCCACCAGTATTGAGCTGTGGAGCAGTGGAACTGTGTTCTCTGGAATGATGGATGGTGCTCCATGTCAACTGTCAGCTAAACCTTATCGCAGGTCTTTGCTTTGTCTTCCTGGCCAGCATATGAACAATTCCATCTGAAAATGTTTTGAACGCCTAGATCTTGCCCTGACTTCTACAGTTCCTCTGAACTGTCATTTTTAAGCAACATTCAGGACAATTCAGATCATTGTGAGCTGGAAAATGTTTCTACTGACAGTTCTTGGTGCCTAGTGAGTCCTAATGAGTCATTTAAGGCCTAACAAGTCAATAATGTTCTGAGACTTCATATATGGAAAGGTCCAAACTTTTGAACATGCAACATGTACATTTCCCGCTTCTGTTATCCCTTCATGATGGTTTGCAGCAAACACACTTTGCCTCAGAGGTTGTGTTTACTTCTTTTTACTTACAAAAACAACAAAATGTGTCATTAGTCCAGTGATGATCAAAGGTTTGCATATATCTGTATGAATTTATTCATGGACTCTTTCAGGGATTGTGAATGAGTCTGATATCTGGTACAGGATTTAGCGAGCATAAAGTCCCACTCTCCCCTCATCACTCCCTGCCCCCAGCTTGTATGTCCGGCCAAATCGATGTGTTCAGCAATTTGCAACATTTTGAAAAATGCAAGGAATGCAACAGTGTTTCCTGTTTCCAGCCTTAAACCACCCAGGATTACTTACACACACACACACACACACACACACATACACACACACACACACACACACACACACACACACACACACATACACACACATATATAACAATGAACAAAAGTGAGTTATATGTAAATGCATGCACAAATTTCAGTTATTAAAAGCTGTTTTCTGTATAGAGCTGTTTGTCAGTATGTGTGTGTACAGTGTAGGTAAGTAAAGTAGCATGTTTTTCAACGAGTTATGGAGCTATGCTCTCACACTACAGGGGCAAACACTTTGTTTTCAGTGTCCAGGGGGGTGAGCTGTCCTCATCTCCCCGTTTTGATGGTCACTTTCTTTTTGGTCATTAAAATTGAACTCAAAGTAAAAAAGAGAGTGAAATAAAGTTAAAGCTGAACCAAGCCATTTCTCATGGTTTTTTTGTTTTCCTCCAGCACCACCTTAAACTCTGTATGTAAGCCCACAAAACATCAGTTTCATAGGACCTAAAACAGAAACCTGTGGGACTCCAAAACAATATGCTAAATTGAAATGTTACCAAATAATTTACCATACTTTCTGCATTTAGATAAAAAACAAAATAATAAACCTAGGATTTAAGGAATTACGCATTTCAGGTTATGGACAAACAGTATTCTGCACTGGATCTTCCTGTTGTTTAGAAGTTTGTACTTAAGGTAGTGTTGGAGTGGTGTAACTGTGCAAGATTTGGCCCTCATCATCGGGAGATCGGGAGTTTGATCCCTGGTGATGCCACAGCCATTCCTGGTTGGGAGGCCAAGACAGATAATGTCAAAATTAAGACAAGAGAATAATTACAGTCGATTATTTGATCACTTAATAACTTTTTAAAATTGCCCAAAATATATTTGAATGTTACAATTGACACAGCATAACCTGTTATTGTATATAAAATAACACAAACTGTTAATATGGCACATAATTCCAAATTTATGAGTGAGATTTGGATCTAAATTCTCTTTAGAATATATTACATATTGTATTACTGTTTTTTATTCCTATGCCTCCCAGTTATGCAAACTAATGTAAATAACCATTTACAGAACGACAGATGATATGCATAGCTCCCAACAGCTAAACGCAATAGATTGCTGGTCACATGACCTGCCCCAAAACCCAGAGGAGAGCAGACTCAGTCCAAAATAATGCAGGGTAACCCTCAGAAGACCCGGCAGAGTTATCACTGTGAGAATCTTTCTGTGGTCGCCCCCCCCCCCGGGGGGGCTGTTAAATAGCCCTCTTTTTTTTAAACAGCGGAACACAAGAGGATGTTGGATCACCACAATCGAGAACATCTGCAGGGCGATTTTTGTCCCCACTCTTTCCCCAGCCACATGTGTTTGTGTGAGTGTGTGTGTGTGTGTGTGTGTGTAAACCCCACTCTGACTGGACACACAAGCTCCACTATACACATAGATCATCTCTCCCTCTTTCACTCTTTTGCTCTCTTTTGCTCTTCACACAGATACACACATACACACATACACACACACACACTCACACACATACACACTAATGTCCTTTAATGGTAGTGCTGTGCGGGCCACAGCTCTGGCCGAGGCCAAATAACAGATATTATCCCCATCATAGTTTGGCCTCTCTGCGCGGCTGTAGCCAGGGCCATCAGAAGAGAGGAGGGAAAAATGCAGGCACTCGATACACAGGCAGCTGGGAGGGAGAGGAGCCCTCAGCAGTTCCGCCGCCGAAATGACAGGCCTGCATGGATCGGCCTGGCCTGATCTATACTGCAGTGCGAGCACTAGATCTGTGCGGTCATTGATTGACGGGGTGAGGGAGGGGGGGCGGCACACCAAGAGATATGCATTTAGGCCACAGAGCACAGAGGAACATATGTGCAACACAGAAAAAAAGTGGAGGAGGGGGCACGGTGGATGATGCAAGAGGTAAATCACACACTGCTGTTCAGAAGTTTAGACTCACTTGTTATTTTCTTTGCTAAAAATGTCAATAGAAGTTATTAAATGATGAACAGCGCAGAGTGGGCTTGTTTGACACAGTTTCTGTATTATCCTCATATATCTTATTCATAATCTTCAGTTTGGACACCCCTAGTCAAGTAATACGTTTTGTTAAATTTCTAATTGAAAAGGTGAACACAAATTTAATAGTTGCATACAACATTGTTACACAACACAATCCAGCTATTAAAAATCTGACATTTTCAATGTAAACACAAGTCTCCTGGAATTAGTGTAATTATTAATAAGTGCATTAGTGCAAAATATCTCATTTTATCCTGTTTAAACACAGGGTTGGTTGTCCCATGTTATGCAAAATCCTAAAGGAGATCTCCTGAATATCTCTGTAGTTTGTCCTAGACAACAATGAGATCAGAAGGAAATATTATATATATAGAATTCAGCAAAAGTCTCCAACTGCCCAAATGTGAGATATCCTGAGATAAAGACCTCAGTAATTTCAGTAATGTCTCTCCTCTTAAGTTTTAGTACTGATCCCAATCTAGTCTCATACAATGCTCAGATTTCCCAAACCAATAACACTCATTTACTAAAGATAGGAGTCTCAATAGTCTCGATATGAACTCTTTCGAGGCCTTTTAGTGTTTACGCTCTTGGATACTGTTTAATTTGGGTCGTTGTTTTTACATTGAAACCTGAACATCTAACAACTATAAAAATGTTCTGTTTTATTTGAATAAATTGACAACTTTGCACAATCCTTAATCCAATTAAATGAATCATCATCTTTCACTGGAAAGCCCAGATAACCAAACTCTCTTATTTTGGACACATTATGAGAAGAACCAGTTCACTGGGAAAACAAAAACAGTTATGCTCGGAAGCACTGATAGTGAGACAGGAAGAGGATGATCAGCCACAAGACGGAGGAATATAAACTGAGGAATCAAGATTAAGCAATTATTAGACCTAAAGACACAAAACGTGGATAGGATCTTATGGAGAAACCTTTATTGTGTGATTTATTTTAATATGCAAAATTAAATAAAGGTTAAAGGATGAAAGGTAAACTGATTGGACAGTTGTTTGTGACTAACTGACTAACTTTCATAGGGGGTATGTTTGAGTCCTTATTTGCTGAATGGCTTAGCTGTGTATAATGTATAATAGTCTGTAATAGGTACCATGTGTAAAAGTCTGTGGTAGGTACAGTGTAGGAAATTAGCAGTAGGTACAGTGTATAAAAGTCTGTAGTAGGTACAGTGTATAAAAGTCTGTAGAAGGTACAGTGTATAATAGTCTGTAGTAGGTACAGTGTATAATAGTCTGTAGTAGGTACAGTGTATAAAAGTCTGTAGTAGGTACAGTGTATAAAAGTCTGCAGTAGGTACAGTGTATAATAGTCTGTAGTAGGTACAGTGTATAAAAGTCTGTAGTAGGTACAGTGTATAAAAGTCTGTAGAAGGTACAGTGTATAATAGTCTGTAGTAGGTACAGTGTATAATAGTCTGTAGTAGGTACAGTGTATAAAAGTCTGTAGTAGGTACAGTGTATAAAAGTCTGCAGTAGGTACAGTGTATAATAGTCCGTAGTAGGTACAGTGTATAAAAGTCTGTAGTAGGTACAGTGTATAATAGTCTGTACTAGGTACAGTGTATAAAAGTCTGTAGTAGGTACAGTGTATAAAAGTCTGCAGTAGGTACAGTGTATAATAGTCCGTAGTAGGTACAGTGTATAAAAGTCTGCAGTAGGTACAGTGTTTAATAGTCTGCAGTGGGTACAGTGTATAAAAGTCTGTAGTAGGTAGTGTATAATAGTCTGTAGTAGATACAGTGTATAATAGTCTGTAGTAGGTACAGTGAATAAAATCTGAAGTCGATACAGTGTATAAAAGTCTGTAGTAGGTACAGTGTATAAAAGTCTGCAGTAGATACAGTGTATAATAGTCTGTAGTAGGTACAGTGTATAATAGTCTGTAGTAGGTAGTGTATAATAGTCCATAGTAGTTACAGTGTATAATAGTCTGTAGTAGATACAGTGTATAAAAGTCTGTAGTAGGTACAGTGTATAAGAATGCTGCCAATGTTTTGAACTATAGGATATACTGTATATTAAAACATCTCACAATCCCCAGCACCACACCACTGATGCAGGACACTAAACATACACTTTTCTTTTGCACATTTCAGAAATGGGATTCTTATTGGAAAGCACATGAATGTACATGAAACCACCAGGCTGAACTTTGGGACTGGGTCATCATAAAGTTCTATGGTCTTGAAAAATGGACTAATGTCAAAAGGGCATTCTAGGTATTTTTTAAATTATTTATTTTTAGTTTATCTTCATTCTTGATGTTCCAGCTTTTCAAGTAATATTTATGATTCTGTTCATCACTGTGTACATTGAATTTTACACAGCGTCTGACTAATTATTTGAGGCCCAAAGCTACAGCACACAGTATCAAATTAGAATAATCACACACTGCATCTGTAGATTCACGTCTTCAACACATCTTAAATTCATTAAATCAGTGATTCCAAACTTTCGAGTGTTGTTGTGGTTTAAATATACAGGGATACAAATATACACACACATACACACACTCTACGAGTGGGAGGTGGAGGAGAGCTGAATTCCAGAGAGCGCAGGGCCGTGGGGCCGGCAGCGGAAGTGTGTTAAAGCTCTCTGCGCTGCCCTCTGACCCCGCAGATACCATTCCCATCAACTCCTCCTCCAGCTGTCCGCACTCAGCCACCCAGCAGGCCTCCAAACAAACCTCCTCCTTGCCTCACATTGCCTCTCTTCTCCTCCCTCTCTTTCTCACTCTCTAGTTTTCTTTCTCCTCCGACTCCCCTGTTGCACACAAGCCATTTATCCAGCTCCCCGTCTCTCAGCGCATACCTCAACACGAGGCAGAGGTCTGTAAAATGCTCCGAGGACTCCAGATTAAAGGCCCTCTCAGTTTATGCCTTTTTGTGTTTTACAGTTCCCAAGGAAAGGCTGTGATTTCAGTGATTTTGGTCCATTAATGAATTTATTTATATACATACGTGTTTAGAGAAGTCACGCTTGTCCAGGAGGTGCATTGAAAAATTCCCTTCTCTGCTCTGATGGGAAAAAGCAATTTCAAGCTGTGCAAAAAAAAAAAAAAAACACATGTTTGAGAGCAATTTAGTGGGAACAATTTAGAGGGGAGGAAATCTCCCATTTCTCCCAAACTTCCTCTTTCCCAGGTTCCATCAGCCACATGAGAGGAGCGGGATCCACAGATCCTCTGCGGCCTCAAGCACCCCTCCCTAAAACATACTTCACACGCTTTTAACACACCACCACCACCGGCTTCTGACCACTCACCACAACACAGATGGGTCCCCTCGGAGACCAGAGAGGGGAAAATGGTGCCACACTGAACTTAACTCCCAGATTCCCCAGCACGTCTCTGCTGTCTCCAGACTGTCCACACTGAAGATGGTTGTTTTGGTTCTGCTTCCTTTCCAAAGCAAGACTTCATGTGTAAAAATATTAATCACCTCACTAATATTTCCATAGTGCCCTGCTGGAGCCGGATTACTTTTACAAGAGGAAGGTCTGTGATTGAATGTGTAAGGCTTAAAGGATAGAGTATCGATACAATTCCCTAAATGACCACAGATAGCCCCGACTAAAACTCCATAGCCCAGTTGTTGGCTTCAGTAACAGAGACCACACTCAAGAACAATACCTTACACTCATGACTTCTGTTATGGCGTTATCATAAAGGTGATTGGAACAGGTCTATAGGGCTATAGGACTATTTCTGAGGAAGCTTCAGGTTCAGCCTAAAACAGTAGACCATTGATGGTCATCAAATGGCCTTCCCTTTTCGGCGTCACTCACTTTGGTGCTAGGCAATATGGTTCCATTAGCTGATGTACCATAATTGGAAGTTAGTGTTCTCCTCCAAGCGTGTTTAGCCACACAGTGTTGTTGGGTTAACAACAGTTTGAAAGGAAGCAGTTGGCTGACTTTATGCAGCAGTGAAAATGTCATGTGATAGAGGGGAGGCCTAGCTGGTCAGTGGAAACTTGAACTTATTAAATTGGTGAGAAACATTCACCAAATAAAATCCAAGAGAGTTTTCCTAAGAACAGCCCTAGTTCCCTATGAATTTTCTAAGCCATTCTCAATCCTGTAGGGCCCCAGTTCAGCACGGTTGGTTAATTCCCCACTCAAGCACACCTCAATCATTAGGTTGGTTTTAGCAAGGAAAACATCAAGACAATTCAAAACAAGGGCCCCTTAGCATTTTGAAGGATACATGTCCAGTGGTGTCCACTCTCAAATGTCTCCTAACTCCCTACCAGAAGGCCCTCTGGGTCAGCTCCACTCTGGCCTCCTCTGGTCCCACTAAACCCTCTCTGGCGCCTGCTTCTCCATCACACCTCCTCCTGTCAACAGCTCCAGCTCTCTCCCCAGCCTGCGAGACTCCACTGACCCCCCCAGGGAGGCGACATGCTGCACAGCCAACGGTCCTCACCCCCTAAACCTCTTCTGCACTGCAGTTACAAAGGCTTCTACCATGGTGAAGCAAAGCGTCATAATCAAATCTTAGTGTGCACTTTCAGAGATGTAACAGGTCAGTCGGATAGCACTTTTGCTCCAGCATATATGTGAAGATTTGTTCAGGCTCTGGTAATTAATTTAATATTTAAGTATTTAATCACATGGAAAATTAACCCTTTGAGCTGCAGACTTATAGATCTCTGGTGTGGCACTGTCATTTCAAAGGACTTTATGCCCATTTTGAGAACTTAAGGTCTTACCTGGTTTTCTTCCTTTACTATTAATATCATATTGTGTTGTAAACAAAAATGTTCCAATTTTGCAATGTTTACATTAAATCAGGGGCGCCCTATAGTGGAGGGTTACCGTGACAGGGGCCCTAATAATTGCATTAATTGAATATTTTGACATAACTGTAAGTAGAGTACAGTAGAGTAGCTGATGTTATGTAATCATGCTAAAGTTTAGTCCCAGTCAACATGCTCATGTGGGGGTTTGTACATGCATTGTTACAGGGACCCAGTTGGTTTAAACACCACCCCACCAGTCCTATCACTGAGTCTAATAGGACCCTGGTCGGCACCCATATGTGTGCCAACATGGAGCCCATAGACAAAACTTTCTGGTGCCCAGCTGGTCTAATCATACAGGCCCAACATGGGCATGTTATCTGGGGTAGTAGCTATAGCAGAGCTTCAATAATCTCAAGACTTTAATGGGTGCCGTGGATGTTGCCCATGTTTGGTCCTGTTATCATAATAATAATATGAACCATGTTTTATCTATTTGTTTTTTGGAGAGTGGATTAGCTGAGTGTACATTGAGACCACCACCTGTATCTGGGCAACTGTACATAATTTTTGTCTTTCTCATCTAGCTGCAGAAGGAAAAAGCATGTGGATGAAGTGGAAAGCATACATTTTCCCACAGATATGTTGCATTTTATTCACTATCATTTCCCCAAAATGATGGTGGAGTCTTTGGGGTAGATTTAACTGGTGGATCATCTTACCCACTTATGTTTACATAAAGTTAAGTCAAACATGTTAAAATGTTTCATCTTAATAATGAATAATTTTCATATTAACATCATATATATACTCACAGAGCCAATCATGTGCCAGCAGTGCAGTGTATAAAATCATGCAGACACAGGTCAGTAGCTTCAGGTCATTTTCACAGGTTATCAGAATGGAGAAAGAATGTGATCTCAGTGGAGTTGAGTGTGGCATTATTGTTGGTGTCAGGGCTGATCTGAGTGTTTCTAGAAAGAGATTTCAGCACAAACAGCAGAATACAGGATTTCATTATTAATTATTATATTAACAATTTTAAATTTAAATGTAAAAATATATACAGAATTAGATTTGTTTAAGATATAGCTAGTTTTCTTGCCTAGTCAGCTGGACCAACTTACCCCCAACATGGGGCAAGTTAGGCCAAAAAATGCTTCTTTGTCTCTTTGAGTCAGGCACACTGCTAAAGTTTTAAGTGATGCCACACATCCTGAACTTGTATTTTATGCATTAATATTATTTATGTATATAGACATATTTTCTTGCTTATAGATCTACTTTACAGATCTAAACAGTTTATCTTATCTTTAACTCTCCCCTACGCTTATTCCACCGTTTTGACTCCAGTAGGAACACCACTGACAAATATTCATATTGTGATATCAAGAAAACAGCAGGCAGTAGCTAGCATTTACAAACTGAACAAACATAGTTAGAAGAGTGTTGCTGGTTTGGGTTGAACCGTGACCAAGAAATTTATTTGCTTACGTATTTATAAACAAAGGAATGAGAGGACAGTGAGTGAGAGAATTACAGCAGTGTAAAATAACCCAGGTGAGCAAGAGCACATTAGCTCACTAACATCTGAGGTAGGACAGATAATGGGAATACTGGCTGGTGGAAAGTAGCTAAAATACCTGAGTTTAAATATTAAGGGTGTTCAGTCCAATGACTTTGTGTTAACAGCAGTTTAAAAGAAGCAATGTACTGTCTACAATGCCATCCTTCATCCTCCCAGTTTTGGTAGCACCATGTAAGTAGGGGAGGCCTAGCTAGTGGGTGTGAACTGGAAATGACTAAATTACCTACAAAATCTACAAAAAAAGTTACGTCCCCAAATAAAACAAGTCCAAAGTATAATACACTAAACTTAGCTTCCCTATATGGATCACATGGACTGCAGAATGCGTAGTACACTTTTTGAGAAGTACAAGTGTTCCAAGTGTTAGCATGGTAGCACGGCTGTAGCATTATTCATGCGTTCATACTCATTAACGGGGGGGGGGGGGCAATATGCACAGAACAAAATGTATTGGGTTTAGGTCATTTTTGACTGGCCCAAGAAGCTTAAGAGGTTTATTATTACGTTATTTCAAACTTCAGATCACTTCAGTAAATCATTCAGTATTTCCTATAAAAGGAATACATATGTCATGTAGTTATGAGTGAATCATTGAAATGTGGCCTATGTATGAACCCTTAGACTTTAAGGGGTTGGCCAATAGTTGTAGAAAAGTTGGAGAAAGTGCTCTGTGTGAAATAGCTGAACTACAATTGAACTTAATTAGCATAATGCTAATGCAGTTGGGATGCTAATGCACTTGAGATTTCCTCTAACCTTTTTTTTCCACAAAAAAAGCCTTGTATGAACTACATCAGCGTCCATAACGCGCAATTAAGCAGCCAATTTGTAAACTCTCAGAGTGCAGCTTTGGAGCAGGGTGTTTTTACAGTCGGATTAGCTCAGCGGAGACAACGTCTGCTTTCAGACTCTATCGCACAGTGATTGACGTGTATGGAACACTGACTGACAGCCACTATTGAGGCCATCCCACTCAGTGGGGCTTTGAGGCTGACCCCTGGGGTGTCCTATACACTGCCTGTCCCTGCCCGACAAGGGCCACATAGGGGAGTTCTCTGGTCGCAGAGGGCAGCGGGGTCGGGATGGTAGAAGATCAACTGAACCTTTCCCTCCTTGTCCTTTATTGGCCAGGTTAAAGGTTAAGTAAGCAAGGAGCATTCCTGTAGGGTCAGATTTGTTAGCAGCTAAAAGGAGTCCACTCTGACTTCTGGCTGATGGCGGGCGCCATTCTTATTCCATGAGGCATTTCATTACATGGGGTCTCTCTCTGTGAGGTGGGCTGAAGTCAGTTAATGGCAGATGGCTTTTTTTATGCAGAGGACAAGTATTGGGAATACGTATTCAAAATATGCTAACGCTTGGGCCCACCTGGTCAAATGGCATGTTTTCCGTGTTAATAACAAATCCTCTGTAGAGAAGATACTTTCACAAAGCTTTACAGAAATCTGGGTCCGAAACCTTGAGGAGGAACCAAATTATTTCACACATTTTAATGCACAATTACTGTTTACTTACTTCATTTAACATATTGGTCATTTTAAGTCATTTCCTGTAGCGAGTTTGTTCACGAATGTTTTTTATAATTTGGACATTCATTACATTTAATTACAAATTATGAATACTGAATCTCCTGCTAAAGCATGAGTAGACTGATAAATTTAGCATTTAGTTGAATGCAATATTTAGCATATTAAGTTTTAAAGGAGGAAATTCTCTAGTGATAGCCACTACTTAGCGTCAGTGTTGTTGTAGACTTGCGTGCATGCAATTGCATGATGTTACACACGTAGTTAACTGAAAATTGCATAGAGACATGCTTTATAATCAAATTAGCCAGATGAGATTTTTTTTTTGGGGATATTGTGATTTTTATAGATTTTTATACAAGAAAAGTGTCAATCAGTAACAATAAGGGACAGTGTGAATTAAGTAAAAAGTTTTTTTTTCTGTTCTAGGGGGAAGCGGCAGCTATCTATGGCCAGAAGTCCAGGAGAGCATGAAGGACTTGGCATACTTTCAGCCAAATGAAGCTTGTGAGCATTGCAAAAATCCAAAAACGCCTTCAAGTATGCTTACACACTTTCTGCGGTTCAGTTTTTCAAGACAGACAGAGTTCGATCAGCTGCCATGTGCGCGACACAGCAAAGGAAGCCTATGAGATGTGTTCCTTTTCTCCACAATTATGTCATATTGTACGCCACCACCAGGCGAACATCATCTCCGCAAGAAGTATGCTGAGCCCTTAACTGCATCCATCCTCTTTCATCACTCACACAGTGCTATGCTAGCCAGCACTGGCATCTTCTAGCTGACATAGCAGAATTAGCTGTTTGTGTTCTCCTCCAAGCATGTTGAGCTGTCCAGTCCCACAGTGACTGGAAAGATGCAATGCAGATTGACCAAAGCTAGCCTTCACGCTCCCATCTAGTCTTAGCCAGAAGTGGGAACTGGTCATGACTAAATTGAGGAGAAAACTGGGGAAAATATGTACTCTGTACTCTGAATACTTTAATTTCTAATGTACTATAACAGAATATATTATTCTCTACATTCTGGAGTCAATCAACACGGACTAAATGGGAACAGTCTGATGTAACAGAACCGCGAGAAACTGGGGAAACTGAAATGATTTCATGAACCCGAGTTCAGTTGCATCATGTTTCGGCCTAATACAGTTTAAACCTAATCAGTACAGGATAGGCAATGATTATCAAAGCGTAAGTGAGGAGCAGAAACGACTGTAATGGCTTGGGTTGCAGTTGGTTTTCTGGGTATTGTGGTTCTATCTACTATGTGGACTATTCAGCAGAGTAATCGTGTCAAGCAGGACTTTCTATAAGCTTTTTTCTGTGACCACAAACGGTCAGGACATAGCTGTGTGGAGGACTGTATGTCCAGATGAACACACATGGGGAGAGATGTAAAAGCTTCTGAGTTGAGGCAGGGTGTGCATTATTCATGTGGTTTCCTCTTTTCACACACACACACTCACACACACACAGAATGAATGAGAATTTGAGGAGATGTTAGGATGCACACTTAATGCTCATGAAGCTCTGGGAAAATACAGGGCAGCAGAGCTCTTCTTTAGTGTGATGATGAACAGAAAGGGTCTCTCTGGAGTGCACATGTACACACAAATGAACACATGGACACACACATAAACACACACACACACACATCTGTATTCACTTTTCTCAGAAGCCATTAGCACGAGCTGGCCTTGATTACTTATTTATGAGACAAACAGGCTGAAGTGCGGGAGTGGAGTAAAGAGACGTAGACAAAGGCTGGAACTCCATAGCTCTAGAACCCAGAGACACCCATACACACACAGACACACACACATTTACACTAGTATTCACTATCTCAATATCCACAATTTAGCCTTCACTAATTCATACAGAGTGCACTGCTCCTTCCATACACACTTCTGAAAGCTGACAGGGAAAATCGGGCCTTTGATGAAAAGAGTAAGCTGATATGTACAGTTTAAAGCACAGCCATGGTATTATGAGTCAATGTTAGGCCTGTAGAGCCTGTATAGTTGTTGCTGAGTCCGTGTAAAAAGAACCAGGTCTTTAAAGTGGCTACTGAAAATGTTAATGGAAAATGGTCTTAACTCCTAAGGAACATGTAAAGCTGAGATTTTCTCCTACATAATTCTTGGGCCATTCCTATTGGCTAACTAGTAATGGATAGAGCTGCTATTCTGCTAGTTCCAAAATGCTTTCCATCTACTAAACATCTACTGGCCAAGTAGATCAATCCCCAGCAATGCTGTAGTCATTTTTGAGAGTCCTGGGCTGGGTGTCCAGGACAGTATAATTGGCCTAGCTCAAGCACTCTCTGTGTGAGTAAGATGGCCCTCCATGTCTGACATCAATCAGTGGGATGCTAACAGAATTAGCAGCTAGCATTCACCTCCAAGCGTTTTGAGCTGTCCAAAGATGTTGCCTTAGCGTCACTTTGAAAAGACACAGTGGCGCTTCACCCATCTCAGAGGAAGCACGTGCTAGCCTTCACTCCCACAGTGCTGGTAGCATAATGTAATCAGGGAGTCTTAGCTAGTGGATGGGAATTGGCAATGTGGAAACTGGAGGAAATGCTGGAAAGAAAAATCCTAAAGAAGAACAAATAGGGCTATTAATAATGGGAGCAATGGGAATCCCTCCAACAGGCCTTCACTTACTATTGACATATTTAATGCATATTTTATGCCACTGAAAAACGTACACCTCAGATTACCCACAGGATTATTAAGAAAGAGTCCTGCAGAAGCTCAGTCTTTGAAAACTCCTTTTATTTGTTTTCCTCAGCCGTAAGGCCACACCCACCACGCCACTCCAACAAAAAAGTTGAAATCATTACAAGGGTCATTTCATCGCTTCATTCACCATAAATAAATACTTATCTTTCCTCGCAACCATTTAAATAAATATCTGTGACTTGTCAATAACTTGTCGGCAACAGAAGAAAATGTGTAAAATGTGTGTTTATAGATATATATATATATATTTATATAATATATTCATTTGTATAGATTTCTATATATATAAATGTCCATATATTCCTCTTTAATTCTTTCACAACTTACAAGATGCCAAATGTACCAAAGCAATACTTATGAATACAATATGGGGAAACCTTTAATGGTTAACTTCGAGGCTGCGGTCAGCACCAGTTAGGCATTCCTGTAAAATGCTTGTACCTATACACTGCACCCCATCCCTACAATACAATTCCTTGGAGAGACTGCCTTTGGGGATATAACCATGGAGGAGAGGTACCCCGACACGGGTTGTTTCACACTGCAACGATGTCGCCCGCAATTTAGCCTTCTTAGAAACGGCTCCTTGCTCCTTGCTCAAAGCAGAGCGTAGCATTCTCAGTGTGCATGTTTGGCTCTGAACCAGTCTCTATTATAGTAGCTCTCCGCTCAGACGAAAATAAAGCCAAAAGTGAAATCCACTCGAACGTGTGGAGGTTTGCTGAGTGACTTGACAATGACTTGATAATGTTCTTTTGCACAGAACTGAGACTCTGCACCTCACACCATGTCAGATCCCGCTACGGGGCTCTTCCATCACTCTGCTATCACAACCTTCTTGTATAAATACAGTGTAATGAGTGCTGCATTTAATCACAGTTGCACTTCCACCCAAATGGTAGTTCCACCCTCACTTGCCTTGGAGCACTGTGTTTAGGTCACAAAGGGGGCAAAAGTGCTAAAGGATTTCGTAATGGTGAAAAAATACGACCCAATTACACAGTAATTATTAAGATCATTATAGGGAGATCATAGCACTGAACGCAATGTAAAACAAGTGTTAACCACAAAGGACCTCTCCCCCACAATACAAAGCCAGCTTGAAGGTTAGTTTTAAATGTTAGCCAGGCCTCTGATTCATAGTTAATGTCCAATAGTAATAGAAAATAATGGTAATATTAATAACCAGATTAAAAGGAATAGAAAAAAAAATACAAATACAGTAACAATCCTACGTACATACAAAAATATAGCAAAGGAACTCTAACAACAAGGGTCGGTGTGCATATAATGGGGGAGAACACACACACACACACACACACAATTGAAACAGATTTGATTGCATTTCTCATCCCAGTTTTGGATTATCAGTGCATCTGTTTCCCCTTGTTCCCAGGTATGGTGCTGTGGTTCATTCTGATCAAGAACCCTGTCTCAATGCAGTTCCCTCCTCCTGTGATGACACCAAGGTAAGCTCTCCTGTATCCTCACTGCAGAGGCTCAGGAGCCAATCTGTTACGTCTGTGCTTAGAAATGTATGGCCGTGCGGAGGATATTCCAGGTTGCTCTTCCTTTGATGCTGTGCTGAGGTTCAACTGTGTTTTGAAGCTTCTCTTTACTCTGACCTCATGTGGTCCTGCACATTTTCTGGCCATTTTGTTTGAGAGTTCTCCAAGTAAGGCCTTGTGAAACACTTCACCCTGAAAGCAGCAAGGGGGGAAAAAAAAGGAAAGAGGAGTCTAACGGTCTTTGGTAAAGACTATCCATGACTGAGGATTTGTTCTGGGAATGTACGATGACTGATTTTTGCGCTTGGTCCCATAGCACAGTTAGATATAGCACAGGGCAAGAATCCCACTACTGGAAATCGGAAAGAGCAGCAGGCGGGGGAGGCGGAATGGTGAGGACGCGAGAGCGCTCGGGAGAGGCTGGCGTCAGGCTGCCCTGGACTGGAAACCTGACCAGACACTTTGTCTTTCAGAGCAGCTTCTCTAAAAATAAAAAGGAAGGCTTCTGCTGACAGCAGACACAAGCCTGAGACTGCACACACATGCACATACACCTTCCATATCTCTCATACACACATACACCCCTTATTGTTTTTGCTCCACACATCCCCACTTTCTGTCTTTCTGTTGATGACCTTTCACACTCCCTTCCTGAATGAGTTTCATCTGCCGTTAATGGTCCCTTTTTGGTGTCCAACATTGTTTGAATTGCTGTAGTCTGTTTTTTGGTCAAGCCACCCCTTCTGCGAAAGAGCTCTCCTGTGCCACCAGTTTGTCCGTTCAGTATGGCCGTGGAGGGTTTTCTGGCATGGAGCTCTCTCATTTGACCACCCAAAGACCACCAGAATTTCTGTGTTCAGACACAGCATCGGATTCTTACTCCCTGTAAAAGTGGCGTATGGACTACTATGGACCAATTCTCTTACCCGGGAAAGTCAAATAAATAAATAAATAGACTAAGTTTTGCATTAAAAAAAAAATAACCAGAGTTTTCTTTGTTGGACTCGATGCAGGCCTGATCGGTTGGGCGGAGGTTGGCAAGTTCAGCAGAATTCTCTGAAGTGTCTCCTCAGAGGATGTGAAAAGGGGCGGAATTGCAGCGCTTGGTAGGTATGAGGCTTCTCGATGTCATACAGGTTTCTCCAGGGTCTTGCGGAAAGGCGCGGGGTTTGAGGCAGAGATCTTGCGGCACACGGTGTTGGTGTTGCTGCAGCGGCAGCCAGGCCGCTTTGCGCGGTCGTAGCCTCGCTGACACAGGGTGAGGCACAGCTTGGCGGGAGGATAGCAGCACAGGCAGGGCAGGCACAGAGCCAGGAGGGCCATGGTACCCCAGCGGGCGCAGGCGTGAGCCGGAGCGCAGGAGCAGGGCCGATCAGCACAATTGTCCTCATCGTCTGCTGAGCAGTGGTAGAACAGGCCTTTAACACAGCACAGGCAGGTGCCATACTCCACAGCATTCTCGGCCGAGCACAGGCATCGCTGGCCACAGGCCCAGCAGGAGGGCAGGCTTCGAGGGGCGCAGCACTCCTGGCACTTGCAGCGGCTACAGCGTTCGCAGATGAACAGATGCAAGCCTAAATCCTCTCCGCTGGCCAAGCTTTTATCTAACGAGTCTGGTTTCAGGTCGCCTTTGGGCTGCGAGCGCACCACTGTGGCCAGGCCGGAATGGGAAGGCGTTAATCCCGAAAGAAGTCTCTGGTCCGATGAAGCACTGCCACGGGACATGGAGCTGATGGTACTGGAGCGGCTCAAGTGCGCCAGGTGGGCGTGTTGGTGTTGACTCTGGCTGCGGGGGATCTGAGGATGCCGCTCGTCATGTGTATAGAAGACACCCACCTGAGTGGCAGGCTCCAGTGTCACCGGGCGCTCTACATAGTCATTGCTGGCCCTTATTGAGCGGATCTGGTCTATGGACAGCACAGAGACCTGCTGTAGGTCCAAGCCATCACGGTCCATCCTGAGAGGAGGTGTTGGATCCATACTGTCACTTGGGCCACCAAGGGAAAGACTTGCATACGAGGCTTGCACCTATCAGGGTACGTCAGATAAACCTGAAAGACACAATAATAAAAAATGCCATGATTTTTCCAGCTAAATTAAAAAATTCCAAAAGTTCAATTAAATATTGAAAAGTTTCAGCACTTGGTGCAGGAGAGAACAACAGGAACACATATAACCCCTGTTTTCTAATGCTGAGGCTACAGCTATTATTAGACACAGAGGATGGAGAGATAAAACCATTGACATCACACTGTAATTTAGCATCTGGTGAACACAGCTGTTGACACAAGGGAAGGGAATCTGAGTAGAGAAATAGACAGCAATGAATTGTGGGAAACAGGGGAACCCAAAAGACTTAGTGTCAATGTCCTGAGGCATCTTTTTCCCCAGCTGCTCAGAGGAATCCAAGAGCCCCTCCCTGCAGCTTTTCTTTTGTTAAGCCTTATCCTCCATAAACAGGAACAACATGGCTTATGGAATGTACATGGAAAACATCAGCATCCTGGAATTGAGAAACATGCTGCTCACATTATTTGATGTCATGCCACAACAAGAACTTATTAAAGCTTTCGCGCATTCGAGATTTTTAATGACCTAATTGCACTAATTTGACAACCCCCCCCCCCCCCCCCCCCTCTGAGTTTACTGGGTTTAGCTGCACACCCTTTGAGTTACACAACCACCCATTTGAGGATCAACCTTTGGACCGAAGTTTTTACGAAGAATGGTTCGGGGTGAATGGAGATGCCGTTCAAGGCAGGCTTGATGAAGAGATTAGGCAGGAGAGGAGAGCCGTGCCTGACATAACCAGGAACGGAAATCCATACGCAGGGGCAGCAATTAGAGGAAGCAGTGTCTGCTCCCAGTCCGCCAAGTATCCGGGGCACAGTCAGCTGAATTCCTGGCAAGAGCCCTGGATGCTCTTGCAAAAAGGTAAGATAGCATCCATCCTCTGCCCCCACCACTCAACCATAAAGTCAAGATAAGGAGGCCCAGGTCGGAAGTACAAAATGCATTTGCGAATTACACAGAGGAGGAAAGACAAGTCCTGGAGAGTAATTACATCAAACCCAGCAGAGAGCTGCAGTCAGGGCCTATCAGTCCATCTAATTGTTTAGAGGGGCCTGCTGTTCATTTCCATGAGCTCATTATTTGGGGCCTGATTTCGCAAACAACATTGGACTTCCAGCCAACGGCGCATCTGCATACAAGCCAGAGAGGAAATTTTGGGTTTGCTCATCTGTGTCATGTCAGGCACTTTTAGGTTGCATATTTGCGAGAGCATTTGCACATGTCCTCTCCATGTGGTTTTCCTCAACTGTGTCGGCACTTGGGAGCATTTATCACTTGGGGCTATGCTGAAGTTTATTTGAAACTTTCCACTGACTTGCAGAGCTTTTTTTAAGAACCGAGCTGCGTTCTCGAGTTAAACTTCAGCTCAACACATCAAATTTCCTGATAAATAACACAAACAAATTGCAGCATTTCGTAATCCACGCACTCTGGACAGCCAAACTCTCAGTCCTGGTTTTGCTTATATTAGTTAATGCCTTCCATGGATAGAGTACACTTTTGGTGGGTGGGGGGGTGGTCTAGCCCTTGATGTAGATTACTTGGAAACTGGCATTACCCATAAACAACCCCCATGCCTGTTTTTCGCCTCTATTCAGTTCTAACTACCCCACCCATCCAATCCCCAGACCTCATCCCGGTAGCCAGGGTGCCAATGGATCGATAAGCCACACTCAAGCAGCAGTGCAGGCAAGGCACTAACACCAGGAAGCCAGATGAACCCCCTCCCCACTCCCCATAAAGAGCACTCTACTACCCCTACCCAGTCCCAGAGCACTCGTCAGCTTTGCATGCCCCAGACCGCACACTAGGGTGAGGCCCAGCGAAGATGGTCTGCCAGTGTGTGAATGCTGACAGAAGTAGCAGAGAGCTGAAATCGGGACACAACCTCAGTAACCTGACGGCTGCTGACTTCATTGCTCAATAGGCTACGAAAACGTTGATTCACTGGTGGACAGCGATTGGTCCATTTGTGTTTTAACAGTGCGCTGAACTATTGATTGCAGGGCTCGGATTACATCTTCTCAATCCCAGGCTCTGACCACGACCTCTAAAAGAGCTCCTGTTCAATGAGGTGAGACATCACAGCAAATGGACTCAGGGTCTAGTAAGATGCACTTTGGTATAATTGTTGCTTAGGTTATGAGGCACATCTATAGATGGGGTTCGGTTAAAAAAAAAAAAAAAAAAAAAAAAGGAGCTGTACGTAGGGGCTGATGTGCAGCGTTACCTAAATCCGTTCTTGGGAGAGTCAGAATAGCTGAGACTAGCTGTTCTTCAGGTAGCGTTCGGGATCTGTTTCTGCAATCCAGCGTTCAGCCAAAGCATCACTTCCTGCTCGGTTTGAGTTTCTTTTCCGCCCTCGCATCTGAAGAGTCCATCTATTTGTCAGCTCATGGTTTTATCATTTGTGTGGCTGGCGCTGATGGAGGCCTGCGAACTCGACTGCACACCAAGCATGTTGACAGGTCAAACGGATCGAATTAGCATCTCCCTTGGTGGCTGTCAGTATTTCTTACCACTCTCAGTGAAAAGCCCCCAACTTTCCACCTGCTATCATTAATAGACTTTTCTTTTTTTTTCTTTTCTTTTTTTTTACAGTACTAGAATGTTTGTTAGTGACACTGCTCTGGTTCTACAGAACATAAACGGGCTGGGTGTGAGAAACCAGAAAGTCAGATTAGCTTGTGAAGCCTTATTGTGTGAAGCATTCTTTGGCAGAAGCAAATGATTGAGATGTGGGCTAGAAAGCCAGCACCTGTCTCAGGTTAAGACAGCCAAGAAGGCACAGGCCTGAGAGCGCATGGTGCAGGGGAAAAAGCTTCGTGTGGAGAGATGGAGAGAAAGAGAGAGGGGAGAGAGGGCCATGTTTACTCAGTCCTGCCTGCCGTGAGGGGTAACCTGAAGACAGGCCTCAGCGCTCTGGGAGTATCAGTGCTGAGTGAGCTGTGCCTCGTGGCTCTGCCCCAGGGCTCCTTGCGCCCGGTACCTTGCACACATCCTTGGCCAGGGTAACCCAATCCCGGGCAGGAAGAGGATGAGGAGCGCATATTATTCATAACAATCGCCCCACACCACTAGCTGGGAGTAACCCAAAACCCAGAAGCAGGGAGAACGGAGGCGGGGGGTGGGGGTGGGGGTTAAGGGGGGGCACAGTCGTATTGCAGAGGGCCACCAGACAATGTTGCAGCGAATGTAGCCGAAGTCAGGCAGGCTGCTCCGCAAGCAACTTGTGGGAGTGGTTGCCATTGGTATGAGATGGCAGTGTCGCTCAGTCACTGAGGAGTGGGTGGGTGGCATGGTCTCCGGGCCGATGACATCATAACGTGATGCTATTTTGAAGCCTCCTGTCAGTGACCCCTTGCACTGATGCTGTAGCTGATAACCACCCAGCACACCAAACCAGACATAGAATCTCACTGGCTTCCTGTAGGCCAGCTGTCATTAGATATGCCTATTCTACCTTTTTTTTAATCATCCTTTCCAGAAGCTCCAATAGAATGGCAGACTGGCAGTTACTGAATGAAAGTCGATTAGCAGCTAGTCATTCCAGACCTGGAACCTTTTTTTTTTTGGGGGGGGGGGGGGTCAGAAGGGGCTCCCAGAGGCCAATCTTAACTCTCAGGCTGGCCATGAGTTGTCAGTCACAAGGACCCTGGGTCAGCCCCTCTGGACCCTCTGGGAACACAGCGGGATTGAATGACAATAAACTGTATGAGATTCCGGATGTGCTGAATCCGACCCCCAGGAAGGACTGAAATAGACACTGAGAGAGGGAGGAAGAGGGAGAGAGGGAGACAGAGAGAGTGAAAGAGAGAGAAGAGAGAGAGAGAGAGAGAAAGAGAGGCAGGCAGTATATAGATAGATACATGGTCTGTCAGACAGCATAAAAAGAGGGGAAACTAGGAGAATTGACAAATTTGGGAATGAGGAGAGTATAAATAAATACAAAGAAAAGGCTAATCCCAAATGTCTAGAGGGTGTATTTGCCTGCCTGCTAACAGTTTTTCCAGATTGCACGGCATATCGGATTTCTTTATTCGCACGTTTACTTTGTTCCCAGAAAATTAAAAAAAAAAAAATACAGGAAAACTGCTTTCAGGTCTGAGCGCATGTGCTCAGTGCATAGCCTGCCCCTGCACCCAGTGTAGAAAACCGCTTACAGGCATCAGAGCTTTCCCACTCTGTTATCATCCTCTCTCCCAGCCTCTGCCAGAGCAAGCTGGTTGTATTGACAGCTCCGACCTTGAGGACAATCAATGTCATCCCTGCATGCCCTGAGCTCCACGCACAGGCTGGCTCCAAGCGGGACCAATGTCCGGGACACTAAACTAAAACGTGCTACTCACAGAAACTCACAGAAGCCAGCCAGAGTTAGAGGAACTATCAGAGGAGCAAACTCTTCGCAGCGCACAAGTGCAAGTGAGATGTCCTAAAGTGCAGTCTGAATCACAAAAGAGGACGGGGGAGACACATGGACAGAGCACTCACCTCTAAATGGAGGGAGATCCATTGCGATAGACGGAGAAGTACTTTGAAGTTCTTTTGGCTCAGTCCTCCGTTCACTGGGGCCACTTGGTCAGCTTTGTCCCTGCAGTGGCTTTGTTGTTTTGGCTTGTTTCACAGGGGTCCCACGCGTGCAGGCTATCCTCCTTTCTCAGTGCTCAATCATTCCCCATGGAGTGCAACCGAGAGCCAAAGAAAAAAATATTGGACGGTAGAAGCTCTCCGGGGGAATGTAACAAAAAATGTAACCAAAAAAAAGAGGATTCTCTCAGAAAAGAGGACAGCATGTCATTCAAAATATCCCAAAGCAAAAGGTCCCAGAGTAAAGTGAGTGGTAGAGGAGCAAGGCTCAGGAGCACTTCCACATGCTGGAGAGCTGGAGAGCATCTGATCTGCGGTTTGTCTTGTCTCAGTATGAGCTGAAAGTGGGAGCACTGGATTGTCTCACTTGCACGCTCTCTCTCTCTCTCTCTCACTCACTCACTGGTCAGTGCTTCCTGCCCTTGCACTCATCCATTCTCTCTCAGAGGGCTGTGTCTGTGCATGAGTGAGCGAGGGAGGATGTCACAGACAGAGAGAGAGGGAGAGGGAGGGGGAGATAGAGGGTGGGAAAACAGAGGGAGGGACGGGGAGGGGTTGTCGGATATGAATGGTAGATAGAGAGAGGGCGGTAAAGGGGAGGAGGGGGGGGCTGTGTGTGTGTGTGGGGGGGGGGGTTGGTGGAGTTTTGCTGGAGATAGTTAATGGCTAAGTGGCATCATCAGGCTGAAACTCAATCTCTCATTTGCTCCCCCTCAGGCACTGTTCCATATGATTCCCTGAGCCTAGCCTGCAGCGGGGGAGAGAGAGAAGGGAGGAGAGAGGGAGAGAGAGAGCAGGAGAGAGAGATGGGGCAGACCTGATGAAGGCTGAAAAAAGTAGAAGCAAAAAATAAAAAAAAGAAGGAGCAAGAAAGGAGAAAGAAAGCGACTTCAAGAATCAGTTTGAGGAGAAATCCCATGCTGTTGTTCTAGAGGAACTTCAGAATTGAGAAAGTCAGAATTGTAGTAGTGGCAGTGAATGGAACCACACGTCTGAGGAGTTTAGAGCCTCTAAAAGCTCCCTCACAGAAAGCTATTATGGGAAAAGGTTATGACTATGTTACCTGATGCCTGAGACACTGTTATCCAGCCTTTTTCACATATGAGTTTGGTTCAAAATGTAAGTTTTTAAAAAGCTGTTCGCGCCAGAAAGGCACATGCAGGTCGTTGACCGTCATCAACACTACTTATGCAACTAAGAAGACATGGGGACGCTCACTGGTGGTTTTCGATAATAAATAAAATGGTTGGTTTTGTGTTGTAGACTAGTATTTCTCAACCCTGGCTCTGGAGGCCCACTGCCCTGCACTTTTTTTTATGTTTTCCCAGCTCCCAACACACCTGATTCAACTAATCAGCGGATTTACATCCCTTTGTTGAGTTAAAGTGGGAGCGTTAATGCAGGAAAAGTATTCAAATGTGCAGGACAGTGGGTTTTTAGGGCTTGAGAATCGCTCTCGTAGACCTCATGACCCCTGCTTCCTATCACTGCCATTTCAGAAAGTTCTCTCAAAGCTCCATCTCACATCAAACTGTTCCGTACGGCTTCTTTTACATCTCAGCCATCGAAGTGTGGAGGCAATTTGGTGGAATTTCCTCGGAAATTCTTCCCTAAGGGGATATTTGGCTACCAAAACACCAAACTATGGAACTTGTTACTGCAGACAAGTTTGCTACCCAGCCTACAAGCTCTTGTGGGGCTTGTATGGGAGGAACGTGGGCTAGGTGAGGTTCTTTATCTCACATGGGTCCCATCTAGGCCCCATTTGCAGTGTACAACCCAGATGGGGCCATGCTTAACCCTTCCTGTTCCCATCACTGACCCTGGTGGGCATCCGTATTAAGGGCCAATGTGAAACCCCTGAGAACAAAATAGGTTGGGCTACCTATATGACACAACATTTGTGCTAATATCAAATATAAAGTTGCAATTTCCAAAGATCACAAGCCACAACACACAAAATAAAATCCAGGGAAAGGGCAGAAAACTCGACTGGCCTGGTCTTAGCACGTTCATTTAGTATCTCACTCTGTTGTGTTTGTGAGTGCGTGTGTATGTGCCGACTAGCAGCTGTCCTAGAGCGGCTCACATCCTCCCCCCAGTGAATAATTCAGAGCCTGACGTTCTAGTGCATGTCAGATTGGAACTGGGCCCATGTTCCTATCCTATTTACTTCTGTTGTTGCCAACAGATACCAAGAGACCTTATCATAATGGCAACATGCTTGTGGTGAGATTAGCAACTATTGAGAAGCGCGACTCTGTACACATCCCCCTGCAACTCTTGGATGAAGGCTCTGAATTAATCACGGGCCGCGCCACTGACAGAAATAATCATTTTGTGGCGTGATACGAGCGAGCAAACATGGAGTGAAAGCGCTCACATGTGCTAGCATGTTTGCCCGGCAAATGAGAACAATACAGGGCATCAAGTGGGATGCACCTCCCACTGTATTTGCATTGTTGCCTTACTTGTGTCTTCTTATTGACGGAGCAGGGAAGATATCTCCAAGGTAACAGAGCATGTGTGTATGTGTCTGTGTGCAATAGGACAGGAAGAGGGGTGCTTCCTGGCTTCCTGTAGAGGGAAATAGCTGGGATGGCCAAACAGAGCAGTGAGCTGGAGAGTGAATCAGGTTTCTCCGTCCTTGGCAAACTCAGCCTGAGGCTCTGTCAGCATGACAGTGGAGCTCAGTTGTTGAAGCACACTTCACATCTGACTGCTCCAGAACTGAGATGCTTCACATCTAGCCTAGATAGACTTGTAGAATGCATGTTAATCTGGATAAGGAATCTCACATTACAGAGATAACATTATGCGGTCAAACACATAACCAACAATGCACACTATTAGCCCAAGGCCTTCAGTTTGCCACCTCTACCTTTATTCTAATTTCTGCTAGCTTCAATGGGATTCCGGTATGCACTAGAGCATTCTTTGGCCCTACCAGATTAGTCACAGACATCTTAGGCTTGCGTAAGCTTGTAATAGACAGTAAGCTATGGAGATATTCATACATTACACCGCATATTCAGTTAAATGTCCTAAATGTTTGACCACTGTGCATGGCAGCATTGGTACAGTTTAAGTAAACATGTTGGTTTCCTGGCACATACCCAACCTTTTAAGCACAGTCTACATGTTTTCGATAGGCTTGAGGTCAGGACTTTGGGACGGCCATTCCAAAAGCTTAATATTAACCTGCTTAATCCATTCCACAAGCACTTTTAAAGTGAGGGGTCATTGTCCGGTTGGAACATCCCACGTCAATCGTCCAGCCGTTGGTTTGAGGTCATGCTGAAGAATCCCAAAGTAGTTTTTTCTTCTTCATGATTCTGTGCACTCCATCCAGACACAGAGTCTGATGCTTCCACCACCAAGCTTAACAGCTGATACATTGTTCCTGGGGTTGAATGTCTTACTTTTCCTTCTCCAAATAAATCTCTGGTTATAGTAGCCAAAGAATCTTAACCTTTGTCTCAACTGACCTTAAAACGTTCAGTGATCAGCTGCAAACTTTAGTCACTTTGGATAAGGTGCTTCCTTCTTGGACAGTTGCTGCTCAGTCAATGGTGCTGTAAAACTCGCTTGACTGTAAACGGTGAAGCTGGTGCTTCCAGTATCAACCTGGGTGGTTATTGGTTCGTTCCTGACCATCCAAACAAAACTCCATTCAGCTGAGGGTGACAGTTTGGGTCTTTTTCCATACCTTGGCAATATGGCTACTCCTCCCAATACCTTGTTCTTATGTACTTTTGTTTGTTTAGACTTCTTAGATCTGCACTGAGCTCCTCGAACCTTGACACACTTTACACTGTTGGTGAATTCATCGAGGGCAGCCTAATAAACCCTTTTTAAGCAAGTACAGAGAAGCTACTGGCTGTAGCCAATCATGATCACTAACAGGAAGAGAGGAAGCCCTTGGCTTTGGCATGTTCAACAAACATTTCGGAACCTTCTGAACCACTGAATGAATAGCCTAAGTGGCTGTGTGTATCATTTTAGATGTTAAATTTAGAAAACCACCAAAAAGGAAAACCTGTGCACCAAATTCTTGTTTTGTGTATTACAGATATACGTTGTTTTACCCCAGAAAATGACCAAATTGCCATCAAATCATAATACATATAAGTCAACCTCTGACCACAACTGTAGGTTACCTTGCTGTTTTGCATTTTAACAACTGACTGAAACCTAGTTAGGCGACCAGGTTACAATATAAAAAGCATTCTACTGACTGAAAATTACAAACATGGATGATTTTAAATTCCCAGAACTCTCAGGCCCACCGAATCTTTCTCAAATGGCCTTCAGAAGGGTTCCCCACTGTCTGAATGGAATGATTTTGGTTGCTTTGTAATCTAATGAAGCAGTTAAAGCAATTGTCATTCCAGATTGATGAGCTCTAAAAGGCAAAATATAACTTCCTTATCCCCTGCTTGTATGATGCAACCAAACTGTGTATGTATGGGCACTCATTCAGGATGCACACATCCTCTCTCTTGTGTAAATCATGTGTTCCATGTTTGGTCTCGTGCTCTTTTCCAACAGTGTGTCTCCACTCTATTTATTTAGCCGTGTCTGTTTGTGCCTGTGTGTCAGGAATCGTCTGTGTGATTTCTTCACTCTCATTCTTTCTCTCTGGCTGTTTTTCCCATTTCTCACTGATCCTAATTCATCCGGCTGCATGTAGCTAAGCCGGACCAAACCAGAGTTGCTCGCACCCCTATATACGAACGCTCACTTAACGTCCTCTTCTCTGTCTTTACAACTGAATATGCGAGGAGAAAAAAAGAATGCACACCATGTATGTGTGTATCGACTGCCTGTGCGTCCTCCCCCTCGAGGCACCATGCCCCTGTCGCTTCAGCCCCATAGCTCCTGATCCCACTGGCAGAGAGAGAGAAGGGAGGGGCCGTGCTGGGCCATGGCAGGATCAATGTTAAATGGCCTGGTTAATGACCGGCACACAGCTGACAAAGTCATTCATTTCTGCCGGCACTGTGTACCCTGTGCATGCATGTGTGTGTGGTGGGGGGTAGAATAGATTGCCTCAGATGAGTAAAGAGCAAACCAAAAAAGACAGAATAACATTATTATCAGAGTAAAAATGATGTAAAACTTACAAGTAAAATAAAAAAAAAAAAGTAAATATTTACATCTGGACATTTGATCTTCATTTGAGCAATACTGAGAGATGGAGGCCATATGGCTAAACACAACTCAACTGAAGAAAAATCCTAATCTCTTAAAATTAATTTGTAAAATGTAATTAGTTTTCTGGTGTGGAAAAAGTTAGGACACCCCATTTATGCTGCGTTCCATTTACCTCAGAAGTCAGATGTCGAAGCTGGGAATGACATCACACCAGAGTTGCCTGCGTTCCAGTTAAACATTACAATAATTTACACTGTTTCCGATAATTTACACATTTCCAAAAAACTGTTCGCTAAAGACTTTACCACCAGAGTTTACCACAGCTGGTTTTCACGATCCTATTCCAGTGTTTTATAGCGAATCTAATCAAAATATGGTCTAATTTTTATGCCCCAGGTTAGCATTGTTAGCAATATTAGTAGATAACGCATTATATGGTATTTTGCACATCCAAACACCACAGAAACTGATTAAATGAGACAAATAGATATTGTTACTAAACTGCATGATATAATACTACTGCTTTAATTACTGTTGATGTGTGGCATGGCCATCTTGGATTCTGGACTCAGGGTTAGTGAGGCTCTCCCAACTTTCCCAGTAGAAAATCCCTCTTGTGAGAGTGTTCGAATGCCAAAATCTGACATCCCAATTCAAATGGAACGCAGTGTTATTACAACTGAAACCAGAACCTCAGTGTCTGCTGCCACCAAACCTTGCTGCAGATCTTTTGCAGTTGCTCAAGGGTTTTTGACCGCCTGCCTCCTCGGGAACCTGGTGGCAGCTGGTGATAGCTTCCCAGTTCTGCCACGTCCAGGTAGAGTAGCCAGTGTTGCTTAAACTTTGAACCTGCAATGTATGTTTCCAGCTGTATTCGGGGCCTTTGCTGAATGATCTTTGTGTATCCGTTTCCTTGTTTGTAAAGGCAGTGATCACTTCTCTGAACCTTTTGAACAAATCTCTTGACTTATTCATGTTTCTAGCATGTAATCAAACACCACAGTCAACAAACCCTGAGTCAGTCCAGGAACTGAATGTGTTTAATCTCAGGCACAACTGATGCAACTAATGAAGCCCTTGATTTGCCACCTGATTTGAGGGATGAGGGATTCCATTCAGGGGGTCAAATAACTCGGAGACTGCAGTCGTCATTAAAAGCAATTGAGCAACTTAAATTGGTCTTGTTTGATGGTTTAATTGCAAACAGCTGAATTTGGCAATGAAACCTAATTTACAATGGGGGTTAAATAAGTTTAACTGCAACTATAAGCTATATAGAAATCTGGCTTTTCATCATTTGCAAATATGCAAGAAATAAAAAAAATAATATTTAACAAATGGAAAATAATTTAGAAATAACATAAGAAAAAGTCATGAATAAGAATAAGAAAAGGGTAATGGACTTTGTCATGGAATGTGTGAGTGTCTGGTGTGTACGTGCATGTGGAATGATATAGATAGTGTGAGCATGACCTCACATGTGCGTGTCCAGCTGCAAGAGAGAGAGAGAGAGAGAGAGAGAGAGAGAGATACTGTGCTATTGCTATAGAGTTACAAAACACTTCTGCTCAGCTCTTTCTCTGGTCTCTAAGCTCCAGCCTCTGTCTCTGATTCAGCCTGATTCCTAGAAGGAACTTGACAAAACTGCCCCCCCCCCCCCCCCACACACACACACACACCCTCAGGCTGCCTTATTCTTCCAAACAAGCAGTCAAGCTCTCCCTCATCCTCTCCCTCTGTACCACTGAGCTACATAAACACCACCATCTGCATCTGATCAGAATTAACGCCAGCCCCCCTCCTTTAGGGCCTCGCTCGCTCTTCTCTCTCACTTCCTCACCCCCACTCCCACCCCCCTCTACTCACCCTCACAGGGCCTAGGGTCATCATAAAGTTAAACTTGAGGGGAAAAAGTTAGGATAACTTGTTTTTTTTTCAAATCGTCTTTAGAATTTTCTTAACCTTTTATCCGTCATTTTTCTTGGATTTTATTTTTGTCCCAGAGGTCCATTTATAACTTTATGGACCAAATTCATTTTTCCATGACAATTTTCCAACCTCTTCTTATCCTGTTATGGAATTTACCAAGCTGTTTCTGTTACTGTGCCTTTACAGCTGATGTATGTAAATAAGCCCTGTTGTCATTGGCTGCCTCGTATTGTACAGTGTTGCATTAGAAAAGCAGAAACTTTATTTATGATTTCAATGGGAGTGGCTGAGGCTAAACTGTGTTTGGTAAATGGGTGGAGCTTAACTGCTGTGGACTGAATGGGTGGGGCTGATCTTCTGTTGAATTAATGAACAGAACTAAACTGCTGTAGACGGAAAGGGTTAGGGCTGAACAACTGTAGCCAAAATGGGTGGAGCTAAACTGTTGTGGACTAAATGGGTGGGGCTGAGTAATTCTAGCTAAAATGGGTGGAGCTAAACTGTTGTGGACTAAATGGGTGGGGCTGAGTAATTCTAGCCAAAATGGGTGGAGCTAAACTGTTGTGGACTAAATGGATGGGGTTAAACTGCTGGGGGCTGAATGAATAGGGTTGAGCTGCTGTAGGCTGATGAGCCAAGCTAAACAACTGTAGGCTGAATAGGTGGAGCTACACTTCTGTAGGCTGAATGGGTGGGGCTGATGTGTCGGATGAGTGAACAGAGCTAAACAGAAAGGGTGGAGCTCATCTGGTGTAGACTGAATGGGTGGGAATGAACAACTGTAGCCTTAATGGGTGGAGCTAAACTGTTATAGACTGGGGGGTTCAACAACTGTAGTTTAAATGGGTGGAGCTAAACAACTGTAGCCTAAATGGGTGGAGCTTAACTGCTATACACAGAATGGTTGAGGCTAAACTGCTGTAGGCTGAATGGTTGAGGCTAAACTGCTGTAGGCTGAATGGTTAGGGGCTAAACTGCTGTAGGCTGAATGGGTGGAGCTAAACAGTACAGCCTTTCCACATATTGATGGACTGGGGAGGGACTGTTCTACACTTTTCCACACAGCCCAGCATTTTTCACCACAAATATATAAAATGTAATAGATATTAACAGACAACATGATAAAATACATTATTAATAATAATAACAACTTTCATAAGGAAAACTTTCGAAGTTTTTACTAGCACTGCTTCTTCACTAACCACAGTGAGTAAGTGAAGTGTGGAGCCACATAAAGACCTCTGGGTTTACAGTGATTTTTCCCTCAGAAAGATTTTGTGAATCTCACTCCTGGTCCTGTGCACACGTGGAGATACCTGCACATCATCAGCCTCAGATTACCATCACAACATGAAGATTCATGCGCTCACACACTCACACATACCAAAGCACAAAGGCCCTCCCCCCACACACAAATGAACTCTTCCACCTGTATAAAACTACACACACACACGCACACACACATACAGCTTCTCCTCCAACCTTCACGCCCTGGCGTAATTGTTGCTGATAGTTTGGGGCTGAAGTATCCGTGTTCCATTAAGTGAACGCTGCTGTAGCTGATTGGCCGGGCCCGCGGCCCCTCGGAATAGCCGCCCTGGCCGCCGGCCAGCAGCTCATTTCCTGCCGGCCTGAGAGCCTCCAGCCGCTCCCACTGCAAATGCACTTCCTGACTATGTATAAAATTTTTATTAATGGCCAGGAGTGCATCAGCAAGGGCCCTGTGGAGGAGGGAGAGACAGAGACGGAGAGAAGGAGCGCGGGAGAGAGAGAGAGAAGGAGGGAGAGAGAAAGCGAGAGAGCGAGAAAGAGAGAGAGAGAGATGATGTTAGGGGACAGACAGCATTAAGTATGAGCCCTGATAGACAGAGAGCAAGACAGAGAAAGTGAGAGAGAGAAAAAGAGAGCAAGGAAAACAAACTAGACGAAACAGAGAGAGAGAGAGAGAGAGAGAGAGAGAGAGAGAGAGAGAGAGAGAGAGAGAGAGTGCCCTTTTAAGCACATCTTTAAAACGGAGCAGACCCGGTCATACATCTCTTCCCGTTATCGCACAATCAGATAAAGTGGAAAAGGAGGAAGAGATGGTGTGATAAAGTGAACGAGTGAGAGACGGCAAGAAAGAACCAGAGGAAGCACCTCGAGAGGCAGACATTTCCAATAATAACACACGCAGGCCAGTGAACAGCGTATGGTTCACCTCCTTAAGTCACTTCAAGGCAGTTTGGACAGTCAAGTGAAAGAGAGGCAGGCGGAGGGCAGATGGAGGACAGGCAGGCGAAGGACAGGCAGAACGAGGGCAGGAGACGGGCAGGCAGGCAGAGGACAGACGGAAGCAGAACAGGCAGTAAGAGGGCAGGTGGAGGAGATGCAGGCCGAGGAGAGGCAGGGAAATGAGATTCAGGCTGGAGGTTTGCAGTCATGAAGAGGAGAGGCAGGGAAATGAGAGTCAGGCTGGAGGTTTGCAGTCATGAAGAGGAGAGGCAGGGAAATGAGAGTCAGGCTGGAGGTTTGCAGTCATGAAGAGGAGAGGCAGGGAAATGAGAGTCAGGCTGGAGGTTTGCAGTCATGAAGAGGAGAGGCAGAGGAACAACATGCAAGAGTATAGCAGGCAGGGGGGGTGGACAAGCAGATGGAGAAGCAGAAGAAATACAGGCAGGAAGAAGGCAGGAAGGCAGTGGACAGGCAGGCAAAGGCCAGGCAGGTGGAGGAGAGGAAGGCGGAGGAAGTAGAACAAGCAGACAGGTGGTGGGCAGGTGAAAGAGAGGCAGAAGGAATACAGGCAGGAAGAATACAGAAATGCAGTGGACAGGCAGGTGAAGAGCAGGCAGGTGGAGGAGAGGCAGGCGGATGGGAGGCAGATGGAGAACAGGCCAGCAGAGGGCAGCAGGCCGAGATGAGAAACGGGAAGGAGGGATCATCAGGCACCTCACCCACTTCAGAGGTCAAAGGTTGACGAGTGGAAGAAGAGGAGCGGCAGAAGACTGACACATGGGACTTGTCAAAGCAAATCCTGCTCACCCCTTAAAAAGTCGAGATTGACAGACGGGCAGCTCTCTTTGGAAAGGGCAGGCGGGATAGGCAGCTCGCAGGCAAAGGGGTGGGAGGGTGAGCCAGGCTGTGAGAGGAGGTCATGTTGGTGAGGGGAATACACTGCAGCACGTCCAACTCCCGTCCTGTAGGCCCAGAGTTCAGTAGGTTTCCCTGATAGAAGCTCTTTAGCTTACAGTCATTCAATTCAAACCCCACCAATCTGGAAGTCATCGGTTTTAACTAGTAAAAACAAACTAATGCTAATGCTAACTATCAACCCAGATAGCAGGGTAATGTTAAAACACCAGAGATTTTTGATGATTAATGAAAGTTGCCGGTTCCTAACGTTTGCAGCAATGACACTGAATATACATTGAGTTATAGCTGACCGGTAGACCATGTGACCGAGGACACCTGAGCTCACCCTGGCAATTCCTACACGTCCCAAATGGACGTTTACAACTAACTGTTGCCTCTGAGGTAAGAAGTAAACATTTCATAATGTAAAAATGTTCCATTTCTGAGTAATTATTATCAGATCTACTGAATATTGATTATTTAAATGCATTAACTAAATTACCATTACATTATACTGTGGCAAAAACTGTGGTTGTGCCTGATGATTTTAGCTAGCTAACTGGCTCACTAGCTATGTCTTCGGCTGTTACTGGAAATACATTACTTTTATTGCTCATATAATGTCAGACCACATATATGTCAGACATATATAAAAAAAAAAAAAAATTTAGTCATTAGCATGTTGAGCGTGCTAATGTGAGTTAGAGTAGTACAATTTATTATAATCATTCATTAATTATAATTATCATGAGGAAAACTGAACTAATTAGGTAACATTATGTTATAATTATACCTGACTTTGATGTTTTAAAGAGTTTTTAACACAATAATTACTTTTTCGTCAAGAATTTGCTGTGGGTTCTGTCTATAGTTCTGTGGAGCAGGTTGCCAGACCAGTCCTGCACCTATTGATTTGGGACCTGAACTGAAGGCATATACGTAATATGGGGGAGAGTGAGGAATAACCTCATGCGGTGTAAAATCTAACATGGACATTTGAGTAGTAGTTTAGCATATGATTATGATTTTGATCATATTACATCCTCCTAGCATTGCTAGTTTCAATGGTCAAGATTCACACTTTGCACCATAAAGTAACTTTTAGTAAGCAGCACAAAAGAATAGCGATAGCTTCATTAAAGGAGTTTATTTGCATAAATGTATACATTTATTTCTACAGAATGTATTAATGCATGTATTTAAGCAAATGTGTTTGTTCTACTGCAGTAACTGGATTTTAAAAAGTTTGAAAGTTGACTGAAGCAGTGTTGGTTTTCTGTCGATGGAACATTGATTGAATGAAGTTTATGTTGACAGTTTAACATTGATTTCTATCTGGGAAAGTTTCTGACCACCTGGGAAAACTAGCAGCATCAGTCCTAGTTGAGTTTCAGTGAACTGGAACTGTGGATTTAAGCTTTTTGTATTTTTATCTAAATCGTGACAGTAACATTATTAGTAAGTAATGTATGTGGCCCATTCTTGTCAGATCATATTCTAAGTAATATACATTTGATTTGCACTGCACAATTGCATTGAGACTTAACCCCCCTCCCCACACCCCCACCCCCTTAAGTTCAGGACTGTCCAATCTGAATGTTCCTCAGCTCTTCTCCCATTAGACAGGTTTGACTTTGGGCTCCAGTTATCTGGCTCAGCTAAGAAATTCTTTCTTTATGAAAGTAAGCCTTCACTGTCACTGTCTTCAACTGTACAGAAAAGAAAACAATCTTCTTAACTTTTATTTTGCAGCATTTCTGTTGGTCCATTCATAATGAATTTTTGAATTCATATGAAGAACAACTGCCAGATGCAGTAAATTATGTAAATGTGAAAAAGACAAGCATGGAGAAACATGTTTTCTTTGCACAGTAATGACAAAATACAGTCCTATGTAGTGCAGTAAACCGAAACTCAAAACTCTATAACTCTATAACTCTAATGCTATAGCTAGCCAGCACTTGAACCTATGTACATCTGGTGCACCTGGCACCTCACAGCTAACAGCTGAGTTGAATCGGTTGTGTTTGACTAGAGACACTTGTCCAACCCAGGGCATCTTTAAATGGTTCTTTGCCTGGTTAAACTGTTATTCATGTTTTATTATATATATGTTTTATTATTCATATTCATGTCAAGAAAAAAACTCTTGTAAACCTTGTTAAAGACTTAAAGAACCATTTCTCAGTACTATCTAGAACCTACTAAGAGTGCTGCATTTTACCCCACGTAGGTTTGTGCCCTTCTCTCCCCTGCTTCCACAGGTAAAACGAATCCAGCTCCAACACTGCATTCTTATTTTGAGGAGGGGGGGGGGTGTGCATATGTGTGTGTGTGTGTGTGTGTGTTTGTGTGTTCAGGAGAATATCCAGTGATCCTCGACAGGGGCCCTGGTTATGGAGGTAAGGAGGTCATTGGGGCCACAGAGCAGGGCCCCAATTCTTCCCCACCACTCCGAATTCCACTGCAAGCACTGGGGCGAGTGGGGGTAAGTAACATGCGGAGCAGCACTTTCCCTTCTTTCCCCTTCTCCTACACACTCCCCCCCCCAAAAAAAAAAAACACTTGACTTTCTTTCTTTTCATTTATGCACAACCGGCCCATTCGAGGTCCACCTCTCCACAGAGGTGGCCTGCTGCTGCCTGACCGGTAAAGCCGGAACGTGAGCGGTGTAATCTAATGAGATGAATATATGCTGATGTGACTCTGCGGAATCTGATGTAGGTGATCCGATCAGGCCTCTCCGAGAGGAAGCCGTGGGTGTTCTGCTGACATGATATGCAATTATGAATATTAATTATTGAAGTGCAGTGCAGAGCGAGGAAATATGAACCTGGAGAGCCAGCACTTCTGTCCGACCACTCACACACTCACTCTCTTGCTCTCTCTCTCCCTCTACCCCCCTCTTCCTTTCCCCTATCTGTGAGAACAGCGGAGATGAGGCCTTCCAACAGGCCCAAAAGCTGACTCAGAGCTTTAGAAGGGTCAGAAAACGCTGGGTTTCTTTATGAACGTCTGCCTGAAAACGATTGATTGATTCTGAGCAATTCATTGCTAAGCTCCCACTGAAATACTAGTCTGAATGCTAGTGCATCTGAAGGGCAGCATTCTTTAGCAACATTATAACACAGTAATGGTGGTCTCTACTCCAGACACAACTGCACAACTGTAGTAGCGTTACCTCAAATGCAGTCAATCAGCCATGATAGGGTTGTCCGAGGTTTGCTTTTATGGCCCTAAATCACTACACTACATAATCTAATAATCTACCTTCAGGAATAGAACAGGCCAAATATTGTAGCTACTGCCTTAACTGCCATCACCTGGTTGCAGCTCGCCTTCTTGACACCTGCTTCTTAACTAGTGCACTGTTTGTATTGGAACACAAAATTCTGATAAAAAATCGAAGCTAACTTCTTTGGGAACACATTGTGATATACTGATTTTTCTTTTTTTTAACTAAACCTGGGTGTTGGGGTGAGGCGTTCAGCAAAGGTTACATAGAAAACACAAAGCAGAAACATGATAAATCATCAAAATGCACTCCTCAGACCTCTCGGAGATCGGCCTGGGCGTGGTCTCAATATTCGAATGAATGTGCTTGACTGACTATGACTGACTCCATCACTGGTGAACAAAAAAAACGTTACATTACCATGGTAACACACACAACCATGAGACAGAGATTTTTACTTTGGACTGCGTTCTGCGATCTTTAAGGGGGGGGGGTCTTTAAGGGGGATCTTTAAGGTTCTGACGTCTGTTACTGAGTTACTAGATCATGTACAGCTATGTAAAAGCTCGAGCCATGACTATGGGGACCCGCTGCCTGTAGTCCCTCCCGTCTGACGGCCATCGCCTCTCTGCTTCGGTTATGCACTATGCCAGTAGAACGGGGTATGGGAGGGCAGCAGGCAGCGTATCTCCCCGATGCTGCGTCAGGACCTCCCGTCCATCCCGCCACACGGCCCCTAAATTCAGGGGTATGCTGAAGTAAGCCTGATCACATATAGGGCTGCCCATTCCCAAGCAATAATGGTGAAATACAGCAGATATTTGTTAGACTTTGGGAAGATATTGGTCAGGCATACTTTGTACATTTACGCTGGAGGCCCTCAGGAGCCACATTACCTTAATTAGAAAAAAAATGTTGTACTCTATTTGGAATAGGCTTTCACTTTTACACCAACCCACCTTGCTATCTATGCTATCTTGTGATCTACCTGAGCTTCCAATTCAAATAATGACTGTAGCAGCGATTAAAGAACCAAGAAAATAAGGCCATGGGGCGGGGGCCCGTGAGCGTGCCTGTGACCAATCAGGCTGCATATTAAACTTTTAACCCAAGTTATGTTTACGTGTTACACAGAGAGATTCCCAGGCCACCCATGGCAATGTGCCTCTGGTCAGGCCTTAGAGAAGGTAAGATTTACTTTGCTGCTGAGTGTGGCCGGTTTGATGTAGGAACAAGGACAGACAGATGAAACCATGCGCTAGAGACCGGAGGAGAGACGAACAGATGAGCTAGCCTGCTACCTTTTGGTTATGCTGACTGACCTAAATCAAGCTTACTAGTAGGCTTTCACTCAGCCAGCTTCTCTGGTAATTGGTACCTTGTAACTTGAAGCAATTTTTGAGGAAATAAAAGAGTTTATCCTGCTTTGTTCAGAGAAGGCTGTCTACTAGATTTTGGAGCATTGCTGTGAGAATTTGATTGCATTCAGTGACAACAATGTTGAGTGTTAGTGAGGTCAAGATGTTGGGTGATCACCACCCCACCGAATCCCCAACTCCCCAACTCAAGCCAGAGGTATTGGATGTAGCACCATCCATCATTCCAGAGAACTCAGTTCCACTGTTCCACAGCTCAGTGCTGGGGGTCTTAATACCCACACCTGGCAATAGGCATGGTGCCAATAGGTTTATCTTAATCTTCTCTACAGAGTCCTATTCTATTGGCAGCACTTCTCTAGCTGTGCGTGCGGGTGTCATTTATTGGTTAGTGGAACATTATTCATGGGGCAAAATTTAAACAGGAATTATGTTTCACTTAAAGGAAAGACTAGCCTGCTTAGAGTGAATGAATGTAGCCAGCCATTAATATCCACTTAGCAATAGCATCGTCCAACATGCCTGCCTTAATTCGGGTTGGATATTTTCTGAAGAATAAAATCTTGCAAGGTTTTCAGACTATATCAATGGACTAATACAGTGTCAGTGAGAATGTTGATGTTGCAGAGTTCACAGGGACAGGCCACCAGAGGTTATTCAGGTCCTGCTCAGATCTGTTTAGGACCTGTTTAAATGAAATTTGCTGACCTTTTTTGAAGTAGGCCTGCGACAAATGACTATTTTAAGAGTCGAATGATCTGTTGATTATTAAAATTAATATTCAATTATTCAGATTAGGAATTGCTCAATTACCAAAGAACTAGCTATCAGCTCTTAAATTTAGCTTGGAGGTTGTTTTATATATCTGCAAAACTAGAAATAAAGACAATAAAGATTAATATCTTATTTGAAAATTCCACTGTTTTGAACTTTTCTGCTAATATTAAATGTATTATAAATAAAAGAATTAACTCCAATATATATTTACTGTCAAAATTTAAAGGATGTGCAAAGCTAAACCATTTTCCCCCTTAAACAGTGTCCCCATATTTTTCTGGATCAGCAAAAATGAAAAAAGGGAGACAAATTTGACATTGTTATGGTTAAACTTTTCATCTGTGGTACACCTGCGTCCTGAGCCATTCCTAGTTAGTGTGAGATCACGCATGATGATGTCACCAACTAATCAAAAATTACATTAGTTGCCAGCTAATTTGGTCGATAATGCTATGTAAAAAAACAACAACAAATGGACAAGGTTACAGTGCATAGCTGGATTCTGTCTGTATGTTTGTCCGTTTATTCCTTGAATTCCCTAAAAAGGAGAAAGCTTTAGAAGAGAGGCTGAGGAGGGTGTGCAGCACTTGACTAGTTGCATCTCTTGTTTTATGCAGAGTACAGAAGGACAGTTAAGCAATTTATCCATTCAAAGAGGGGAAAAAATAGGAGGGAAAAATTCAGTCCCTGTAGGTTTGGTCCAGCTAGCCTGCATGTAGTCCCATGAATCAATATTAGTGGGAAATGGGAAAAACAGCCAGAGAGAGAGAGAGGGAAAAAAAGAAGCATGCAGATGATTCCTGACACACAGGCACAAACAGACACAACTAAATAAATACAGTGGAGACATGCTGGTGGAAAGGAGGGGGAAAATTCAAGGAACACATGATTTACACAAGAGAAAGGACTTGTGCATCCTGACACACATACACAGACACACACACACATGCAAAACACATGTTAACAGAACACCCAGGCATGAGAATATGGAAAAGACTGGCCAACCCAGAGCATGTGAAGCACAGATCCAGAACTCTAACTAAGAAGTGTATGACTTAATCTTGAGCGAGTCGATTAAAGAGCAGTGACAGAATAGTGTCCCAACACTATGGTGAGTGAGCGAATGAGAGAAAAAAGTAAGATAGATAGAGAGAGAGAGAGAGAGAGAGCAGTGTCTGTAAACCCAATATCCTCTGTGGCCCCAGGGGCAGGGAGTGCATGGCCAGCGCAGGAAGAGAGAGGCTGCATTATCCACATCAAAGCCCTGAATTATCAGCCATAATCAATGCCTTCCCATTACTAAGCCTGCTCGCCTCTCAACTCATACGCTGCTCTCCCATAGCCCAGCACAGCAGAGAGAGAGAGAGAGAGAGAGAGAGCGCACAAAGGAAAGAGAGACACTTTGACTAAGCAAACTCCAGCCTTGTAATATTTCCCCTCAGCAGAAGGCGAGAGGGATACATGGATGGGCAGCATCCGAGTTTTTTAAGGTGTTGTTGACTGATTACAGCTGAGGACAACAGACCCAACATCACTCATGCTGAATATTAAAGGCATAGCTGAAATAGGAACGATCATAATTCATACCTAATTTACATAATTTCTCCATCACCCTACATCAGCCAAGACATGTCAGATGTCTAAATGTTGTTTCCTTTAGTTTTGCAAAAGGCTAAACTAGCTGAGCACTATCGGAGAACTGGACGAAAGTATAGATGAAAAGGAAGCTGTTAACTGTCAGAAAAAATGGAGCCTATGGCACAGGTACATTTTTGTAACTGTGTCCCTTAAACATGGAGGAACGACAGCTGCCAAAGAATGTAGTACAAAAATACACGGCCATATCCGAATAGCATGACCTCCTACCTAATAGTATAGAATACCCAACCTCGGCTCAGATCACTCTTGCAATTTGCTTGAGTCGTACAGTCGTTCCCATCTGGCATCAATGGCTCGTGGGGCACCACTGTTATTGCCATTGGGAGGCACTCAGTGTGCAACACGTCAATCCTCGGTACAGCTTCACTGCAGCGGCTCTAGTTCATGATCTGTCACTTCCATGAACCAAACTTGATTTGAACCAAACAGCTTAAGACCAGCTTTTGCTGCTGGCTGCTTTCAGACATGGTCTAAGCTGGTGCTTAAGTTGATCATCAATGTGGAAACGTGCCCTATGCTGGTAAGCAAGGTAGTTGACCTATTTAGCTCTTGATCAGCACTGCATATTTTATTATTTTTGAATGAGTTTGATGAACTAGCTGGTCTATTAGTAGATGATCCAACTAGACCAAGCTGGCTGACCTTGGTCATGCTGGTCAACAAGCTCATTGCCTGGTCAGATTGTTCAAGCTGATAGACCAGCTAAACCCTCAAACTCAAACAAAAACCCTTAGCTGATCAACCAGCTTCGCCAACCTGGCGAGGCTGTTTTTTTAGGGTAGGGTACCATTAAATTGCTCATTTTTTAAATCAGAGACCATAGAACCTTTTCCGAGGTCTTGTGAAGGCCATGACTCAGAGCAGTTTTTACACCACAGTATAAGGCAGGTGGTTTTAATGTTATGGCTGATCAAATGCTATCATACAACACTGCCCCCATTATAAAACGTCTCAACGTATGGCATGCCATCACTTTTACCCAGCATCAGTACTAGATAACCGCTTGCTTGTGCTTGTCTTCATTAAAATGATTAAAACTCTCTGCAAAAAAAAAAAAAAAATGTATATATATATATATAAGTTATATGTATAAGAACTATATGTATAAGATCCATTCTGGCAGTAGAACACCTCTCTACACGTGCTCCGTTATGAAGTTCTAGGAGTGTTTAACTTGCATGGGTATACAAACCACTGCCTCCAGATGGGAGTGGCAGGCAGCTGAGTGATCTGAAGCTGTGAATGAATCAAAATGGTGGCCAGCCAAACCTGCCCTTGCCAGTTATAATGACCTCATTCATGCAGATAGAAAGTCTGCCTTCTTGCCGGCCTATAACAGAGGATGCGTGAGCGTGCGGTGCCCCCTGGTGGCTAACGAACATGGAGGAAGTCACCTATGAATAAAAACATGGTTAAAATGATACAAAGGGGTTTAAACTTTGACTCGACCTTTTTACAAACAGCACAAACACACTCGTTTGATTTATGCATGCCCAACTACTGTTTATTTTAAGCACACACAATAAAAAAAAATTAATCAAACACATTTAACACATACAGTGGGTGGCTGTGAATGGCACAGTGCCATATTTTGCTGAATCTAGTTGTTCATTTTACTGAGAATCTTATCAGGGCTGATTCCTGTGAAAATGGCATTTCCTGCAAAGGCGTAGCACAAGAGAGCAGCATGTGGCCTACTGAAAATTATCCTCTGAAAGTTCTCTCTTCCTTGTACAGGTATTTAGTTTGGAGGTAGACTTGACCCACCCCTCCCCGACTCAAAAGACAAATCCGCATGTGTTAAATTCACCTCTGTACTCAGTACCTGTGTTCGACTGTACAGAGAAGGACACTTAGGGTGGGAGAACCTCCTCACTGTATCAGTGCCTTCACCAGCTAATCCTTCTCTCCACTCAGCTCTTTCACGACCAGAGAAGTGCCATTTTTTACACAGGAATATCACCATATTTTTGAGGTTCAATGATCAATAGTTAAGTCACCCTGCTTAACCCCTGAAAATCCTTATTTTATCACTTATTACAATGAAAAAATATTCAGATTCTTTAACAGTGTGATTCAGAAACACCACCACATTTTCCTTTACGTACTGTGACGTATTTCAGAGAAAACCACAGTATCAGAGAGGATCTCTGGCTGAGCCTTTTTTCTTAATAATAGAAAAATGTGGGTTGAAGGTGGCGGGGGATGTAAAATCCGATATCACTGGTAATAGTAATTGTCAGATGCAAGGCAAAATTCAGGCATGACAGGAAACCAACTATTTCAAACAGTGTTCAATGGATCATGCCTGATCATATCTGATTTCACATTTCGATTGACTTGTGAGGAATGGGATGGAAAACTGGATCAAACAGTAGGTCCTGGACCTTCAAGGGGCCAACATCTCCTTCTTCTTAGTGGCTTCTCTAAATAAACTCCAAAACCTTGGGTAAACCTGTCTTAGATCCAGTGTCAAACTATAACTTTCTTACTGTAATTACCAGACGTTTGCTTGCATGAACCTAAATCTGCCGTCTGGATTAGTGTTAGTAAGTGCGGCTTCTGAGGAACTATGCCAGATATCTGCTTTACACATGATTCAGTAGCCTAACCAAGTCGTGGGGTCTCTTTTCAAGGTCAATAGGGCTGTATTGGCAGTTGTTGATGTGGAGGGATGGTCACAAATGTATACTAGCTGCCAACTTGTCTTGATAAGAAATCAAGCAGATGTCTCAGATGCTACGTTACAAGTAATAATTACACCTCACCCAAGAGATTAGATGGCATTCAATAAAATTCAGTAGTTGAAGATGAAAGAAAAAAAAAACACCTTACTCCATTATTGTTAAATACCCTTATTCCTCAGCCCAGTATTCCACTGGTTTTATTGTTTTAGTGATAGGATAGTCAATTCATTGCCACATGCAACTTCAACCACTGTTGCTGTACAGCAAACATGTCCCATCACCAGATTATACTAACCTACACCTACGCACCCCAATCTACAGCAGTGTTCTGCAATATCAGAAAGAACATAATAAAATACATAGTAAAAAGAAATAAAGCACAATTTTCCATAATCCTAATGAAGCGAAGCAACCATGACAGATTACCATAATCCTTACCAAAGCAAGATACAGATACTGTCACATTACAGTGCGCACTGTCTGTGCTTACATACATGCTTACAGTAGTGCCGACCAGAGACTGGTAGGGTTGTGGTGGCTCGAAGCACTACCAAGAACGTCCTTTACAATCCCAATCCAAGTCCTTACTGAGCTATATAGCACGTTAACTCAGGTTAGGCATTGCGGATCAAGTCAATGCATCAGCACAGCTCTCATCAGCCTGAAGCAGCAATGCACCCCAATCCAAGAAAAACAATGCTTCTCAAAAGCATAATATGATGTTAAAGGGCTGTAAAATGTGGGCCTCCACACCAATGCGCTGTGCTTTTAGATGCCTTGACTCCCATCATACCTTACCCTCCACAATTAGGCTGGAACCACCACCACTCTATAAAGCCCTGGAGTAATGGGAAGGACAGCATGCAGGGAAGGGAAAAGGGAGAAAGGGAGGGAGAAGGGTAGAAAGGGGAAGGGAGGGAGGGAGGGGGGGAGAGGCTTCTGGATCTTCCTCGTATTCATTCCTGTCAGAGAGAAGCATTTTCTTTAGGGTGTGGTAATGATTTCCTGCCCAAAACAGAACAGAACACAGTGTTCATGACAGCTTTAACAGTCCCTTATTTCAGTTCTTCAAAATTCAAATAAAAAATTCATATCTAAAAAAAATTATGTCCTTCAGGAAGTCTGGTCTTAAATGGTCATAGTGGTGACCTTTTAGAAAGCTTGACAAGTTTCAAGCAGCCCCTGACACAAGTACTTTTGTTTAGTTTTTTTTTAGATAACACTGACAGTTCTTTTCTCGACTACCATAACCTGTGCTGGTCTATAAGAATTTGTGTTGAGTGAAACATGGCAGCTAACGTCAAGCTTGCGGGTCATTTTAGAGCATTTGTACTGGTTTGTTAAAAAATGTTTTCCCTCAAGGTCCCCGGTCAGTCCACATTTTTGCTTTGTTTCATTTCACTTCACAGCAGGTAAAGTGGCCCAAATATGACCCATCTGCATAAAATAGCAATGCTTTACGTGAAGTTGCAATTTCACCAGCACCACAGGAGCGATTAAGGAGTTCAGCTGGGCTTAGCACAGACAATGAGTTCGAGCTCGCTGTAAAAAGGCCATGATATTTAGCCACGGACACTGCTTTGGTCTGCATGCTTGGTTTCTTAAACTTGCTGCTGCTTTTATGCTTCCACGTCAGTCATTTCTATAGAAATTTCTTCAGTTTCTAAAGAGACACCCCCCCAAATATTTATGAGCGCTGTAAACTCGCTATCCCACCACTGAAAACGTCCACTTTCTTTTCTCCTCAGCATGCACTTAGGACAAATGCGGAGTTTGACTGTTGTTTGTAAAAGTCGCATGAATTCTGATTGGGCTGTTTAGACTGAGTCGCATTGCCGCATATTAGATATGAAAGTGACCCAAATCAAAACTGAAAATGCCAGAATCTTGTGTTTTCGCTGTTCACACTGCCACACACATATCTGTGACATGCATTACGAAAAGTGTTGAACGGAGCCTAATTGAGGTTGTCGAGATTTCACAACCACTAATCACTTTTGTGAGGTCTGTGTAATGCTCTGAGGACTCGGCTGCTCAAGTTTGCCCTCTAGTGTTGACTAAAGTATCACTAAAGTTGCCAGAGGCGGCTCTTCTCAGAAGTCCTTCTTCAAGATTTGAACGTTGCGTCATACGACACTCTATGTTTTCCATGATTGCCACAGACTTTTACAGAGCGTTGATTTGTGCCAAAAATGTTGCAGGTTTTACTGACTTTCACTTTCACACACAGAAATGACAACTAAATGCCTGCTTGAGCACCTCCTTAGTTGAGGAAACCCACAAAAAAAATATTTTTTCGCTTTTCCAAATCTAATGGATTATTTTCCAATATGCTAATTAGCCCAGGACTAATATGACCCTACAGGTTGTTTTATGAATGCTAAAACAAGCTGAAATCTTAATTGATGCAGTTAAGTTTGGTAAAAACGGACTAAACTAATCACTAATCATCACCTGTAGTTAATCGAAGCAACCATTTGCCTTATTGCCAATGCCACCGAGGTCTTTTCAGTTCAGGTAGCTTTGGAGCATTCTTAAACGCCTGTGCAGAGCCACGATCTACAGTACCTGTTTGATCATCTCTCCGGTCCTCTCAATGACAATGGTCTTGGCCTCCTTGACAGGCGAGGTCGCCTGGTAGTCATCACTCAGCAGGCCCAGAATAGGGTACTGGTTCCTGTATCTGCACCAGTGGGAGGAGAGGTCACAGCTGTGAGTGTCTCTTTGACTAGTTCAAAGCAATGCTAACTGAATCTTTATTGCCGTCAGTAATGAAGATATAAACTCTACATAGTTTATGTGTACGTAATAATTGTGTTCTATAGGACAAAGCATTGTCTCATTACAACAAAGACCTTAACTTAAGGGTAACAGCAACATTGTTTTACCGGGATAAACAACACTTTTTGTGATATTCTGTTCAAATACTTAAGATACACTATATGAACAAAAGTATTGGGACACCTGCTTATTCATTGCTTCTTCCAAAATCAAGGGTTTTAAAAAGAGTTTATCCTGCTTTGGTTGGAGTAATAGTTCTCACTGCCCAGGGAAGGCTTTCTACTTGATTTTGGAGGGTCATTGTTACGAGGATTTGACAAGAGTGTCAGTAAGGTCAAGATGTTGGATGATCACCACACCACCTCATCCACAACTCATCCCCAACTCCCCACCTCATCCCAAAAGCATTTGATGGAGCACCATCCATCATTCCAGAGAGCACAGTTCCACTGCTCCACAGCTCAATGGTTTTATACCCCTCTAGCTCATGCCTGGCATTAGGCATGGTGCTAATAGATATCTTTCTTAATAGATGTCTTTTTTTTATTGGCAATAGTTCTCTTTAGGAATCAGTTGCACATAATTGCACATCTGTGTCAGAGTAGCTGAATGCATTAATAATGAAAAGGTGTCCACAAACAAACTGGGCATATAGTGTTTTATGAACCTCTAAATATTCAGAGTTTGTTTAAATGAACTCAGAATGTGACGGTTGTTGATTTATGCAAACCTGGATATGTGCAAAAGGTGTGCAGGCACTTCAAACATGTTCTAGCATACACTGTCTCACTCACTCACCCATTCCTATCCAAGCAGTTTGCTTACCTTTTAGTGATTATAGTCTTGGTGACGCTCTTGGAACTGTCACTCTTCTCCTGCTGGAGCCGCTTGATCTCCTAAAAGCAAACACCAGGGGTCAGAAGTCAGAAGTGTTAAGGAAGGGGGGGGGGGGGAGAGAGAGAGTAAGTGCTGTCAGTCAAACTCACTGACCCTATTAACAGGAGTAGTAAAATCAAAAATGAAGGAAAGCCTAATTGTGTAAAAACAAAGGACATTTCATAATGGTGTAAATACTGAAACTGAAAGGGAATGTTTCCAACATCAGCAGAACTTCTTGGGCTTTGTTACTATGACAGCACTGTGTTTTACTTTGTAAAGCTTACTAAAACTGTGTTAAATATTGAATATTGAAATCCAATGTCATGTTCTTACAACCAGAAAATTGAGATGTAGAGCTAAAAAACAATAGAATGTCTGCGCATCACATAAAGACAAGTATGAGTAATATACAACTGCCTCCTCCTATATATGTGTGTGTGTGCCTGACCTCTTCTTGGCGTCTGATGACCGACTCACGCTGCTCCAATGAGGTCAGCAGCTCTGTGATCCGCAGTTGCAGGCTCTTATCACCGGAACGCTCTGTTGTGTATTCTGTCTGAATCTTCACCAGCTGAGACTGTCTCACACACACACACACACACACACACACACACACACACACACACACACACACACACACACACACACACACACACACACACACACACACACAAAAGACATGTAGAGAAAGATATCAAGATGATCCGATAGGGCAAACTCGAGGTAAAAATCGACTAAGTTTCACCTATACACAAAACACAAGAGCACTTCTACTTTAGCGGCGAACAGCACATATGGCAACCCAAAATTCATGTGAATGAAAAGTGTCAATCCAACACCATGATTAGTGCTGTACTGCTCCTCTTGGGGGTACACTTTTTTAACCTAATTTCTCTAGTATAATCAGCATGCTCTCTTTAACAGTTGGCAAAACGTGTAATAAAGAATATGCATAACTTATGTATTGATTACTTTACAGTCATATGAAGGAGGAAACCCTTGCTCTTAAAAACAAAAGACATCAGAACAATAATCAAGAGTCTGTCCAAAGCACATTGTTCCAGAAGTCTTGTCTTAGTTTGGTCTTTGTATGGGGATTCACTAGCTTACTTTAGATCTTGTGCACGTCCCATGAAAAACTAGGATTTAATGGGACTTCATTATGCATTTTGTGGTCTGCTCTTGGGCTGCACTTGCTAGATCAATGCTAGCAGCTGTTTAACTTGTAAAGTGTTTGTAAATTATTTGCAGACAGTGGAAATGCATATTTCTAACTGTTCAGAGATATCTTTCCAGACTCATCTGCATCCACAACCTTCTTTATGACGGTCTCAGAGAGCTCTTTGGATCTGACCATGTTGATCTTCACCACTCACTTCAACAATCAGGGCAAACCAAACTAAATGTCTGAGGTTTAAATAAGACAGGCTCCTACAAAATCCTCTATATCCATGTTCTAACCATCTGCAGTTGATGTGCTGCCCCTGTTTGTAAATGTAGACTTTTTTATCTAGTAATAAATCTAATAATAAATGTGGACCTGACTTTAAATCAGAGGGAAACTGCATTTCTATGAATTACATATTACTCTTTTTGTAAAATATTTATATTACCATCTCTGCCTATTGTTCAAATGAAGACCAAATGGCCACATAATTAACGACACATTTGTTCTACATGTTTCTATTAAAATAAATCTGGTTTGTTACTGAGAAACATTGGTGTCCCTCTTCTCTTACAGTGCAAACGATCTAAACAATATAGGGGCTTAGAGATTGCATGTACTGGTCCTCACCCTCCCGGCTCGGCATAAAGGTGTGTGATAAAGGGAGACCCAATAACAATATGGAAGGCCTGTACCGGGGAGAAATCTGGCATAAAATGAAAACATGCTCTTGTTGTCTCACAACTTTTCATGAGTGTGCCTTTTCTACACAAACACTAATCCTATGAATATGAAGAATATGAAGTTAATTGTCAGATGGTTATCTGGCCTCACCCGCATGCTCTTGAGTTCTTTGTCCTTCTCCTCCCGCAGAGCGCTCAACATCTGCTCGTAATGTCTGGACAGTTCCTGCGTCTTTGTGTTCAGAGTGGAAGTACTGCACTGGCCTTCCAACTGCAACACACACAGACACACGTTTTTTCAGACTCCAGTTTCCAGTGTGTTTATGTTTCATATATATATGGATTTTGTCACTTCCCACAAAAACCTTGTGTGCCCATGTTTGTTGTTCTTTATTCAGTGTGAATCTGACAGTTTTACATTGTGTTCCAATTTAATGATAAACAAACCAATAACAAATGCAAATTACTAAATAAAATATTACACTGACTTCCACTGACCGTTAAGGAGGTTATTTTTCCCTGTACAGGTCATTTTCCTAAGCTGAACCTTCGGTCTAACCCCTAAACTTCATTTCAGCAACAAAAATAAGAAAATGTCAGGACATTTCTGTCCTGCAAAAACAAATAAAGACTCTCCCTCACACAGAGTCAGGCAGGGAGTAACAAAAAAGCGCACAAAGACACACATACAAAAGGACAGGTCGTAAAGACAGACTGTAATCTTGTGGGTTTTCACCAAGCAGTCTCCAGTTTGCGGTTTTCCTGTCTCCGGCAGTTGTGTTGTTCGCAATAACACAGTTGAATGAAGAAAGGCATTCAGGTCTGTGGGCACTACAAATGCAGGCCAGTATTACAGCTGCTTCTGAGTAAACAGCTGTGTTGTAGCAGGAAAGCGAGCACTGATGTTTGTGTGTGCACTGTGGGAGTCTGAAATCCACAATGGAGTTCCTACCTTCTTGCGCAGCAGCTCGTTCTCCTGCTCAAGAGCTCTCCTGCTTCCCTCCAACTCCTTAATGCGGAAATCTTTACTGGAGTCTGTACTGCGGGTGCCCATGAGCTGAGTCTCCAATGTGCGCTGGGTTAAGCTGCTCTCTTTCAGAGAGTTCTGATGGAGTAAGGGACAGAGAGTATTAGATAGTGTGTGAGCACATACATATACACACATATATATGAGATTTCCAAGGCTTTGAATAGCCACTCAGTGGTCTAATGTGCTACCACTACTAGTACCCAAAAGGGCAAAGGACAACTGTTTAAAAGTACTGTGATGCATAGTAGAACATAGTACTGGCACCAACAATCATGCCACGCTAAAAAATACCCCCCCCCCATTCTGAGGGTTGATTGCCTGAAGCTTTTTGCATTGCCCTGCAGCCACATGAAGGACTTATTATGTATATGTGTGAAGTGCTGATAAATGCACGTACCTGTAGCTGTCGGTTGTTCTCGCGTACAGCTTCCAGTAATCTGTCGTACTGTTGTGCCTGCTCGGCCTTAAAGGTCAAGTCCCTCTCCAGCGCCCCTTTTTCACTCTCCAGACGCTGCAGGGCAAAAAAAATACACACAAAGAAATCGTCCCTTATTCGTTAAAAGTTACTTTAGGTCGAATCAAAGGTTCACTGTTCGCAATCCTTATTGAATCTGCACGATCAAACTCCTGTCTGGTCAGGTCCAGTCTCCAGTGGACCTTTGTTGCTCATTAGTCTTTTAACTGAGTAGTAAGTATAGATGCAGACAATTGCTTGAAGATCAAGGCTGGGCTTGCATGTGAAAAGCCTATTATTTTAGCTGGTTTCTTGAAGGATAATTGGCTTCTGCCAAATGCGTTCCTTTTTTTATGTCTCTGTTGCGACGCTTGCATGAGTTCGGGTGTGTTTGATGTAAACGATATGAACATGAAGGTAAACGGGGTGTGTTGTTTGCAAATGACATGCAAATAAGAGTTTATAAATAAGCCTTTCTTGTGGACTCTGCACTCATTTCTATGTGAATTTCTTACAAAAGGCATGCAGTTCGTATTCTACTAGGCACTGGATTTAAGACTGTTCTTGTATAGTATGCAATTTTAAAAGACCTTCACTAATGAATAGTCTATATGCAGGGTCTGCTGTAAAAGTCCTGGTGCCAGATGCTACAGGGCAATCAGAGCAGAGTCCATGCCTTGTCAAGTCAGAGCTGTTTTGGAAACAAGCACATTTGGGAGGTCACTACATTCTGCAAAAAAAAAAAAAAAAAAGGCATCATGAATACACCTATAGCACATACATTATATGTGAACGCTGCTCATTCAGTTTATCCTGCAAAAAAAAAAAAAAAACTACAGAATGATGTCAGATAGTGTTTCATTTTGTGATGTTTTAACCCTGACCACTAGGCAGCAGTGCTGTACTCCTTTTTTTCAAATCTCATGTTCTGATTGGATAAGAAAATAAACTTCGTATGCACATGCATTTTTTCTACTACGTTTTCCTCAAATTTGATAAAAACAAAAAATCACAGTATATCATTTTGCTTGAAGTAACACATATTGAATCATAACACCTGCATCATGATATGCATCATCTCCCCAGTGTCTTGCCAACACACTCTACTAGTGTTGCCTAATTGTTAGAAATGCCTCAGGCCTTAATACATACGCATCGCACGCACATGTTTGTATGTATGTACACATATACGCATAACCTGTATAAGTGATTGAAGTGAGTAGGCTTTTTCCAAGCCTTTGTGACTCAGATTCAGCTGTGAGAAAAACTACTACTGCTACATTCCAGTGAGTGCAATGAACTTCACTAGCTCAGAGCGACTGAAGAGTTGCTGACTTTTTAACAACCAAAAATTTCCAAAGCAGGACCTCTGGTGTGACAGCAAATCTTTCCTGGAACATGATATTCCACCTGACATGCACACACATAGACATACTCACACACACATACATACAAACACAGAGACAAACATCATCACAAAGAGACATCTGGTATTTGTGTTTATTAACGGCTTGCGGTTGCAATTGCCTGACTGCAGGAAATTTCTGTGAGTTTCTGAAAGGAAGCACTCCAGTGTTGGCACATTATGTGGCCACCATGAAGCTGACTGTGCACCAGTGCTGGTGCTGAGGTTGAAGTTATCTATACACCATCCGGAAAGTGTGAATTTAATTGTGGTTGTGATTGTGGTGACTTTGGTTCTTCCTCACCTCTTTCAGGATTGCCTGTTGTGCTCTTGGAGTGATCTAAACAGGAGACCCTAAAGTAGCAGAAGCCCTAATTCTCTTGATTGCTACATACATTGTCTAACTATGATATTGAGGAGTTCAGCTCAAATGTAGGAGTAGGTGGGTCCGACTTAAGCAGGACCTTCTCAGGTTTCAGATGTGATTTAAACTCAAGTAAAAACTTATTTAGTAGCAGTGACAACAGACTTAAATTTGGGGCCACTCTCACCCTCAGATCCTCCTGCAAGTGCACCAGCTCTTCTCTCAGGCTGCTGAAGGTTGTCAGAAGGAGACGCATGGTCTTATCAGCCGTCATGCGCGTCTGGACAGGGACAGTGACAGAGATAAAGAGAATGAGTATGTACCCGCAGAAACTCAAGTGTTTTGTTCTGGTAAGAGCAGCAAAGACCAAACAATCTACTAGTATTATTACTCAGGAGGGTAAAGGTGGGGCTGTCTGAGAACAGGGTGTGATCAAGAAGGAGTGCTGACTGTTTCCACCACTTACTGCACGGTATGATCACACTCCCACACACATTTAAAACACACCTGTAGAAGGTAGCGGATTTGCTGCTTGGTCAGTTCGGACAAGCCTTTTGGAATGAGGGCCTCGATCTCTTCTTTCTCCACCTGGTCCAGATGCAAACACACACAAACAAACACATTCACACACACTAGGTTTAGGAAACACATTCTCTGATGTAATGTCTACAATAGAAATTTTAGATTTTTTTTTAATTATTGCATATTTCTTTGCTTGTCCAAAATAACCGTCTCCCAAGGTAACTACTAACTGTAACCTGTGAGAAACTGCTTATACATGCAATTGAGGTGTTGTAAAGCCTGACTGGGCTGCCACTCCCTACCTTGTAATCAATGGTGGGGTCAAGCAGGTGTTTTCTGAGGGAGAGAACAAGACAGAGCATGAGCAATACAGGCGGCAGCCAAAAGAAATATATATTTAAAAAAAACAAGCCTCACTGAGGCATCCAGGACTGTGACAACATAGGCTGGTGTTTACTTGTGAATCGCAGACCATATCATCACACAGCAGGTTTGGGAAAAGGGAGAGGTTTCAGTTTTGTAAAATGCTTTTCAGAGAGACTCATTAAAGATTAAAATCCTCCCTATGACGTTCCTTTCCAGAGTATAGATAAGACCTTAGCTACCAGAGATAACGGGATCCATGACTGAGATAATGACAAGTTCTATTCATTACCTCAGGGATTCTGTCATTTAGATCTCAGGGACAGGTTTTATCAGGCGATCTCAAATTTTCAACAATGAGAAAAGATCTAACTAAACTGGCTTGTAACCCTGTTGAATACAGAGGACCGTCCAGCAGGTCTAGGTTTAGAGTCTTATGCCTCTAAGACATAACTCAGGTTGCATTGTTGTTCTTGTTCACAGTAAAAAGCTTGTAATATAAATGGGAATTTAAGGGATGTTATTTTAGCATCTTAAAGTGGTACACTCTTAAACATAAAGGTGCTACAGGTTTTATTTTGGATCAATGCAATGAAAAATGCCATTGTTGGTTCTATAGAAGAAGTGTGTGTGAAGAACCTTTTCAAAGTTTTAAGAAGTAAATGTAAAGGTTATTCACCAATTTCAAGGTTTTCCCACTCATATCTTTTTTTTACAAAAACAGTTCTTCAATAGCATCACTCAAAGAACCCTTTGAAGCACTTTCATTTTTTTTTAAGAGTGTAATAGAGCAGATAATAGGTTAAAAGTTAATCCAAAGCCCTATTGAGTTTGTTTACATGAGGAGGTCGGGTAAGATTTCTGGGATTTCAGTGCAGTCCAAATACACCAGTCAGTCATTTTTACAGACCACACGCTCCTGCATCAGTCGAGATTCCGGTCCCTTTCACCTTCAGTAAAACGAGCCGTAAAAATAAACCAGCTTATATTAATATAAGAGAGAACTGTGAGAATTGACATGTATGTAAATATTCCGGCATATCCTGTGTAAAAGGAGTTTTTTGTGGCTTTTCTTTAGAATGGAGGAGCTTGAGGAGCCATTTGGTTTCGATGTGCATGGCACAGATACTCTGGGTCGTTCCAAGTTTGTGGCAAGGACCAGTAAAATCCAGAAGACGATTTTACTGAGAGAGCTGACTCATCAGAGGTGCAACACTAGATAAGTTAGATAAGTTATTGTGTTGCTATTTTTTTATTAAGTGTTCTTATTGCTTTAAAAGTAGGTTAAAAGATTGTAGAACACTAATTATTTGTTCTGCTCAAACAGCATTTTATAGCTTTGAATACATGTTAATGTTTTTGATGAAGTACCCGAATATGTGTGCTATACTGGCGGTAGAGAAATGAACTCAGTTGTTATTATTTTTACTGCTAAGAAAAATTCAAAGCTTGGGTTTTAATCATTATTATTAGAAAATTAGATTCAAATCCTGTAATATTAGTAATATCAGGCTGACAAATAAGGGTAGGAACTCTAAAGGCGCTCATACCGTCCTCTGATTTTGGCCACATGTTCAGAAATGCAGCTGTGGATGTCGCTGTTCTTGCGGTAGACCTCAGCAAGGAGCTCGCCAAAGAAGCGTGTGTCTAGCTTAGCCAGCGGCTCAGCTTCCACCACTTCAGTCTTCACTTCGCTCTTCAGGTGATTCTTCAAATCCACGTTTACAATCTCTCTGCTCGTCACCACCTCTGGCTAGACAAAGAGAGCAGCAGGAGATGGTTACTCAGCATGGAGCAGTCACTATAGATTCTTACATAAAAAAACAAAAAACAAAAAAGAGGTAAACTTTGAACTTCCGATGAAGTACATAAAAAAGATACTGAGCTAATACATTTCTCATTAGAAAGAATGGGCTTCATAACTGATTTTAGAGGATACATATATTATTGAAGTGACTCAAAACAGCTGGAGGTTCACATTATGTGGCTTTTGTCAATGGATTTAAACAAGTTTCTACAACTTATGTTTCTGAGTTACATTCAGGGTCAAAACATACAGGTCATATTTTTGTGATTGACGGTGCACACTGAATTGACCAGCAATTTAACCCAATTTACCCCATCCCGAGTTCATGTGAACTCCCCCTATCACTAGCAATACTCCCAACACTAGGAGGGTCTCCTCTGACACACGTGGACAGCTCTGGTACAGATGCCTGTGCTGACCATCATTACACTAAAAAAAGGAGCCTAGAGAGTAAGGCCAGAGTAAGGCCAATTGTGCTCCCTCCGACTCCGGCAAGCAGCATGGCCTGGGATTTGAACCAGCGACCCTCAGATCAGAGTTGCAGTGCCTTAGTCAGCTGGCCCACCCCAAGCCCCAGTTCACACTATCGTACATAAGTGAAATTTTTGGGTGGTGTGGCCACATTTCCAAGGACTAAAAGAATTATTATTATTATTATCATCCTCAGAATTATTATTTTTTTAATTAAACTCATTCTGCTCCAGAAAAGGCCCAATATCACCATGATTTGCATGTCCATGATGAGGGTATGCACAATTCTAACCACAACCGAATGTGATGCACTTGTAGATAACAGTGCGTCAGAAACAACAAATCCATTCCAATCCAAAGACGTTTCTCAAAGCCTCAACATGGCTAGCATGATGCTAATTGGTAGGATATAGACTTCTATTACTTGTTAGCTACATACCTTTAAAACGTCTTGGCTGATCAATTACATTTTTACCAATATTTCCGTTTAGGAGTGCTAGATTATGAATGCTGTAATGTTTGTAATGTGGGAGTTCACAAATCTAACTAACTCTGAGAGACGATTTGAGCAGAGGGAGACAGTACAGCGGTAGGGCAGTTCAATATTGACTGACCAAACACAAGGACAGCCAAGAAAAAACCCACAGACGACACAAAGTCTTGGATTATGTAACAGCACACAATGCTACCATTTCAAGCTACAGGCCTTACAGACCACAGAATGCATCTGTGTCCATGTTAAACCCACAGGGGGACAGGCATCACAACCCTCCCTGTTCCAACAAAACACTGCAGTTTGTCTTTGCAGCCCTTTTTAATGGCACCACTCGTAACCACGCTTTCCTTGAACCGGAAATCATGGAACATGAAAAAAAAGATTGGATGATTAACTATTACTGTTTGAACATTAACTCTAAAGAATGTTGTTAACTAAAGTACAGCACAGAGTAACTAATGCCCTCAGCCAAGCAGCCCAAAATGTTGCCATTACTAGCCATCCATCTGACATTACTAAAAGCACCGGTAGTGCTAGCATGCTCTAGCTGTCACCGTGTGGATTGATTAATGTGACTGCGGGCTGGAGTCGCACGCAAACCTAAAAGTTACAGTTCTTTCGGCTTAGTTTCACACTGGCAAAAACAGGGGCGCGGCAAAGCAGTCAGACTGGATTGTGTGGAGTCGTAACAGCAGCAGCAGCAGCAGCAGCAGCAGGTTCACACAGGGTCTGAGCTCAGCAAGGTGCACTGAGAGACCTGACTCCAGAGCACTTCTTTTGCTAGTGGCGACTTGTTTAAGGGTTGCTGCACCTTTTCTCTATGTGATTAGGAGGATAACCCAATTACTTACAGTTACTCATCAAGGCCACAATACAAAGCTTGTATATCCATTTCAAACACTGCAGTGCAGGTCTGTCGGATATAATGCTTTAATGGTCTAGTCCACCAGCCGTTAAAAGCTCCAAGAGGATAGAGACTCTCGAGGCAAGATGATGAATGAAATGCAGGGAATGCCGGCACGTGTGGAGCAAAAGAGACATTCTTTCAAAGAAGGTGACAGTTGGGTCGGCAACTCGTTTGATGAGATGCATAAAGTACAACAAATGTTAAGCATGTTTAGCAAGGTGTTCTTGCTAACATGACACAGGAGAAAATCCATCTGCTTCTTCCTAGTCAGGATCACAGTGCGTCCGGAGCCCACCCAGAACCATTGGTCAGTAGACTGGAATACTCCCAGGACAGTGCGCCAGTCCATCGCAGGGTACTGCACACAACCATTCACTCACACACACACCTAGGGCACAATGTTGCACATCCAAGTCACCTAATGTGTATTTTTTGGGAGGCGGGAGGAAACCCTCATGGACACTTAGGAAAACACCCCAAACATCTAAAAAAACAGAGACTGTAGCAAGGATTGAACCCACAACCCCAGAACTCTGAACTAATTTTTTAATCAGTACATGGCCATTTTCGCCATTTATTATTTTCAGGATTATCAGTGTGTCCATGTTTACATAATATGCGTTAATTCAAAATAAAATTTAAAAAAAATTAAAGAAAAAGATGTGTGCGGTCCTCTGTTTGACTTACCACCCAGTCACACTAACACTAACTGTTTTGTCTATAAACAACGTACTGTCGCATTAAATGACAACAGAAAGAGAACATGACATCACCTGAGCCTTTGGAGCCGGCAGGAACAGTGGACTGTTGCTTGTTCATGTTAGACGAGGTCCGTTAAACTCAAATCAACCACCCAGTCATGCAAAATAGATAAGAAAACATCTCTTCCATGCTGTGGATTTTTTTTAGTGGTTTTGAAACTGCAGTGATGCCCGGCTTGTAAAAATGATGTCAATTTGTTTTTGCAAATTGTACTGCAAAGTTAAGAGAATCCCATAGCTATAGCTGGATGCAGTTTTGACTTATGAAAGGCTTTAATGGTTCATGGTAAAATAAGTGAGTTAAGTGGGCTATTAGCATGAAGAAACCCAGCTGTCAGAGACGGACAGAGTGTTTAAGTGGGGGCTGAAGCTTCCATCATAAGAAGGGCCAAAAAGTTAGAGGAAGCCCGCTCTCTCTAAGTAGGTTATCAAAGCACATGGCTTAATTTGAAAGCTTATCTGTTGTAATCTGTTATGAACTTTCATTTGCAACAATGCTGTGCTCTATTGAAGCGGCAGGGTATTGGGTGGCCAGGAAACAGTGGGGGGATTGTTCGTCCAAATGTCACTTTCTAAAACATAAAACTGTCAATGCTCACCACTCAGGAAATCCAGTAAAATCAGCCAAGCTAAACAGCATTTACATATGTGCTGAATTTTTATTTATTTTTTTAATTCAGTGTCGGCCTACGCTCGAGTGTGTTTTGCGGGTATCCTTCAGAATGGGTGTGTCAGAAGAACATTCCTGGCATTCTGCAGAAGGAGGGAAAGTACTGACAGCAAGTGATGTGGATTTATTCCTGATCACCCTGTCCCTAAACCGGTTTGTCACAACAAGAGTCAGAGCTCAGATGTCAACACAAGTCTACAGAAGTGTAGTTCTTGGAGTTTTTTTTTTTTAACTCCAAGGAGTTCTTTTTTTCCAAGGTATGTCCAAGGTATTCGGTGGGCAGGTACGAGATGAAAGGACAAATACAGATGGGCCAGAGAGTGAGAGTGACAGATTGCATGAACTACTTAGTCAAAAGATAACGACAGCAGGGTCCCGCCCTCCACCTCAGAAGATAAAATCATAGCGTTTGACAACATGCACTTTGGACACTTGCTCCACCTTCTTCGAATCACGATACTGTACACTGTAAACTGCACATGTGCAAGCCTGTGCAATATGCATCCAGGACTTTCAAAAAGTGCGTATGTGCACGGCTCCCCACACACTTCCTTTTTATTGCAAGATACAGCTTGTGCTCAGTGGTTTGGGTGAAGTCATGCTCAACATACCTAAAATGTCTCCCTATAATAATTATCCCCTCCCCTACCACACTGTACATGCAAATTCTGCTCAGTGCAACTTCGGCTGACAACAACAGTTCACATTCTACAAGTACAACTATATGCAAATGACCTCGGCAGCAAATTATTATTATTATTATTTTTAAATCTGCTCAGTTGCTTAAACAAAAACATAAAGATAAAAAAAAACTATTGTGGCATGTGCAAAAACTAAAGTAATAGCTTAAAAACTTAATGTGTAGGAAAGGGGAAAAAGCAGCATCTGCTGAAAACACACTATTTTCGACTCTTACATATGGAAATAAATTTGGGGTTGTGTGGCAGCCAGTGGCTCAGGACACATTGTACAGGTTAATGGCAGAAGCAAATGTCTCACTGTCAGTCAAGAAACTGCAAATAAAAGGACTGATCCAGAAGACATCTTAAAATTTACCATAAATGTGCATCCCTCAGTCCAACCTACCAGTAGTGCTGGGTAATATGACCTCAAATCAACATCAGACCTCAGTTGGCTCGATGTTTGAGTTATAATAAAACATTGGGTAATAAAAAAAATCTAAATAATTGTCATAGACAAGATTACAATGATTAGAGTTCTGATTGTCGGTTTTGATTAATTTCATTGCCCATTAATTTCCATTAATTGCCCAGCCCCCCCTAAACCTAATACACTATGCTTTAAATAACATCATAAAAAAGGAAATTACATCATTTGAGCAGCCAGGAACATTGTTTATTTGATGCTTTTTCATGCTAGTCAGGGTCCGTCAAGCTCGAACAAACCAGCTAGTCATGAAAAATCGACCAGGAAAACATCTCAAAACTGATTGCTGAATTAGAAGCATTCAATAAGAAGGAGTGGGTAAGAACGGAAAGACTTCTACCTGGCTACAAGAGTGTTTGCAAGCTGTGTCATCTGCAAAAGCAAGTGTTACTAAACACTGACATAGGATGTAGAGTGTTGCACAAACTGTTGCACAGGCCACAAGCACTATTTTATGCTCTGCATTATGTTAAGTTTATTGAATATAATTTGAATGAACATCTGAAGACAAACGCAGAAGTTGAGGATTTACTTCTTTAAAACAAAAAAACAAACAAAAAAACTGTGCCACTATTAGATTACAGTCATCATCCCCATTGCAATAGTCACAATAGCCACATCACAGGACATGCAATGTCAGGTGCAATGTCAAATTAAATCAAACACATTACGCTACAATTATTTTGCTGATGTTGATGCTGTCTCATTTTCCATGACATTTCTACTTATATCTGCAAATATGTATCAGAAAAAATATTGCAATGTCAGTTTTTTGCAGCTCTAAATATAAGCTTCAGGATTCTATTGTAAGCTTTTTGCCTGAACTTTTCCTTCTGTTTCCTTTACTTCACAAAGAGTCAGAGAGAATGTTTAACACAGTAATCCAATTTTGCCTACGTTGTCCGAGACCATAAGGATTTCCCTAAGGATTGCTCTGAGCGTTAATTAGAAGGTAGATACAGACTTGCTAAAAATCAAAGAATCAAGAGTCGTTTGGGAGCTGAAAGAGTCGGGCCAGTACAGTGAGCCGAGACGATTGATCTGACTCAGTGAAAAGTGACGGAATGCCTTGATCGCTAGCTGTGTGAGTGAGCAGACGCTTTCCACTGCATTCCCTGTTAAAGAGCCCTGACTTTGTGATCTTCACAGCAGGCCTATAAACTCTACTAAAACACATCTCTTTTAGCTTTAGGTTCTCAATGTAATTAAACTAAATGTTCTATTCGGGGGATTTTTCTTTTTAATTGTAGCATCTGACTTTTCCCATGGAACTGCTTAAAGAAAAAACTCTACGTTTTAACTCACACATAATAAAGTGGTGGGTTACAATTTGTTCATCCACTAGTGCTCCTAAATAAGTATTCTGCTTAAACGTAGGAGAAACGGCAAGAGTTTGCACTGCAGAACCCAGGGCTACCGAATAATATCCTCAGAGTCTGCCTCACATGCTAGGAGTTAAAGCACTTTAAGCAGTGTGTAAGCTGTTTTATATGCAAACTTACTTTATTTTATCCATTCCATTTTCTGCTTCATCTGCTGCTGTCCTGCAAAAACCTTTTTCCCCTTTTAGACATAATTGACCAATAGAAACACAGAAACAGAACAAATACGCTTTCCTCTTCCTGTAAAGTCGTAATTTTTTTTTTGAGATAAGAGGTTTAGTGTGACAGAGACAACATTACACAACATCATCTATAATTAACTGAATCTTGAAACAGGTTAATTTCATTCACAAATAGAAAATCAATACAGTAAACTGGCTAAATGTAATTCTTCAAGCTACAACAGTCTCTCAGCACACCTAGCCCTTAACTCTAACCTAACCCTACTACTAAATAGTAGGAGAAATGGACCTCTTAACAAAGCTAGATATTTTAGGAATGTCTTAAAAAGACTTCACACTCAATAGCCCAACCTCTATTTTATAAGGCATGTTTTTCAGAACCTTATTAGGCCTAATTTGATTCCAGACTGGGTGTTTCTAAGGGATGTAGGCAAGAATGTAATAATCCTACCGTGCAGGAACTGGGCCACGGTACAGAAAGTACAGCTAAGTGCATTACTCATCTCCCCTTCAATCCAATTTCAACTATTTCAACTCGGTCCAGTTCAAGACTGTCTGGAATGCTATTCTGTAACTGGGCAGTGTCTCTTTTGGGAGCACAAGGCTTCTCTGTGTCAGTAGAATAGGGAGAAATAGGTCAGTGTGTGAGGCCAAGGTTTCTCTGTTACAGGGTAAGAATAGAGGGCCATTACTGTGGCCGACCATGAATGGAGGCAAAGAGCAAGAGGCAGGGAGCTTGTTTTTCAAACCGAGGCTGAGCAAGGCCTCGTGATGCTAGAGCAGAGGTAAACAGAACCAGTGTGGAGAATCCACTTTCTGAACATGATTGGATATTACTCTTAAAAGAGAGGAAAGGAACTGGAATGTACTTTAAAACTGCGGAAGAGAGAAACACTAAAAGCTGACTGACTAGATTGGATTGGTTTTACACATGATACTTCTCTGAGTGCTGGGATTTATAATAGAACAGTGTGAGTAAAACAGTTTCACAATGTGACTTGAACTCATGCAATATTCCTATTGGCTGCTGTTATGATGAGAAATGCTCAAGGGTCCCAGATGTGATCAGAAGATCGCTGGTTTGTAGCCCGATCATCGGCAGCCGGGCCTCGAGAGAGCTCAATTGGCATTGCTCTCTCTAGGGTGGGAAGATGGCGCTCTCCACCACATAACTGTAGTGCAGCACTGGCCATCATTGGCGTCTGTTAGGTATGTGGCGCTTTCCTCCAGGCGCATTGGATGCCTGGTGACGTAGCATCGGTGGCAGGTCGAAAAAGGACGCACATGACCCCCAGATTAATGTTCATTTTAACAGTAATAAGTCCTTCAGACTGGACGCAGCGCTGCAGTGAAAACACAGACTGAGCAGCTGTCGGTCACAGTGTGTGGATAAAACCAGTACTGTACGGTCTGTAAACACTGAGCCACAAGATCCATAAGGCAACACCCTGACCACAGATGCATCTGCAGAGACACACTGTGGTGTGTGAGTGGAGAGCAGAGTTGTATTAATGTGAGGCATGGAGTCTCATAGGGACATGGGCTGAGTGTAAAAAGGAGAAATCTACAGGTAAATTAAACTCAGAATAACAGACTCACCTGAAACAGAGCTTTAGAGAGAGAGGCAGTCACTTCACTCGAAATGCTACATCACACACAGATGGCGTCAAAATAAAAGTCAGTAATACAAACAAATAAACACAGTCTGTTCATTTGTATCAGTCTCAATAAGTTTTGACATGCTGTGTCAAAATAAGTCCCAAATACAAATGAACAGACTGCCATAATAATAATAATAAAAATCGGAATAAAAGCCACAAATACAAATGTACAGGCTGTGTCAAAAAGTCTTCAACATAAAACAACAGACCATGTCAAAATAAAAGCCACTAATACAAACAGATGGCACCAAAATAAAAGCTACTAATGCAAGCAAATAAACATATATATGTCAAAATAAGTCATTTTACAGACTCTGTCAAAATAAAAGTCTCTAATACAAACACGCCCACATGCAAACCGAAAGCTAAAATTACTGCCTCACATTTGTCTCCCTTTTCTCTCTCTGAACCAGAAAAATCGTCTGACTAAAAATAAACATGGTCTGATTCAGTGAATTGTGTGATCCATTACACCCCTAACTATCCACTATATAAAAACCACAAAGATGCTGATACGGAGTCACAGTGCATTGGACTGACTAGTTTCTTTCTACACTAAACTAATATAACTAACATATACCTTTTAAGAAATGCTACTACGAAGCTGGAACACGCACAGTACCTCCACACTAATGCTTACGAATGCAAAAGGAAGAGCCTCGGGCTGAACACTAGAACTAGGCCTCTACTCTGGTTATTTTACGAGGGAAGACTCTTTCTTCACTACGCTTATATACGTGCTGATGTGTCAGCCACATGTGCAGCGGTTAACACACCACCTGGACACCTCTCTGACCAGTTCTCGTCCTAATTGTTTCTAGTCACGATATACCTGAGGACAGCTACAGACATGCCTCACTCCAACCCGGCCATGTGATACAGCAAACCACTGGGATTTAAGCAACAGCCTCATAAAAGGCTATAGCAGGAAAACTCTACAAATTAGCCCCAAATTGCATGGTCTTGTTAAATTCACATCTCACTCTGTCCCACACCCTGACCTTTGAGAATTTGCTGGAATCAAACAGCTGCGGTGATCTCTCACTAAGATTCACAGTACTCTACTGTTTGTGCAATGTCCAATTTCAGATTCAGGACAAGCCAGAGAGGCCACTCATCAGCCAGTGTGTGTGTGTGAGGAATGTGACGTGAATGTGTTTGCACTGGTGCTCCGCATGCCCTCCTGCGGTGTAAAGAAGAGCTGGGTCATGTGTTTGCTGTTTCATCTGCAGGTGGGTAACCGAAAACCCTCCTGTGCTCCTATTCATGTGTGATTCACTTGATCTGCACCTGCAATTCATCTGTTAAATACTTAAACTGGTACAACCACTGAATATCTGAACAATTTACTGTCTCTGTACCACTCTCTCAAAAGCGGAAAGCACATAGAAATCCTATACTTTTGTTTACATAGCTTACAAAGTTATGGTTTGAATTTAAAATAAATGGGAAAGATCCGAACGCAGACTGAAAAGCAAGTAATTCAAATGCCAGGGAAACTCAATAAGTTACTTTTAGTTACGTACTTAATCCTTTAATTATTAAAATTATACTGAAATAGTTTGGCATAATGACAGACACAACTCTAGACGTCCACTGTTTAAGAAAACATTGGTTAATTCTTATTAGCATTAATGTATCTGCCTTGAATTGTCCACCCTCATCAGCTGTTGTTGAAACTGAGACACCATGTTTGTAAGCAGGAACATCAGAGGGAATAATGTTCCTCTGTGCCCTGCACATAAAATGGCCTCTCCCTGACTTTACATTATAATTAAGGGCTTCTACTACAGCACTAATGACTTAAGCATCAGATCATGAACACCTGATTACTGCTTAGCAGCTTCTGTTCACACAACTAAATAACCACTACTGTTCCAAAACATGTAATTACAAGTATATGCTCAACAACCTCATTATGAATGACCAGAAACTGCCAAAAATATATATATTAAAATAAAATTTAAATAAGTATGTAAGAATTAATAACATTTTAAAAAATAAAAGACAAGTAATATAAAAAACACAAAAAGTAATGAAAGCAGAAATAAAATATGAATTCATTTAATTCAGTATGAATATATATATATATATATATAGATATATATATATATATATATATATATATATATATATATATATATATATATATATATATATATATATATAGATAGACAATTATTTCTGGTCCATATCTTTTGTCATTTTATCCACTTACAGTTACACTTACATTTTTTTTGTCTCATAATTATTTCTTTGTTTTTGACAATCATTTATTTATTTCTGAATTTTTTGTAATTATTGTTCATTTTGGCAGATCTGTATTTTATATACTCTAATATATACTATCATAAGTACTCAGTAATATGTAGTTACAGTTATTTAACTTGCACTATAATTTAATACTAGTATGAATTACCTCCAAGTTATACTAGGTGTAGTTACTCATGTGCAGCATTCATAATAGGGTAATTTCCACTATTTTAGCACAAAAGTGATCCCATTCAATCGTGCAGCATAACTGTACAGCATTTAAAACCTGACTATGTATACTTCACATGACCATCCACAAATTGACCCCTTTCACACGTGCTCACTTCATGTGGGTAGTATCTGGAAAATGCTGATACTCAAAATGACGCGAAGTGACCAGGTGTAAACAGGGTCCCTGTTATCTCAATATGCTTGTTTTAGCGTACCTCAGGATTTTGGCCCCGGGATGATTATCGTAAGTAAATTGCAGTGCAGCTAATGGCTTCTTTGAAGACTGGTTAGCCCGTTCACCAAAGTTCAAACAATGAACAATGTACATGACAGTCTGTCAACACTTCATTAGAAAAGTACATGTCCTTAGTCATCTGAAACAAAGGGTACTGATAAACATAGTGTCCTCTGAAGGTCTAAGATCTGTTCTCTGCATACATGTGCCAAGTTCCAATCTACTTCTCCATTACATTCATAAACACTATACGGACTAAAGTATTGGGACAACTACACATTACACCTAGAGGAGCTTTTATGAGCTTTCTAGATCCATAGGCAGTACTATGAAGTTGATCGCCCTTTGCAGCTCTAACTGCATGTCTAGGAGCTTGATGTGATCCATCTGTAGCAATGGGACTAAAAAAAACACTTGAAATTAGTGATAAAGTGGTGTGTCCCAATACTTTTGTCCATATATTGTATTTCACTTTAACAGTGTTCAAACTTTTAGCAGTGCTTTAACTCTGAAAAGTCAAAAACGAGTTCGTACAGAGTGATTCCAAGCTTATAAAAAAAAAATAATAATAAATAGAAGAGAAGTTTTCTGCCTAAGGATAAGAGTGTCCATGAGATTAACTGAAGCTATCAAGTCTTCAGGCTCAGAGATGTTAAACATGTCTGTGCGTGGCTCTGCTAGCTTCATCTACACGAGGGGCAGCTAAATAGTTATCAGAATGTAAAGTGCTTCCCAAAAGCTGTAGATCACATAGTCACAATTCAGGTTTGTGTCACAGTTATGCTGTGATCTGTCTCTCGTCAGGCGTGCACATACATGCAATATTGAGGGGGTGGCATGAAAAGTACCCAACCAATGTGACCAACATTATCCTGGGTTCCCTTAATCTGTGTCGTTTAATTAAAGAGTATCATTTATAGACAAAAAAATATGTACAGATGTATGGGGAAGTTTGGGCATCTCTGGTCAAATGGCACATTGCGGTTTACACAATATTTTCAGCAAATCCCAACACACCGTTACTCTTTCAGAACATCTGAAGCTTTGGGGTTGCCTCTGCAAAGTTTTGAGCACCCCAAGTGATGCAAAGGCTCCCCCCCAGACATTCATTAGCAAATCAGGCCAGAGGCATGTTACCAATTGTAATGAGGACCAGTCAGTCAAATCAGATTTCCAAGCTTTATAAATTCTGCTGACTCTTTAAACCTTGTACTAACCCTCATCAAACACAGGCTCTTCCAAACAACCGTCTACAGATCTGCAAACAAAAGTAATCAATGCCCACAAGGCAAGGAAGGCAATCAAAAAATCAGCCAAGCGTTTTCAGCGTGTGGTTTCTACGGTAAGGAATGGTATTAAGAAAATGGCAGTTCAGGAGGTCAAGATAAGATCTGGAAGACTCCAGAAAATTCCTGGGGAGAATTGCTCATATACTGGTAAGACAGGCAATTCAAAACCCTCATATGACTGCAGAATCAGCAGGAAGGTTTGGCTGAGTCAAGAGAGCTGTTTGCACAAACACGATCTTTAGGAACCCTTACCTGCGACCTCCTCACCAAACCCAAATGTCTGAAGTATGGTAAAGAACATCAAGATGTTAGCTGCTAGATGAGCTGTGAAAAAACTGCCTTTATGAAAAGGACACCTTGCCCACTAATAGGCATGAGTTGGATCTATCATGTTTTGGCATCAGTGATATTAGCAATATTGCAAAGGGAGGGATGAATAGATTACACAAAATACCAGCAAAGCCTGGATGCATCTGTTAAAAGACTGAAGAGGACTACTTCTACAACAGGCTAAAGTAATTATACCTTAAACTCCACCATGGACTACCTGAAGAGACAAGCTCACAGTCGTCTCACATAAATATGATTAATTAAGGATGACTAAAGGATATGTTGGCACTAGAGGCCTTCTGCATAGCAGAGTGAGACAATGTCTACAAGCTACATGCGCGAAAAGACTTCTAATTGGCTACAAAGGGCGTTTGCAAGCTGTGATTTTTGCCAAGGGAGTGTTACTAAGGCTTGACTCTTTAGGATGTCCCCGGTACACAATTACACAATTATTCGTGTTCTCACTGGAATAGATGATGACAGGTTACCTAAATTGTTGTTCTGGAGAATAACAGAATATTAGACATCTACAGTATGATCCACAGTGATCTAGGTGGGTATGATGGCCCTACCTGCCCCACCATCAAGAGTATTCCGTTTTTTAGTCACGCTGTATTGGAGATGCAGTGGCTGGTTGTGTGTTATTCGGATGAATCACATGCTGGCCTTGTGCTGAAAGGTTGGGGTATTCATTCACAGTACATGTCTCAGGTAGTAGCATTCATACCACACAAAAACCAAATTTCCCAATTTCCACCAACATTAATACCTAAAAAATAAGTCTACAATCCCACATGAACATCAAACAAACTTATTTTGGGGGGATTTTTCCTTTTAATTTGATTAAGACTACTGTTAATTAATTTAACTACTGTGCATATGCTGACTGCATCACACTGTATTGAACTGTATAGTTCATTTTAAACTAGTTGAACATGTAAAATTCTAGTTGAACTGAATAGCTCTGGCTGGATTGTATAGCTGTAGTTGCACTTAATAGCTCTGGTTGGATTGTAAAGCTCTGGTTGAACTGTAAAGCTCGCGTTAAACTGTAAAGCTCGGGTTAAACTGTAAAGCTCGGGTTAAACTGTAAAGCTCTGGTGGGACTGTGTAGCTCTCGTTGGACTGTGTAGCTCTCGTTGGACTGTGTAGCTCTCGTTGGACTGTGTAGCTCTCGTTGGACTGTACAGCTCTGGTGGGACTGTACAGCTCTGGTGGGACTGTACAGCTCTGGTGGGACTGTACAGCTCTGGTGGGACTGTACAGCTCTGGTTAGACTGTATAGTTCTGGCTGGATTGTATAGCTGTAGTTGCACTTAATAGCTCTGGCTGGATTGTATAGCTGTTGTTAATTTGACTTAAGACGTGAACACATCTGTCAATCCATTTGCATTTGATTATTTTTCTGTTTCAGCAGTACTTATTGTTGCCAACGCCAGATCATAAAGGGCGTTTCCACACAATGTCATGTGGGAATGAATAAGTCCATTCCTCCAGTTAGACACACCCGCTACACACCCTGCAGGTAGAGCGTTGTTGCTCAAACCCATAAACCCCCACTGGCACACAGACAAATCAGCTTACACAGCAAGGCTTTCCTAAAAAAATGTGAAATGAAATACACTAGGAACTGTACAACAATGCTCATCAGCTGCATCTTCAGCCATTCGTTTCAAAGAGCAATGCTCTAAAAAATACACACCAGACAGAATGCAGAGACAGGCAACTGCAAATCAATGAGAAAGTGTTAGGTGTGTGTGTGTGTAGCTAAATTAACAACAGTCCATGAAGTCATCTCCAAGTGTGCGTCATTCAGGGTTTATGGCAGAGGTGCTTACCTCTGGTGGCTCAGGACTCTTGGTCGGGCTCGATGTCTGACTGAACACAGATGAAGCTTTCCCATTGCTGATCTAAATGCAAGAGGAAGCAACTTTGTATAACCATGTGACAGGTGACAACAGAGCACACATACAAGAGACTACATAAATCATTCAAATGGCCTGTCAGGCTGCAAATAGCTTTCTAGCACAAACAGGAGGCAGGTAAACAAGCAAGGTAGGTAGGTAGCTTTTAGCAAACTAATCATGTATGGCGGGAAACTGTACATCAGCTTGAACCAATGTTTTAAAAGGAGCAGCTGGCTCTTTACTGACTCCTTACTAAAGTAGCTGCTCAGGCTAAGCTAGAATTTCAAATGTATTACAAACCATTTTTAAGTGTAGACAACCCTGCTAGCTAGCTAAAGCTTAGCTTATTGTCAGTGATAAGGCCATGCAGGTTGGCTTCACATGAATAAGATGTGAGATGCAGATATAAACTGAACAACAGTCACTGTGTTGATGGAATAATTTTATCCATGTAAAATTAGCTGTAAATTAAGCTAATCCAGTAAATTGGTACTGGGATGTTATCATTTTCTTAGCTGGGACCATCACAATTTATATAACAAGTAATTTAACAAGACTTGGATGCAAACTGTATTAAGCTACCATACAAAAAATAGTCAGAGCAGATCTCATGTTGGTCCATAACCAATCTATGATGCTATTAAATATGAAGAAGCTAGCTAACGAACATATCACTGGGGGCTGTAGGGGCCATTCTAAGCACTTCCCTGCACTATTATTTTAATTAAAAAAATATTTAGTCTGGTAAAGACTACAGAAATAGTGTCTGAAAGGTTTTTTTTTTATTTTTATTTTTTTTACTTTTTTTAATAAACCTGTTTCACCTTTCATGAACATCATACTCCCCCCCTCCCCCCTCTCCCCCTCCCCTCATCTCATCAATGTCCCAGCACTTCCCAAAACCCTATGATGCTATAAAATGTGAAGAAGCTAGCCAGCTAACGAACATATCACTGGGGCCTCTAGGGGCCACTCTAAGAGCCCTTAGCACCTCCCAGTGCTAAGACTACAGAAATGGAGCCTGAAAGGCACTATTTCTCCTTTAGTGAACAACTCTTCATACTTTCGCCCTCACCTCATCACTGTCCCAGCTCCCTTTCACAACCCTATGATGCTATACAACTTACAGAGGCTCGCTAACAAACATATCACTGGGGCCTCTAGGGGCCACTCTAAGAGCCCTTAGCCCTATTATTTTAAAGCACAGTCCGGTAAAGACTACAGAAATGGTGTCTGAAAGGCTTTTTTTTTTTTTTTTTTACTTTTTTTAAACCCGTTTCTCCTTTTATGAACAACTCTTCATACTTTCCCCCCTCATCTCATCAATGTCCCAGCACTTCCCAAAACCCTATGATGCTCTAGCATATCAGTGTGGGGGGGCCACTCTAAGAGCCCGTAGCACTTCCTAGCACTATTATTTTAATTAAAAAATATTTAAAGTCCGTTAAAGACTACAGAAATACGTCTGAAAGGCTTTTTATTTTACTTTTTTCATTAATTTATGTTTTCATAAATAACTCTTCATACTCCCCCCTCACCTCATCACTGTCCCAGCACCCCTCAAACTAAAGAGACGTCTATATGAGGAAAATGGGGGAACTCGTAAACTCACCACTTGCTGGTAACCGTCCGTTTCCTCCACGCTGCTCACGCTGAGCCTCTGCACATTTTGGACGTTTTGTAGGTACACCGGGTTCAGCATCTGCTGCCCCTGGTTGACCAGCACGTAGGAATCGGAGGCCCGCTGGACGGGCACCAGGTACCTCACATTGCCCTGCAGCAGGTTCCCGTCCACACCGCCGTTGAAGTACTGGACGGACTGCAGCTGAGCTCCGGGGGCCACGCTGACCGCCCGCAGGGTCGAGGTTCCGCTGAGGTTCAGCTGAGAGGGAGACATTGTGGCCATGGACGGCTCCGAGGCGAGGCTCACGGTCCGCAGGGTCGAGGCTCCGTTAACGTTGAACTGGCCGGGGGAGAGCACAGTGGCCACGGACGGCTCCGAGGCGAGGCTCACGGTCCGCAGGGTCGAGGCTCCGTTAACGTTGAACTGGCCGGGGGAGAGCACAGTGGCCACGGACGGCTCCGAGGCGAGGCTCACGGTCCGGAGGGTCGCCGTGCTGTGCGACGAAGGCAGGGTCATCTTCAGACTAAAGGTCAGTCCGGGTCATATAGTGAATTAGGTGAAGAAAACGAGCGTAAAACGCGGGATAAGCAGGAACCTTCGTGCGACCAGAAGCTAACAACACCGAAACTGACCCTCAGGGGAGGCGCCGAGCTGGTTGTGGGCGGAGTCTGATAGCATACCTTTCTGTTCCCACTGCACGCGAGCTCGCACCTGATACTGTGCGCAGAATCACACTGACAGCACCACAGGCCAATGTCCTAATACCATAGTACTACACTATAGGAATGACTGTGCGCCTGTTGAAGTGTACGGTTTACACATACTGTTCAGCAGACTGTCCTTAACAGCCCTATGTATTTTATATGGGCTGATCTCAGATCAGATCACCTGACCTGTTTGTTTACAACAGTCATGGTGACTCTCCAACACCTGAACAAACCTTGTAGCCATCACCCACCAATCCCAACAGCGTGCTTTAGGCGTAGTAGTAATTCACAAGCATATGGCAGGTGAAACCTATGACCTATGGTCATTTTAAATGTTGTTGATTTTGGTGATCTTCCCCTGTCCTCTTCCTCTATCCTGTAATCGGTGTAGGAGGCCTTCACACCAGTTTAAGCAATAGATAGTTTGCCAGACTGCATTCACTATTGTGCTGTTTACTGCAGCAGTAACTCTCATGTGACTAAAGCATAAAGCTCCTGGAGGTTCGCCATGTTTCTTCCACTAACTCAGAGTGTCTGAACAGATTCACCGTGAGTAAATGAGTCAGTGCACAGCATAACATCAGCTTTACTGAGTGGAAAAGATTCGATGTGGTTTACTCGGTTTATGTTTACCAGCAACAATCCAGAAAAGCAAGCTCACACACATGGGTGTCACTTTTCGGACACCCTACAAGTACTCCTCGCTGCAGAACCTGAAGCCCACAGGGTGGAGTCTGACCCCACCCAGCTCCTCTCCTTTCATGTTTGCACCGGAGCAGAACAGGCTATTTGTGTTTCTGTTAGTCTGGAATGATGTATTTGTAGAGAATATCAGCTGTGCGTAAAGGTTGAAATCAACAAAAATTGAAAGATACGGCTGAGAACTTTATTTAGAAATATTTCTTTTTGTTTATTTAGGTTTTGGTTAAACTGGTTGTATGTTGTATTTTGAATAGTGCTGTCAATCCAATAAAAAGTTTAATCGTGTTAATCCAAACATTATTCAAGGATTATGTGTAGCTAATGTGCCTAATAAACTGTCTAGAGGTTTTGTTTTCTTAAAATATCTCAGTGTAGATTTGAGAACTTCAGCCTCGAACACGAAGAAGCTCGGAGATCAGACTTTTTGAGAGATAAATGGATGATCATTCATTGGGCTGGATTACCCTAAGAGCTAAGAGAGAAGCAGCTGTGTGTGTGTGAGAGAGAGAGATGGGTGAGAATGGGAGTTAGTTATGAGATTGAATCAGCATAATTCATATTTCAGCATAAATGAAGTGTAATCTACCCTCTGAGCTCAACAGTAGCGACGCTGTGTTTACATCACCAAATAAAGCAGCTAATACGTCACTGGGCTGTGTAAAGAGAGTGGCCTACGGGAGGAAGTTGGGGCCAAACTTAGATAAGATGATTAATCTGCAGATTAATTAATCATGTGTTTTAACGCATTAATGTTGACAGCACTCATTTTGAACAGTGTGCAACAGCAGCCTCCTCTACCTTACTCTTTCCACCATTTGAGCTCCCAAAGTTTCAAACTTGCTACTTGCTGACAACACAATCCAACAACCTCATTTTAAACAAAGCCGCAGTCACTTCTTTTTGGACTTCTCAGTTTCACCTGATGAAAATATTAAAAGGTGATCAATGAGAAGTTGCCCAAACCCGGACTGTTGGTGTGTTCACATGCACAAAAGTGGTTTAATCTTAGGCTGCTTTGAGAAGTCAGGCCTTGCAGTTACTCCATCTGTTCACTGTGTGTTCGAGCTACAAGGGAGGGAAACTATGACCCATCCAGGAAAGCCGCTGTTGTGATTGCTTTTTCAGAGCAGCAAAGGTTCATTAATAGACACTTCCTATGACGTAAAATGTTGTCTATACAGCAAGCTCACTAGGTTCTGAGACAGACCCATTGTGTCCATATTAGCGAATGGTATAACCATTAGTATGACTACATTACTGCTATAACTTGACTGTGTGAGCAGCTTATAGATGTTAATTTGACGTTATACACCATCCTGACTATACGTAGAGGTCCCTGATGACCTCCACATTTCAGGAGGTGTTTGTGGTGGTGTTTGGCTTTTTTTGGTCAGAGGATTGGTTGGGAATTCTCGCTCTAGCTAAATGTAGAATTAGTCCAAGATCACAAAGATACTAGTCCTGTAAATAATACAATTTTACAACGTACTGCAAGTTCCGGTAGTGTGTATGTGTGTATGGAGACTGTGTTTTCATTTTGCAGTCTATTGGAAATGCCCAGATGAGGGGTTGAAATATGAATACTGTAAGCTAGCACCTTTAAAATGATAAAACTGACATGATCACCAAAATAGCTACCTTGCGCAAACACAAGGTGGGTGGCTTTGGCTATAATTTGAGTAGCTGATGTCGTAAGTGTTTTAGGATCAGACTTATTAATGCTGGAGCAGGCCTAGTAGGCTTGGCGGGCCAGCCAATAAAAGGCAATTTCGCTTACTCACTAACTGACGGACCGTTCAAGGACTGCAACTTGTTTGCCTAACAAAGACATTTTCGCATACTGACGGCCTGTGGACCACATCGTGCCATAAAGCTAGCAAGTATATGTGCTGTCGAGAGGAGATAGAATCTTAGGTTAGCTGAGGTTGGGTCTTCTTGCTCAAAATACTACTGTAAAGGGAAGTGGTGCGAAGACATACTATGTCATTAATGGGTGCGTCAAAGTCTGTCGGGACAGCAGTTCGACTCAACCTGGCTCCTGCGGCATTAGCAGCATGGTGGCCCAACCTGTGCTTAACCGTTAAAGAGATATTCTCTTCACCTTTCTCCTTCAAAAACAGCCTTGCTTATTGAGTCCAAATTCAGCAGTCCTATGGACTGTTTCCAAGAAGCATCAGACTCGTCTAGACATTAGACTGTGAATTTATGAATTCTATGAATTAATTAATTTATTTAACGTCGTAATTGTGCAGGCATCGCTGCCCAGTAGAACAGTGCACCACCACTCCAGTGTCTGCTAAATCCTCCTGAAGGTTTTTCTGAAGTCTTTACATGTAGCACCTCTTCCTCCATCAAATGTAAATTCTCACGTACCTGCATCCTCCACTTTTCCCTGGACAGCACCTCAACAAGAGTCAGTCAAGAGCCAAGGCAAGGTGTTCGACTGTAGCATCAGGGATGCAGTGGTTTTGCTGAGTAGAGTCAATAAATCAAGCTTACCAGAAAGGTTCAAGGTACAGGATGCATCAACACTGCATCTCAAATCCTAGTCTACGAGGTGCCTTTGTTGACAGTCTAGGCCAGGGGTGGGGAGCGGGTGCCGGAATCCAGTTTTCAAAGTTTACTGGTTTACCTGCTTTAACAGACCTACTAAACCTGCCAATTAACAGAGAGTTGAACCAGGTGTACTGGAGCAGGAAAAGCTGCAGGAAAAACTGCAGGAATGCGATCCCTCCAGGACTAGAATTCCCGTCCCTGATCAAGGCTCTGGAGAGGAGGATCAGCAGCTTCCTCTGTTGATTTGCCACGCAGCATTAGCAGCATCAAATTACAGCTTCCCTTTAGTTAGCCTAATGAGGAAGAAGAAGAAGAAACCACTGAATTACAACAGGAATTTGACCTTCACCTTTAACCCACCCATGCAATATACACACACACACACACAGTAAGCACACGTGCCCATAGTGGTGGGCAGCCATGCTGCAGCACCTGGGGAGAGGTTGAGGGTTGGGTGCTGTCGGATCAGGGGATCCAGCTATCAACCTTCTGGTCAAAAGGCTGTTTCTCTAACCTTTGGGCCACGGTTGCCCATCCGTGAAGAGTGCAGAGTAGTCTGAATGAGAGAGGCAATGCAGTATCGGGACTCCAGAGCAGCAAGGCACCAAGGTGCAAACGAGGAGGAAAGAGAGGGCACTCAAAGTGCTGGAGTTGGCCAAATCAAATCAGGCACAAATCACTGGCTCGAACCGTGGCTTCAAAACACTGCCCAGACAAGGCTCAAAGTAAGGACAGGGGCCATCTCGCCCATGAAGAGAAAGAGCATTCCAGCAGCATGGTTGATGTGAGGCAATAGAGAGTGTGAAGCAATGCTCGGAGCTGGTGATCTTATTAAAACGGTCTGTGCCCTGGGAAGTCCGCAAGTCCACGAGAGGCAAACGAAAGGAATTCCAGCAAATATCAGGAGCTTGTGAAGCAGAGTCAGAGAGAGGGCTGGAGGGCTCAATGCAAGCCCATCAATACAGGGTGTAGAGGCTTTGCAGTCCATTCACTCTGCAGGGCATATGCACGGCTTGGCATTACAAGGGTGAGTAAAGAGTAATCAAGAACACCACAGAGGCTGCGAAGACAGCCTCCGGATGGCTATGGATTAAGAGGGGCAAGACACGGACGATCACTGCTGGGGAACAATGTGGAGCCTGATCAACTCTGCTGGATTGCCTGGATGAGGGTGTCTGATGTTGTAAGCCCCGAAACATTACTGATCTATCGGTAGGTCGGTCATTATTGATCCCTGAAGAAATAGCATTGAGAATAACAACTAGAAGAACCTAACTATTCTCCTCAGCTACAGTAGCTCATCTAACCACTCTAGTATTCTTGGAAAGTTGAATGGGAGTGTGATCTTGCACATAAGCTACTGGTGCTAAAGCACTGGATGAAGCACTCATTCGGGAGCTCACCTCAACAATCATTAGAATAAAGACCCCCTCCCAAGTGCATTTAACCTGCAGCTGTGCGACAGGCTAACCAACTGATCTGGCAATACACCTAACTAGTGTGAGCCCAAAGATACACTGTATGTTTACAAATGTTTGTGGACACCCCTTCAAATGAATGCATTAGCTACTTTAAGTTGCACCCATTGCTGACACAGATGTACACACACACGTACACACACACACCTTGTCAAGGATAAGATCAGCATAAGAATCCTGACCTCACTTGCAGTCTTGCCAGTAAACACAGTCAATCAAATCCTCACAGCAGTGCTCCAAAGTCTATAACAAAAGCATCATAAACATTACATTACATTACAGAAACAATGAATGAGCAGGTGTCCCAATACGTTTGTCCAGATATTGTACCTCTAAGCTTGGATCCTGCCAAACACAAAAATCAGCAGTGATAGCAGGTACACTACATGGACAAAAGTATTCGGACACCTGCTCATTCATTGCGCCTTGTGAAATCAAGAAACCATGAATGTGAAATGACATTTTTTGGTAGCACACTTTGTGGAAACAATAACTGAAGTCAAGCACTTCCTGTAACTATAAATGAGTTCCTGAAACCTAGTTCACTGGAATTTTGGACCCTTCTTATGCCAGATCATTCAAGGTCCCTCATATTTGAAGGGTGCCTTCTCTCAACTGCTGTTTTTTTTTAGACCTGCAATCCTTACTAGTCACTTCAGAACTCTCCAGTACTTTGTCTTAAACCAGTTCTAGGTGCTTCTTGAAGTAGGTTTGGCATCAGGGTCCTTCTGGAAGACCCATGAACTCCGATGGAGATCCAGCTTTCCGAAACCAGGCACTAAATTCTGCAGCAAAACCATAAAACGTATTGGAACCGCCACCATGACTGCACACACTTAAAATCAAAGGTGCTTCAAAGGGTTCTTTGAGGGATGCCCCTCTTTTGGTTCCATAAAGAACCATGTTTGTAATGGATGCATGTGAGAGTGAAGAACCTTCACTTGATTGAAAGGTTCTTGACCAATTTAAACAGTTCTTCACAATTACGCATTACTGTAATTAACATGGTTCTTCTATAGCATTGTTTAAAGAACCATTTACAGCACCCTTATTTTTAAGATTGTAGGGATCGGTGTTTTTGTCTTTGAAGGTCTCATTCCGTTCTCTGTAAATGGCACAATGAGGTGCTTTACCAATAACCTCCATCTTGGGCTCATCTGTCCACAGGACGTTCTGCCAGCACGATGCAGCCCCTTTCACTAAAGCACAGAGTAACTGCCCAATGCACCCAGTAGTCCAATGTCAACAACTGGGATGTAACTGAGATAATCCAAAATCAAGACACCCAGCAATGTTTTTTTTTTTGTTTTGTTTTTTTATTGTCAGGTGCACATTTATGTCATACAAAGCAAAACCAGCCAGAGAATATAGCCAAGTTTCAATTCCAGTCATAATCAAGCAACAAAGTATTATACAATATGATTGCATGTTCAACAGCATAGCTGAAAACTGTCAAAGGTGACAAAGAACTTGGCAAGTCAAGTGACCGAGAGTGAGCGGACCAGCAATCCAGCGAACAGTTACGACAGGTGTCACAGCGCATGAAAAACGTACAAACTAATAAAAGAAAGCAAATCAACCATGAAGAAGTCGTCAATAAATGACTGAACTATTCATGATCCCTTATTCAGTCTCATCCTCCATGTGCAGAAAGTAAATAATTTGATCCACCAAAGTAGAAAATATTTTAAATACTCTATAAAGCCAATAGATTTTTCATTTTAATGAACTTTCAATGAAGCTCAAATGAAGATTTAGAGACCATGGAAGAGAAGCTTCAACTTTTAACTTACACGATCCAGATCCCTATGGTCGCATACTGAACCAATCCTTACATTAGATCAGTTATATGTATGTAATTACATACATTAACCGTGATTTGAACAGAATAAATACAAGTCCTTTGGTTTTGAAATAAGGTAAAAAATAACTATACAGTAGCTAAGGTCACTGGAATTCCAAAATGTAAAGCAGGAGCTCAGATTCAAGGCAGAAATCAAAAAGTGAAAGGACACTGTGAATCTACAGGAGCTAAACAGTACAAAAGTGGATAGTGGCACATGGGTATTATGTTTCTGGAAGTTGGTGGCACACGGATTTAGGCATTTTACAATGGCTAAAAGTTGCAGAAGAAGACAGCATGCATCATGCTTAAGAAAAAAAGAAAGAAGAAGGAGCTTAAAGACAGAAAAAAACAAAATAATCCAGGCATTAGATTATATAAAACATTCAAGGCCAAACCCTTAACATACAAAACAACCGAGGCCAACTGAAAGACAACGCAAGATGTGACATTAGCTCTTCTCAGTGTGGATAAAGCAACACCATCAATGAGTAATTCACCATCACTACATTTTTAATGCCTAGATTTCATTTTTGATCATTAAAACATTTTCTTAAAGAGCTTATGAACTTTAAAACTGGGGTTCCCCATCCGTAGGATGTCACTGCAGCTCCCGTCCTCGTATCTAAACTGGCTTTTGGAAAGCCAAATTTCAAAAGCCACAAATTCTTCGCAACACGACGAATGTTTAACTGCTGGTTACAAACTCCACGGCACGACGGAGAAAGAGGCTGAGCTTGCAAAAGTCACAATAACAGAGCGTGGCAAGAACCGAAACCCTTATTGCTGGTTCAATCTTAAGCGTAGCTCCTTGCGTATTTGGTATCCAGTGACCAGGAGGCATGAGAAAAATTAAAAAGGCATTGTAAAAGCAGGACACAAATAAAGTAATCAAGTGAAAAGGCTCGACCATGAAATTCTCATGACTAGTGTGTTCTATATGTAACAGTACCTTACTAATAACATGGCGTGTTGAAAACGCATCAACAACAGTGCAGTTCTGTACAGTACACTTTGGAAAATGAGGCCAGAGCTCCAAAGCTACATCCAAAGCCACATCTTTCATGGAGTTGATTTACTAAAAAAAAGTATGTATAATAATAATAATAATAATAATAATAATAATGCACAACAGACATATGTACAGCTTACCACAAATATTCTACTCGTTCACATTCATGCATGCTTGGGTGTTAAACACCCTCGCATGCACCCAGCGGTACAGGCTAGAAGCCACCGAAGACTGCCAGGACCCTGCGTACTCCAGAGAAAAGCTCTCTCTAACACTCTACTAACTCAGGTGGAGATTTACTGAGTTACTGATGCCACTACACAAAGCACAAGCTGTACCAAGCACTGTTTAGCTAGAGAGCACCTGCACAAAAAAAAAAAATAATAATAGTAATAATAATAATAATAATAATAAAAAATTGCGCTTCGCTCGACACAAAGAGATGAAGCTCACCTGAAACATCAGCACAAACGCCGGTTTATTCGCTTCAGGATACTCTTGCCTATCATAACGCTTGACACAGGATTATGTACAGGTTACACGATTATGTTACTTAGGATATACAGGCTGTAAGAAAGGTGCTCAGGTGTCTTTCAATTCAACAATTCTGACTCTGTTTAAAGTTCAGCAAAATGGCTTCTTTTTTTTTTTTTTCCCCCAAATCGAATTACAGGATTTTCCCCTTACTCCAGATACAGGCGAGACGTTTTTTGATATTGGTATTATCTTTTTTTTATAGTTTACAATAACCAAAGTTATTGTTGCTAACAAACTGTAGACATGGACATAATCCTCATCTTAGTAACACACCAAATCTTTTTAACTGACTTGCTTCGGTCAAAAAGCAACGTTAACTAAAAGAGAACCAACAGAATATTTATTTATTTATTAATAAATAAATACATTTAAAACTGAATATAGACCATATTTAAACACCCAGCTATTTGCTGAGGTAAAAGTGGTGCCTGTCCCATCCTTCAGCTCTGCAGAGAGGTTTGTTTGTGTGTGTGTGTGTGTGTAATAAAGCAAGTCAGACAGTGATCTTGACACAAATGAAGATCTGGCTGCATTTTCAGGGGGTTGGGGGACGTTTCTGGGCACGTGTTCACAGAGCTAAATTTGGTGACAGTCCAAGTCCAGTGTGTGTTGACAATGTTAGCATAGCATCACTCCCTCTAAACTGACGACGCGCACGTCAGAAACCAAATATGCCGTACTCTGATCAACTGCATCTGGTGTAAATGGGAAATCATGTTAATTTTACTTTTTTTGCTCAACTATTCCTTTAGATGCCTTTCACACACTTCTGGTATTCATCTCGTCACTGGCAATGAGGGACATATTGAGAACTGAGCACCGTTAGGTCAACCAGCCAATATAAAAGCCCTCTGGCTATAGTTTCGAGTTTCCTCCCAAAATTATTTCATGGTGTGGCTCTAGGCTGGCGTAGCATTTCTGACAAGATTTGCGCTCCAAGCATTGACCTACCGTTTAGCTGCCAGGAGAAAAAAAAAACAACAAAAAAAAAAAAAAACAAGGCTTTGGGTGCAAAAAAATGGACTCCTTAAAAAAAAAAAACAACAATCTAACAAAAGACATAAATAAGCGTGCACATGAAATAAGTGACGGAGGAGGGTTTGCGAATGCTTGAAGAGGGACAAAGGCAGGAGAGGTGCACCGTGTTCCCTTGCCCCTCCACACACACACACTCTTTTAGCCTGTGGAGTGTCACTGGCTCAGCTATAATGGGAGCTTCTTCAGCTGCTCATAGGTGATGAAGAACTGCAAGATCAGTTAAGGTTGCATAACAACAGCACAATGTAATTTTATATAAATGATTTCTTAGTTGTAGCCCACTGGATGCAAACGCACACCCAGATACACAGCTTGTCTAGTTCCTGTAGAGAAGTACTGCCAGTCTCTGTAGCATGTCTAATGCCAGACATGGGCTAGAGGGGTATAAAGCCCTCCATCATTAAGCTGTGGAGCAGTGGACCCATCATGTTCTCTAAGATGGTGCTCCTGATGAAATTTTGATTGACAAAGCAAAAAATAAGCTACATTGGCTCACACTTTAGTTTGTTTGGCATGTACCTGTATGAGCCAATGAAATTGTAGAGAGTGGGAAAAAAAGTGGTATCCCCCTTCTCAAACTGTCTAATCATACATAATATACCACAGTAGACTGCCATGGAAGAAAAATCTAGTGTCCCCAAAGGTGCCTATAAAACTGCCTTTTAACGCAGATCCTTTTAACGAGAACACAGTGACCTAGTGCAGTCAGAAATGGGCTTAGAGGGTTAAATATCATCCACCAGTAATATCTTCTGCGTCCATATGCTGACCTCTAGTGGACAGTTAGCGCAAAATCCACTAAGTGACATTAACTAGCCTGTTCAGGAAGATGGAGGTTAGTTTATTAAAGGATACAATGATGTTCCAGGGTCCCAGACGCAGCCAGTTGGGCCAGAAGCCTTTGTAGAGGGCAAAGAAGCCTTCATTCCTCCAGGTCTGCATGAGTCCATCCAGCGTGCCTTTATACAGCAGGTTCCCAGACAGCACGCGCTGGTTCATCATCCGAGTCCTCACCACGTCCACGGGGTTGGAGGCTAGCGCCCCCGCCAGGCCACACGCAAAACTGGAACTGTGCATAGACAACACAAGCAAGGTCAAATCTGGGCTCCTGGATGACCAACCAACGGCACATGTGATCAAGGCTTACTCACTGAATCAACTGGTGTATGGTGCAAACAGATACACGACCAGCAACCCACATAGGTTCTACTCACATGAAATGAGTCAAAACAGTGTCTCCCATGAGGCCAGAACGAATCAAGTGCTTCTTGGTGATGTCATACACAGGCAGCTCTACGCCGACCACAATGGCTGCCCTCTGTGCTGTGGGAATGACACCCTGCAAACACACAACAGCACGATTTAATTACTGATGTTTATTAATGGGTTTTAAGACCATAAAGACATGGTTCCTTTACTATACAGTTCACAGACAAAAGTATTGGGACACCTGCTTATTCACTGTTCCTTCCAAAATCAAGGATAATGAATGAGTAGGTGCACAAAGATATACCTAACAAAGTGCTCTATGAGTGTGTGTGTGTATATAAAAGGTAAGGGTGCACGTATTTGTCACTGTACTATGTACAGCGGAATGTGTCCTCTGCATTTAACCCATCTGTGGTAGTGAACGAACACACACGAACACAGAGAGAGGTGGGCAGCCAACTCCAGCGCCCGGGGAGCACATAGGGTAAAGGGCCTAAAGGGCCCAACAGTGGCAGCTTGCCGAGCCCGGGAATCAAACCCACAACCCTGTTATCACCCTGTGTGTGTGTGTGTGTGTGTGTGTATATATATATGCGGGTGGTCGTTGCCAGATCACAGACGATTAAGGTGAAATAATAAAAAGGTAAGTCACAGAAAGTCACTTAGCCAATCCCACACTGCAGTCAGAAATAGCTGCAACAGCAGTAGATCCTTTTTCTCAAACTGCCTAGTCTGGCAAAATGCATGAGGACGGTGTCAAAACACAAGCATTTTTCAGAGATTCATGACCTCAGGCACCTTTCAAGAGTTTTCACCTTTTCCTGAGTAGACCTGCAACTAACAACTACTTACCATCAGTTCAGATCAGTTTTTATTTATTTAGGAAAACAGATATTTAATACACATTATACTCAACACTGAACAAGTCAGCCCAATAAAAACAGCAGCCAGTGACCTTAACAACCTCCATAGAACAGGGGTGAGGACACCACACATTCGAAGAAGCCTTTGAGAGCCGAAACCTAGAGGCCATACCACGCGATACAAACCACTCATTAGCAGTGGGAATCGGCAAGACAGACTGGAATTTGGAGACCAGACAAGCATTCTGTAATAAATCTCTGGACTGATGAGGTAACGGTCAAAGTGTGGAGAAAGAAAGGATCTGCTCATGATCCAAAACATACAAGCTCATCAGTCAAACACTGTATTGGAGGTAGTGCCAAGGCTAGGGCTTGCATTTCTGCTTCTGGAACGGCTAATATTTATTGATAAGGTCACTCGCAATGGTAGCAGCAGAGTGAATTCGGAAGTCTACAGAAACGCTGTCCAGCTATTACAGGGAGATGCATCCAACTGAATCGGGAGGACCATCATTACGCAGCAAGGCATGGCCACAAAACTCATTTTCACAAAGGAAACACAAAAAGAGAATGGTTTTAGACCAGCCTCACTAGACCCTAATGCAATGGATCTTAAATTTAATTTAAAAAAAAAACAAACAAACAAACAAAAAACAACTTTGTTAACTAAAGAAGCAGCAGCAGAAAGCCTGGGAAATCATCAGAAAAAAAAGTGCACAGAGTATTATCCAGATTAAAAAAAATATCAGGCAGCCATTACATGGCACCTAAACAATCAACAGCTGATCCTTTGGGTGCTGCGAGTTGCTAGGTGGAGTGCCCAGCAAATAGGACTTGATCCAGAGCATCCCTCAGGTAAACAGCGTATATGCACCCAGCCAACAGCTTGATAGGAAAGAAAACAAGACTCATCAGACTAGGTACTCCTCCATTGCTTCATCGTTCTGTTCCAGTGCTTGCATGTCCATTGTAGGCACTGCAGACTTCTAACGACGGTGGATAGGGGTTAGCATGGGCGCTCTGAATGATCTGCAGTTCACCATGTGTTGTGAAACATTCCTCCTTGATGTTACATTTGACGTTTTTACACTCGATTTCTCAGTACTTTACTTTGCAGACTGTTGGTTTTCCTTGTTAAGTCTTTCCTTGTTAAGGACTTTTTCCAACTCTTGCAATTCAGCATGTGTTGTGAAACATTCCTCCTTTAACCCTTTGACAGGAGCTGGAACCATGCAGTAACCTTTTTCTGCGAATAAATCTTTTCTAATAACATCTTCAGTGGTTTGATCGTCGGTACAAACGTTGCCCATGATTACAACCTGTTCAGTTACAGTCGAACAAACATCCCAGACCGTGACAGGAACCTAATTTACACCATTGTTTTGAGGGGAACCAACAGAACCCTTTTGTAAAAAAAAAAAAATAATAATAATAATAATAATAATAAATAAATAAATAAATAAATAAATAGTGTTCCTGGATCTTCAATTACCAATTTTTCAGTTCTCAAGATAAAACACATACAACTCAGTCTAGCAAATGGCAATTGGTAATATGATCTTTATGCTGAGCTAATGTTAGCGTCCAGTTTTGTTTACCCTGGGCAACTCAACCAAGCGGTCACACCAGCTTTTCTGGGTAACCTAGACACATTTCACAACAACAACAGAATTGTTAGGGGGTGTAGCACATGCAGGAACGAACACAAATTTTTTCTGAGCTTTAAGGCACTGATATCCTTTTGCCGTCAATGGATATAATTGACCGGACACACTCTGATCTTCCGATGATGATGTTTTTAGAGCAGATTTATTTGCAGAAAATGACTGACCACGTGGTTCCAGCACCTGTTAAAGTGTTAAAGGAGGGAGGTTTTACAACACATGGTGAATTGCAGATCATTCAGAGTGCCAATGCTAACCCCTGTCCACCGTCGTCAAAAGTTTGCAGTGCCTACAATGGACATGCAAGCCTTAGAACAGGACGTTGAAGCAATGGAAGGGTACCTAGTCTGAGGAGTCCTGTTTTCTTTCCTATCAAGCTGTTGGCTGGATGCATATACGCTCATCAGTTCACAATTGTATTCATCTCACTTGTGTATCCTTGTTGGCCACCCAACGCTCAGTCACTGGTTTGTCCTTCCTTGGGCCATGATCAGAAGGTATTCACCACAGTTGACCAGGGGCATCCCCAGTCTTTTCGTTTCAGAGATGCTCTGACATAAGAACCTGGTCTTTGTCAAAGTCACTCAGATGTCCAGGCCTGCCCATTTCTAAACATCGCATTTAATAACAACCTGTGCAGTTAGAGTTGAACAAATATCACAGACCGGGATAATTATTAGATAACCAATGTTATTCACTTTATATATTTTGGTTCACTGTAGTTTGTGATGTTTTTACACTCAGTTTTCATTACTTTACTTTGCAAGGTGTTGTTTTTCCACAAGTCTGTTCTTAAAGACATTCTCAAATTCTTTAAAACTAGACAAGAATTAGTGCAATCACATGCACTGCAAACATGGCTTGCTTGGGGCAGAACAGTTCAACTGAAAGGGGATTTAGTTCCACCCTGACAGACTTTGGCGTATACAATTACAGCTGAGATAGGATGTGCACATACCACTTAGCTTACTGTAGGAAGATTAGCCCAGCAGTCAGTTTAATCAGTTTGACTGCCTAATTATAGGGAACATAAACTGGAATAGCTGTCCGCTACCAATGTTTTTTTAGTTGCCAGGTCTACTCAGCTTTGTACACCTTTGACTATCCGAAGCAGAAATTTCCTTTACCCATGGATCACTGTTTATTAACTCACCCTCCACAATCCTCTGGTGCCTTCTGTCTGGTAGATGTTGATGAAGTTGGCCATCATGCTCCCTTGTAGCAGACTGCCCTGAGCCTGCATACGTATCTGTACACAAAGCAGACAGGACAATAAACATCAAGCACAGCCTCCAACGCATCCTTTTAGTGCAGATGCTATTTTGAGCTTATGCAGAAATTCTCCCTATGAACATCCCTTTCATATATCCTAGAAGGTAAGAGAAAACACTGAGTGTGCTTGGTCGATATACTGGAAATGCTGCAAACCACCAGACCTTGTGTTATTACGTTTCCTTCATTGTATTCCCAGAAAACTCTTTGTGGAATGCTAACATTATCAGATCGCAGATGTGCAATCCCAGATCATTTTCTTTAAGTCAAGAGACATGTTTACAGTAGCTTACCTTAAGCACATCTGTGGGATTAGCTAAAGAAGACGACAGCACTCCAGACACCACACCGCAGAACACATTAATTACCATGGTCTCATCTGCAAGGGGTAAAGACAGCGGACACGGTTAGCATTCTGAATGTGTCGTCCAGAAAGAAACACAGAAGAGAAAAAAAAGAATCTCAAACAGAGGCTCTAATTCTGATCAGAATCTGCAGAATAACTATAAAACGAGATGTAGAGGTGGACATGCAGTACTTAAAAACCTGCTGAACTGAGCGTTATTATATTGCTTCCTACTTATGCAAGACAACACTGAACATATGACAAGGGGCCTTGTGGGATGTCAGGTATTGTCTATGTTAAAAGAAGATCTTCAGAAGTATATTAGTTCTGTATGATTTCTTAGCAATTAGCTTGTAAAAGACAGGGTGTTATAAAGCAGTCAGCAGTTTGAACATTCTCCTCAGTGGAAGCTTTATCACTTGTGTGCTTCACTGAACAAGAGGAAACCCACACCAGAAGGAACTCATTAATATACAGTGCCCTCCATAATTATTGGCACCCCTGGTTAAGAGGTGTTCTTTAGCTTCTAATAAATTGAGTTTTTTTTCTAAATAATATAGGACCACAATGGAAAAAAAAAAGAAGAGTAAAATCCAACCTTTAACTTAAAAAAAATCCCTGACTAAGAAATAATTATTCTTTATAAAATCACCTGTTCCACAATTTTTGGCACCCCTAACATTTCTTAGGAAATAACTGTAATTTAAGTATTTCTGGCAATTGTACAGTCGTTTACGAAGTTGATCAGAGTATGTAGGAACATTTAATTAGTAATTCACAACTTCCTGTTTCCCCGGGGTATAAATATGACGTGACACAGAGGCCATTTCTCTTCAACATGGGAAAGACAAAGGAACATACCATTCAAGTAAGGCAGATGTGTGTTGACCTCCACAAGTCAGGCAATGGCTACAAGAAAATAGCCACTCACCTACACCTGTCCATATCTACTGTCAGAGGAATTATTAAGAAGTTTAAAACAACTGGAACAGTGATAAACAAGCCTGGACGAGGACGCAAGTTTATTTAGCCACCACGCACAGTGAGGAGGATGATAGGAGAAATAAAAAGGTCTCCAAAGTTCACTGTTCTTGGGGTCACAAAGTCTCCAAAACAACCATCAGGCGCTATCTGCATGCCAACCAAAAAAAACCTTTTCTCACTCACAATCATAAACGCAAACGTTTGGAGTTTGCTAAGCAGTACTGGAACTTCAACTGGGACCGTGTGCTTTGGTCGGATGAAACTAAGATAGAGCTTTTTGGCAACAAATGCTCTAAGTGGGTCTGGCGTAACACAAGAGCTGAGTATGCAGAAAAGCACCTCATGCCCACTGTGAAATATGGGGGAGGATCAGTGATGCTGTGGGCCTGTTTCTCTTCCAAAGGCCCTGGGAACCTTGTTAGGGTGCATGGCATCATGAATGCTTTGAAATACCAGGACATTTTAAAACAAAATCTGGTGGCTTCTGCCCAAAAGCTGAAGATGGGTCGTCACTGGGTCTTTCAGCAACCCAAAACATATGGCCAAATCTACACAGAAATGGTTCACCACACACAGAATCAAGCTCCTCCCATGGCCATCTCAGTCCCCAGACCTCAACCCCATTGAAAACCTGTGGGGTGAGCTGAAGAGGAGAGTGCAGAGGAGAGGACCCAGGTCGCTGGATGATTTAGAGAGATTGTGCAAAGAGGAATGGTCAAAGATCCCTCCATCTGTATTCTTCCATCTTGTGAAACATTATAAGAGAAGATTAGGTGCTGTTTTGTGGGGGGTTGTACAAAGTATTAACATCAGGGGTGCCAATAATTGTGGCACACATGATTTGATGTTAAACAATTATTTCTTAATGTGGGATATATGATTTTTTTTCCTACTGAATAAATTCACTTGAGTTAAAGGTTGGATTTTACTCTTTTTTCCATCGTGGTCCTATATTATTTAAAAAAAAAAACTCAATTTATTAGAAGCTAAAGAACACCTCTTAACCAGGGGTGCCAATAATTATGGAGGGCACTGTATGTAGGTTTTCAGTTACAAATGATGTGTATATGAAATTAAAGTATATGTATATTTTGGAAAATGTTTTGTTTACCTGAGTCAAGACTGAACAGTTCAGCAGTCAGCTAACGGGCTAAAAGGCTACTCCGATAATGGACCCTTTTCACACTCCCATGGAGTTTAGAGGAAATAGCGAAAAATCTGTTTACTACAGCGCTTTACTTGTTATCTCGAGGACCTTTCTCATCTCAAGCAGTTGTGTGGACCAGATTATAAAAAAAAAAAAAAAAAAAAAAAAAAAAAAAAAAAAAATTAGTTAGATTAGTATCTCTAGAAACCTCAAAATAGTCATGGTCAGGTGCCAAAGACACATTCTCCTCCTTATCGAGGCTGAGAACATTAGCTCCAAGCTGTGTGGATGCTCTGGAGTAAACAGATACTCAAATCCTGGGCTTTTTAGAAAGGTTATGGCAGAGAGAGACATGGCAGGGTATGGCACCATTTTTAGCAGGAATCAACCAGGAGGAGTCTCGACTATAGACATGAATGCCGGGTTGTGCTACCATAGTGTAAATTTACAAGTAAAGCTGCCTTAATAAAACAGCAGGTAGAATATTTCAAAAGACTAAAAGCACTATATCAGAAAATGCACCCAGCAGAAGTATAAGCAGGATATTTGTAATAACAATATCACTGTAGCATGGTAATTCAAGAATAAGGTAAGTGAGGTGATGCACGTTTTTATTTAATTAATTAATTAATTAATTAATTAATTAATTAATTAATTAAATTGTCAACACACACTTTTGTAACATTCAAGCAAATAACATTAAGCTAAGACATAGTATAAGACAAGTATAATTCACCCAAGGAAAATTATCATGGAAAACACATGAAAACTCTGCACACAGCTGCCAAGTAGCACAATTCAGATTGCCTGGATCCATTTAGATCTTAGCATGTGCTTGGTGGGAAATTTATGAAAATCCAGGTATGGCTGTTGGACTGTGCTATTTGTTTTAATCTGAGCGGAAACTGAACTACCTGTTCACAGAAACGGACAGAATTGAGAACCCAGGATTGTGAAAAGGGTCCATTCACGGTTAGGCTTTACGAAAGATTTTACAGCACAACTGCAACATAGCAGAGCTGGCTCAAGCAGTATTAAACTCTTTGCGGGACGTGCAACGTACAACACCCCTAACTCGGTGCTAACATAGCACTAAAATACACCTACAGGTTCCTGTCAGGAATTATCATCATCATAGGAGTGGCACTGAGATTAAGATTTCTGTGATAAACATTGCTATCAAATGATACCTATCCTACCTATAAAAAGCATTGAACTGAATTTGTTAATGTTTTAAATCAGGAATTTTCAAAGGCTTCTTTCTTATTATCAGTAAAGTATCTTGGACTCTTGTATGTTACAGTTAGGTAAATCCTATTTTTTTTTTTGCTTGGCCATAAAAATGATATATATTATTCTCAGTAGGTTACTTTATCACTGCTGTAAAGAAATCAAACAACCCTGAAAATATATTTAGTAATACAAAAAATAACTAAAAAAAAAGCACAAATCAAGAGTTAATAGAACCTCACATAAACCTCAACGTCTGTTTAAATCTAAAAGTCTAGAGCAAAGGCAAAAACAGTGTTAATCACTATTTTGTTTATCAACAGCAGTCATTATAACAGAAGGAAAAGAAGAGAAGGGTAAAAAAAAATGAATATGGATCAAGTTTTGAACAATAGTTACAGTAATTCCTTGATCAATGTGACCAACAGTTAGTGTGGTCCAGCACGCGCCGTTCATTTTGGCATTGGAATCCCCACAGCAGCAGGCAAACCAAAGCCTGTATCAAAATAAGCATTCGACACACAGTGGCAACATCCTTGGCAAAAGCATGCAGCGAGAGATTCAAAAAAAGAAAAGGAGCAGAAAATAAAAGATGCTATGCTATGCTGCGACACACATGAAGGCACCAATGACCTCATTGTGAAGGTTTGCCGTTTTTGACAGACTGCAGCAGGGGTTCAAGTAATGCTGATGCTGTTTGCTAAAGAGAGTGGATATGGGTGGAAATATGCTGGCGCCAGGGCCAGATAAGCGAGTGATGGGCAGCGGCGTCAGGGCAGCATCTCCTGTTTGGACAGCGCATTAGTGACAGTGGATGCACCATGTTTTGGAGAATTGAGTCACAACAATAAGCACAAAAGGTATTTGGCGAGCCAGACTGTGATGAAGGTGCTGGAAGTGCTCGCTTTGTTAAATGCAACTCGGGGACAAGGTAAAGCCTACGGTCAGACCAGAACATCCTATTTAATTACAATATAAAGAATCACCTTATATCCATGTAATATTCGTGGATTTGATGAAATTCGAAAAGAACATCAGGTTTAACTTGAACCCCTGCCATTTTAGTCCCAGTGTGTCAAATGACCCTCCACCAATTCAACATCCACCTCTTAGTAAAATCATGTGGTTTTTACAAATTATGAAAGTATTACTACTAAACAGGGATTGACTCTGGACGGGGACTGATCCAGGCTTTTTTAATGGGTCGGAGATCAGCTTAAGGTTCTTCAACTTGAAACTAGGGATGCACCAATCGGATGTTAGGTAATATCTGTCCTGATATTAACAAAATTAGCTGGATCGGGTATCAGATAATTAGGCCGATCCATGGAACCGATCCTTTCACTTTAATTTGCTGGCGTGAGACTGCACTAAATGTGCAAATAAATGACAAATGCAGATTTAGTACATTTATATCTAGGTGTTAATTTGTTATATTATATAAAGTAATGTTTAAGTCAATCCTGAGGCCTTAAATCTCTCCCACATGGTGAGGTACGGTTTATTAATTCAGCAATGGTATCAGATATCGACGGATATGCAAAGTTTATTTATCGGAACTGAAAAAGCCGTATCGATGCATCCCTACTTGAAACCATAGAGGATCCTCTTACTGTGCTTTGAGGAACCTTTAAGGAGCCTTTTTCTTCTAAAACAGCTCTGTGCTGCACATTCATAACCAAGGAGGAGGCTAATGCTAATGAACACACACCAACTGATTAGACTGCAGAGTTGTAAAGGAACTTGGAGCTGAACGGTCTGACTGGACTACCTGACTGGACTGTAAATCAGTTAAAAATTTAGAAACTGAAAACAGTGATTTTACTGCTGTTTACTATTGTGTATTAGCACATCTTACATGAGTTGTGGGGTTGTATTATTTATAGACACACAAACATTGGATCAGATTGTAACAGCCAATAATCAGCATTAAGAGTCTCGGATCAGATGGGGGGGAGGGGGGCATTCTTGATTGGGACATTCATATAAACAAGCAAAACAAGGGTTCATTTCAATTCAGCAATAAAAATGGATAAAGCCTCAAACACAAACACTGGCCAGATATTAAACTACGCTACTAAAACAATGCGGTGCTTAGCTGGCATGTGAACTCGTCCACACACACACCACAGAAGAGAAGTTTTGAATGCTAGCCAGCTAGCTAACATTAGCACCACTCCACTGTCCTAGTTTGGGCTGTTGATGTGGGCAGTGCTTTGCTGTCTGGGATGCAGCGAGACACTTTGGAGTTCTCACTACAAGAATAATGTGGTCATACGTGTCTCTGACCACCTCTGAATGTTGTCTGAACGATAGGACTACAATCCTTTATCCTTTGTGTTGACCACTTATGATCGGATCACCTGGGGCACATGGCAATTCTAGATGTGAACATGACTCAAGTTTGCACAAACTGCTCTTTTATAAGCCCATATACGTTATTCAGCTACTTCCAATGGGGTTAACCCCTATTCTGCTTAGCGTAGTGTAGCCTTCCGCTGATAAGCTGGCTAACAGATGGAAGTTACAAGAAGCTCAAATACAAAAACACTGACCCTTTCTGTTTTTGTAATATTTGTCAAATTAACTAAAACTTCAGATGCATGAACACTGTTTGTTGTTGGGAAAAATAAGCCTCGCTCCCAAGCTATTTATTTAATGTGGCGTTCAGATCTGCCTGGTGAAATCAATTTGTCATCACTGGCAGATAAACGTACTTGTGTGATAAGTTCTATTTCAACAATGGTTCTGCCTGGCTACCTCTCTCTGTACAGTAACAACAGAGTCATTAAAAGTGTATGGAGAAAAGGTGTGGCAGGCACTGCGAGACCGCTTACGAAGACTGCTAGGAGCATATTTATGGCTGCATTATGTTGTGCTAAACATTCCTGTACTGCTCTACTTCACTGAAAGGACGGAGGGTAAATGAAGTAAATGAAGCATGCAGAGTTATCCTTCCTACTCACCTTCAGGATGGCTCACAAATAATTTCTTCAGTGTGTTGTACGTGCCAATCTTAATTGTCCCATATGAGGCTTGCCGTAGCAGGGCGGGCGAAATCCTTAACAACACAGAGGAATAATAATTGCAGTATCAGTATTACAGACAGTCATTTCAGCAGAAGGAGACGTCAGAGAATAATGTATTACAGCAGAAATGGCCACTTTGGGTCGCCAATAACCTGACCCATAAACCCCAACCCATATTCCCCCCTCGATCACATGCAATGCTCCCAACACTGGAAAAGTGAAGACAGGCACGCCTCCTCTGACACGTGCACAGCCAGCAAACACCTCTCTTTTCTAACTAGAGTCGATGCATCGTCACCGGACAACCAATGCGCTTGATGGAAACCGCTGTGTACCCAAGCTCTGACGCATCGGCCAGCACTGCACTGGAATTATGTGGCCAGCTATCAAACTTGGAGAGAGCATGGCTGACGGCTAGCAGCATGACCGGGACTCCGAACTAGCGATCCTCTGGTCCTAGGGGCGTACTTTACTGTTTGAAATCAACCACATTCAAAGCGCTGTGAAACGCAGAGGACCAGCTCAGAAAGACAGCTAATTCCAGTGCAGAGTTTGGCAACACACTTGAAAAGGGCTGCTTGTCTAGCGCTAAAAACATTTTTGGGTTTGTTTATTTTATTTTATTTATTTATTTATTTATTTTTTAAATAGAGCAGCAACCGAAATATTTCCACCATCATCACTGATGACAGTGCGCTGCCATGCTATGCCAGGTGTTCAATTTTGCCCAAATTCTTTTAAAAGGGGAGTAACTGAAGACTCTTAGCAGAAGTCCAGGTGAATCTGGCCACGAACATCAAAACCAACAATTAGCTAGATCAGCATGTGTGTAATACACTTTCAGGAAAAAAAAACAGAAGTATGGAATAGCCCTACACCACAGCTATTCCAACAATGCCAGGGCAATACATGCCACGGCTGGTTGTGCACTGCTAGGAGTATGTTGTTGTTTTTTGTTTTGTTTATTTGCATGTAAACAAAGCTTAAGCAAATTCCCTTCAATTCCTCTGAGTGGGGATGTATGATATTAATGGACTGAGTGCAATAATTATGGTCAATTGTACAGGTGTATAAGCTATAGGACTAGAAGAACTGTTTTAAGCTCATATGAGGCTGTACAAGATAGTAACATTTACAGCACGTTATTGTTCACTAAGCCACTATCGACTACTGAGCCACTTTACTTTTGCATACTTTAGCTTTTTGTGCATTTACTTTCTTCTTAATTCCTTTATTTATTATATTACTATGTGTATCTGCATCTGTACCTGTTCCTATAGTGTACCAACTGTGTTATGCTGCCGGATGTTTAAAATAAATAAATAAATAAATAAATAAAATCTAGCTATCTATTGATCGAATGAGGTCAATGTGCTTTGGAGTTCTTTGTAGGGCTTTGACTAAGCAGATACTCATTTATAATGGTTCAACCTATTCAGTATGGGCAAATTCAATCAGCAATGATGCATCAGTTCCCTTTCAAAATTTGCCTACTGCCCTCTACCATGGAGAAAACTAAACAAAACAAAACAAACAAACAAACAAACAAACAAGAAAAAAAAAAAAAAAAGCCTGCTGGACACACCTATTTGCATTTGGCGCCACGCAGTATTTCTGTGCATTCATTTTGAATTAATGCCCTTTGTTTTAGTTATATATATATATATATATATATATATATATATATATATATATATATATATATATATATATATATATATATAAATAACATTAGCAGACTCCTTGATTAACAATCAGTAGCGACAGCCGTAAAGGACTTTTGTGGTGTTTTGATGTACTAGCCCTGCCATCAAGTCACATGTCTGCCAAGGCGGTCATGCCAGAAGTGTGGGCAGCACTAGACTCAGCAGCATGTCCACATATCTATCTACATGTGGTTTTAATATCACCTATTTTTAGCTGATTGCAGCTAGGGCCACCACTCTGATATAAGAGTCATAACATAGCAGCGTTCGTTAGGAAGAAAGTGTCGACTGAGAACACTATACTGAGAAGCTCTACAGCCAGCTGTAACCTCCAACGAAGAGCTGGCGTCTCCACACACACCACACAACTGCTGGCAACACTGTACAGTAAGAAAACTCTAGAGAGTCTCTTTGCAAATGACAAGCACGTGAACACACACACACACACACACACACACACACACACACACACACACACACACACACGCGTCACGTCACACAACCCTACCCAGAGTACAGCGCTCGGACGCCTTCCTCCCGTCCAATCCTGAGCAAGGCATGGAACATGCCCCTGTAGCGGACTTCCATGCACTGGGACTGGCCTTGGACCTGCAGCCGCGTCTTGGTCAGATCGATGGGGAAGGTACCTGCAGCATTCATACAGAGGGATTTCATGCAGTCAGTGGGAGCGCTTGAGTGATATGTGGACAATACATACATGAATGGCTTTAGCTATTACACATCTACAGGAACAATAGGATATGCATTATTTGGAGTCATATTTGCCTTACATGGCTTTTGCAAGGTAATTCACTGATGTGCCACTTCCAACCTTAGATCACAACCCCGGGCCGTGCAGCATGCCTTAGATTGCATTGCTTTGCACTGCACTGCAACCATAATCTCTTATAATCTACGGATGGAAGCAGCACAAAACCCATTAATCCAATGCGTCTGTCCATTATGGCATTTTGTGCAGCGATGCTGGGCATCGTGCAGATCCAGCAGGTGCACCGCTCACCAAATTCGGCGACGATTGAGGCCATCCCCCCGTAGACGAACGGTTTCCAGTTCAGGTTTGCCATTTCCGTCGCGGTGCCCTCCGCTTGCTGGAGGCCCACTAAAAAAAGAAAAACGCCAAATTGGCTGTAAACAAACTGTTTCCATCGTACATTGCACAGCATCGTCCAGCCCGTTAATAATACACCCAGTGCAGTCAGCTGCATAGCCAAATGTGCGCCGGCGAAAAAAAAAAAAACACACACAAGCGACCGTATTAAAGATTCATGCAAGCGCCATCGCAAATTCCATTGGCCGGAACCACTGTCATTCACAAAATAGCAGCTTCTGATTGGTCGAAATTAGCTTCGCGCCTTCCCATTTTTCTTAACGGCAAGGTTGAGTGACAGCGGTTCGCAGCTCCGACGAAACCTTCACACTGAAGTCATTAGCGCGCATTTAGGACTTAAAACTAGTTAAAAACGCAACCAAACCGCCAAGGTCTGAAATGTATATGTATTTACCGCGTGCTTAGCATCTCCTTATGGTTTCGGAGCAGTTAGCAACAACCGTGTTTCTAGATTTGTATTCAACTAGTGCTATTAGCTGCCCCGCTTAGCCACTTAGCAAAGGCAGCCCAACTCCAGTCTCAGTAATAAAGTAGAAAACAGCTCGCCGAGACAAACTACCGCCATTATCGCACCCAGAGCGCTCCTACCTGTCTCGTAGCGACCAAGTGTTGTCCGTTGTTTTGTCTTCGACTACATTGCCTCAATAACAAGTGAGATTTCTTCGCTTAACAGGGAAAAACTTGTCGAGCTCCGGAGTTGGATTTCATTTTCCCACGATTCGGCTAAGAAGAGGAACCGCTGTCCGGAAGTCCAACCCACTTTTCGTGACGTCACAGCCACCTCTCCCTCCTCCCAAAGTCACTCTGTCCTTTAGGGTGGTTTTGGGAGCTTGTTATGAATTCATTTAATTTCATGTATATAAAACCTTTATATTTGTCGCATTGTCTGACTAATGCACTAATATATAGAGTAGCAGATATGAGCAACTCAACAAATCTGCACTTTATGAACAAGGTGCCCTGGGACCATTTATAGTAACAAAATCATTTACACCATAAAAATTAAATACTCTGCTTTAAAGTATTCAATGTGTTTTTTTCTCTTTTTTGTCTTTAATTTAATTTATTTTAATGTATTTATTTATTTTAATATTGTTAATCACTTTTCTTTGTAAGTCATGTTAAATTTACAATAATTGGCCGAGTAAGGTTTCTAAATTTACAGCCATTTTGTCTGTGTCAAATAAATATAATAAAGAAAAACAATAATAAATGATTATTATTAACTGATTAAATAGTTCTGCAAGTATTAATATAATACTAGTATTATTTTGTATTATTATTATTATTATTATTATTATTATTATGGTTGTTGCTTAACGATGCTATATGTAATAATAATGTTATTACTTAATTAGTTAAGTCAGTGTAGTTAATCAGTGCCAAAGTGGATCGGAGCTTCCCCAGCCTACCAAGACAAGAATACCCTACCCCCTCCTCCCCATCCCCCACCCAAACATCTTTTGGATGCCAGTCCATCATAACCATAAATAATGAATATGCTAAATTTAACCCCAACATTTACAAATGTTAAAAAGGTATTTTACATTTTTTCAAATATTTAAACCGTTACCTTGAATATGTTGATCTGTTGACACTTTTACTGTTTCTTATAGTTGCATATATTTTTTTTAATGAGTGGTTAACTACCCCGACTCTAGATGAAGAGAATAGGCCTCTAAAACACTATAAATATCTGGCTGAAAAATATTCTGTGACATAACCATTAACTGCCACAGGTCTTGCAGTACGTTTCTGAGGTTCCTTTAATCCATTTGAATACAAATCATATTTTAAAGCTTCACTCTAAAGCTAAGTAGACTTGTGCCGGGAGACAAGCTCACACAAACCCTTTCCTGGAGTTAAAACACCATTGTGGCTTTATGGCATTTGGCTGATAATTGTAAGTGAATGTAGAGTTAGAATTCTTGCCCTTATATTATATCTTATTGGTGTGGCATGATGTGCTTACTAGGGAATTAACCCCTAGTCTGCCACAAGGAGGGCGCTGTTGTTACTCAATACACTACACCAAACGCTACCAAAAAAACTGTCCCATTGTTGTCCCAGAGCATTAATAAGTTACTTTGTGATTTTATGTGTTTAACTGTTTATAACTGTTCAATGATAGGCCATAGGACCTCAGTGGAGAAGGATATTAAGGTACAACAGGCTCTTAAAAGTACAGTATAGTGTGCAGTACAGTGTATAGTGTAAAGATGTAAATATCTAAATGCTAACAGACTGTAAAAAAACAGCAAAAACACATTTCTTTAGTTTATTTGTTTCACAGTTAAACAACCTAGTGAAAAGAAAAGGATATATTTGGATATCTGACTGTTACGACACCCCAGCTTCCAAGGATAAGGCTGGTAAATTAGCTGCAATGGAGTAAATTCATGATTTTTTTTAGCTGGGCATGTATATAGTTCTATATTATCCCAAAGATTCAGTGCAATAGTCAGAGTAAGTACATCGCAGAAGACCTGTGTCCAACACCAAGCACTGTATCAGCACTGCATCAGCACTGTGCGTTTCTTCAGCACATTCCCTGCAGCTACTCTGTAAAATGCAGGCTAAATAGCAGGCTTACATGACCAAAAACACATCAGGCATTTGTGCATTTTCACTCCCTTTGGCAGCAATGAACCAACACAATCAATATTCGTAAACGTCACTGGAACCATAAGCAACCCTTCAATAACTAGGACAATCATTCCCAAAAAAAGGCACACCATTTTCACACATCATTCCCAATAAACTCGTCGACCTGCAGAACAGCGACATTATCCTCAATCTTTAAAAAGGCCAATTCATTCTGAGTGCAAAAAAGGCCTAGAAAACCATTCTCCATCTTATCAAAAGAGACCTTTAATATCACGAGGTGAAGCAGCCTCGGAGAGTTCCCGTGTTCTAAGGTTCATAATGCAATATCAGAGATATGGAAATCTCCCTTGCGGAGAAGGCTGTGGAAGATCCTCGTGGTTGTTGTGCCTCCCCTCTGGTCTGAAGAAAGAAGGCAGTGTGGCCAAAATCTCACAGCGCTGTGCGAAGCAGCCTCACTACTCGCTGGTACAGCTGCTGAGCAACTGTCACCAGGTTCCTGTAAAAGAGCACAGGGAAGATGCTTGCAGTTACGCACCGAACAAGGAGTAGCATTCTGACTAGTCTTTTGATATTATTGAGATTTTACATCTCCGTTTTTGACCATGTTTTTCACTGTTTGACGTAATGAAAAATAATGACCAATGGACCAATAGAAATGCTTAATTAATGACTTGGAATAAACTGTTTTTACATTGACTTCCATTGATACTTAAGAACCCTCTTGGAGATACTGGAGGAGATATTGGTGGAGATACTGGTGGAGATACTGGAGGAGATATTGGTGGAGATCCTGGAGGAGATACTGGAGGAGATATTGGTTGATACTGGAGGAGATATTGGTGGAGATACTGGAGGAGATACTGGAGGAGATATTGGTGGAGATACTGGAGGAGATATTGGTGAAGATACTGGTGGAGATACTGGTGGAGATACTGGTGGCATGTTTTTGTTTTGCTAAGAGCGATGATTTCAGCAGTGAGGTCAGATCAAGCATTTGGACTCTTGGCAGATTGTTCAGTTATTAACTTTGAGTGCTATTATCCAGTAACTACCCAGAAACGCTCAGTAATCACAGTCACACAAGTAATGCGTAACATGTGGTTGTCTGAGGAATTGAGGTGTAGGCCTCTATACAAGGCCTTAGGCCAGGTTTAGCGGATATGGAGTAACCTAGTCCAGGTTTAAATTGTAATGTTAGTGGCTTTTTACCACTAATAAGCCAGTTTAGTCTGGAAACTAGGAGTGTAAGAGTTTAATCTGCTCTAAGAGTTTAATGACACTCACATCTGAATCATGTTACACAGCACTAGGAGTCTTGCCCAATGACTCTTATTGGTATAACATGGTGTATTTGCCAAGTGGGCTTGTTTTTTTGAAAGACAGTACAGTGTAGTCATTGACATCAGTGCTCTCTACCTACATTCAAAGCAAAAAGGGTTCTATAAAGTACCAATTTAGGAGGAATCCTTGTATCTGCCATACAGACTTTTGTATTTTTAAGAAGATATAACTGGTTTACCATCATATAGAAGAGTGTGCTTATATTGACTCTTGAAGAACCCCTTTTTGTAGGGGTTGGTTCACCACCTGGTCAAGTACACTACAGCCCTAAACATAAAGGTGCTTCGAATGGTTCTTTGAGTGATGCCATAGAAGAACCGCTTGTGGTTTTATGAAGAGCCATGTTTGTCATAGAGATTTGTGAGTGTGAACAACCTATAAAAAGCCTCCCCCAAAATAGTTTTTTTTAATCAATGTAATGGTCACATCTCTATTACCAAAAAAAAAACTGTATGGAACCAAAAGTAGTTCCTCTATGGCATCTCTTGAAGACCCTTTTCCAGTGTCTTATTTTTTCGACTGTACACAAATACAGCATAACAGGCAGCTCGAATTTCAACTGTGAGAATAGATTCAAGCCACATTTCTATGCAGATTTCTCAATCTCTTGAATTCAATCTCGACAGTTTGACCATCAGCTTCCTATAAGGAAGTTGGTGTTGCACATTTACATAATCCTGATTAAACATAGAGAGCTGAAGCTTTAAACAGCCAGTTGGCGATTGTGTGAGGTGCAGTTTTACAGTAAGTCCCTCAGGAAAGATCTAAACTTGTATGAACACCTATATGTGATTAGTGCTGTTTAGCTGATGCTATGTTCGCCTTTCAGTGCAGCATGATTTTAAAAATGCCCATCTCTCTGGATAAGATAGGATGAGTCACTTGCTGTAAATGTAATGATCAAGCTGTAAGTCATTATGGAGAACTGCGTTCGCCAAATGCCATAAACTGTGGCGCTCGTCATTGGGCATTAATGGTGCATGTTGGAGACATGTTGACCTTGTCCAACCCAAAGAGAAAGTCCCTGAGTACCCTGGTGTCATGGCACATTCCAGACACATGGCAACAATGGCATCAAGGTTAACATAGCAGAGAACTGCATGCACGTCACACGTCCACATTATGAAGCAGGGCGAACTCCACGAACTTGTGGAACTCACATCAACACAGCAAGCAAAATAAATAAATAAATAAATAAATAAATAAAAACTCACCGGGCACTTTGAGAGACACAGTTGTTCCTGTCTGGATGTAAGCAAAAAAGAGAGGCCACGCAGTACACACAACACAAGAACATGGACAGTAGTCTCCTCTTTAAAGACATCTTCAGCTCAGCGCGCTGAAAAACTTTCCCGCAACGTCGAGAGTCACTTGAAGCTCCCTGCTTCTGTACTGAAACAGCAGGCAGTCCAGAAAGTTCCTTCCTTGGCCTGTTGGAGATCAGTTAAGGATGGGCAGCTACGTGTGGCTGAGGAGTGGGCACCACTCTGTGCAAACGGCCGGGGGGGGGCAGAGTGTGGCACAATAACTGCTGACCAAGAGCTGCTTTCAATAGCACTGAACAGTCTAGCAGGGATGAATACCACATTGTCTGGCAGTTGGGAGCAGGCCTTCATTGTGTAGCGTTCTCATAAAAAGATCTTTCCTCAACATGAAGGGATTGGAGCATGTGGTGTGGAGCTGTTGTAGCGTGGGCAGACTGTAAACATGCAGGGCGCTTGCAGGTGTTCTAGCTGTACAGGCCGTGTATGGTGGAGTGGATTCGTGAAGCCTCATTTGTATATATTTACATTTACATTGAAGGCATTTAGCAGACTCTCTTATCCAGAGCGACTCACAGAAGTGCTTCACTGGTTACTCAGAAAAACATCCGAAAGATACCTCCAAGCTTAGATGCTACAAAATATAGTATGGAGACCACAGTATTCGGCACTACTCCCAACTACACCCAAGTAGTCTTGAAAGAGGTGGGTCTTCTGTTTGCGTTTGAAGACAGCGAGCGATTCTGCCGTTCAGACACCCAGAGGAAGTTCGTTCCACCACTTTAGTCCCAGGACAGAAAAGAGCCTGGATGCTTCTGTGGGTCAAGTCGAGCTATACTTGAAGGACGAAGGGCTCTAGGTGCTGATCGGCTTTGGACCATTGCCATCAAATGCTGTGTTAAATTTTTCTGGTCTTAGAGCAATCATACATGTGTAGTATAACAGTGTGAATAGAGTAATACAAGTTTCTAACCTGATGTACGAACATTTGTACCCTGTATGCAAATTAGGGTGGGGTACTTTTTCAGGGAACCTACCGAATTACATCTGTACTACCAGGTACTACTGATTCATGTCAAATCAATCGGTGCCAACAATGCAATATTTCTAATATGAAATGCAATGCTGGCCATGGAAACCAGATATACCGTATGTAAAAACTGAAAAGCGCTCCGTATTGAAAAGCCTGAAAGCCAAGACCCCCACAACAGTTGCCGCTAATGTGAGCAGCATGCTTGCAGCCATTGCCGATCGTCCAGAGAGTCCATCACTCCCAGGACAGCATCAACATCATTTAATGGTAAACTATTAAAAACCGGTACAGAATTTCAGATACCGGAATTCACCAGTACCCAACCCTAATGCTAATACTGAGTACTTAGCTTTATTGTTTCAAGTTTTAGACTTGAAAGTGTTTTTTTTGTTGTTGTTGTTTTAAAAAAAGGCCCCAGATCCCAAAATTAGGCTAATTCAGCCCACTGCAGACATCCCGTGTAAAGAAATTGCGCCCTTGGCCTGTTCAAAGGAGGCTTGGACCCGGATCTCTGTAAAGCGCCTTTGTGATGACATTCGTTGTGAAATAAATTGCTAAATAAATAATTGTGATATGAACTGTATGGAAAGAAATGGAGTGTTCACCTGGTCTCTTTTACAAAGTCATTTCCAAGGGTTTTTTTAGACGCTATTTGGAAAATGGGTTTTCATTCATAAGCTATTGAACATTATCATGTGATTGTACTTAAGTGCCTTGTGAAAAAAAAAACCCACTAAAAATAAACAAGAGTTCAGGAACTCCCCTCCAGTCATACTGTCTCCCTTCTCTCTCTTTAGCTCTGCCTCTCTCTCTCTCCTCCTTCACTCTCTCTCTCCCTCTCAGTTTATTTAAAGTTTAAGAGAAATCGCAGCAGCGACCATATCTAAATAGGCAGTGACTAAAGACAGAGAGATGGACACTACAACCATAATTCAGTTAATACAGTAACCAGGACTTTTTTTTCCCCAGAATCCGGCCTCCTCTTTTGAATGGAATTAGACCTGTGAGGACCCCAGTTGAAGCAAGAAGAACACTAAAGCAAGAGACACATCTTTACTAACCTGCCCCGTTCTTTGCTTTGGTGGGACTACACTACTCAGACTACACTCACAGATTTCCCAGGAGGTTTGTCTTAAGGATTCATCTGTTTTGGGTTACTGTCTCAAATGAGGAACCCAGCCGGGTTTCTTCTAGAACATCTAGAAGAACATCGCAGTCCAGAATTTCTAAAGTTATAGGGATGAAGTCCTAACAATGACGACATCGTCAAGAGCCGATCAATACTTTTTGCTATCCATCAAATTCCAAACAGAATGTTGACGGGAAATGGCATCTTCAAGCAGGAAGTATGCACTACAGATCCGCTGATGGGACTTGGATGACGGCCAGGCTGGACAAGGGTCGGACCAGTAAAAAACCACAGCAGTAGTAAAGGACATACTTCACCCCTGCGGGAGGAAAGGGACGTCTATCTCCGCACAACAATCCGGCTTGGAAACCTGATGCTCCTTTGCTGCTTGAACAGAGTTAGTTCTTGGATCTCTTTGGGTCAGAAATGATGTGAATACCATTTGGGGTTTTCTGTGGAAGCTCCTGGGAACCAAGGAAAGAGAGCAGAATGATGAACACTCTGAATGGGACCGAACACACCGAGGTCAGGGACAACTACTTAGAAGATGTGACTTCAGCTGTCCCAGTCTTCCCAACTCCTTCTCAGGAGGTGATTGACGGAATAGTCATGGGCTGGATCCTCAGCGTGGGATCTGTTTTGATCATCTCCACCAATCTTCTGGTGGCAGTCGCCTTGATCTTGCTGATTCAGAAGAAGGGGAGTCAGAGCTGGTGCTTTGTCCTGAACCTTGCCATTGCCGACATCCTAGTGGGCCTGGCCATCACCAGCGTAGCCACTGACGCAGTAAAGGGACGAGTGCCCTTTGTGCACAAGGAAGTGTGCTTGCTACGCATGGCCTTCGTCATTGCGCCCTCTGCCGCCTCCATCTTCACCATGTTCTTCATCTCGCTGGACCGTTACATGGCCATCAAACTGCCACTGCGCTACTCACAGCTCATGGGCAGGAAGATGATATCTGGAGCGCTGGTGTCCCTCTGGCTGCTCTCTACGGCCGTGGGGTTCATGCCCAACATGGTGGAGGAGATGCAGCACAGTCGTAATGACAGCACCTGCACCTTCTTCTCGGTCATTGAGCCCCGGAGCATCATCATCGTCTTCTGCGTCGCCTTCTTCCCTGTCCTCCTGGTCTTCATCTACTTCTATCTGGACATCCTGAAAATCGCCTGCAGCCACCAGCGGCGCATTCGCCTGGCCATGCAGGCTGGTTCTCACTGCGTAATGCCGAGCCGCTACTGGGGCCACGTCAAGGCTCTGAAGACTGTGGCCGTCCTGGTGGGCTGCTTCACACTCTGCTGGTGCCCTTTCTTTGTCGTGAGCGTGGTGCAAGTGCTGTGCCCGCCATGCGAACTTTACAGGTTCCTAGAAAACCACCTCTGGTTGCTGGGGCTCTGCAACTCCCTTATCAACCCTCTGGTGTATGCCTGCTGGCAGAGGGAGGTGCGACAGCAGCTCTGCGACATGTTTGCCTGCGTTAAGGCCAGTCAGTGTTGCATCAAAGTCTCTGATGCAACAGGACGATGCCACATAGACCAGACGATGGTAAGCCAGACCAGACACTCTGTTGACCAGACATTGCCTTGCCAGTTGACTTTTAGGGAGCCCGCTACATTGCCTCTTTCTGCATGAACATTTGGTCAGAGCGGTGAAACAAACAACGAGGGCCTTTCAGTTCAGTGGTCACAGGAAACTGTTAAGTGCTTCGGTCTCAACAATGAAATGGAAAACAACTGCATCACATAATGGACGTGGAGTCTTGTGAGTGTGCATGTGATGGAACAGATGGCTTTATTTACTTTGGACTCAGTTTCTTCTACCCAAATACTACAGTCAAAAGACAAGCACTTACGCTCTGATGTCTCAATTGCACTTGTTTGAACTATCGATGCAGGGCTGTGCATTGGGAGGCTGTTTAATACGAGAGCCGACTGTAGTGCTTTACTGCTTAGCATTTACTGAAATTACTGGATGGTACAAAGACACACTGTTACAGTGTTGCACCACAGTGTTTATTACAGCCGTTGTTTTTGTGAGCTCAGATATCATGATTTCTTATTCTGCTGCATCTGAAAATAAATGGGATTCCACTGTGCGAATGGTCTTAGGACATTTACATTTACGGCATTTAGCTGACGCTCTCATTCAGAGCGACTTACAAGGTTACTCGTATTACAGAGGTGGGCCGATGTAGTGTTAGGAATCTTGCCCAAGGACTCTTATTGGTGTAGCGCAGCATAGTCACCCAGAATGGGAATCGAACCCCAGTCTCCCACATGATATGATAGCTCAGTGGCAGGTAGTGGGGTTACCTGTTGCGCCACACCAACCACATTTCACATCCAGGTTCTCTTAAGCCCTTTTGGTGGGAGTAATGTCATTATTAACAAAGGTTCTCAGTGATTTTAGTCCTGTCCGAATGTGCTGCATCAGTCATTTTTGAGGCCTAAAGATTCTGCCGCTGTTCACCTTCCGTCAAAATTACCTCAGGTTATATTAACCTGGCATGTGCGTGAATATGAACATGTCATATCCTGTGGAGATACCTTGGCTTGTTGGCTGTGGCAAACCTCAGTCAAGTCCAGAAGACTAACCAAAGGACTCCTTTAAGTGGCCAGCTTTAGGCCAGAAACATATTCAGCTCAATCGTCAACGCCTGGCCAAACGCACGGCCCTGCTGTACAACCTCAACGTGTGTACTTGCGATACTGCAGTGGTTAAAACACTCACTACTACAGGGCAGACAACTTGCCTGACGCTGTAGCTCAGTCTTGCTTTGCAGTCTTGCCTGAAGTATGTTTCGGGCCTTAGGCAGGTCATTGTGCAGTGTAGCCTATAGTCTACATATGTGTTATGAACATAGCTGCTAATTTTCAGACTAAAACTCATTATTACTATCAGTGGGGTATAAGATAAGGTTATTATCACGTTTTATGGAGGTGAGGGCGGTGTGTAAGTCGAGTACTCACTCCCATCTCAGTCTTTTGTGCAGCGAATTCTGATCCTGTTGAAATCAGTCATAAATTTCACTGACGTCCTGTGGTAAAATCACAATACCTCCCCATGTAAAACTAATCCTGTCCAACTAGGGCTTCAGTCAAGGTTAAAGGTTTTCTTGCAGGATGAGAACAACTACATCCACTATGAGCACATCAGCTAAGTCACTCTTTTCTTTAATTTAGCAGGAATTACAATTTTGTATGCATTTATATTAGTTTCTTATGAGACATGGCTCAAAAGTCAGTCAGTCAGTGCTGAGATTCACTGGTTTTCATGGAATCTAATTCTCTCAATGCACTGATTTAACTGTGCCAGGCTTAAATGTTTTCAGTTGTAGATTTTTACTTGTACTGACTGTAGGGGGAGCTCAAGAGCACAAAATGCCAATTTTTCACAGTGTTGCTTTAATATAAGGCTGTCATTATAAAGTTCTCAAAGTAACTACAAATGGCCTGAACTCACAGCTATAATGAGAATGGTGTTTTTCAGGAGGAATGGCATATATAGCATCTTTAGCTCACTATAGTACAGTGTATCATTTAGGCCTTAATGATGTATAGGTGTTAAAGTTTAATAGTCGCCGCTTTAATGCGCTAAAGTGTTAGCCTGTCTGTAGCGTGGACACAGAAACATACGATTCTTGTGAAAAACGTTACAATTTAGAGGATCCAGTGGCATTCGTCAGAAATATAGCAACAGGACTAAATGTAGTTGGTTTTGGACATTCTTGTTTACCACAGGGTGCGATAACAGGAGATTAGACTCAGACTACAGAAAGACTTCATGACCTCAGAGCTCCATTATTGGTGAGAAGCTGGATATTTCTAAGAGCTCTGACTTTCCGAGGTTGAAGCGTGTCAATAAACGTCATGGTGGCTGAAAATTGTACTGGAGACTGGTTTACTTTATTTTAGTTCATCAGTAGCTACACATAAACACCGCAAGCTCAAATAGCTTACTCATCTACACGGGGAAATGTGACGCTTCTAACAAGATAGAAGCATCATGTGTGTTTATTTATTTATTTATTTTTGCATTTTGGTAACAAGAAGCTTAATTTTACCAAATGTCCACATCGTTTCAGATTAAAACCACATAAGCACATGTCACATAGGCTGCTTACGACCTCTAAACTCATAAGTAGGGTCTTCGAGGAGGACTCGAAGGCCGCATGAGTGTGTTAGTTAAGGCGGCATTTCGTCGCTGTCAGACAAAAACCTCAACTCCAAAAATCTCCAAAATGGAAGCTGTACAGGAGAAGGAAACCCCCTACTTTACATCCAAAAGAAGTCAACGTAAAAAGATTTGAGTATTTCTATTTGTACATTTGTCATAAAAATGTGACAATGGCTGCGTCCCAATTGCCTAATACGTACTACCACTATAAGGTTTGGACTACATGCTAATCTTAATTCTGGCAGGTTAGCAAACCAAATGTTAATGGACTAACACGCTTCTACTGACATGGAAGTGATGATTGAAGAGCTGCTATGCGCTGCTGAGCTTGCATTGTTCTCCATACACTCCGGTTCTGAGTATGTGGGGGATTCTCAATGCAAAGTACGCCAAGTTGGAACTGGTGTTCTTGGTAGCACTGGCTTGGCAAGTTCGTCTTGCGAGTACAAACTTGCCAAAAGGTGGGAGGACGCTGTACAGTAATTTTGCAGTTGGAACTGCAGCATGCTGCGTAATGCATTCTGGGATATTTGGCTGTGCCAGGTCCACACAAGTGACCTCCTGATGCATTCCTGAGAACACGGCCAGAACAAGAACGCATCCAGGCATTCGGAGGGGGGACTTCTGAATGGAGCAGTACTTGCACTGCGACGGATGACGTTTCACAAGTGAGAATCAGCCAGTATCTTGGATATTTCAGTATACTCAACTTTGACACATATATCTATATTATGTCCTTCATACTCAAAAAATGAGTCAGTATTAGTAAAACTATGCAATTGAGATGCACCCAATTTGACACCCATGTAGAAATGGACACAATGTAAAAAACAACTGCCAGATTTTTTAAAAAATACATAAATAAATAAAATAATAATAATAATAATAATAATAATAATAAATAAATTAATTAATTAATTAATTAAACGCAAAAATAAACATTTTTATAACATACATGTTTATGGCAACAGTCTATTAAAGGATTGAAGCAGATTTATTACTGTATTCATAACAGTGCGATATCTAATAAAAACTCACCTCAACAAACATTTAGCGCCGCTAGTTACTGGACTTCAACACCCACAATCCTCGAGGTTTCTCAGGCGGAAGAAAACAGTGAAACGTCGGCATTTTGAAACGCGCTGGCGGAAGCACTTCCATGTGTGTAGAAAAACACAGCTACGATGAAGTAAGTGGTCGTTTCTTCCCCCTCACTGTTTAGCTATAATAGCTATAATCGTCATAACGCAGATGAACCTTTTTGAGAGTAAAACTCTCCCAGGCTGGTTATCACTCTTGCTGCTTGAGCTGGTAACGTTAGCTAGCACTAGCTAGCTTAGCCACCTCCATGAGCTGAGATCAGTGATCCTCACACATGCATTTAGGTCGGATTGGGGGTTTTGAATTAAAATGGGAATAGCTAGCGACCCCTGATCCGTCAGATAGGTAGATAATAGATTAATAATTGTAGTGGTCTTGAGCTGGATGCTCAGAGGGGTCTGATTTGATCATGTCCATAACTCTTCTGCTTGTTTTCACAATGGTCTTCAAGTCGTGTTTACGAGTTGACCACAAATTCGTATTTGTTGGTGGGGAAACTCTGTCTTTTTCTGAGTTAGCCTTCTAAAACAAGGCTGGTAATTGTGCTGTTATTTGATTGTGTTCAGGTTATTTAGCAGCAACACGTGAACACGTCCTGTGTAAAGTCTTTAAACAGCTTACACTCATCTACAGGTGGCGTCAAGGAAGATGCTGCTGAAGCCTCTTACTGTAAGAGTAAATGCAGAAGATTAATAATTACAAAGTGTGTGGTTATCTATAGATAGATAGCTTACCTCATGTATCAATGCTCGTACCCTGCTCATGCTTTTGTTAAAATAAATAAAAAAAATAAAAATAGTCATCTACCAGTGGAATTGGGGAAGATGCTGCTGGAGCTTCCTACTGTAAAATTAAACACACACATATATATTAGGAGAGAGAGAGAGAGAGAGAGAGATCACTTACCTCTATGTTCATACTCTGCTTATTTGAGCTCCAAAGATTAGGCATTTACGTGGAGCACTGGAAGGCAGCATTAAAGCTGGAGTCCTGAATCTGAACTGAATGATCAAACAGGTCAATCATGGTGGAGAACAGAGGATCCGGGTTCTGTTTTCATCATCAAGTTCTCAACTGTTAAACAGTTGTGTTAAAATCAGCCCTTTTATTTGTGTGTGTGTGTGTGTGTGTGTGTGTGTGTGTTCTCTGCCAGTCCACTTACCAAAGTCAAGCTCATCAATGAACTGAACGAAAGAGAAGCCCATCTCGGAATTAAAGACTCAGTGTCATGGCATTCGGTGTACAAGGAGAGCGCCTGGATTTTCATTGGTGAGAGACCAGTTTTCCAAACTCACTAGGACATGCACTGAAATACACTGTGGCTCCAAAATATCCAGACACCTCCTTTAGTAAGGGTTTTTTTTTTAGCTGCGTGGCATGGAGCTCAGTTGTGCCCACACAGCTTAAATCATTTCCATAGAAAAGAATAGAAAGTAAAATTGGTTGCTCAGGAGCTATATTATAGGGGTATATAGGGGTAGAGAGAAGGGCTGGGCGATATGGTAAAAATATGATATTTATTACAATACAGGTAATCACAGACTAAAAACATCAGTAACAACAGATTCTTATAAACTACTATTCAGAAACTCTCCCGTACTGAATACAGTGATGTTTATTCAACATCTGCTGCTCTTCATCTAATTAAACCAGTCTGATTGCACTGTTTGTAATGCAACCTGCAGCTGATCAGTGTTTATTAAGCACTAACAGTATCCTCCATATGCTTATAAAAGCACATTATCATGATAACATTTATCACAATACGATACAATAGTCATATTGCCCAGCTCTATCACAGAGTGCCCCGGTATTGGTCTGAGATCCAGAACTTCAGTATCTGACCTCACTAATGCTCATGTGGCTGAATTGTAGTAAATTCAACAAAAGCTTTCCCTGAAGAGTATAGAGGCTGTCAGTGCATTAAAGGGGGATTTGGAAACTTCCAAAGAGACACTGGAGATTTGGGGGAAGTGGTGGCTCAGTGGTTAGAGCACCAGGCTGTTGATGACAGGGTTGTTGATACCTGGGCTCGGTGAGCTGCCCTTCACCCTGTCACAACACAGACAAATGTACCTCAAATAATTGAACAAATTTAGCTGATATTAAAGACTGTAGCCCTTTACATTTGTCGTTGCGATCTGACTACAGTGTCCAGCCCTCCAGCGCTTTTTAACATAATCCAGAAAGTGTATCCATGTTAAGTGAAATGTGTTTGATTGACATTCGCTGCTGCTTTCCTGACTTCGTTGTAACCTGCAGGTGGATTTCCATATGAGCTGACCGAGGGAGACATCATCTGTATTTTCTCACAGTGAGTCCTTCAGTCCGCTCTTTCTTTTGTTCACTCTCTCTCTCTCTCTCTCTCTCTCTCTCTCTCTCTCTCTCTCTCTCTCTCTCTCTCGTTCACATTAAAACATTCAGTACTCATTCGTTATTCATTAACTAATTCCTGAAATCTCCTTTTCTGCTCATCAGGTACGGAGAGATTGCCAACATTAACCTAGTGCGAGATAAGAAGACAGGCAAGTCAAAAGGCTTTTGCTTCCTTTGCTATGAGGATCAAAGAAGCACCATCCTGGCAGTGGACAACTTCAATGGCATCAAGGTACAGATCTTCACTAGGACAGGACACCTGTTGTACACTGTTTAAAGTATAAAATCCCTTAAGGAACTTATGAGGAACTTACCTGAGGTTCTTCAATTTGAAACTGAAGGAACCTCTTAAGGAGCTTTGAGAAAAGGTTTTCAGAAAAAAAGGTTCTTTAAAACCACTTAAGAGGTTCCTTTTAACAGAGTGTAGTAACTCTAAAATATTGTAACAGCTAATTTTTTTATTTATTTATTTTTTAAACTACAGTGTTTTCCAACAATTTGAAGAAACCTGTATGATTGACTTGTCATTGTTGGAACCTTTGACTTTGCTAAAGAACCACTAAAGAGCCATTTCTGGTTATATAGAACCATAATAGAGAAGTGTGTAATGTCACTCTGGCACATCTCTATTATAAAGATGTTTCCTTAAGGGGTTCTTCTGTATCATTGCTCAAAGAACCATTTGAAGCAGCTGTATTTGTAGAAGTGTAGGATATAGTTTTGTACTTGTGAACCTAAACCGGAACTGTAATAGAAAAGTAGTTTACAATGGCCCAGGGGTCGCGAGTTCAAATCCCGAGCTATGCTACTTTGCCATCAGCTGCCAAGAGGTGTCCAAGTGGTGGGTAGATGGCGCTGTTATCACTCCTAAGCGATGTTGATGTACTAAACATGTAAGTTTTGTTTGGTAGAGCCTGAAAACATGAATCGGTCACAGACAATAGAACATGTTTTTGTTTGGTGCTTCTGCAGATTAAGGGCCGGACCATGCGCGTGGACCACGTGGCAAATTACCGTCCACCCAAAGACTCAGACGACATTGATGAGGTCACCAAGCGCTTGCGGGAAGAAGGCTGTGCCCCCAAAATGCCCTCTGCTGCAGCAGCAGCATCATCATCTGAGTCAGACTCTGAAGAAGAGCACCTTGTACCTATGAAGAAACCAAAAAAGGGTAAAGCATTTTCAGACATACCCCTGAACATTTTTAAGCAATCGGAGATGGGGCAATTGGACCATTCATTATGGCCATAAATGATGGGCTTTGTTAAAACACAAATCTATTTCATAGAATCTAGCCATATCCAGTGATGAGCAGATTGTGTGTGTGTTTATTTTAACCCTGGGTAAATCATGAATCCCCTTCCTTTATCAGATAAAAAAGAAAAGAAGAAAAAGAAGAAGGAGAAAAAAGAGAAGAAGAAGGCCCTGAAAGAAGAGCGACGTGAGGCGCGGGGCAAGTCTCCCGTGACTCCTCCTGTCAGGGTGAAGAGAGAGAAAGAGGATGAGGGCTATGAGAAGTACGCCCTGAAGGAAGTGATGGAGGGCAGAGGCGAGCGAGCTGGACAAGAGACAAGGAGCACTCGGGACAGACTAGAAGACATGGACAGAGCCAGGGATCAGCACGGGAACGACAGGAGAGGAGGAATAGACAGGGACAGAGAGGACGAAAGGAAAACAGACAAGAACAGAAACGAGGGGAGATACAGAGAAGACCAACGTCCACGTGAGAACAGAGACCGGGAAAGAGGCCGAGATTGTGATAAAGAGAGGGGAAGGGAGAGTGAAAGAGAAAGAGACCGGGATAAAGACAGACAGAGGGACAGGAATGGAGGTGGGGAGACGGAAAGGGAACGGGACAGGGGCAGAGAGAGAGAAGGAGATAGGTGGAGAGACCGGGACCGGGACAGAGAAAGAGAAAAAGGGAGGGATCGGGAAAGGGAACGGGACTCTGAAAGAGGGTCTGCAAAACAGAGAGACCGCAGTCGAGACAGAGAATACAGACGGAGCTGAAATATGGACAGCAGCTTCGGGAACTTTTACACAGACGTCGGTTTCAGTCTGTGTTATTCAGCAGTCTTTCAACCTTCAATCCCAGCCCTGGAGGGACAGTTTGGCCATTTGCCTGCTTAAGCACGGCTCTGTTAAAGCTCAAGTTTAGCGGGTGTGTCTGAACAGGGAAATCACCGGACTGTGATGAATGCCGGCTGTCCGGCAAAAACCAAACACCCTGCCTTATACCCAGATGTTATTTTATGTTTGTGGCAGATCCTGTAAATAAATGTTTGCAATTAGTGACACATGCTTGAGTCAATTGACATTAAATATTTTATTTGACTTTAAAGTGATACAAACAACAAAATAGATTTATGGATCGTACAACAGAATCTCACTTTCCTCAAAGCAAAACAAACAAACAACAAAAAAAAGATATACAGAACCTTAATTCTTTCAAATTATGAAGTGACACTTAACTGACGGTATTGAAAAATAATAATAATAAAAATAAATGCACAAGACCGAACAAATGATGTGCACATACTCATCTTGTACCCGCTCAACAGGAATCGAATAGCATTACTTCATTGCTAATATTACAATCAAATAATCTCTATAGCCACATTAACATAGTTAACCATCTAATCGGCAACGCTACACAAATATACTCTGAATAAATTAACATCCGTCAGCTGAGGAAAGGAAAGGAAGGAATGTTTGGGTGGAGAGCAAGGAGCTTGACCAGCGACAGTCCCAGGCTTTGTGGAGGTTATGAAGGGGAAAAAGAAGGAGCACTGGCCATGGAGTGATGGCATTTGGAGAGCCAACATCTACCTGGTTAACATCATCTAGTCTAGCTCCTGAAATACCAAAGGACATGCCACTGTCAGTTCTATTTAGAGGACAGGGTAGTTAAGAGTGATCTGCTATTAGCTCTCCCAGGTGAGGCCTGTGACTGGGTTCTTCATGCCAAGTGTTTTGTTATAGTATAGTATTTAAAGCAACTGAACATCATAATTATGAGCATGTAAGCTAAAAGATGTGGTAGATATCTTTCAGAAACCTCTACTGTGATTATTTAAAACTGCTGTTAAAAACTAAGAGCCGTCACAATAGCAAATCTTTGGAAGTAGCAGATGTATAAATCGTGTAATTCTACAAAACAGTTTATGCCAGTAGGCCAGTATTCATCACAACTACCCTGAAAGGAATAGGTCCGATCTTGACGAATGGACGATCCTAGTCGCCAATTAGCATGAGGTCATCTTAGCAAGGTTAGCATGACTGAGCTAACTATTCCTTTTCACAATACTACAAGTGAATATGGTTTTACCTCCCAGATTTGACAGCTGTGCAAATTACAACCATACATTAAAAAGGATGAGAAATCCCATGGACAGGTTATTCTACCTGTAATGGAAGATTCCCTGAAAAGCCAATCATTTCCAAAGCCACAAGTTATTTTGCCATCTGCATGGAACAGTTTCAACAAATGGGTTTAGCTATGGTTTACCATCAGCTCGGGGTTCGCCACTCACTGATCCGTGTAGCTAGTGAAATCAGAAGTATTTCCAGTCCAAGACCACAATTAAGCCCCCCTCCTCAATTCCACTTGTTTATTACTGGCAACCTATCCAGTGAATATTGATGCCTTGATTGCAAACTGTGGCGCTCTCCACTGCAGACCACCTGCTCCCGTCATCAAAATGCATTTATTCAGTGCCCTGTCCAGTTCTATTAAGGGGGCGTCTGGAATGCTGGGGGTTAGAAACAGATGGCTGGCAGTGTTGTGACAAGGTTTGTGGAGGACTGTTAGAAAAGCAAACCTGGTACTTACTGTAGAAGGGAAATGGATTATAGGCCAGGCTGCCTTTAAGAAAAGACACACTGCTGTTGGTTTAAATTGCCTGGAAAATGAAAGGAAATTTATCCACTATGGTCAACCACTAAATCTTGGTTCGGTCACCTGTTTTATTCTCTATTGCACAAAAGTACAGCTTCCCCCATTAAGTGGGGGACGTTGTTTCCTCTCTAGAAAATAAGTGCTTGGCGTTTGCTCACAGGCTCGTGGTTAGCATGGAGGAGATCCTCCCACTCAATGTGCCTCCAGTCTTACAGACTTGCAAGTCTTTGCCCCGACTTGCATGGCAGCGTTCCTGCTGTTACAGTCCTCCAGAGGAATCGCCTTGTTAACCTTCGACAATCAGTGAGGATCCACCAGCTTATATTGAGGGATAAATAGAGTACAGAAGCGTATTTCCAGATTTTGTCCAACCGTTCCAAGCTTGAACTGATTTACTGGCTTTGTAGTCTGGGATTTCTGCCAGTAATGGGCCTTTTCTCCACTCGCCTAACCAATTAGCATGCTCTGCTAACAGACTGCTGTTGATTCGCTCCTAGAAACTACTCAAGTTATTGACAATCAGCGCTTATAGCCATGGCTTTTTGTGTCATATGTACTCGAGGCTGCTCCATCAGTGCTGAAACACAAAGCCTTGTGGTTAATGTCATTTTTGGCACCTTTTATGAACCGTGACAAAGTGGTGAGAAGCATCTGAGGAGGCTTCAAACGACAGGAACTTCATAACCAGCGGTCATTTCGTGTCATTTAACGTCACTGTGGGGGGCTCCTGAACAGCGCACAGGCATCCAGATCTTCACTTCCGTGCTCTATTATCCCCACTGCTAATTAGCATATTTAGTTACCATGCCAACCAGCTGATCAAAGCCTCATATTTTGTGAAGCAGATGCTAACTAGAGTGCTTGAGACTTCACCAAGGAAGCCCAATTTCTACACAAACAAAATCCATGAACACAAAGACATGAAACGAAACACAAGCGGGGACATTTTTCCTCCATCACCGATGAAGCGTCAGGGGTTAACATTGACATATTTGACCCGAGCTGAGGGAATTCCGGCTTCTGTTAAACTGAAGACCACCTGGACCTCCAGGGTCCAGCGAGAGCCATGCAGTCCACTGAAGTAAGCTTACAGACGTGTCCAGAGGTCATCAGAGGTATTGAGCGGAGAGTTAGGATTTCTAGGTTGTGTTGTGTGAAGGATGGTGCCGCTGCTGCTGAGAAGCGCCGGGGGGGACGGTTGGGGCTTATGAAGGATGTCTCATGATCGCGTGTCCCCATAATGCCACCAATAATGAACAAGTCTCTCATGATTCAGAGTCTTTTCAAGACACTAGCGGTTTGGATCACGGTGACCTGATCTTCAGCAGGAGCCCTGTTGGGCTCTGAAAGGTTGGGCTTGTATACAAGTAAGGCGCTGTAGGTTGACTGACCCAGGGAGTCGGAGGGGAGGAAATCTCACGGAGCTGCGGTTTAATTAAAGAGCTGGAGCATAAAATCAAGCTAGACTAAATAAACTGTTAAAAAGAGACGCAACGATAACACAGCAAATAACAACAAAACTAGATCTGTAGGAATATTTACAGAGCGTGTCATCAGTTCTCTTCGATTAGCTCAAATACAAAAAGAGGGCTTATGTAAGAAACATACACAGGTATTCTTCCTGAAACCCTGATCCAGTCCAACGCAGCATCTGCATCCAAGAGCAAAACTGAAGAAGTTCATTCATCTAACCATGCAGGCTCATACCGTTTACATGCTGCACCATTACTCTATGCCACAAGAGCCCAGAGTGCTGCTTGAGGACCGCAGTGCTGCACAAAGGCAAAACGCAGTAACTGTAGTTGAGTTGCCAAAAATGGGGTGTCTGAGGGAAACTGCAGGAACAAATTTGGCTGGACAGCAGGATTTTGAAGCCATTTTTCCTTTCAATGTTGGTGTAGTTACTGCTTTCTGCCTTTGCAGGGCAGCACAGTTCAAAAACATTCAAGTATTAAATTGAGACATACGGTATATGAGGCTATTTCTTTGACTCATGTGGGAAATATGGGGAGTATGGCTGACGAGGCATGTCAGAAACTGGCTGTAGTTCTTGCATTTCAGTAAGGACCAAAACCCTGACTACAGGAAGCAAACTCTGACTCAGCGACAATCAAGAACTTTACCAACACTTTTTTTTTTTCTAGCCAGTTTCACAAAGAACTTCATTCACTCCACAATGACCTTTCATACTTTGGTCCATTGCTTTAAAGACAATGGGACAGAAAGGACACAAAACACACCCAAGAAGACAGATGAACAGGGAGGAAAACGTGATGGAGACGAGGTCCAGACAGACATGGTGGCCAGTCATGCGATCCCATCCTGCAAGAGAGTTTTATTTCCACACACATTCATTCAAATTCTGGGCACTGCATCATATACGTACATCTCAGACATGAACATTAGCATCTTAGCATTTACACAGTCCTGGTTCCATCTGAAGTCAGTGCAATTTCATTTCACACGCACGTCGTGTGAGGCAGCTTTGAACGTGACTGCGCTCAGGCCCTGGCTCCCAGCAAACCGAGTCTCTGGGGCCTGACTGATCCGTTCTGTCAACAATGCTTTGGAGGCTCTGTCCACTAGGCCTTAGTGTATGGTGGTTAGACCTGGGCAGAGAGCATCCCTCTCAGTTAAGGCCTGAGAAGTGAGAGCGTTGGGCAGGGGGGGAGGATTTTAGCTGTGCTTGTGCTAGTTGCCACATGCCAACAATATGCCAACGTTCTCCAGTTTCAAGAAAGACCCGCTCATCCATTCATCTAGCACACGGATCTAGAGGTCAGTCTCAGAGTGCCTTCTTGGATGGAATAAGTCTTGAACAGACATATATACACAAATGTATACATCTCCCACCTGTCATTCTTTAGACCCTCCACTCTGATGAGGAACAGCAGTCATACGAAGGCTTTGACCCCTAGCAAACAGCCACTCTCTTGGGCTTGGACTGCTACCTCAGCACATGGAGATGGTCACGTTGATACCCAAGTTGCCGTTGTCAGCGAAAAGGTGGGCAATGGAGGTGTCGAACACGAGACAGTCACTGTTCATGATTGCTGCGGCAACGCCATCGTGGATGGAGCGCGGCGTGGCTTCCCACGTGAGTCGCCGACGGTTGCCGTTCAGCTCGAGCCGGTAGGCAAAGTTCTCGGCTTGCTTGCGGGTGCCTATGAGCAGCACGATGGCAAAGAACTGCTGGTGGCCCTCGTATTTCTCCTGCTTCTCCAGCACCAGCATGAAGTGATGCCCAAAGCAGGACTGCATCATCACCCAGTCCACAGCCCCTGGCAGGTTGATGTCTGTGGCCAGGAAGACGATGTCTTCGCCCTGCAGAGTGGTGATGGATTTGTGGGCGTGCATGAGGTGAGGCATGACCGCCTCCAGAGAGCCCTGCCATTTGCAGGAGGCCCCTGGACAGGGGCAGGTGTAAGGGCGGAACTCGCACACCTCCTCGTGCTCAGGCTTCTCGCTGTGGTGCAGTGACAGCAGGCAACCCGCCGAGGCATACTGGGGAGAGAGGGAGAGAGAAAAATGAGAAGGGAAGATAATAAATGGGGCACAAATCACCGATGTTGGCGAAGGAAGAAAGACAGGAGAAGAGGGATGGAAGGGAAATAAATGAGACAAGGTTGGCACTGCAAAACTGAAGGGCAGCAGAAATGAATGGTAGTGCATGGTAGAGGTACGGGAAGAGCAGTGGCAGGCAGAGGCCAATCAACAAAAAAAAAAAAAAAAGGGGAGGACAAGGGAGGAGAGTGAGTGAGATAAGGGATTTATGGAGGGCAGGTGAAGGACATGAACAACATCAAATGAAGGGGAAAGACGAGTTCATAAATTAGTTACGTTGATCAGTAGGTTCAAGTGCTCTGCAGCCTACGCCACACCTACACCAGTCCTGCTCATCAAAACTGGCTCATAAAAGGGCAGGACATAGCAGCTCCCCATTCTCTGAGCATGGTGTGACAGAATGAATTGTTGGGGAGTATGAGTGGGACGGGTCAGGTCAATCACTTGACGATGAATTGCTATGGTGCACAGCAGGGTTCTTGCTCTGATTATCAGCCTAGGAAGATCAGCAAAGGTCAAATATGAATGTCTCCTTTCCTACTGCCTTTAGGGGAAATGCAAACACTGCAAGTCCAAAGCCCGCTAAAGTCACAGTGCACACACAACAATTGACAATTACTGTTCTCACGGACCTACAGAATTGCACTTGGGCATCAACAAAGGAGGGCAAATTCCTGCAATAACCAGATAACCAGTGCTTTTCAAGAAATTCCATCAGCTTAGCAGAGTCTCTGAAAGGAGCTGTTGTTGTTCAAGGTATGATGTTTGTAAAGGTTTAGCACACATGCTATTAAAATATGGGACCAATGGGAAGGCCAAGAAAGAGGACAAAGACAGACGATGGGGCTCCAAAAAAAAAAAAAAAAAAGCTAGAGCCATTTTTATTGAAAGAAGTGTTGATGGGATTTAAGGATGTTACAACTAAGGTCACGTATATAATGAAAAAGTAACTGAAAGAAGTATGGATTTACTGCAGTTATAATAATTATTACTTATAACAACACCATTACTGAGAAGACATTCTGCCCATAATTAAGACCTTCTGTTTCTTGGTGACTATGGTATGGGCGTCCTGGCCCACTAAACCGCTCCCTGAGGGCATGCTTCAATATCTGCCAAATTAATTATTAATCTGATTGACAGGCAGTGACTTCTTAGCCGAGAATCAGTGACTGACGGTTGCTATCCAGCAGCGCAGGAGGTCCCAGAGGCAACTGCCGCCTGAAAAAGGCACCATTTAGTGTCAAAACCACCGGTTAAGAAGCAGCTGGGGGATAAAGCGCACCATTCTATCACATCTCACAGGTGCCATGTTTTGTATTCCTAATTGACTTTCATTTTCATTAGCACATGGCCCATGTCCAAATGCCCTCAAACGAATCTCTCTAATCCATTCAGATTTCTCCACTCATCCCATCCGAGCCAAGCGATTTGACCGTCAGAGGTGTAAAAGTCATTCTGGGAGCGCCGCCCTTCTCCCGTCGGCCGCTTATCCTCTTATCTTTCTTTTTAATGAGAGAAAGACAGGATTTTGTGCAGTAATCCTGCAGGCAGTTGGCTAGCGATAAAGCCCTCTCTCCTGCTTACTGGAGCTGAGGGAAACAGGAGGGCCCCTGAGATGGTACAGAGAAATTAAGTCCAGTGGGAGAATGGGGTGCAAGAGGCACATTGCTCCCTGGAAAATGTAAAGAAAAAGGATTATTTTTTTGGTAGCAATTCAATTTCTAGGAAAAAACATCTACTATATAAAATAAAAAGCTTTTAACAAGAACCCTTTGAACCTTCAAATGGTTGAGCAATCATGGTTCTACATAGACCCAATATCTTTATTAAAGAGCTCCTGAAGAATCCTTTAAATGAGAGGTGAGTGTGGAGAACCTATATAAAAGGTTGAAGAACATCCACAAAATGACAAGCTTCTATACAAGTTAAAGGTGCTTCCAGGAAACCTGGAAAATCAAATTGTACATGGTAATTTGACTGAGATGGTAGGTGATGCGTCTGTTACAATATCGTCCCTGCCATGCAAAAACCTTAAATCTCCATTTTTGTGCTGTTTTCTTTTTATTTCATTTTTATTTACTCATTTTCTCCCTAATTTAGATCAGCAATTACCCAACCCATACATAGTCTCCCCTATCGCATGGAGCACCCGTGCCGGCCAGCACTGCACTGGAGTAATGTGGGGAGAAAGTGAAGAAAGAGCAAGGGCAATTGTGTTCTCTCTGGGCCCTGGCTAGCAGCATGACCGGGATTCGAACTAGCGAGCCTCTGGTCATAGTGACAGCGCCGTATTCCCACTCAGGCCCTCATTATTTCCTTTTTTAATCAGTTGTTCTTTACACTTGGTTGTTGTGTTTTGTTTTTTTTACAATAATAACAGCATTATGGGAGAAAAATTATAATAAAATAATAATAATAATAATAATGAGTACAGTATTAATACAATTATAATAGAGCAAAAAAAAATTATTGTATGATTGTCATTGTGTTTTTGCTTGCTATCAACAGAATATTTTGTTAAAATATCTATCCTTATCTAGAACAGTTATTTATAATCACCATGATACATAACTTAAGATTTTTAGGAAATGAGTATCCCAGAATGTCCCTGATAACCTCAGATTAACTACAGTCTTTTGGGAGAAATGATCACATTCCCAAAATATGAGAATATGGTTGGCCTTATTAGTTTGCTCTTTATTTCAGGTGTTATAAAACAGTGTCAGATTTTTCCATCTCGTGTCGTGTGTAGCGTCATGCACATATTAGCCCATTCTTCTTTTGTAAGACTGACGTTAAGCTCTTTTTCCCCACTTGGGTTAAAAGTACACAGTTGTGGTAAATATGGTACCTTTAATTTGTTTAATGTAGGTCTTTACTACTGCATCTAGGCCTGCATTTAAAGGCTTAGAAACGTGTTCTCTTTGTAACTCAGTTGTGAAACAGTTCCTTAAAAATTGTAAATATCAGAAGCAAGCTCTACTTCCCAACCTGTAATTCTCTTTCAATTCCTGAAAACTCAATTTCCACTATTGACATCACCCACTGTCTGAATCTGTGGTCTGTCAAGCTTGATTTGAATCTCTCACCACCTTCCAACCAACTTTGTCTGCCTGTGTGTCTCTCTCATTTGTATCATTTTATTAAATTAAACCACATCTTTAATGTATAAGTGCTGATAGGATCTACTGAGCCTTGGCATTTCCTTGTCATTTTCAAACTGCCAATAAAGGGACTGAACTGAGAACTTCTCAATGTCTTTCCACTTCACACAACAGTTGTGTCAAAATGTCCTGATGAATGGAACAACAGAAATGATCCAAAATGATTTGGAATTAGGGCTGGGCAATATTGTACGAATACTACATCACGATATTTAAATTTTTTTTTTTTTTTAATTTTAATCACAGACTCAATACATCAGTAACAGATTCTTATAAACTACAGTTTCTCCCATACTGAATACAGTACATAAACTTCCTCTAATTAAACCAGTCTAATTACACTGTTTGTAGTGCAACCTGCAGCTGATCAAAGCATATTGCTTATCACAATAAAATGTATCATGATACGATAAAATAGTCATATTGCCCAGCTCTATTTGAAAGAAAATATTTCTACACTGACTTCCATCTGCCTTATTGTTTTACACTTAAAACAAACCCTGGTGCGATTGCTCTGTCAGTGCGAAGTGTTAACGCTGCCTAACGAACTTGCACCAAACAAGTGGACCAATACGGCCTGAGCAGGTGGGTCTCGGTCCGTTTCTAAGCAAACCCTGTTCTGTGCGCTTCGTTTAAAGTATGAACACAATCAATCAAGCAAAATCATCTAAACTGTCCAGGTTTTTCTGCTTTCATTTCTTCCGTCTGACACTTTAGTTGAGCAGGGCTGTGTCCCAAACCACACTACACAGTACTTTCAAACTAGTCACCATTAGAACTGCATCAATTAGTGCAGTTGCCTTCGTAAATCAAAAGACATGTGCGATTTGGGATGCAGCCACAGTAACGGTCAATTAACATGACAATATTAACATAAATTAGGTTTAATCCTGATATCAAGATGAGGCAGGTTTAAAGGTCTAGGGGTTAGATTTTAAGTTTTTTTTGTTATTGTGTGGATCAGGTCGGACCCACGGACACACCTGCCTTGTGAAGGCCTCTACTTGCAGCCTTCTGTCATTCGTGCTTCATACGTCACCATTTCCGCCCCCTAATTTTGGTTCCATTTCAGATATGTCAGTATGAATGCAAAGCAAACCAGGACTAAAATCTAACAGCATATGATTTTTTGCTTCACTACAAGTATAGAGTACTTGCTGAATGAGGTTATACGTACTAGATTTCGGAATATGTGAGTTTTGTATTGATAAAATGAAAGATTTAAGAAAATCTAAATTAGATTAGACATGCTACATCAATCCAATCAGCATTGAGCCACACAATGATTGCTTTTTAATAATTTATTTATTGTTATTATTTTTTTTTTTTTTTGCGCTATAGCATTTTCTGGTATTGAGCATTACGATACTACTGTTGGCATCTGTATCGTAATCCCAATTCAGCCATCACCATGCCCCCAAATCAAACTGAATCGTTCAGGTCAGAGACTTGCACTCTTAGTGGAACGAGTTTCATGGGAATATTTGAGCGTGTGTGGAATCTGAACACGTTTCTTGGTGAAGCACACGAGGCCAAAGCCACAAGCGCTGTGCTGCTCCCTGCCGTGAACTTGTCGACCCCTCTGTGCTGATGAGGCCCCGGGGGCAGCCGCAACTCCGCATCTCAAGTCAAGAACAACCCCACATGCAAACAGTCTTTATAAGAACCCAATTAGAAAGAAATCTAAAAAAAATAAAAGGAGAAGAAACGCAGCCACTAGACTGCTTAATCTTGTGACACACACAAACAGAAAACAAACTTGCCGCTGGCTGTAAATGTTCCTCCTGCCCTCCCTCACCCAAATCTTTCTTCGGCTTCCCTTGCGCTCCCGCTCTAATTTTAATTAAAACTTATAATCTGACAGCGTCTGGGGCTCCAGAGGCCTGCTGACATAATAAGCGAAACACTGCCTTTCTAGTACACTCTTGTGAGTCGGTGCCAGCCTAGCCCTGTGGAGACACACAAAGCCCAGGCTGGGAGCGTGGCTGCTAAATTATTTACACATTTCCGCATTTAAGTTGCAAATCACATCCCGCGAGTTCGGCCGGCGAGGGAAGCTGAGCTTGGAGGTCAAACATGTTCCTGAAGTAAGTTCTTCTCTAATCCATTCAGACGCATACAGCATTTCTGTCGATGCAGAATGCTTTTTTTTTTTAGAAAGCCATATTCAGCTCTCCAGCTTTGATTGGGAAGAGCTTGCTCAGCCCTGATTCTGGTCAAAATCTCAGTGCCATAGTAGAAAATCAAAGATGTGGAGATGAAGACATGTGCCTTTGTTATGGGAGTACAGACACAGACAGACAGACATACTGAGCCAATTTCTCCCATCACTGCACCACTGAATCCTTCTGTGGCACGACCCAGTAAAGCTTGGGAGAAAGGCTTAACTTTAAGCATTCACCTTAAAAGTAGCTCATTCTTTGAATTATTTATATGCAAAATACAGCATTCTTCCTCTGTTTTCTCTTTTGCTCTTTCTCCAGGGTCTGGCATGCAGCTCTTATAAGAACACCTGACCCTTTACTGCAAATCCTTTGAAAAAACATTTGGTAAAATATTGAAATGCACCATTTATTTGGGTTCCACTCGATTAGAAATATAGTTTGCAGAAGCGCAAAGCCGTAGCCTGCTCTTGGCAGTATTCTAGACCATTTGTCCTGCTCCACAGCATGATCCCTGATAATAGGCTTGCAGTGATTTCCAACATTGTGGCTCTTCTGCCACTCCAGCCATTCAAAATGAAGATAAACTGCAGCAGGCTTGCCTGTCAGTCTTCCTCTCCAGAAGAGACAGGAGGACCCTGAGTTGCCATCAAATGTCAGTGAAGCCTCAGCTGAAAAGAATGGCATGAGGAAATGTGTGCCGGTGAGTGAGTGAGTGAGTGAGAGAACGTCTGGTGTGTGTTTTCAGCCCCCCTGAGACACAGCCTAGAACAGTCAAGATGCCGTCATTACTGTCGCCCCCCCCACCAATCCTGTTTCCTCAAGGACAGAGAATGAGCATGGGAAAACTAGAGAAAGGGTCTCTGGAGTTTCAGTGTCATCACAGCAGTTTCTGTGCAAGCCAAGGTCCTGCAGGACTCCATCGCTGCTGGGAAATGGGGGTCATAATTAGAAGCATGATAGCAGTAGGAAAGGGGGGGGGGGGGGTCGGCATTTGCGCGCTCATGGATCACATGACCCAAAATAGGGCACTGTCCATCAGGCAACTGAAATCTGATTTCCCCTGTAATCAGCTGCTGCAGTGAAAGTCTAGCCACTCTGGAATCAATAGCAATTTCGCTAAAAGTTTCTGAGCTGAAATTACTCCAGCGAAGGCCAGGGTAATTAGGTTAGAGGGGTTGGATGGCAGCATGGAAGGCAGGAAATTCAAGCCCAGTCTCAGAGTTATAGTTCTCTTCAGTTATATTTCATATTTTCTTATTGACAAGTATAAGAGATACAGCACTCAGTACATGCACTGTTCAAGAATCATAATACTCACCTTGGTGAGATTAAATAAGACGTATAATATGGAATACATATATCCCCTTACGATGCTTAACGCCATAGCTGGTATTTCCGCACACGTGAAAACAAGACTAACATATGCATGAAAAAAAAATGCATGACGACTAAACTGTTCTATATAATGGTTATATTCTAAGACCATTTAGTACATCAATAGAAATGGTCAAAATCTTATGATCGTTCCATAACACCTATTGGTTAGAATCACACAAACCATCTGAAGAGTTTTTAACCGAAAGGAACGCAAGTCAACCTACAAGACTGGTCCGATTGCTGGACCACACACACACACACACACACACACACACACACACACACACACACACACACACACACACACACACACACACACACACACCAATTTCTTGTCTTGTGATCAGAACCCTTCAAGGTCACTGGTGGTTTTGCCTACCACGTGACTGACCAGCGAAAGCAGGTCACGAAAATACATGAGCAATTTGTCAGGTTTGTTGTCCAACTCCTCCCCCAGGGTTTCCCCTCACCCAGTATTTGCACTTGGCTGATCTGCGTGGTTTGGACTCGGCTGTGAGCTTCTGGAGTTCCCAAACAGCCAAATTGGGCCAGCAGTGGAAAAATCAGGGCTAAAATCGTGCAGTGAGGACTTAAGAATACTCTTCGGTCAGTAAATAGCTAGAGCTCTTTGGCTATGTTCACATTACAAGCCTCATTAATCAACTCAGGCCATCTTGAAGATTTACATTCATAAATGGAAGTGGCCTGTTTCTCTCCGTAATGTGAACATGTAATGTAATCTGCACTGCACACACTGATGCGTTTATGCATGTCCCCTCTGTCACCAACAACAAGAACGCTCCTCCCCTCCACGTTTGTTTTGCTGTGCTGATGACGACAGCACTAAGTGCATATTACGTACATTTGGTGGTCGGTCCCCCTTTTGCTTTAAAAGATAGTGTGCACTTGAGCTGCCATGTGCTCTACAAGTTTGTGGAAATGCCCCTGACCACCCGAGAGTTGCTTGAACATGAGCTTCAATGAAAAGGGATTAGACTCTTGCACAAAGGCATGAACATGGTCAAACACATGATTGTATGAATATTTCCCCTGAAATTCTCAAATTTCCTTTGTTTTAAAAAGTGTCTAAATTTGAGATATATCATTATTTATTTATTTATTTATTTTTAAAATACAATGTGCAGAAGATAATACAGAAGTCTTACTGGTCATTCCTACCATCTAGTCCAAAGAATCAAAGGGCGAAAACAGCAACAAAGACATTTTTAGTTGGTGAAGAAGAACAACAACACTGCCTCACTGCTGAGAGGGGTATGATGAAACCCTCTGAGGGAACAGGAGACCTCAGGGACATTACTCACCTTGCTCCCAGGCAGCGGTTTGGTGGGACACACGGGACGGCTCGAGCTCGTTGCGCACACCCCCCGCTGTCGAGGCCAACTGAGCAGGCAGCGCCACTGAGAGAGCTCCCTGAGGAGTGGGAGACAGGAGGCCGGACACAACATCACCTCGCTCACACTCACACACAGGTGCACGCGCAACAACTCTACACTGTCTACACAGTTCCGCCTCACAGAGGGAGCCCGCACTGCTCGACTGTCACTGATGCCTGGAATCAAGTTCTAAGACACTGTGGGGACACTAGGTGGACAGCGTGACAACAGGTACATGAATAAAAACACAGGGCATAAATGCTAAAGTAGGGCCTTGAACCTGACAGGGCTAGGATCTCTCCTCGCACACTGGATGAGGAAAAGCACAGGAGCTGCTGCTTTTCACTAATGCAATCTGAACACACTGTACTCACTCACTCACTCTCTTTTTCTCTCTGGAGGCAAACAACGCGTCGTCACATGTGCAAGCGCTGGTCAGGAGCGTAGTGAGTAATTACTCCTCTTGCTTGGCTCCTTGTTTACGCTGCCTCTGACAAAGATGCATTGTGTCCTGCAAGAAGGAAGCCTGGAGAGGACATTTTTCTCCTCTGCTGCCAAAACACCGGACCACGCGGCCTGGTCATTAAAGAGACACTGCTGCCTGGACCACTCAGTCACTCTCTCTCACATACGCACACACACGAGCACAGTGGGACACCAAAACAATCAGTCAATTCAAATAAAAGCACCACAGAAGGAACTAGCAACCTACCACAAGACTATGACCCAGTAACACACACACACACACACACACACTATTGAGAAAAGCTGCTCAAGTCAACACTTCCATAACCTCCCTATAGTTCTTCTATCAGTGTCTGTTAAGCTTCTCTCACTGCAGATGAGCTTCATTCACCTTCATGGTCTTTCGAAAAACCCACCTCCTTCCATCAGGATCCAATCTCCTAATTAAAGACCCGTCATCTTCCACATTCTCCTACGATCACTTACACACACACACACTGGTTGAAGGACAGCGGAAGCTCGCGGAGAACAGTAGCCTCTCTCTGCGAACATACACACACACACACACACATACAGTGCAAGCGCCTACCGACACAGCTGGCTGGCGACAGCAATCTCTGCAGAATAAACACACACACTCACTCGTTGGTCCGTTCTCTCTCTCACTCTCTTTCTCTCGCTCGCTCACTCACTCACTCACTCCTCCACTCCTCCTCGGTTGCAGCCGCACTCTGGAGGGTGACGATTCGGCAGAGCGGGAGAAAAACATTCCAGACTGCAGCACTGGCAGCTCTCTCGCAGAGACGGATTGGGGGGGAGGAGGAGGAGGGCCTTAGGTGTGTGTGTGTGTGTGTGCGCGTGTGTGTGTGTGTGTGTGTGTGTGTCTCAGCAAGTGGTGCTGCCCCCCATTCCTCCCCTCATGCCTCCACCCCCCGCCTTCCCCCTGCTGCAGCTGTTTGGGGACTCATAGGCAGGACTTCACCCGCAGCCCTTTCATCCGTTTTATCTTTTTAAAAATCCCTTCAAGGACTTTGAAGCCATGCTAAAATATATGCATGGATATTTCCAGTGCGTGCGTGCGTGCGTGTGTGTGTGTGTCTTTGAGGATAGGATAGAGTGTGTTTGTCTGTCCGTGAACGCTTTGTACCCAAAGCTTTCAAATGGGAGAGTTAGTAATCTGTGTGAAGTCCCAAAAGTATTGGGACACCTGCCATTAAAACAGAGTTCATGTTGGAGTAACCGTCTCTACTGTCCAGGGAAGGCTTTCTACTAAAGGATGATTTGATTGCATTCAGGAACGAGAGTGTTAGTGTGGTTAGGATGCTGGATGACCACCATCCCACCTTATCCCCAACTTCCCAGCTCATTCCAAAAGCACTGGATGAAGCACTAAGCATCATTCCAGAGAGCACAGTTCCCCTGCTCCACAGCTTAACCCACACCAGAGTCCTATTCTATTGGCAATTCGTCTCTACAGGCACTAGTACTTCATCTTTGGGTTGGTTTAGGTGGCACAGAATGGCAGAAAAAAAGACAAACGTCAGCTCAAACGTAGTCAAAGCACTCGAGCTACAGATTACTTAGGGTTTCATGTTTTATGCACTGTGAAATAGCTCCACACTGTAGACATTTTTTTCCTTCTGCTGAGAACATCCTCACTACTGAAGGCTGTGAATAATGTCAATTATTGCCGACTAGAGGTTTTTTTTCTGGCAAAAACAAAGAATCGAAACTGAAATATGCCCGGATGGGCCCCTATCCACTGAATCGGATACGACATGCTGCATCATTCTCTCCTTTAGATGTATTAAGTTGGAAAATGTAAGCTTCCACTGCTTAGGTGACATCGATTGCAAGATACACCTGTAAAATGTAGTGACTTTGAATTTCTTCAATATATTGCCCAGCACTACATAGACCATATGTAATCCATATTATATAACACTACATATTGTACACAGGGTAATAGAACACATAACGTCTTATATAGACTATATAATAAATCATCTGCAGGCCCACTACTGCTAATCATTCTGCGACAGTTTGCCTATATTCTATATGCACGCAGGTACGACATTACCTGTACAGTACCAGTAACCTAACACTAGGCAAGCAACTCACCAACGCCCCTAGGGAAGCTGCACATTAATAGCACAAATATAATTTGCAGGTAATACGGGCGATGTTATATTGTTAACGTGACAGACTATATACACATTATTAAGTCTTCCAGCCTCTTGGTATATAGTATTTGTGCCGTATCCCCAAACACCAGACTCCAAAAATACTGGACACCATAAGCAGGGAATAATTCAGGACATTATTTTCACAGATGTTTATTTTCTTTCCCTCTAACTGCCCCCACTTTTCTTCTCCCCACGTCTTTCCCCAACTATCCTGCAGGCTGTGCTTTTGGAGAGATTTGCCATCATTTCTCCTTCCCATCTCCGTGCCTGCGGGTGAGCCTGACAGATTCAGCATTCGCTGCCAGAGGTGCCTTTTACCTCACTGATGGACACGGCTCCCGCCCTGCTGCATTCTAAACATCCCCCCCATTCCCAGTCTCCGTACACATATTCTTTGTACACATCCAGAAACACACTCACTCTCACAGATAAGCCTCATACCTCCTGGCTTCCCCGCGGTGGAAAAGGAAAGGCACTCTATTTTTAGCAGCAGTGTGAGAATGGCAGCACAATCAGAAGGATGCAATTAAAAGGGCTACATGGCAGTTACACACACTTCCACATTCTCTCTCCCCGTCTCGCTCACGCTCACACACACACACACACACACACACACACACACACACACACACACACACACACACACACACACACACGGTTGACGGGTTACCTCAAGCCAGAGAGCCCATGTGTTTCAATTAGAGTTCCATAATGAGAGATGAAGGATGCACTGGGGATGGAATTGGGAGGGGGTGGGTGTAAAAGGGAGGGTAAGAGGGGGAATATGTGGGGGGTAGAGAGGTGCTCAGCTCAAGGTCCGCAGAAGCAGGCAAATTTAATTAAGTGCTGATGCTGGTGGATTTATGGAGCACTAGAAAGAGTGACCCACGTTTCCAGCTTCCAGATTTAATGGCTCCAGTCCAGAGATCGAGACCGGTCATAATACCATCCTGATTCAGCAGAACATGAGGACAATAAGAGATGCCTCCTAAAAGCAGGGATCGTTTTACAGCATGAGTAAACAGATCCACTCAGGTTACAGTCCTGTTCGTCTATGATAACTGGTTTGTGCTAGTGGACAATCGGGACGAGTTTGAGGCTGACCCTGCCGCAAAAGGGGTCCCGATTAGAGACCGGTATTCCCAAATTATCCTGTAGTGTGGAGAGAGTTTAATCCAAATCTTACACTGTCTGATAAACAATAAACAAAAAACCCTTTATGGTCAAAAGTATTGGGACACCTGCGTATTCGTCATTTCTTCTGAATTCACGGGTATTAAAAAGAGTTGATGCTGCTTTAGTTGGAGAAACTGTCTCTGCTGTCCAGGGAAGGCTTTCTATGAGATTTCGAACAACTGTTGTGAGGATATAACTGCATTCAGCAAAAAGAGCATTTGTGAGGTCAGGATGCTGGATGATCATCACCCCAAATCGTCCCAAGAGTACTGGACGGAGCACAATCCATCATTCCAGAGAACACAGTTCTTCCACTGCTCCACAGCTCAATGCTGGGGGGCTTTATACCCCTCTAGCTCATGCCTGGCATTAGGCATGGTGCCAATAGGTTTGTGTTTATCTGCTCTAGGGAGTCCTATTCGTTTGTCAATACTTCTTAACAGGGACTAGACAAGCTGTGTGTGCATGCATTTAGTACAACTTAAAGCATCTGAATGCATTCATCAGAAGGGGTGTCCACAAACTTTTGGACATAGTGTATTAAAATGTACACAGTGTTCACACGAAAGAACATTTACCAATGATGGTGTATCCAGCACTCCAGCAAAACATGGAGAAGTTACCGTGAGCCAGACGTTAGCCTTGAGCCACTGTCTGATGTTCTTAAACATTGCATGATATTTAGTGTGATAATGCTGCAAATTCTTTTTTTTTCCCCTGGAACCCTAGACTCATTATTCAGTTTTATTATGAATTAATTCATTCAGCACATTTTGAGTCCTACAGGGTTCTATTTTAGGGTCTATATACTTTTTAAAACCATTTTAATTTAGACAGTAACGTAGTTATGAGCACAAACACGCCCAGGGCTTATAGGGTTAAAAGAGAGAAGCTCCGACACATGAGTTTTGAGTAAGACGGATAAGCCTGTGCAGAATAAGAGTTCCTGTGAACCAGTTTGGCAATATTTGGTGGCTAACCAAACTAACAAGAAGGACCACAGCATGTTTACAGTGTTATATGACTGTACTGTTCTGAGACAGCATATATGTAACTATATAGTAATAACAGTAGCGTGCTCAGTTGGTAATTTTGTGCTTTTTCCATTAGGGGAGGCTAAATTGTAAGGCTTTGAAATGCTCATGTGATACTTAATGACTACATTTGGAATAATTCGGCAACCAATACTTTTTTCATTCTTGATGTTACTTATAGCAATAGCTCAAGAAAAAGCTATACTGAAAAGCTATAGTGAATGTACTATACTAGCTAACAAGTATCTGGAATCTGGAATATGGAATCTTATCATCCACTGATACATATGCCTAAATCTTCAGGCTTCAAACAGTGGTGTGAAGATGGATTTACATATGGTCGTGTGTCAGGAATGACAACGGGGTTTACCTCCTGAAGATAGCCAAACACCTTCAGGTAAGTTCGAAACCCCAAGTGCTTTTTATTCATGTTCACTCCATACCAAAAAAATAGGAAATAAAAATTGTACAAAAATGATATAAATAAATATATAAAACATGTATATAAAAGTACTCTAGTCTCCAAGACTTCCCACAGTACATAAGTATTACTGACTTAACATCAGTCAGAGTTAGTCTACAGCCGTAGAGCTATGTAGACACAACATTTTCCCTCCAAAAGAGGCCCCTCTAGGTCTCCCACTTCCTCCTTTTTAAATCTGTAGCCCCCTCCCTAATCTACCTGGACTCTACCATTACTACAGACAGGGGATAACCAGAAAATACAAACATATAAACCAGAGATTACTGTTCGATTATATACAGACATGGAATTTTCATATTGTGCATATTACAGGTAAGGTATCATCACTTTACAATTAATAACTTAACCTTCTTTTCCCCCAGAAGAAGAAGACCCCCCCCCCCCCCCCCCTCCAAATTGGTGAGTCGAGGGCCCATCAGCTACCATAGTAGAGGGAGCCAGGAAGTCCTTGAGGAGTCGGTTCGGGTAAGTACACACACGCTCCTACTTCAGCAATACCCAGCGTCCAGTAAAATGTCCATAAGCAAGCTTGGTGGTCTGTTCTGGTTCTTGGTTCTGTTCTGGTTCTTGGTTCTGTTCTTGGCATTCTGACTTTATCACAAGTAGAAAATCATCTTTAAGGCCAAATGTTCTCCATGTTTGTCCATTTTATAGACAACAGACACAGTCACAGTCAAGTGTTTAGTGGTACTACACTAGCCTCGTAGCTCCAGTACAGAAACAAGCTACTTCAAGCATTACACAAGTCTTTGGCTGATTGACGTTTGGAGAAACAAAAACCCAGAAAAATCCCTTTTTACAAAAAACAAAAACCCACCACCATTTTCTCACGTAAACCACTCAACTTCTCATCCTTAAAGTTGCTCTCTGAGACACAAGCCATACCCAGCTATGCACAGAACATTTATTCACGCACACCGTGATGCTACAGGGTCGTTCAACACTTGAAAGAGAGCTAAAGCTCAGACGTTATCATGCGGCTTCCAGGCTGCTCCGATTTCTGCCTGCAACGCACCCCAAAGACCTCATCAACAGAGCAGCCAGCTGTCAATCACCCCACCGCTAACCAGAAGATGGGAGACAGGGATGGAATGGGACTGGCAGGCTGCCAACTGTCAAACACACACACACACACACACACACACACACACACACACACATTCATCTAGAATGCATACACACAAAAGTAGTGACAATCATTTTCTTTCCCCTCTCTTGCATACACTAAGCAGCGCCCTGCCTCCTGCCTCAGACAGAAGCACACCATTTCAGGAGATGAAGTAGCTCAGTATGAGCAGCTTTTCAGGTCAACAGTGTGTGAAATGCAGATGATGGACGAGACTATCCCAGAACAGGAGAGAAAACTAGAGGAAAACAAGATTCTGACGGCTACAGACACCCACTGGAGTCAAACTCGCATTCGCACATCACCCACTGTTACAATCAGCCGCAAACCATTTAGGCTAATCTCTGTTCATTATGCTATTATACAGAGGCACGCAATTGGCTGCGAACGCAGAAGCACTAGAGGGTGCAATATTACAATGCAGTACCACATTCTACCACTGGGGGCAGTCTTGGAAACTTAATGCATAGTTGGCTCTCCACCAGGGGTTCTCAAGCTTTTCCATCTCGAGACCCACCGGCCTACAACTAGAAAGGATGGCGGCTCTCATCCTTTTCTGTCATTTCTCAAATGTTGTTCCCAAAAAACTCTTAATAAGGCCAATATCTGCGCCACAAACATCTCATTTACTGTAAAAAATAAATAAATAAATAAATAAATCACTGATTTTAAACACAAATGCTGTTCCCAGCCCAACACGAATGACTGCTGCAGACCATTGGTCATTTCACAGATGTCTTTTCTATGCCTAAATTTAAGGCAGCTTTATCTCCACAGGCAACACTGCCTTCAGACATCTTCTACTGCTCCCCCGAGACCACTCACCATCCGTACCCTTTCAAAACCCATAGCATTTCGTCCGACTGTCAATACCTTCTCTACCCCCCCATTCCAGCAAGCATGGGACATGACTGAATCGAGCTTCCCTCCAATTTAATCTCATTGTACGACTAACTGCACCTTGCCTACCAGGCTGCTCTCTTGGGGGCCATTGAACTCAGGCACCACAATTGTCCTTGCCGCCTGTTGCCAACAGAGCTTTTGCTGTTTCAGCCACCATTTCTGTAAATGGCCTCTGATTAAAAGGATCCTTTAAGTGAATGGACAGCATGGCGAGGAGAGCAGCTGGTTGGGGACAAGTGCGCCGAAAACAAAAGGAGGAGATAAAGAGAGCGAGAGACAATTGACCTGGACCATTAATCTAAGCTAGCTCGCTTTCTGCTCCATGTCCCTTGCAAGGCGCCGGCTGGTAAATAGTGGATGGAGGTTACGTTGAGCTTTTCCTCTCCATTTGTGTTACAAATTACCCAGTAGCTTCCTTTGTAATTAAAGCAAACTGAACCTAAAAAACAGAGGAGAGGATTAAGTTCACATCGGGTTCTGGGGTCATTCTCTATTTCACAGAGGCTCCTTTTGTGATTTTATTTTCGGTTGGATCAACCACATCTGTGTTTTTCTGCCTCCTCCTCAGAGAAAATTCCAGATGGAATTATCTGCTGGTTTCCACGCGGCAGTGGTAATTTTAGTCCCGTCTGGATACACATCCCTGTGGTGTTTCAGGCAAATATGTCGCCTTACGCTGGGGGGTGGGGGGGTGGGGAGGTTCTGCCGTTGCTACACTTGATAGTCAGGCTCAGAGTGCACATATCCAAGATTCTCTGGTAGACGTTCTCCAGTAAACACTTTTTAAACGGCATAATAAAATTATATTCATAATGAAAAAAAGTTCTATTAACGTTTGGATGACAATTACTGTGAATGTTGATCATGTGACAACATAAATCAGACATTCAGTGTTTTTATTACCTGTCCGGATGTCAGGTAATTAAAGATGTCCCCTGATAAATCAGTCTAATCCGAATAGGGCTAAAGAAAATCAGAAAATAGGGCATTTTAAAATCAGTGTGATTTTCTTTTTGTTTCATCGGACACCGGACAATAGCCAGGAGATTGTCGATTGATGCTCCATTCTGGCAAAATTCTGGTAGTACAGGAGGCACTTTGTATCAGAAGCAATATTTATTTAAACCTATTTGCAGCTGGGAATGGGAAATGTGGTGATTACTGGTGTTTTCTGTGATTAAAAAACAACAACAACAACAACAACAACAAAAATTACATTACAGGTAAACAATTAGATTTTATTTGATTCTTTTGATAGACATGATTGAATGCATGGTAAAGAGGTTCATTCTGATTAATTCTGCATTTAAGAGGTTAATTCTGAGTTTGGTGTAGCATGGAGGCTACGATAGGTTTCATGAACCACTTCAAAACAGACAAATACATACTGCTCAGGAGGCTACGTGCCTTAAACATTATGCTATGCCTATTAGCCTAAGTGTCAGACGAGCAATACTTCATATGTTCATGACTGATTTCGGTTCATTTGCGCTTTCACTGCTGTGCTCTATTAATGCACTGCTGCAGCCTACTGGATATATTCTGAACGAAATATGTTGGATTAAGAAAGAGAAATATTAAGGAACAGGTCTTGAAGTACTTTTGCAAACATCTTGCACAAAATCATGAACTGTAACTGGCACCCACTCCAACTCACTTCTCCAACTCTTCTTAGGATAAGTATGGAGAGAATGACTAGCTTGTGGTGTCCCAGCAGCACAATCGTTGATTGGGCCTTGAAAAATTACAGTGAAATCAACCAATGTGACAGGACCCCACACAAACAAAGAAAGCATGGACGCACTAATGGCATCGGCTGCTCAAACCCTATAGGTTTTCAAAGCCTAATTGCTTCATTACTGCCATTTAACGGGAGCAATTAATTATCCAGGCCCCAGCGCTCCGACCAGATCATTGAAAGTTCACAATGTTTTCCAGGCTCAGCGGACTGCGGCGTCCCATCATGTCCTGCATTGGCCCGTGCCCCTGGTGGCCATTCATCCGTGAGCGCTGGGGGAAGCGCTAGCTGCTGGAGCGCTGGACTCCGGGGCAGAGGCGTATGCAAAGCAGATGTCACACTGGCTGCGGCTATAAATAGGGTGGACAGGGAGGTGACTGCGTCTGAATGTGGTCGAGGATCACTGTGCTCGTCATCACTGTTAGCATTCACGAGATCTGGAGAGCGATGCATCAATGCACCCGGGAGGTACACACACACACACACACACACACACACACACACACACACACACACACACACACACACACACACACACACCGCACTGCAGCACTGCGGGTCAATAGTGTTTTCCATAAGGTACCAACAATACATGCAGCACCGAGTTCAGACAAAGAGGTCACCCCTTTAGACGTGATGGTTAAAGGTTTTGCTCAGTGGTGTGTTTACTTGCTGGGTTTGGTTGCAAAAGGCCTTATAAGCCCCCCCCCCCCGGTGGCTTTGAGGTGGACTTCATATACATAAGATTTGCATACAGTGCTATATGGCTACATATTATGCTGTTAGAGAATGAATAATGTATCTCTATTAAAGGTGCTATATAGGGATGGACGGTATGGTTAAAATGAGGATATCACGATATTTAAAGAATTTCACGATATGCTATATTTATCACACGATACACTCGCTTGTTTCACTATAAAAAACCATCGCGATTTCTGTAAAGTATCATATTATTGTCCACCCCAGGGCCAGAGATAAAAATATATATTCATCTTGGAACAGTTGATTAATGAGAGTTTCACCCTAACCAAAGTCACATTCATTATATTCTATGGCATCTTTAAAAGCAGCATGATGCGAGAATTGGCCATCTTGCTCCTGGGCTCCATGGATGTGTTTCAAACGAGTTTCAGACCAAAGTGGTTTGAATGATAGGATGTCTGAACGTGTCTCGGGTGTGTTTACACTTGCATTTTTACGTGGTTTGGCCTTATTCAGATATTATTCCAGATATTCGCATAAAGAGAAGACGCATTAAGTGACCCGGTTTTAATAGGGCCTGGGACGCCTCTAAAAGGACACACCTTTACACATGCATTTCTGGACAAGTTCAAAGATCTAGAACACACACTGAAAGTAATCATGTAGACTGTAAAGATAGACCAGGGGTGTGCAATGGGGGGCACATTTTGCTGAATTTCCTGATAAATAGACCTATTTCATCTGGCAATTGACAGAAAAGCCAAGGTTTTACCAAGGGTCTATAACAATGCACTGAAAAATATATTGTGACATCCCAATAGCAAACAAAAATCTTGGACAAATGCACTAGTGAATTTGACTTGTGCTGGCATTCATGTGGACTTATCCTGTAGGCAGAATTGAAGGCAAATTTAGAGCAGATAATTTATAGTGTAGAAATTGCACCTGATTAAAAAAAAAAGGATGCACAGCATACCCAAACCTTTGATAAGCCTCATTCAAGGCACTTACTGCATATAATAAAGCACGAAGCACAGAGGTGAAACTTTAGTGCAAATAATGGAGCCACTGCCCTTTTACAATAATGGGAAATGGGGAAAGGAAGATAAAGGTTATTCAGCCATATGTTCCCATATGGTCAATGCCATATGCTCAGCGTCAATGGCATGCAGGATCAAACCCTGCTCCCTTTTAAGGGAAGATTTTGCTGAGGTCGTTCTTTCTCTTCTGGAGCCACTGATGATGTAGGAAGAGGTCATTCTTTCATTTCAGGGCGTTCAATTGGATGACTTCACCTCCTCTATTAGCGAATGAGTGTCGATAAGTTGACCGTACCCTTTGTTACCACAACTTGTGACGGGCACACATGCCCACAGTGAGTGCAGCTGAAGGAGGGCATGCCAGTCACCCTGTGAGCAACTCATCTGTGAAATTAATTACAGGCCGCTCGCATCCATTCCTCCAGTGATATGATGAAGGGGCAGCGTGATTAGGCAGAGGGAGAGGGGGAAAAGTGGAGGGCGCCGAGTGTTAAAACGGGCTTTTGATCCAACTCTCGGCTCAGCTCATGTGTGAAAGTGTTGCAGGTTTCTCATTAATCCCCCTATTTTTAATTGACAGCGAGAGAGCGGGAGGTCTTGTGCACGCTGAGCGCATTTCACACTGAGATGTAATAGGGCATTTGTGTATGAGAGCATGAACATGAATAAAACACTACACTTGAGTGTACGCCCGCAACACGAGTGCTGAAACATTGCTCTCGGGTGCTGCAATCCATGCAGGCACACGTGCCGCCTTAATGAAAAGTCCCTAATCAGTGCCGGCCTAAGCAGCGGGCACAGCTTTTTCGAGAAGCGCGATTGGGGAAGCCGAGGGTGTGATCATTAAAATCTGCCAATTAGCTTCACAAGTCCAACACCTCGGGCTGCCACGCTGCCGCGTGCAACAACCAACTCCGAGCAGAGCCCCAAAATAGCCAGCTGCATCAAAATAAAGCGGCCAAGCCTGAGGGGCCTATCCATGTCTAATCTGGTTACGTACACAAGCTGGCCACAGGCGTCCGCTGCCAGTCCTGTACACCATGCAAGGACAGCAGAGCTCTCAGACAGCGCGGAAGCACTGCTCTCTTACTGCCAGCTTCTCCTTTTCTTTCCAAACACAAAGGCCTGGCTCCAATTAAGACCAACTGCATTATATACAACTTTGTGAATCAAGTATGTGCAAAATGACTCCCTGATTAAGTCTAAATGGGAGAATTTCTCTTTACACCACCTCATTTCTCTGTAGGGGCTTCAATGAAGTACCAGTAGCTGGCCCAAACCGCTAGATACACCCTATTACTTGCCATTTTTAAGGAGGCACTATACACCAATTATCCAAAACTGTATGATCACTCATAGATGAAGCGAACAACGTTGGGTGTCCCTTAAACAACACTGCATGTCAAGACCTGGGATACATCTCAGGTGGAAACTAAACCGGATTGAGGGTTGAGGTGTTGGATGTGTTGACGAGGGCCAACTCGATATGACGACTGGACCAGAGCATCTCCAAAATGGCAAGATTTGCAGGGTGCTCCTGGTCAGTAATGGAGCGCTGGGCGTCCAGGGCTCACGAGTGTACAAAGGCAATAAAGACTATCCAACATTGGCCAAAGCATCAGAAGTCCCAGAAATGTTTAATGATGCAGAGCCCTCTGCTGCACAGCTGCAGACTAGTCAGAGCGTCTATGCCCACCCCTATCCATGGCCTTTGCGGTAGCCATGAACTAGAGGTTAAAGAAGTGAGCTAGAGGCAGAGAAGGTCGTCAGTTCAATCCCCTGGACCGGCGAGACGTGGGAGGTGGGAGGAATAAAAGGAACAGTGCTTTTTCCTGCCTCCACATTTATAGCTGAGATGCCCTTGAGCAAAGCACCTAACCCCCAATTGCCTCCTGGGCCCTGTAGTGGCAGCCCACTGCTCTGGGTGTGTGAGCTCAATGCCACGGATGGATTAAACGTAGAGGTTAAATTCAGCTGTACTGCTGTGTAATGACGACCAAGTGTGTTTTCATTTACTTTACTTGCCTACTGAAATCGCCTACGATGGACATATGAGCATCGCAAGCGGACCTTGGAGCAATGGCTGAAAGTTGCATAGTCCAGTTTTATATTACATTACGTGGACGGCTGGGTACATGTGCAGCGTTTACTTGTGGAATGAGCTTGAACATGTCCAATCCACACGTATCCAGATTTAAAAAAAAAAAAAAAGATTTACCTTCCTCAGAAAATTCTTCTGTCCACACAGAGGCTAAAATGCTTGCATGAGCATGTCAGCCCTAGTATAGCGATAGTACCCATGGAAAAGGAAGAAAATTCCAAAGTACACAAAACTCCCTATGTAGTACCTAGTGTACAATGCAAGTCTTGAAATTATGGGCTGTAAATCTTAATAGCACTTTATATATTTGTAATAGAACAGTATTTACATTCATTCAAATGTGGAAATTTGATATTAAGGGCCATCTGCATGTTGAAGTTCTAGTTTTATGATTGGGATTATATAAGGGTATCTGAGATTCAGCCAGAAAATGCCTGTGTTGTGAAGTCTTCAAAAAGCTATGTTTTCATTGACCAAAAACAGTGTTTTTGTGTGGACAAGAGGCCAAAACGCATACAAAAGACACCTTCAGAGGAGCATATACTGGTGACACATGGAGAACCACAATATTTTAAGCTTATTGGTTTACACCAAAACAGCCAGTGTGATGTCAGTATTTTGTCCACCTACATTGCATCTACGCTCATTGGCTGGTTAATCTGCTGCTGCAAATCTGATCAGCCCTTCTCAATTCCATGTGTCGGTAGAAAGGCACCACCACAGAACCACCATTTGGTCATCTATTGGATGGTGGAGCATTCTCAGCACTGTGATGATACCAACAAGGGTGTGAATGTGGCACTGTGTTGTAAACACTGGATATACTATGTGGGTTAAAGACTACAGCTCATCTTTTTGAAGCTTGCTAGGCCTTAACCACTGAACAGCTTCTGAACACAGGACCACTGCCATCAGGATGGTTTTGGGTGATGGACGATTTGCAACCCTGCAGTGACAATTTAGGTGAAGCCCACATACAACCCCAAAACAGACATTACCATGAAACTGCGGGGTGGGGTCACTGCTGTGCCAGGAATGGCCCACAAGTAAAATCTCATCTGGTCAGCGGAGGTCCTATAGTCCACTGACGGACAGGGTAGAGGGCGTCTGTTAAATTGCAGAAGAACAGATTAGCTACAGTTAGGGTGGGCGATATGGTATAAATATAAATATTGTGAGATTCTTGAAATTCTTGTTGTAATGAAATATGCAGTAGGTGAGGGTTTCAGAAGTACTGAACCTTGCACAATTTTGCTGTCTAACAATGTGCTTAAGTATTAAGACTGAAGAAAAGAGAGCAACACTGGATAACTGGAGAATTTCACACTTTTATTTGAACCCTGTTTTGGCTTATGAGCTTTCTTCAGGGTTGACAAAAATAGTGGTTGTATTGTTTAAATACAGAAAGGAACCAGGAAGTTTCCTATTCAAAGACAAACAATACAACCAATAAAGAAAGCTGCAGCACCCATGTCTTAATTCTACCCACCAATCAGGACAAAGGAAGTTACAATCAAGCTAAACTATTAACGCCCAAATTATTGGCCGTCTAAAAATTTACTTCCTGGTCTTTGTAAATTTAAACATCAATACAACCCTTATTTTTAACCCCCTGGGTTATTTTTACAACCCCTGGTTTTACTCTTTACTCTTTCTACACTATGCTCAGAAAAGCACATTGTCATGAAACTTGTCACAATAACAATAAATGCATGAAAAAGGTATACCTTTAATAGGTGCAGCATGCACCTTTAATCACAGGAAGAAAAGAAGATAGCCAAGCCAAGCGTACTGGACCAACAGAGCAAAAGGGGGTCAAGTCAACATGCATTTTGCATGGATATGGGTCACATAAAGACGTGTGTCCAGTGAAGTTGAACTTTTGTCAACTACGTTCATCAGAACGAAGGCCACATCATGCCTGCCTCGAGTCATTTCGGAGATGCTCTGATCCAGCTGTTGACCTCTAGCTGACAAAGAATGACGTCTGGCCATACATGGCTTCACAAGGCAAAACACCCTATTAGAGGCTGTTACTGTAATAAAGCCATCCCAGATAGCCACATGTCCACTGGCACAACAATTACACAGTTAGTGCTGGGCAGTGCTGATAAGGTATGGCAGGTTTTACCCATTGTGAACTGCCTTAGCATTTGTTTGTTTACCAAAAAAAACGCTGCCTTTTTTTTTTAGTGTAAATTATAAGTTACATGATTTACTGTGGCCTTCTGTGGTCTCAATATGGCTTTATGCCATGAGTGTGCCTCCCTTATAAACAATGGTTTCGAATATTTGGATGTGGAATGAACTTTAAGTCTGATTGCGATTGGTCTTTTCAACTGTAAACTTCATGTTAGCTTGTGTAATCGACCTTACTCTTGTCTCTTCTTGTCTTTTTTCCTTCCTGAATCTGTTAAATCCGTTGTTTTAGCCCTCTGCAGAGTTTTGTACTTGCGATTTCATGAGATTTTTCATACATTTCTAAAAACAGTTATTCTACTTCTACTTTTGAGAAGAAATCACTCCAATCTTCACTATTAAGGTTAAGAGCACAATCTAATGTGGGGTAAAAGGTAACTAAGATGTTTTATGTAGTTAAACAGGTCAAAGTAAAATCTTGCGCTCTCTTCTGCTTAAACATTGAACCAGCCGAGATTTACAGTAAGGGTTACTGTTAAAAATTGAAGTAAGTTTCAGGTTTATTTGTCATTTGCACAACATGTTAGGACATTTATGCATTGAAATGCTTGTGGTGAGGCTCAGGTTGAAACTCTACAGGAGGACAAAACTATACACATACTAAACATTAAAATAAAGTTAAAATAAAAATTGTATTAAATAAATACAAAATACACACAAAATATACACAAAATACAGAATATACAAAGGAGGACAGGAGGAATCTGTAGAAATTCTCTGATATGTACATTTATGAGACAGGTATAGACTGAGAGAGTGGATGTATGTATATGATATGTATGTTTATGTCTATTCCTGTTGTATAAAGTGACATAGTGATGTTGTCCATAGCAGTGATATATAGAGCATTAATAATAAAGTGTCCGAGTGCAGTGGTGTTGGTGAAAGGTTCACAGCAAAACCATTTGAAGCACCAACTGAAGACGCCACGTGGAAAGTGTTTTGTATAACAGAACACCACTACGGACATAGCGTCCTTCTCCGCGAAAAGCACTTAAACTGAAAATCAAATCAACTGACAGATGATACATTGCCCAGCAACCACAGCTAGACCAATGAAGAGTTAGTGTGAAACCTGCTGACTTATCTCCGGGACAGCCAAAGGTCACCATTCTTAAACATATTACATAATCGTTCAACAAGAAGAAGCAGCAAAAGTAGCAAAGTACGTTATCTGATAACCCCACCGTTGGCCTCACCAAAAACACTCAGGACAGCCTGGCTGTAAAATACAAAACAGTGCTAATCTCCCATCTACCCTTCCCTAAGCAGAATAGAGGCGGTTATTGGCCACAACCAACACACCCAGGTTTCTAGAAAACAAACTTATCAGCACTGAATCAATTCCTAGAAATACCTTCATTCCACAAACTGAGGTCTTCCACTTAAAATAGCCTGTTGAGTGGAGGCGCATGGCTATTCCTGGAAGGCCACTTTGTTTTTTTACAACAGTGTTCTGATCAGCTATTGGCTGCAAGAACTCTTGAGCCAATTATATACTTAATTCAGTTAGTCAAGTGCATCCAGTTTGCGGGTAGCTGAGGGAGGTGCTGTGCAATCACGGCTTAGACTATACGTTTTCTCTAATAAGTGATTATTTTCTTGTAAAAAATGGCAAAGACAAATACTGGCACACAGATTGGACAAGACCACTGCAGACTTCTCTCAGAATCAAACATTGGTCTGCCTGCCCCAATTACAACACTACTGAGGAAGGAAACACTACCCATGTGGCAACCAGTGATCAGCTTTCAGGGCCCAGTGGCAACGCAACAAGGATACAACTTTAATGCACTGATGATGCAACCCCAAAGATGCTACAATGCGGACACAAAGGACAAAGGTTTTCTGCATAAACGAATGAATGAATTGAGTCAAGTCATGAGCTTAAGCACTTAGACCTGGTGTGACAAAGGTGACACCAGTAGAGAGAACAGTCAGTTGGATGAGTGCACTGTTATGAAACGAGGAGAACCTAGAAACTCTTCAGTGTGTTCCTTCAAACCCAACCCAGCCCAAAGGTCTGTAGACCACTACTACTGTCTCTTCAGAAATCAATGACATCAATAAAGCCCTTTACTGCAGTAACAGCCTTTACACTCTTCTGGGAATGCTTCCCACAAGATGTTGAGGCATCCATGTGAGGATCTTACTGCATTCAGTCACAGGAGCTTTGGTGAGGTCAAGTAGTGATGCTGGATGATTAGTTTAGAGCCGAAACTCACCAAGTTCAACTCACCCCAAAGGTACTACTGTACACACCCTTCTAAGTCACGTTCAGAATCAGGCTTAGTGACCTTAGGCTCATGTGCAGCTTCTCCAGACCATCCCATTCTACTGGTAATCCTTTTCTGTGGTCATCCAAGCTCTAAGCGTGCAACTGAACACCTGAATCAGCAATGGGTGCACCTTAAAGTAGCTAGATTCACTAATTAGAGGAGTGTCCGGACACTTGCACACTTACACAGACTAGAAACTAGGAGTTTGAGTGCCTCTAGTTTACACTTATCCCCTTAACCCCTAATCTTCAGAAAGGCCTGATGTTATCACCATTATCTGCTTAATCAACCTCAGAGTACATACGAAATGCTTAGTGAGAGAGGGTGTGTGCTGATGCACTGATCCTGAACCTGTAACCAAGGCCTTAATTGGATTAAACGGTGATGGTGAATTCGTAAGGACAACAGGTGATGAGATGGTTGGCTTGTTTTTTGCTTTCTAAGGTCATCTTGCAACAGCTGAAGTTCCATCTGCTTGAAGGGCCCATATTCAACATGTGTGTTGTGTTATTTTTTTGTTCCTGAGGTTCACTTACGACTTTGCATGGTTTATTGACCAAAACTCGCTGTAATGTACATTACCCCAGCACTGCCAGGCTGCCCTTCCTTCAAAATGCAGCCCAGGCTGAAACACTCCTTATAACTTCAATGTGAAGGGGTGGAGATAAGCGCCTGTAAGCTGAGCATAGCTCTTGCGTCATGCGTTGTACTGTAGTCGGCGTCGCGCCCATGTTAGGAATTGCAAGGTGGACTTGTCCGCTAGTTTACTGTGCAGCAGCATGGAGAAAACCAGCGGAGACCCTGATTACCTTATATGGGCATGATGTTGACATCAGGACGACGGCAAATCTTTAGAGCGGTATAACTGGATAAATATGAAGGTTGTGCTGCATATATGGATAAATATGAAGGTTGACAGTTATGACAGACCTTAAGCTTTACAGCTTAAGGTCTGTCATAACTGTCAACCTTCATATTTATCCATATATGCAGCACATGTAAACACCAAACTTCATCAAACTCCTATTTTCAATGCTCAATTTCCATTAAATAGGCCTTTAAATACTGTAGGAGTAGTGCAGAGGTGTGAACAGGTGCTGTCAAACCTGGACACAGGAGGCTTGCCCATTTCCTAAACACCTGTGGAGTAAACTTGAGCTAATGGAGAGCCACTTCCTCCAACACTCCCCTCAGCCCGCCTCAGTCCTGTCGTGTCGAGAGGGCGCTGTCAAACCAAGCGAAAGAGTGAGGTGGAAAGGAAAACAGCCGTGGTGAAAGTAAACTCAGCACGTTATGGCTGAAAGTGTCCGGAAGTTTCGCTCTACCTCACTTACCTAAGTCACTCAGGCTCAGCTAACCGTCACTGACTGTCAGTCAGGAGCGCCGTGCTTACCTTACAGGGGAAGGGCAGCGTGGAGGCGACTTTCTCCATCGCCAGGTTCCTGATGCTGGGTGTGAGGGGGCCGCGGCAGGTCGGGCAGCAGCTCAGCTTCTGGCGACACTGGTTACAGACGAGGTGGCCGGCCTGGCACTGCAGGATCGGCGGCAGCACGTAGTCGAAGCACACCGGGCACTCGAACAGCGCCGTCAGCTCGGCCGACTGCCCGGGCAGAGCAGCAGCCGCGGCGGCAGCTGCGGCGGCGGCAGTGGGCAACGCCACGGCGGCGGCAGTCACGGAACTGGAGCCGGAGACGGAGCCCGAAACCCCCGCAGCAGCAGCTGCCGCCGCTGCTGCTGCTGCTGCCGCCGCGGCCGCAGCAGCTGCAGCGGCGGCTGCAGCCGCTCCTCCTCCGGAGCCGCCGTGTTTACTCCCTCCTCCCGCCTTACCGGCTCCCAGTCCTCCGCCCGCACCACCCGCTGAGGACGGACGGCTCATGGCGAAGGATTTAAAACGTTAAAAAGTTGAACCCACGTCTCGTCTGGAGCGCTGGTACACACACCGGCAGCTCGTAGTACACACGCTCCTCTCCTCCCAAACACACACATACATACACACACACACCCGCGGATACAACATGGCCGCCACTGTTTGAGAGATAGGAGCGAGGCCATTGGCTGGGAGCGCTGTGATTGGCAGCTGCTTCAGCCAATGGGGAGGCGGATGGAGGCTCTTGTGTAATGGCTGTGTGTTTACACGCAGGGGCTCGTAGTGACGGAGAGAGTGAAAGTGAACGGATCAGCGTGACAGGCAGCGGCTGCTGACAGCTTCTCTCCACGGATCACAGATCGGTTTTGGTCGGTATCGGTATTGGATTCGGGTCGATACTGGAGGGGAAAAAAAACTTCACATTGACCAACTGATATATGGCCACATTTGGCTTGTATGAGTAACAACTACAAAAAAAGTGCATTTTATCATCAATAATATATATTTTATTTTTTTATATTTAATTTTTATTTATGATGGTTTACGCATCAAATGGACACTTGTATAAAAAAATGCAGCCTGCTTAGGTTCCTTCATCTTGCTGATTTGTGAAGGCAGCCTGGATGTATCCTTGTTGCCTTAGGTATCCCATAAATCCCAGAAAAACATGGCGGAAGCAGGCAGCAATGTGCAGACATGCCATTATTGCCATTATTGCCATTATTTCCCCTAATATTTTGTTGCTATTGTCGGCAACGTCATGATACATTGCTGCCTAGAAGGTACTGACTAATGAGACTGCATAGGCAGCAAGGAATTAAGGCAGCTGCCTTTCATTTCAGACCCAGCTTACATGAACAAAATAGAGCCGGCTAATGGTGCTAAACACAAAGACCAAGGATCGTTCCATGGCTCAGCCGCTCACCTGTTGACGCATGTTGATGATGAGGAGGTGTCTGAATTCATTTGTGTTTCTAACATGACTAAATAGTCTCTCCTTATATAGTGCAATGCTAATGAGGGAGCAGGGATCCATTGCAGTCACAGCCAAGGAGCTCTGTTATGGTGTAACAGAAAAGATGGCCTCACTTGAGCTGATACAGGAGTCAGACAGGGACTGATTCACTGAGCTTGATCCTGTTCTCTCTGCTTTGATGGTGGCTGTTTGGACGTTGGCTGGTAAGGTGCTACCTTAACTCCCTTAACTCCTCTGGCAGAAATACGTTCGGGGACATCCTCCTGCAAAGCCTGTACAGGATCTCAGGCCTATGAGGACAGCCAGGGGCTCATGAGCTGCTGAATGCTCTCAAGGCTCTCAAAGGCCTCCTCTCAAACTCCTGGTGTGACTGTGTTTACTCCAGCTTATGGCTGAAGACCCGTTTAAACTGTAGTAACTGTTGGGTTGATAATTTAAGGAGATCAGCAGTTCTAGAGATACTCAAACTGGCCCTTCTGACACCAACAATCACCACACGCTCAAAATCACGGAGATCACAGATCTTTCTCCATTCTGATGGTTGATGTGAACATTACCTGAAGCTGCTGACCTGTAGTCTGCATGGCTGTGTGTAGCAACTACATTTTATTTTTACATAGAAAAAAAAAATAGCAATCTACGGTCAAAGTCCTAGTGTTACTGGTATGATGAACAGCGGGGCGTCGCTGACCGAAAGCAAAAGCATTAGTGTGTATTTACAAGCTTGTCTAGCAAGGAGCGTCTAAAGAGTTAGAGACACCATGTTGGTGGTAATAAGGATGTTTTGGAGCCAATGAGAGAAGGGTTGATGAGGATATTCTGGACGGTGCCTGGAGTAGTCGGGGTGGCTGTGAATATAACCAGTATGACTGTTACTACTAGTAGGTGGGACAGTAAACTAATGAACGTGTATATACACCTATATCCTCCTTTAACCCATGACATGAACATGCAATTTACATCGGACTTGTAGATGTACAGATGTTTCGGTACAGTGTATCTTGATATTGATATCAGGAAGAACAGCTTTTGTTTATAAACATGTAATAAATACTCAGCTTACCACAGTCTTACCTGGACATAAGTGGTATCACCTTCCTCTTTTCTATTAGAGACCAACTCATTTTTTTGTGCATTAAGGGCCTATGTTGCACATTTTGTCTCAGAGGTCCAGCCACGGTCTTTGCATCAAGTTTCCGACGCAAAAGTATCTTAATTAATTTGTGACATAACTATTTTCCAACCCTTATGATTCTTACTTAAACAGGCTGTTGTTGACCGACATATGTAAATGACCTCTGTGCTGCTGACTGACTGCCCTCTATAATTCCCTCATTGAAAAAGAAGGTCAGACAGAAACGCTCTTTGTAAAGCCACCATGCACGGTTGTAAAACGGTCATAGGCTGAACAGGAGGGTAAATGCAAATATGCTGGTTTCTTCATCACATTGTTTATAGACAGTACGGACTAAATGAACTCTTTCATTTGAAGAAAGAAAAAAAAGGGTAAACGTTATAGATCTGTAAATTCAACTGTTATGATGTGGAATAACTCCACGGCCTCATGCAAGTCCTATCCAACATGCTGATTTGCTAAATTTAGTCAAAAACCCAGATGCAGTTCCATAAAAGATATCCAAAGATGAGGATCAGTTAGTTGAGGTTTTAAACCTTAATGTGATTTCTGAGCTTAGTTTCTCCATACATGTTACATAAATACATGAGTAAGACATGCAAACATAGAGAAGTACGTGTGAAGGTAATGTCTCAATACAGGGAAGTTCTTCAAATGTGAAGAAGAATTCCTGGTCATATCCCAGGAAAAACAGAATGACCGGGGGCTCAGGATTACCAATCAGTGCACATCAGGAAAGCCTGGTTCATCACAAACACCCAACCTTTCAACTGCAAGACAGGCCTACCTACAGCATAAGCTGAATTAGAGGTGATTACCCAAGGCTTGAAGTAGTTGAAACTAAATAGAAGGTGAAGAGATGCTCATATTTTATCTGAATTTTAACATCCCGCTGTGCTTGAGCTTATTCGACTCCATTTATGTTCAATACTTTTAAAACTGTTAATTGTTAAGGTTACATGTAATGTGAAAAACTCTATTAAACCACTGTCTTGATAAAAAGCCAAATGAATAGAAAACATGAGTCTAATGTAAATGAAAATTAGAATTCTATTCTGATTAGAATTTCTGTCGCCCCCTGTTGATCAACAATGGTACCGAATCAAATCATGGCAATTTATCGACAACAAAAAGAAATGGGTTTAGCAACTACATTTTATTTTTACGTAGAAAAAAATTAGCAATCAACGGTCAAAGGCCTACTGATACTGGTATAATCAAAAACAATGACGGCGCTGACCGAAAGCAAAAGTATTAGCGTGTATTTACAAGCTCATTTAGCAAGGAGCGTGACTAGTGATCCAACTCATGCACAGGGTCATAAAGCATCATAGTCGTCGTCATCTTCGTGCTTTCTTTTCAGAGAGCCTGATGAGTCGCTGGATGAGTTCTGAGACACCATGTTGGTGGTAATGAGGATGTTTTTGGAGCCAATGAGAGAAGGGTTGATGAGGACATTCTGGACGGTGCCTGGAGTAGTCGGGGTGGCTGTAAATATAACCAGTGTGATTGTTACAACTTGTAGGTGGGACAATAAACTAATGATCATATATACACCAATATCCCCTCCTTTCACCCACGACATGAACATGCAATTTACAACTGACTAAAAAATGCATAGTCAATCACAATGATTAAAAAAAAGTTTTTAAAGTGGCACTAACCTGTTTTCACTGAGGCAGCCTGTGAGGAGGGGATTTGAACAGTGAATCGCTGGCCTGTTAATGACACAGGGGTACCGACTTTATTGCCCATTGTCTGCACCGAGGGAGTACCTGGAAACCACCAAAAGAGGGCAATGAAACAGATCTAGGGACATACAGAGAACTGCAAAAAATGCAAATGTACTGTGCAATGTCTTTATGCTGTATTCAAATATATTTCTAGGAAATCAAACGTTCCCCTCAATTTCCTCATCCAGCTCCACTAACCGCTTTCGTTTTGCAGTCTGTTCATCTTTGTCAGTTTTGCCATCCTTCAGCACTTTATGAGTGGCAAGTTTCTGAGCACAGGACCATGGTCAGCTGGATCTTTTTCTGAACTGACAGGACACGACACGACTGAGGTGCATTTGAGCCTGCCACCTAAATCTAGCCCAATGGCTCCCTGTGCGCCGCAGCTAGGGCTGCCCACAGTTCTGGGCATGTGCGCTCATTGTCCCCCAAGTGCATGTGCGCATGTGTGTGTTCGCTGCTTGGATGGGCTGAAGGTGGAATTCAAATTCTTATGTTTGCAACACAAATGGAGTGGTTCTTCATTTGTTCCATATAACGTCTGTCTGATGGTCCCCGACTTTTAAGACTATTAGACTTTTACAGAAACTGCAGGAATTCTGGATTTTCACTTTTTAGGAATAAACTTCTCAACGCAGGAAAAAGAAAACCTGAGTTATACCTCATGCAAACGTATCTGTGTAGAGGAAGGGGTTCATGGGTGAACAGCTTACAAACGCTCCCCCAGAGCCTGATTGGATTGGTAGTGTCAGTGTGGGACGACACCCAAACAATAATCATCCTAAAGTAGAACCACTGCAAGACTACAAATAATCCTTACTTATAGGGGAAACAAGTAGATTAATTGAGATCACTTTTTTTGTTTCTCCTGTCCATTTACTACAACAGAAGACTGGTATTGTTCATTTTCTGTACATTCTGGTTTGGACACTGCCCCCTAGTGCACACTTTCACATTCCAGTGTGTTTACAGACACCAATTGCAGCCACACCTGCTCACAGATGTGAGAGGAAGGTGTATAAGTTTGGTCATTCAAAACAATACATACCTTTACAACTCTATAAAGAGAAGCCTGCATCAGCCACTGTAAGAGCAGGCGGAACTCTGCAGTGCACTAAAGCTTATTCCATTAAGAGAATACTCAGAAGAACTATAGGAGTTTCCGTAATATAGTGGATATCACATTTGCCTCACTCGAGAAAGGTCCCCAGTTCGAAACCGGGCGGAAACAATGTTTGTGTGGTTGGTGTGGCGCAACAGATAACACCACTACCTGCCAGTGAGCTACCACACCACGTGGGAGACTGGGGTTCGATTCCCGGTCAGGCTGACTATGCTGCGCTACACCAATTAGAGTCCTAACACTCCTAACACTGCGTTGGCCCTCCTCTGTAATACAAGTAACCTTGTAAGTCGCTCTGGATAAGAGCGTCCGCTAAATAAATGTAAATGTAACTCACCGAGTGTTGGCGTGCTTGGCCGACTGGAAACTGCCCCCACGCTGAGCCGCGGTACTGTTATTCTACCTGCAGATGAGGATACCTACATAACAAAACAGACAGACAGGCTGTCAGATCAGAACTTTTTGAAGTTGCTGACTAACTAAATTCTTGGACAAAAATACATGTGTCCACTGGGTGCCCTGCCCTCCAAGAAACAGCTTTAACCCGATGCAGAGCACTGTAATATTAGCAATGTAACAGTATATATATATATATATATATATATATATATATATATATATATATATATATATATATATATATATATATATATATCGAAGTACCGCAACAATTTTACAATACTGTATCAAGTCTTAAACTCATTTAATTTTTAACAAATAGTTCACATGCAAAGATTGTAGTGCATAAGCACTTAACGTTATAACCACAATGGATTTTTTAACGCATTGGTTGGCATTTCAAACCCGATTTGAAACAGAGCCACTTTCCCCACTGGCCACTGGTCCATTACTGAAGCCTCCAGTTTTTAGCTTATTGGTATCTGTTCAAAATTGGTACCAGCAGGACCTTATGGTACTCAACTGGATTCTCCTCTGCCTTTAGGGAACACTTGCAACTGAACCCAACAATGATCAGCAATAGGTGTGTATATGTAACTAGAGAACGCCTAGAGCTGGTAAACCCCGGTGGGGTCAATGAGTTAAACGAATGAGAAAACAAGGCAGCCAATTATCTAAATTAGATGCTTAAGGCTTTAGTAAAAATTCTTACTATGGTATAAAATGACCAAAAATACAGTAAAATCATCAGTGGCGGTTATAATGATGTTTCCAGCTCAAACAGACGAAGAACTTGAACTCAAGTCTAAATGGTTCCAGTTTGAGTCAGTTCTTGTTTCTGAATGGGCATCGGAAAAAAACATCCTTTGTGTCACTTGTGTTACTCACCACTACGTGGCTCACCAGAAATAGTGTTTCCACTTACGGTCAGTGAGGTGGTACACACTGGTATGATGGGTCTATTTATTTTAAACAGTCCTACCTTTTTCTGCAGGGACTTGAGTCTGTAGTTTGGCGCAGTTAAACAGTAGCGGTCTGGTGGAAGCCGTGGTCCCGCGTAGGGTTTAATCAAGGGCAGAGGGGTTTGATTCTTCTGCCTGGCAACGTCCAGCAGAAACTTCAGGAGAAGAAAGGACACACCGGTTTTACAAGAATAGATTTTACATGATTCTAGTTGTAAAGATCCTGTCTTATTAGTAGGCTTACATACTCTTAACCTGTATCATTGCTGTCACAGGACAGACAGCTTGCATAATTTCTACAGAAAAGCCACCATTCCCATTGGTTTGAGGGGTATATGAAGTGATGAAGCTCATTTGACTACTTTTGGGATGAGTTGTAGCAGGGCTGGGGGATATGGAAAAAGAAAAAAAATGGGGACAGGAAATGTTTGCGCCAAGGGAGTCCCTAACGAGGGTCAATTACTTTAATCAGCCGCTTAAATGTGTCATTTTCAGCCGTGCTTACTGGCGTCATGTCTTTTACAATAAAGCAGGCTATTGCATTTGTAATTTCATTGTGCCCCTTCTTTTGTGTTGTAAGGCATAGTGCATAGAGAAAGTGGACACCATGGGCAGGTCTCACACTGGTTGTTATAGGTGGACCACCAGCAATGGTTGGGTCTGGGATTGTAAAGTCTCACATGCACTAAATAGTGACTAAAGGATGGTCCTCAGAACTGAATTTTCAGGCCCTTCTTTCAATAACCTCCTCGTCTCTTGAGCCTTGGGCTGTATTCGTTCAGGTCTTCTCTGATAATGCTCTTGCCCACATTTTCATTACCATTTTCTGCCTTGTTTTTTCTTTAATCTTGCTCCCACTCCTGACGTTCTGGTGTACACAGATGCAGAATCCCAAACATTAGCTTGTATGCTGCTGCTGCTGCTGCTGGCTGATACTCATACGCTCAGTGCTGTGCGTGCGTCAACCTAACCTGATGTGGCTGTAACTCTATTCCAGCCACATGGCTGAATCTGCATTATGCCACTGTCATATGCCAATATCACTGGCTTCTCGCGGTGGACGGAAACATGGATGGACTTAACCACGTCTAACATTACTATTGAGGCAAAAATTCTCTCTTAATAATTATCTTTATCGCCCAGCCCGAAGTTGGGAGTGGATTGTAATCCAAAACTAAATCACCCAACACCAGTACCTGACTGCAATAATTCTCTTAAATCCTCACAGCAACACTCTGGCAACACTACAAAGCCTAACTCCTCATTAATCCCCTTGAGTGTAGAGAAGGTATCTACAAATAGTTGGAGATACAGTGTACATGAGGAGGATGTCTTGCCCCAATAATAATAATACATACAATAAAAGCTGTACTCACGTCTCTTGGTGGTGGAGAGGTAAATGACTGATCCATCCTACACTGAATAGCCAACCTTATGTCGTCAGCATCAACGGTGGACTTCTTAGCATGGGTGGCGTATATCTTGGCATCTTCGATTATGGTTGTGACATATCCTGCAGGAAAACAAGAGTGCCATGGGTCACATTAACAGTTTTCCTTGGTTTGAACAAGAGCTGATCGAAGCGTAATCCTACCGCTTAAGCTGTAGCGGTATTTTAGATGGAGCATATTTGACGGCTCCATGACACATCTAACAGCCATAACCTTCAAACCACCTCCCTATTACTGCGTTGGTCCCAAAACAGCCCTAACCCGTCAAGGCAGACTCGAACCGCTATACCCAGCAGTTTGTGCTACAGTAGCTCTTCTGTAGGATTAGACAAGAAGGGCTAGCCTTCGTTCCCTACTTATTAATGAGCCTCTGACATACATGACCCTGTCTCCAGTTCAACAGTTGTCATTCCTTGGACCACTTTTCCACTTTTAGTAGGTACTGACCACTGCAGGTATACTGGCAACACCACAGTGGTTCAGATTCTTATACTTAACCATTTTTCTTCAAGAACTGACTGTTTACTTGCTTTGTTTATTTAGACCCACCCTTTGACAGATGCCACAGCAACAAGATAATCAAATGTTCCTCACTTAATCTGACAGTGGGTTTGTGGATTATGGCTGATCAGAGTGTACTGAACATAAAACAGTGGCACCTCTGTTATAAGCTTTGCTAAGATCCAGGATCTGACAGTAAACTTAAAGGACATCATGGAGTGGGTGCTTCAGTCCCAAACAAATAAGGGAAACAGTGAGGCTTCTTAACAGACACACACAGTCCAGTCAAAACATCTGTTACTATGTAGCACTGATTAACCCTCTGGGGTCTAAAAACGCCTGCATCACTCAAATTCGGGGATAACACCATGCAGATGTATGATATAAACATTTCCTGAATCTGGAGAGTCTGTCCTTTCCATTGCATCTAAAGGTCAGAAGGTATGTAACTAACTTTTGGAGATACAAGGCTATGAAGAAAGGTTCAGAAATCCGTCTTTTGTCTTTCGCCATGTCTGCTTCTCATTTGTAATTGGTGGATTCATGTGTCCGCTTACGTTTTGCGTAAGCAACAGACACTCAGGATATCATATGTGATATCATGTAATATATCACTGCTGTCCAGTGAAACACCTGTATCTCCATGTTTGTTCATTTACAGTTTCCTCCATGGTTTGAACCCTGTAGCTTCTCTGTACACAGTGTGAATAAATCTGGATGAACAGACCAATAGAAATGCTCTAAATCACCTGTAATAAACTCATATTTTACACTAAGAACTTTTTGTTGAGCACTTTCTCCTGTAAGTTTACCATTTTAGAGATGCCTGTTTTGCTGGACAGCGACAAATATGTAGAACAAATATGAATCTGTATAATAATCTGTTCTGCTGCATGGATTGAACGTTGAACACCTTCACAGAGCAAATGGTTTGCGTTTTATTCTGCGGAGGTTTTTTTGGTTTTACACAGGGAAGTAAGATTACTTTGTCAAAGTTCATGACAACATGTCTCAATAATCGATTTTACAAAATTTTATTTCAGACATTTATTACATATTTATAAGCTATTTTATTCATACATGCCACTTTTCTGACGCTAGGACTCGGGTGTCTGGTGCCTTTTTAAGCGCCACAACAATTTGTCCACATGAGTAAAGGTACATTTGTTTTTTTTACAGGATATATTACGAAATTCTATAATCCGACTTTTGACAATTTTTATTTATATATATATATATATATATATATATATATATATATATATATATATATATATATATATATACATACACACACAATTATGTATAAAATAAAATCTGAATATTTGTTTTAAATATATTTAAATATACTCCTGCAAGTTCACCATTTTAGAGATGCCTGTTTTAGCTGGACAGCGATGAATATGTAGAAAAAATATTAATCTGTATAATAATCTATAATATAATAATCTATAATAATTTGCTGCATGGATTAAACATTGAAAACCTTCACAGAGAGGTTTATTATAAAATCTAAATATTTATTTTAAATATTAAATATTATATTATATTATATAATATAATATAATATAATATAATATAAATATATATATATATATATATATATATATATATATATATATATATATATATAAAATATTATCCAGCTCTAGTTTGTACATCTTTGTTCATACTGTTGAAACTGAAGTGAATCAAATGTTCATAATCACACAAACCGACTCCGGGAACTTACTGTACGTGAACTCCAGCATTTGGTTGATGACTCTGGGCTCATACTCCGTGATCCCCATGTCCTTCAGAATCTGCATCATAACCTTAATGAAGACACAGAGCAACAAGACGACGACATGATGAACACAAACAAACGAGTGAAGAAACCGAGCCGTGACTCCTGATCCGGAGCCGCACCAGAGTTAAACCAGCCCTCAATCATTAAACCACAGCTGACTGGACCAGACCCGGAGTCTCTGCTGCTTCTACAGCTGCCGTAAAGTTATGCGGCTACTATAAACAAGCCCGCAGAGCCAGAACAGGACACCCAGATAACACCACCCAGATGATAACACGGCTCTGACTCCTGAACTCCGGGTCGACTGAGAGAAGCGGCTCGGAGCGCAGTTTCACTGCTCAACCCTCCGGCTTTCAGTCGTCCACCCGAGCACACAACACGAGCCATTCTGCTGCTCGACACTTTAAATCACAGAGAAGCTGCGCCGTGCACGTCTAACCCCGCTCTCGGCTTTAAGGAGATACCTGTGCATCTTTCGGTACTGTTTTCGGAGACGCCATTTTCACACTCGCTCCCTTCTCCCCTCCCACACGACCTACGCTGATGAGGTCATGTCCTGTTCCGCAGCGCGCATGCGCCCTCTCCCGGCTTTCGCAGCGAGGGTGCGCCTCTATCCGTTTACTGCACCCTACTCTGTATACTGCGAAGTGCACAAGTGAGCATAGGAAGTAAGGAGTCGAGGAAGAGCGTTGAAAAGGTGGACCACTGGACATAAACTAACCCAATCCACATAATCTCATATTCGCGCTAAACTTTATTTTATCTTCAGACCAAATCTGTAAGTTATTTCCTGAAGATACAATCCTCACATTTGCATTTTTCCAAAAATAATATAATTAATATAATAAACCTATATCTCAGCATTCACATGTCTAATCAAGCTGAAAATGTTGCATGCTGGGTCTTTAAGCTATCTTATAATATTTAAAGCAGCTTTATGTGAGAATTGGTATTTTTGCTCATGGGCTCCCCCTACAGGCGAGGAGTGTAATTCACTGTTACACCACTTCCGTAATTACACATTTTGCTTTGAGCTCCGTCTCAGGGTACACATTCATTTAACACACTGAAACTGAATGGAAAGTGACAGATCCATGATAGGATGAGAGTCCAATTACACGGTTACACAGTTACACCGTTCCTGCGAAAGGTCTAGTGCAGCTCCATCATAGTAACCTAGCGTAGTAGCGGTGTTCCAGGCTGGAGATGCCATTCTTTCGATTATAGTCAATGTATTATTGAACATGATTTTGAAGCTGTTTGTTTCAGGTAAAAATGACTACGACTTGATCATTCAAAAATCATGGATGCCACTGGTCAATCAGACTTAGACTTTAAAATAAGATCTAGCATTTGGATGCTACGTCTCGTTTTGGCCAATGGGGGTGCTGTTCATGAAAATCTCATGTTCTGCGTCTTGCACATATTTTCATTTATGGGCATAAAGTTTGGGCTATTGCAGTATCCCTGAGCATTGACCACTGTGCAATTACATGTGTGTTTTGTGTTCGTTAACTGTTCAAACTGCCCTTTAGGGGACGAGGTAGTGCTGAAAAGGAGTTCCCCTTGCCCTGCCGTCAAGTTAAGCAAGAATTTACACACACTGTCCACACTATTTTGACCTATTTAGGTCAAACTCAAGACCACACACAACCTAAAAGCAGGCTATCTAACTCTAACAGTGGCTGTCAGTGGCACTGCTAGGCTACACCAGAGCATTTTCTGAATTAGACCTGTAAGCTGGTTGAGACCCCCTTAAGGCACATGTCTGGTAGGTCTGGTTGGTATTTCATCCCTGAATGACATAAAAAAAAGTGTAACCACCGTACAAACAGAACATGTCAGTTCACTTTTCATAGACCCTAGCAGCGCTTTTAATCCCACCATCCCCTCAAGACAGGTGTCCAACAAGGCCTCCACTTCCTCCTGAGGAAGACTGAGGAGAGTCAGCCTCCCACAGCTCCACCAGTGCATATAGTCCCTACAGGTCCACAGCGGAGAGCATTGTTACTCTAAGCAACATCACTGCTGCTGAACTCAAGGCCCTCCATGCATGCCCTCTGACCCCACACACCCCAGCCACCCTCTGTTGCAATTTCCGCTATGTGGAAAAAGAACCGGACACCCGAGTTAGAACCAGCTGACCCAAGAACAGCTTTCACCCGAGAGCTGTTAAACTGGTCACACCAGCAGTTCCCACAAGAGCATACATATCCAAACCCTGATCCTCTAAGCTCACTCATAGCTTAGTGCACCCACACACTGAGCTCCTCTAGATCATGGGACTATATGCGCATTGCACTTTGAACCGGGGGGCCCTTTAATACTTGAACGCTAAGGCTGTAATTCTTCACCGTTATGCTGGTAATGTGCATTGGCTTGCACTGTTATTATACTAATGTCCACACTTGACCTGATTACCTCCTACCACTGCTGGCTGCCCATATACACGTATACTGCAACAGCTACGCTGCACTTTCCTAAGAACTGCATATTTATGTATATTTATTGCTTAAGATAGTTTGCAGGTCAATTCTAATGATATCTTAACTTGGTCTCCCCAGATCTGACCATCTGAGGCCTGGACTCCAAGACGTTAGCAGCAGATCCTTTAAGTCCTGTAAGTTGTGAGGTGGGATCTCCCTGGAAAGCATCAGTGAGCATTAGGCTCCCATGATGCTGATTCAGGGTGGTTCACCCTATAAGATCTGCCTAATGTTTTGAAGATGTTCTGACCCAGTCTGCGAACCATCAAAGGTATGGATCGTTTTTACTGGCTGCCTGATGTATCTAATCCTTGAGATACGCCACTGACTGATACCACTTGTCTACAGTCTAGCTGATGGCTTGAGGTTTTACTGAAGAATTTGAGGTCGTCCTCCTTTTGTCCTCCATCATTACTCCATCCACTTTTCAGTGCAAAGCAGCCCCAGAGCCGCCACCACCACCACCATGCTTAACAGTTGGCACAATGCTCTTGGAGTTCAATTCAATTCAATTTTTTTTGTATAGGCTTTTTACAACAAATGCTGTCCCAAAGCAGCTTTACAAAGATCCGGGTCCGAGCCTCTTTTGAGCAAGCTAGTGGCAACAGTGGCAAGGAAAAACTCCCTTGGGTCGAGAGGAAGAAACCTGGAGAAGAACCCAGACTCAAAAGGGGAACCCATCCTCCTCAGGTTGAACCCGGATATTAATAAAAAGCAAAACAGGAATAAAAACAACAATTAAACTAAACTGAATGAAGAAAAATGGCAACTGTGGTGTCAAGCCATTCAAGATAAATGTGAAAATGTGAAAAAGTCCATGCAGGTAAACAGTCAGAGGCACAGTCCTGCAGTGAGGCGAGGATGAATCAATGTGAGGCCCCAGAGCAGGACAGCAGGCAGGAGGGTAGTGGAGAGCCAGGTCAGGTGGAACCAGGATGGAACAGTTGGAACCGGACATCTAAATACCTGAGAAAGAGACAGAGAGAAAACAGAAAGGAGGGAAAAACACAAGGGGTTAGGAGGAGTGCAGGGAAATGTTAGGGGGGGGGTGCAACACAATAAAACCTTCCCACCAGAAGTCTTTTGCTTCTGTTCTGATCCAGGATTGGTTTGATTAACACATCCAACAAATTCCTCAATTTTAACTGGGGTCAGGAATCCGATCCCAGATTAGCAAACCTTCTTTGCCGCGGAAATATTTCCGGGTCTAGAAAACAGGGGAAAACGAGGGAACGAGTGAACGCGTCTTTCCAAAGCCACGCTTATTGGGACGCGCCCTCAATGACTGCCTCAGTTCCTCCAGCAGAGCGAGGAGGAGTGTTTGTTTTTAGTGTGTGTGTGTGTCTATAAAAATACTGTCCAATGGGCCGAACAGCTTTTCTAGTGGAAGGCTGAAGCTGAAGCTGAAGCTGAAAGAGCTGTTTGATTTGGAGCTTTCTGGCCAAAGGAACAGCTAGTTAGCTACCTCCAGCACTTTTACTGCCAAGTGTGGGAAATAGGACTAAGCCCGCTAGCTAGACATTAGCTAGTTTGCTGTTGAGTAGGTGTGACGGTACCGTAGCCGGCATAAGATTGTAAGGGGGGGAGGAGGGGGATGTGTTTATGTGTAGCTAACCCTACATTAGCTGGGTGCTTTAACCCGAGGGGGGCTGGCTGTCCGAGCGGTTTCGGTCTGAGATGGTAGAGCTAGCTATAGCTAACTAATGAACGTTAGCTAGCTACGTAGCTAACTGTTAGCACCAATAAGTAGCTGACAGCTGACCACAACAACGGGTTTTCAGCCTAATCGGACCTGATTTAAAGGTAAGTGGAGAACAAGCATGCTTACTAGCTAACCTGATGAGACTGGTGTTACATGACTTGATGGCTATGTTGAGTAACAGTTAGCTGCGTGCTAGCTAGCCAGCTATCTCTCACACACTGGGCTCATGTTTACCACGCAGGGCAGCTGTAGGTTAGCTAGTAAGCTACGTTGGAGTAAACAGTAAAGGCTACTAACTGGTGTCTGTGTAGAAAAGATGGCTAACGTGAGTGTGTTAAACTGTGGGTGTCTGTAAACATGAGTGTGGAGTGAAAGTCATGCCCAGTAAGGTTGGTGTGCAGTGTTGTGTAAGGCCTGTGTAAGATGGACAGGGTGATGTGGTCATTGTGTGGCAGGTCGACGGGATGTTGTCTTCTAGCTTCTTCATATGATTTGTCTCCGACCCTGTGGTTTTCTTTCACCAGAAAAGTCTCCTTCAGCTCTTTTTAATTTTTTTATTTTCCTAATATTATTAAGTTGTGTTTGCTCCTGTCTGTATTAACTGAGTAGGTCTTTCCTTTCAGATTCCCTCCATTCGGACAGACGGAACATGACAGCCATGCGTGTTGATGCCAAGGTGGTCATGCTTGGAAAGGAGAGTGTGGGCAAAACCAGCCTGGTGGAGAGATACGTACACCATCGGTTTCTTGTCGGACCGTACCAAAATGTGAGCAAGGCACACCTGGAGATCCCTTCTCTGAAGCCCACCTTCTTCTTCCTGGGAGGGGAAGCTGAACACTACTACTTGAGCTACTTATTTATTCCTCTTATGTAGAACCTTTCTCACATCCAACACACAGGTGGTCGGAGGTTTCTATACACTCTTGGAGATGTACGTCATGACCGTACCAGGCTGTCAGTGACTTAACTGTACTACTTCTGGGGCAAAATTAGGGATCATGTACATCTTGTATAAAAAATAAACAAGAATTTGGTGCTTTAACAGTCTCCATCCACTTTGAGCAGTGTACCAGTTCCACTGGCAGTCGAGCAGCCCCAGAACTACCACCACCATGTTTAACAGTTGGCACAGGGTTCTTGGAGTTTAATGCAACACGATAAAACCTTCTCCCAGAAGACTTGCTAATGTGGTCACCTGCAATTTTAGTCGAGCTCAAAGGTGCTGATTTTGGAGCAGTTGCTTGTTTCTTGGATAGCAGCCTCTCAGTCCACAGCTTACAGTTCAGGGTGGACGTGGGCCATGGTAGTTATTAGGTTGAGCCTGATCATCTGAACCTGTGACCGTTTGGGTCTTCTTTCAGACCTTGGCTACAAGTGGCTCCGCCTCCCAATAACAGTTTGAACTGATATATTGAACTTTGAGTCTGCAGTTGTTTTAGAAATGGCTCCAAGAGACATTCCTGAATTGTGTAAAACTGCAGTCATCCTTCACAGATCTGTGCTGAGCTCACTGGACTTTCCTGTTGTATTCTGAGGTTGCCCAATCCAGCGAGTTCTGTCAAACAGACTGAGGCCACACAGAAATTTCCAGCAGTAGTCCATCATGATCAGGAACAGAAAGTCGAGAGGCCTTGGCATGTTAAGACATTCTGGAGTTTGGAGACTTTGTGATCCACAATTAGCATTGAGACTTGGGCTATATTTCTTCGTTGCTAAGTAGAGATTTTAACCGTGTGTGTCCTTGTCTAAAGTTGTTTTGCTAAATTGGAACAACTGTGTCACTTCAAACATGCATGAATACCTTGTAAGCCTGACTCATAGAAGAAGTATCTTGAATTGCAGTGCTTACCGTCATATTTTCCGCCCAACAGACCATTGGAGCCGCATTTGTTGCAAAGGCCATCAACATCAGTGACAAAGTTATTACGCTGGGTATATGGGTGAGTGCTGAATGTGTGTTCATGTGTGCTTCTGAAATGACTCCATCGCAGACATTAACCTCATAAAGACAAACAATGCTGTCTGTCTCTCTGTCCAGGACACAGCTGGGTCTGAACGATACGAAGCCATGAGCAGAATTTACTACAGAGGTGCCCGAGCTGCCATTGTCTGCTACGGTAGGGTTTCTTATCTCCTTGAAGAAACATGAGGTTATGATTTTTCCTCTGACTTCATGTTTCTAGTTGTTTACAGCGTAAGGTTTTTGTAGGACAACATGCTGTTATCTTAATGTCATGTGTTAATGTCATGCTCTACTGGACCGCTGCACTTTAGACCTGACGGACAGCAGCAGCTTCCTGAGGGCCAGGTTCTGGGTGAAGGAGTTGCAGACTTGTGAGGAGGTAAACAAGCCACTGTGCTTCTGTGACATCCAGGCTTGATTTGCCTTCTTTGTACGTTTAATCTGCTGGGTTCTGTTCTTTACAACCACTGTCCTCATGCCTGATTCATAGCACTGCAAGATCTATTTGTGCGGGACAAAGAATGACCTCATCGAGGCCGACAGGAGTGCGCGACAAGTAGACTACCATGACGTACAGGACTTTGCAGATGGTAAACCGTCCAATTCACTGTCAGCATTCAAACATTTTAAATGTCTGATTAACGTAATCAGTCATTTCTGTGTGTACTGATCAGTACTTGTCTTTTGTCCTTCTCAGAAATTGGAGCACAGCATTTTGAAACGTCTAGTAAAACGGGCAACAATGTCGGTAAGCAGTGTTTTAGGCTTGTTTTTAGGGTGTAAATGCGCAGGTGGTCACAGTAAAAGTTTAATATTTGACTCTTTGTAACAGATGAACTCTTCATGAAAGTAGCAGAGGACTTCAGTAACTCAGCGTTTGAGCTCATGCCAGGTGAGAGTCTGTCGCTTAAAGGTAACATCACAATTTCTGCCTAATTAATTTGCAGGGATACAATCAATTATTCAGTCATATTTTTATATGTATTTTATATTTAAAGTGTATTCTTAAATAAGCTAAAACAAATAAAAACAAAAGTCACCTAGTTTAAGGTGGTAGTAACTTCAGGCTCCTGCAGGTTGTGTTGCATGATTTGGGCTGTACATACCTGTGGGATGTGTGCCGGGATTAATAGATTGGGAATGTAATTAGTGATAAACATGCTGAGAATCTAATGATTTGCTCTCAACTTCCCTAATTTTCATTCCTAATCTTTTCTTACAGACGAGAAAGGAGTGGACCTCGGCCAAAAGAAGGACTCTTATTTCTACACCTGTTGCCACCACTGACCCAACATAGGGCATGTTTGTTTTCTTGGGTCACCTGGAAATACTGGATTATTTTAAAAACTAAGACTGTTCTCTCTCTTCTCCCCCCCCCCTTATTTCTCACTCTCAGTTGTGCAGAGTGTAGGGCTGGCTAAGCTGCATTACAAAACAAAAAATAATTTATGAGACTCATGAGTTGATGGTCGAAGACTGGATTAAAACACAAGCTGACACTTCCTTCTTCTGTAAAGGGGAAGGAAAGGAGAACTGGAACCCTGAATCGCATGGAGCTGATCGTTACCATTGTTCTCGATGGCCTTTTTTCCCCCCGCAGCATAATTGCCTTGAGAGCCTTTGTTTTGTTTAGTTTTTTGAAGTTAATTTAAAGGTTTCCGTTTGATGTTTCATGGACTGCAGCCATCTACGTTTACACATAGTAAAGAGCTGCTCGCCATACCGTCACTATTTGGCTATTAGTAAGCTAAGGTTGTAGTGGTTGTTAGAATATGCTTCCGTTTGACACTTTCTGAGACTAGTTATATTGCGTCTGGTAAAACTGATGAGGTTAAGTCTTGGCCGGTGGTTTGACTGAACTGGTTCCAAGTGCGCATGTGTACTTTCTTTTTTTTTTTATTTCTTTTTATTACTATTATTATTATTATTATAATTATAGTGTTTACTACTTCTTTCTGCTGGAGTGACTCCACCACTACTGTGCAAGCTGCAAATGTTTCTTATGAGAATGTCACCAATGTGAACGGTCTGGCACAAGAAAGCAGTACACATGGAAAAAGTTTCCAACGGTCCTGCGAACCCAAGCATGTCTCACGATGACATTTATGGTGTCTGAGAGACATCTGCTTTAATATGTGGAAGTGTCTTTATGTAAATGTTCTCAGTTGCACCCTACAGTGTAACCTTCTGAATTGAGCGGAGCTTGAGGTTCAGGTTCATGGAGATCTAGAGTTTTTTTTTTTTTTTTTTTTTTTTTTTTTTTTTTTTAATGGGGCAGAAAATGAGGTGAGATCCTACATTGCATGGAAGCCCCTGATCCTCTACAGTATGAGTTAAAGTGGCTGTGAAAGCAGCTGGTTCATTTGCTCAACTCTGAGCTAATCTGAAGCGCTTGTTGAATGTGATGTTTATGTTTACAGTAAAAAAAAAGAAAAAGAATTACAGGACCCGGACAGAAAAATCTGTCTTTTTAATTTAATTTAATTTTACTTCAGTTTTCTGAACCGAGACTCTCGTCTTTGTCAGTGTAAAAATGAAACTGTTGCTTTTTGTACATGCAGCCTTAATTTGCTTTCAATTGCTATTGTGCCTATACAGAGTACACACTTCTGTCTGGAAGTTTCACACCATGTTTAACGCTGTTTGTCGCAAGCTTTATCCAGCTCGAACTTTACACCGTTTTGCCAGATATTCAGCAGGCAAAAACCTGTCAGACTGTGGTGCCAATTGTGTATTTGCGGTGTGTAGCTTTGTTCTCATGACCCAGTCGTATGAATAACCCTGATGCACTCGACACTAAAAACTATACGTCTGTACATATCTCGTTCTTCTTCTGTTCTATGCTCTCTGTATAGTCTTATGCAAATGTCTGGGCACCCCTGGTCAAATTACATGTGGCGTTGACTTTCCAAGTGAAAATAAGTCCATGTTCACAATGTAAAGCATATTTACTGTTTATTTGCTTTATTTAAAAAAAGCACATGAGATGTTAGATTTGACTCTTCGTCGCAGTCCAATGAAAAACATTTATCTCCAAAATGGTGACTATACAGGAGACGGTAAAAAGTTTAACTTTGAAAGGAAGTCAAAGTAAATTAAGAGTTTGCTGAAAGTAATCTGGAGCATTTCTATTGGTCCGTTCATCCAGAATTATTTACACAGTGTACAGAGCAGCTACAGGGTTTAAACCATGGAGGAAACTAAAAACGGACAAATATGATGAATATGAGCAATATGAGTTTTTCATTGGACAGCAGCGATTTCCTATATGTCAAATTGTTAAAATAAACAGAATTGTGCTCTATGGTGTGTACGTTCAGTAGCAGTGGGCAGTGTGACGGTATTTTATCGTAGCGTGAACAATTTTGTTGCTTTTTCTCAGCATATTGAGGATATCGCCAGTGCTATGTTTCATTGCAGAGTGTAATTACTGCAATAAACATCACTAGTATTCAAATACTACAGTATTTGGATAGTAGGTTTTTAAGAAATTGTCACAACTAATGATTTTTGGCTGCAGTCACATGTATCATGATAAATACTGTGATAAATATTGTGAACATATCTTCAAATATCATATAATACTTTTACCATATCGCCCAGCCCTAAGTTTTTTCCACTTTGCTTTCACCTAGAAAATCAACCAAATGTATCCTTCGACCACAGGAACCCAAACCTATGTACACTCCCAGTTGTGCACACAGTATTGACCTACTAATACGAGACAATTATTGTGACCCTCTGCAGAAGAAGGAACCTTGTAAGAGATCAGATAATCAGCGGTGGACGACTCTCTGAAAAGAATCATCACTTTTTTTGGGAGGGGGGGGGCTTAGATCTGAATTCCAAGTCAGTATTTGTTTGTGTGCCCGGGATCTGCTTTCAAGAAGCACTTGAACTGTAATAATGTCCTCAGTCTCAGTTTACTGTGTGTACTGTGTCAGCTGACCTCAAAAAGAGAAAAACACAACTATGTTCCAGCAAGAATGTGAAATTTTCTGTACTGTCATTTATTCTGTACAAAGCGCTACAGCACAATTAAATTCTCTCACAAGGCATCAAGTTTTATGTTTGTTTGTTTGTTTTCCCCTTCCACAGTTTTGGCTGATACACCACTATAAAGCATACCAAAGCAGGACGATGGCAGGTTCTCAGAGGAGTGTAAAAAAATGGAAGCCGTCACTGTACATATGAACGCAGTTAAAAACATGTAGTGCTCTACAAGAAAGTGCAACACGCTAGCTGTCTGATGAGGGACCGCTGTACCACATCACTTTTTGGGGAGACCGAGCAGAGAACATGCAGAGAACCAGGGAACACATCCGTTTAATCGAAAGCCCTCGCTGCCTTGTTCGGCCCGGTCGTGGTTTCTTTTTAGGTTCACTATGCTATTAGTTCTAAGAGTAGAAGGGTTTGATGAAGCGCCACTCAACATAACAGACTGCCCAAAGTCTTGCAGTGACCTGTACACCAAAATGCCTAGCTAGCTGCAGAAACGGCTTGTGATGGGACTTTTGTATAGAGCTTTAATTTACAAATATACACAATCAGTCGGTGGTTTACTCCAACCAACCCACTGATTCATGGAGGCCACAATATGTTACACGTTACTCAAACACTCTGATGTTGAGAAGATGCAGTGTGGACACCCTTTTTTGATGGCAATCTAAGGCTGTGTAGTTTTTTTTCCCCCCTTTTTTTAAGTCTTACCAGCAGGTGATGCTAAAATCAAGGATTTTAAAAGTACACTGGGTATTTTGTTAGCTTCTGTGCACATTCGGTCAAAGGCATTAAGAAAGAAAAGATGGGAGCAGTATTATCTAACATGACACATAAATCCTCCATAACATCATACAAAAGGCCAGAGCTCCACTGGTGGTCTCACGTCTGTGCATTACTGATGTTCTGAGTAGTTAAGAATAGACATCATCTTCAGGTGTGTTTATACTTGTCAGCTTTGGGTCGATTGCTCAGTTAGTGCGAAGTGTGAATGCTGCCTTTAGAATAATGTACATAACACAAATCAAAGGCAGAAATGGGCACAGGCACGGAGTCACTCCTGTCCCCAAGACCACCATTAGAGCTGCATTCATTAGCGTAATTGCCTCAGTGAAGTAAAAACATGTGTGGGTTGGGATGCAGCCACAGTAAAGTCGTTCCGTGAACAAATTCGGATGAAAAACGTGGTTTAATACTGGGATCAGAACGACATGGTTCAGACAGGATTAAGGATCCAGAGGTTAGATTTGACGTTTTGATTTGATTGCAGATGCAAAGCATCTTGCATGTTTCCTGGACCAAGGGAACCAAACTACTAAGTATAAACACACCCTTAGGCTCCTTAGTCTCAACATATGTATTTTCAAGTTAACTTACTAATCAAGCTTTGAGAAGAAGCTATAAAATAAAATCACTATTTAAAAAAAAAGAAAAAAGAAAAAAGTATGAGGCTAGTTTTTAGTAAGCAACAGTCTTCAAGTTTTAAAAAACAGGATATGGGTAAGGCTGGACGTGCTGTAGTGTTCCACTATTTTACCACTTATAAATTTAAATTACCACTTATAAATAGCTTCATTCAAAGTATAAGCCTAAACTGTTTCCATCATAGGCAGATTTTTTTCTAGCGTTTTTGTGAGTGCAAATCAAACTCTTATGCTGTGCTCACATTAGCAGGTGACAGAGCGACAAGCGTACAGTCATATCTTACAGGAGTATGGGATTTGGGGCCGCAATTTAGTGACAATCGACAAATCGAGTTGAGATTTTGTGAAATTTTATGTAAATTAAGCGCCAATCTAAGCGATTTGATCCAACAAATTGGCTCCAACCAATTTCCGGACCAATCGTACACACGGCGGGTCAAAGTCCCCAGCTTCTGCTCCCTGACTTTTTTGTTTCTACCGCCACTTCATTCCGATTTTCAACCATAGACATGTGTAGGGTTAAACATGGAAAGAGGGCTCATAACCATGATTTTAATCAATTTTTTATTACAAATGTACTTAATAAACACATATTTAATAACGATTTTTAGAAAACAAATAGAGAAACATGGAAGCGACTTGTCGCCTTCTAGTGTGAGCGCAGGTTTAGTGTTAAAGATTGTCTGCATACAGAACTTAACAGTCAATGACTGAGAAAAATAGTGTTTCGAGGATACTTTCAATCATGATGCCTTTGCAATTCCGTGTGATTTCTTTAAAAAGCTGTTAGCCCGCACACATGGTTAGTTATCTAAAGATTGATCTGTTCATTTTACACTGTCACCTACATTACAGTACACTAAAACTATGAAGTTTTCTGTTTCCTGTAGTGAGAAAATGACCTGTAATCAAGTTTAAACCCCCAGAATAACAAACTCACTGACTTAATTAAGACCAACAGGGTCCACTGTCCTTTTGCTTCCGTCCTACAGCTGTAGTGAAATGCACTATGGAGACACTCAAGTGCGTTACTAGACTCGCGACAGTAGAGTGAAAGAGTTAAAGTGAACAGATTCACAGAGGTAGGGTAACTTTCATACCTCTTTTTTCTTTCCGATTCTGTACTGACGACTGGCGTTCAGTCGTGCAACTGCCATCTCCTTCTTCACGTGTTTCCTCCGTCGTTTTCACGCCATCCATTTTCCTTTCCTCTTGCTCCACCACCACACCCTCTTCGTCTTCCTTTTCCTCTCCGTAGGAAGACACGGGTGAGTATGGGCTGTTCAAAGCAATGTTAATAGCAAGTGAAGGACTAGAGGGACTAGAGGACACCACTGGTGTGGGGGTGGGCACAGGGGAATGACCTGTGGGGGCAGGCAGATTGGTGTCGTTAGCTGCCTTGATCAGGGAGAAGGCTTTGACGGGGTAAGTGGTGGCCTGCTCTGGTGCATACTCCCGGATCTCTCCCGGCTCCAGGGGCTCGGGCCCGCACGGGTCGTGCTCGCTGCAGGACAGGCGCCCGTCCAGCTTGGAGATGAAGAGCATGCCGTCTCGATGCTCCACGCAGTAAGAGCTGGGGCACATCTCACAGAAGGAGGCTGCCTCTTGTCCACAGAGGTCACACTGGTGCCAAGGACACTCCCATCGCCCTGCAGCACCAAATAGGCACAACAACAGCATTTAGAGACTGTTACGCCTTGAAACAGAGACACTTTAAAGCAGCACTATGCAGCAGTTTTACCTTAAAATAACAGCTTCAAAATGTTGAAGCTACTCCAGGCTTGACATACTTGAAACTGCACTATATAACTTGAGTGAAGTGGGAAGAATGGCCGCTTCTTTTACTTGAGATGCCGGTTCTGTTTCTCTTAGCTTGTAAACTGCACGTGTAAAGCGTGTCCTTTAGTGGCGTCTCAAAGAATGAATTCCATTTCCTGGCTACAGGGGGAGCCCAGGAGCAAGAAATGCTAATTGTCGCATGATGCTGCTTTACAGACTAAATTAACCCTTTGCTTAAAGGGTTAAAGCTTTATAAATAATTACATTGTGTACTGCACTTGGAAACACTGGCATATATGAGTGTCAGGACTGACCTGCAGGTCTTTTGGTCAGGTTGAGACAGTCTGCATGGTAAACCTTCGGACACCCTGGCCTCTTGCAAGAAACCATCTGGCCCCCGTCTCCACAGCTGAAGCACTCGTCCTCTCGCTCCTTGGTCAGTTCCTGCTGTGGTTTGCGTTTCATGTGACCTTTCTTCTTCTTGCGGCCCTTATCATCTGATGGGGGATTATTCTGAGAAACATAAGGGTATTAGGTTTGAACTGTACAATAACAGGCTTCTTGAGCTTCTTGATAATCTTCTACTGACATCTTATTAAATGGTAAAAAAAAACAAAAAAAAAAAAACAATAATGTCTACCTTTGGCCTCACTCCCAGGAAACCACTGCAGTTGGGTGCACCACATTTACACACTGTCTTTCCGTTCCCCAGACACTCAAGGTTATAGTTGAACGTAAGCTCCGTACCTTCAGAGTAAAAAAATACATAAATAAATAAATAAATAAAATAAATTTTAAAAAGAGCATCCGTGTTTAATTCAGGAATTCATTATGGGAAGTTTCTCTACTACCACTACCTGAAAGTCCAATTATTTCAAAGTGTATGAAGATTAGGTTACCAAACTCTCCGCCAAGAGTTAAAACCTTGTAATTTCAGATAATGCTCCTTACCAGCGGGAATGTCTACCAAGGCAAAAAGTCCAACCCGAGTGTCTCCATTCACTGTCCATTTTTGGGTCTCACAGTTAGGCTGGCAACTATGGTTCATAAATCTGGCCTGGTTGCCCTTGGGTCCTGCGTCAATAATGCGGTCCTAATAAAACATAGACACATTTGAAAAAGCACACTGCGTTATGCTTTCCTAAGATGTCAGAAAGCCTAAAGGACCATGAATATATTATGTATATGTATATCTCTATATTTACATTATACTCAATTCTTGAAATGTGTGTGGTTTGTACCAGAAAACCTTTCCAGCCTTTCTGTACACCCTTTAAATGTTTCTTTAGTGGGCTGTTGATTCAGTCCTCATACTTCTTACTGGCCTGTATTATGTATTATGCCTTGCCTATAAAGCAGCCAAGGCGAAAATGTCCAGAACAAACGGTTAAATTTAGACTGAACTCCTAAGGGACCACTTAAAATACAGACCTCAGGCACTCCTGTCTTCCTTTTAGATGTCTGGATCCCCTTTTGGAATGATAAATTTGAAAGTGTACAGGCTACACTTTATGTAGCATCGTAGTACTTGAGTCCGGAAGCGGCCTTTGATGGTAAATGTGCCGTTAGACAAAGTAGCCAGCCTTTTATACAGGCCACATGCAACACACACTGCAACAACAGGTGTGTACGCTCCTATAGCATTTCAATATAAGTGAGAGGTACAAAAAAGCTAGGTCTTTCACTTTCCTACTGTCATGTGAGTCCTGATACAAAACGAGCTCACTTTAATGTATTTATTATATTTAGCAGAACTGGCCTAAATAATGTAAATACTCCAGTATTCACTGTCTCTACAGTATTACACTGGTCTTTGTTTTAAGGCACAGAATCCATTACCATCCATTTAATCAGCAAATGTAATTTAGGTAGAACGGTTATTAATATATGGCAAATATTAAGCTGGTTTAATTACAGAGTTAGCTTAAAATCATCATCTTGACACGGCCTTGACACGGCCTCACCTCTAACAGTTTCGACTACAACACTAGTAAAAAGCAATGCAAGATGAAAAGCTTTCCATGGTATGACATTAACATGGTTCCGGCTGAAGGTATCACCTTATCCAGTGTTAACATGTAGAAGTTCCCAATGTCGTTCTCCTGAGCGTGCCTGATCCGAGCCCGGCATTCCTCCTCATCAATCACTTCTCCAACGTATTCATTTACAAACTCCCCCTGATGCCAAACAGCAGAAGAATGGTTAGACTTCTTTGTATGTTTTTGCAAGCTGTGCTTCAATTGAACTTAAAGGTGGGGGTCAAAGATTTTGGAGGTTAGCCGAAGCTTCCACAATCAAGCCAAATCGGCCACTTCCTGGGGCTCTGAGTGGCTTAGTGGTCTAACAAGGTACCACTTTAGTCCGAGGGGGTCACAAGTTTGAATCTCGAGCCATGACGCTTTGCTGTCAGTGGCCGGAGTCCAAGAGAGCACAACTGTTTGGCTGTGGGCGCCATCCGGCATCTACCCACCCGCCTTGGTGCTCTCTCTCGATGTTGGCCGGGACAGGCATCTGTTAAATGGTTAGCTCAGAGTGTGTTGGCTGCCTGGCAATGTTCGGAGAGAAGCGTTGGCTGGCTTTGAATGTATCAGAGGACACATGCGTTAACCCTCCTAGTGTCAGATGGGATAAATGGCAGTTCCAAATTGGGGGGAGGGAAAATACGACAAATTAATAATAATAATAATAATAATAATAATAATAATAATAAAAAACTTCCACGTCCTTCAGTGTTGCCTCTACAGCTAATATGTGTCAGATGCACTGTCTAGAACATAAAGATGCCATGCAACATACCTGTGTACCAGATGTAGAGAAAAGTTAGCCTAATTCGTAAAGCAACACCAGTGTTCACGCTTGTCTTGACCTAGGAGCGGTCAAATTGTTTCTGTCTGGGTTTGGAAACTGATGGTGTTATTTGGTCTTTAAAGAAATGACCAGCTGAGTGTGGGTCAGAACTTTTCTTAAGGCATTTAGGCAGTAAACTAAGGCTGAGTTACAGCTGCCTGCTGTGTGCTGTGTGTTTTTGTCTCTGGGGTGGCGACGGAGACGGGTGGCCATGGAAACAGGGTTTTGCTGTATTTAAGTTTGACAGTTGAATGTGATGATAGCTTTGGCAAATATTAATAACATATATAATAATGTAGAATACTTCAAAATGACTGACCCCACCTTTGCCGTTATTTAATTTCCAACATGTCTGAGCTAATACAAAAGCTCAAAGCAACGTCATTCTCAAACGCTACCTTCTTGATGTCGTGAGAGCAGCGCAGGCCCCAACCTCGTGACAGCGTCCTGAAAATCTCCACCTGGGAGTACTCGCGCTTCATAAAGCGCTGGTTCTGGCATTGCTCCCCCGCTGGGCACACCTGAGGATTGCATTCGTACAGCAGCATGCGGTTGATGCACTCGGAGTCCATTCCACACGGGTTCTCGTCCGTTGCTTTGCAGTTGCAGCGCGGGATTTCGGATAGGTCGGCTGTGATGATCTGCACTTTACCAATTGGTCGGTTCACCTGTGGTATAAGATCAGATCAGGAGAAGGTTTAAGCGCATAGGTAAGTGCACTTCAGCGTGTGTAGAAGAGGTTTCTGGGGGTGAATTGTACTTCTGTTTAATTACCAGAGAAAACTGAAGACTTCGGTACCTTAATGTGCTTGTAAGGTGGCGGTTTCTTGTCATTTTTCCGGTCCTCCTGAAGCTGACGAAGTTCCTTCTCTGCCTGCAGTTCTTGGAATCTTTTGGCAGCTTCCTCTAAAGCTAGGGAAGTAGCAACAATGCATGAATTACAGCCCCCATCTAAAGTTCATATGTATGTTGGTGTACTGTGTACAAATGAAAATCTTACTAATACCTTTCTTGTAAATAGAATCAACCCCCTTTCCCATTTTCTCTTTACTGTTGGCGTCTCCTTCCATATATGGAAAGACACGAGCCTGGTAGGTCCACAAGTAATCATTTGAACCAAAGAAAAGAACCGGGAATTCTCCAACGTCATGCCTCATACGCAGGATATTTTCTGGAATGTTCTTAGGATTACTGACTTCTGCTGGCCACCATCTGACAGAACAAAGAGACAAACATCTACCTCAATAGCAGTATGTCCAGCAAAAGAAAGCTTGCTCATTCAGACAATCATATTTATCATTAGCATTGGACACAGATGGAATTGGGCCTCCGCCTTTAACCCATCTGTGCAGTGAATGAATACACACACACACACACACACACACACACACACACACACTAATCAGCAAAGAAACACAGTGAGCACATGAGGAGCAGAGATGGTTAAGGGCTGTGCCATTTGGTGCCATTTCTGTTCCTTTATCGCCCACTGTTGCTACAAAGTTTTCTTCTGTAGAAAAACCTACTGACATAAACTGTATAGACAAAAATATTGGGACACCTGCTTATTCATTGTTTGAAATCAAGGGTAGTAAAAACAGTGTATCCTGCTTTTGTTGGAGCAACTGTCTCTACTGTCCAGGAAAGACTTTCTACTAGATGTTAGAGGAGCACTGCTGTGAGGATCTGTTGCATTCAGCAACAATAACATTAGTGAGGTCAGAATGCTTGATGATCACCACTCCACCTTATCCCCAACTCCCAAAAGTATTGGATGGAGCGCCATCCATCATTCCAGAGAACACTGTTCCAGGCTTTATATGCCTGGCATTAGGCATGGTGCCAACAGGTTCATGTTTATCTGCTCCAGAGAGTCGTATTTAATTACAAGTACTTCTCTACAGGTACTAGACAAGCTGTATAGAAGGGGTGTCCACAAACATTTGTGGACATACAGTGTAGGTAGATCTGGTTAGCAGCTATTGAGTTGTTTTCATGTTGGAACTTCTAAAGGACATAGGCAAAGCAAAAATCAGCAAATGGTGTTTTGAAAGAGCTTAGAGGTTCGTCCTGCTGTAGCGCTGACCTATATCGACCCACTTTAACCCACACGACTTCCTTGTAGTGCGGTTTCCTGCCGGCCCGACAGTCATTGCAGAACCAGCTGCCCTCTGGCATGTCAATATTAAGACACTCACGATGAAATGCTGCAGGACAAGACTCACAACAAAGCAGGCTTCCCCCTGTAAATACATAGAGAAGAAAGACTCAACTCTAACCAGCAGTTATACTGCCTCAACCTATAGAAACCAATTGTGAATTCATTGTATTTCAAATGGTTAAAGGACGCCACTACAACAACTAACAACAACCAACAGAATAAATAAAGAAAACTACAGTAAACAGCTCCAGGCCTAATGATGACGCACTGGAGCCACTAGAACTGACCTTCAGAACAAACAAAGCACCAGCTGACGTTAACATGCTCATGATTACGACAGCCCTTGCGAGGAATGAAGTGGTTGGGACAAAGGATGAGGTTGTTGGCCAAAATTACACTTCCAGCAGGTATACAATGATCCGTAGCGTGGTATGCTATAGGGCATCTAGCACAGCGGGTGAGTCGGCCTGTACAGAATATAAAAAGCATTTCAATCGGCACTCCCAGAAATTCCTGCATTAGCACATTGTGATCCATATGCATGTTTCAAAGTGAATTAGTTTATTAGTAATTATGATTCTAATGGTAATAAAAAAATGTTATTTTAAAAACAACAATAATTGAATTTGGTAACAAAACATGATGTACAAAAGTTTGGACTAAAGGTATAGAGGAGATAAGGGTAAACTGCAGGTGTATGAAATGACTGTGTTGCAGATGCACAGATACAACTAGATCGAAGTTGTTAGTCTTGTGCAAGATCACAGGTTTAAATTGGTTCTCGCTAAACAGGCGAGATATTTTACTTCTTATGACTAGATACTAAAACAAGCAGCCAGGTTATCATTACTGTGGATTTCATCACCTGTAACATAATGTATTGTACCTGTATTACAGTGTAGTACAGTACAGTTGTGTTAACTGTATAGCAACTTAGCGGTTAGCTTGCTAATGCTGTTTTTTGCCTCTGTTCTTCGAAAAACAGAGCTAGTCACTATTCTATTATTAATAATATTATTGTCATCTATTATTACATATGCATTACATATATATAGGCTTATGTCAATTGCAATGAAAGCCTTATGTAGGACTGTTGTTCACAAAGTGCAGTGACAGCCCAACATTAGTACACAATGAGCAATACAATCTGATATAAAAAATAATAATAATAATAATATATATATATATTTTTTTTTTACTTCAAGGTAAGAATGACATATTTAGTTTCACGTCTGCTCTTCTGAATCTGACCCACTCTGGTTGGCTAATCAACTTTCAATAATCCTTTGCATTTGGGTTTTGACAAATCTAAAAAGTAAGGTCTAGAAGAGTTAATACGACAAGAACGTCCAAACTTCTGAAGAGCAATGTTTCGTTTCTTTCATCACACTAAAAATTCATTCCTGTGACTGATACACACCTTTCGAGACAGAAGGGTTGCTCGGATTAGTGATGAAGCAGGCGAGACAGGCATGGAGGGAGCAGCGGAAGCCTCGGTTTAAGGGCACTGTGGGTGCATGGCCAGCAATACACTCCCCATGGTAGAACTTCCCACACACAGGAATCATGCAACGCCTCACGTCATCTCCCAGCTTCTTACACACAAAACATTCATGTATGCCTGAAAGTTACAGAAATGTTTAGGGTTTGTACCAGTGTAAGCAACATAGAGACGACATCCCAGTGTCCTTGTGTAATTCTCAACAAAGCAGGAAAGCTCACCAGAAACACACTGCTGGCACAAAAACTTCCCGGTGGGAGGCTCAGTCAGGCCGACACACTGCAAATGGAACGCACCACAGCACTGGCCTTCACATAGAAGCAGCTCTCCCTGCTTCTCACACACCTTACCCAAGCACACATACGCACACAGGTCAGGTCATTACATTATTATTATTATTATTCGCTCAGCTTCTTTTATTAACTGACAGCTCACCTGACAAATGTTATCCCTCAGTAAGGTTCCACCTGCTTTTTCTGCTGAGGGTTTCTTACTGGGTGAGATTCCTTCATCACATTCTTCTCTTATTTCAGAGTTTAGGGAACAGTCATAACTGGGGGTGATTATCTGAATAACAGAAGTGGAAAATGTTTTTAATATGTAAATGAACCATAACAGGGCTTTTAAGATTGTACTGATTTATTATTACAACCGAAATGTCCGAAATAGGTGTTTACTGACCTCAGGTTCCACAACGTCTTTGCCGTCCTCAAGTGGCTGTGGGTTAACTGTCTCGGGTATGGTGTCTGCCTCCTTCTCTGTGCTCCCTACCACTACGCCTGTCACTTCAGGAATGGGCAGAGTAGAATCCCTGCTCTTACTTTTTGATTGTCCAAAACCTGCATTTAGGAGGAATTCATATACTTATTATTATTTTTTTTTTATTGATTGATTTTTTAAAAATACATTCTCAAAGCCGGTGCTGAATGACCTAGAACAGCAAAAATACACCAAATATTCTTGTACATGCACACAATAAAAACATATACCCATTTAAAGATCAATATTCCTTTCTTAAAAATTAAACTTGAAAATGAAAAAAAAAAAAAATTATATATATATATATATATATATATATATATATATATATATATATATATATATATATATATATATATATATATACACACACACATATATATATATATATCACATACACACATCATTTACACTGACCAACCTGAAACACTAGCAGCATGTCCTGGAGAACTGTTTCTATGAGACTTCACCTACAGTAAGAGATTATAGCGTTCATTTTTTTCATGAGGCAAAAAAAAAGGTTGAATTTAATATAATATTAAAACCTTTCTAGCAAAGAAATCAGTAAGTAAGACAGTAAGACAGTAAGTAGTCTACTGGTACTAAACTGCATTTTCATAATGATTTTCTAAAACCATTTCCCAAAAGAAGAAACCCATTTCAAAGCCAAGTACCTTCTTTTTTGGCATTAAAATCGGCTCTGCTTCAATTGAGCTCTCTAGAATTTTCTTAGTAGGCTTCCTTTGCCTCTTAGTACTTAGGCAGGTGCTATTACCTACAGAACAACAAAAATCTTATGTTAGAACTCAGATTTTTGTTGAGGACATTGTTTGAATTCACAATTAAACAAACACCAGAAGCGCTCTGCGTAATGATGAAATCCCAAACCACCAGATATTCCTCTGGACAGCAATAATGCAACAATGCAATTGCAGAATACAAATAAAACTACTCACTGCTGGCTGAACAATTCTGCACTGGAAGCTGGTCCTTAAAACAATTTTCGCCATAAGGAAATGGGACTGCTTCTGGAGGTGGAGTTAGTGTGTCTACAGACACGACCTGACCCTCTTGGCATGGAGTATTCTCTACAGCGGGAGGCGTCTTAGACCTCTCTTCAGGGGGAGGGGTCTGAATTTCGGGCAGGGAATTCAAAACACTTTGTATTGATGCTTGATGCTCCTGTATTCCTGACAATTTCTCACTGGCATCACTGGAACTGTTTTTTAGAACCTGTGAAAGGAGGAGAAAAGGAGAAATTACATGCAACAGAAATTCAACAATCCTCCAAAAACTCCAAAAAGACAATAACCATGTATTGAACTACCTTCTGCAAAGACTCAGGTTTCTTTCTTGCTTTCTTCTTAGTGGAAAATATCTGATCATACTCCTCTGTCCACTCTATGAGTCTTTTGCTAGGCTTTCTGATTCGCTTGCAATCTGTAAATGGTATAAACAAGTTATGCAAGCAACACATATTCCCTAAAAAGGTGCCCAATTCCATAAGCTACAATCATCTTACCTGTGGGGAAGCTAGAAACATCACGGCTACAGGGAGCAACATTTGCTGTACTGCAGTCCGTCAGTTTTCTTGATGCAGTCAAATCGGAACCCTCTGTACCAGGAGTCACGGCACCTTTCTGTTCTGAAGGCAAGATCTGCGGCCGTTTCCGTCCTTGGTCACATCTGTCTTCTGTGTGCAGCACCTTTCCAATATCCTGGTCAAATTTCTGCCAGCGCTTTTTGGGGACACTGCCAAAAAAACTGTTGTTGGGGTCTTTCGTGGGGACATGGCACCCTGGCATCTGCATGTCTTCTGAGCTACATGCATTTTTTGGGAGCTCGCAAGGCACAGCTGCATTATTAAGGATCTTCTTGTGCCCCTCAGGCTGACTTTTTTTGCTAGGTCTTCGAACACGTTTTGGGGCGCTAGAAGTTGTCTGCCGTTCCTGAAATACACAGTGGTCAGTCCCTCCATTCTGAGGGACCTTCACAGCTGTGTTCAGACCCAACCTGGATTTTGTTTTATTATGTTTGGAATCGGTTTTGCCCTCTTCACCATATTGGGCACTTGTTGAGGAGCCGTGGTCATTATCACGTTTAACATGGTGAGAATCGTTCTTCAAAGCTTCTTCTGGAATCAGGGACGGCTCCTCTTTCATCAGAACATTTGCAGGCAAAGATTCCACTACCATGGGCCTACCATCTTTTTCTCGACTATCGTGAACGTCCTTTAACAACATCAGGAATGTGCTAAATTTATAGTTCGCATCTGGTCGAAATGTCATGGACTTGCCATTACTTTCACCATCCAGTGACTTAAAGGATATTTCTTTCATGTCTTCGAACTCTTGCATATTAAAGAGCAACGGAGATGGAGTTGAACTGCTTGAAACATCAGACACGCAAGTCTCTTGTTTAAACTTTGAATTCCGACCAGCAGGTTCAGGAGATATCAAACAAGCTTCATCCTCAGACTTGACCAAATCATCATCATCTTTCCAAGAAAGGACATCTGAAGAATTTGCACTTGGTCTTAGGTCCGCTTTCAAGTCAGGAGAAAAGGCTGATTTCACTTTTTTATTTTCATGAAATGTGTATCTGGATGCGGATATGTTGCTCCCCATTTCATCAATCGACAAAGCTTGCTCCTGGTTTTGGTTAGATGGTAGCTTCTTCTGCAGCTCAGCTTCTTCCATTGCCCTCAGTGCTCTTGTCATAAGGCGACTACTAGCTGGGAGACTCGCTACTCTTCTGTCAAGAGCTTTCTTTGCTTCTACTGACAAGTGCTCAAGACCTGTGACTGGACCATCTCTGGACTTCATGTTCGGTGTCTCTGGCATCTTAATCTTACAAGATACCTTACCAAAAGAGCAATTAACAGATTTAATTCCTGCCCGGCTAAACACTCCACTGGCCTGGCCTTTTCCTGCTTTGCTGAACCAAAGCCCCCCTTGACCTTCAGGGCTTTTCTTTGCTTCTTTATCATTTGGGGTTGTGATATGTTTTGAGGGGTAAAAATCAGAAATGGAACTTTTAGCATGTTGGTCGTTGCCTTTGGGACATCTGCGGATCTGTGGCACTGAGTCGATGTCAGAATAAGGACTGTCCACGGCTTCTTCTCTCTTAGCCTTTTCACCAACCGTCTCCTCGTATTTTGTAAAACGTGCTGTTGATGATTTTCTTTGCTTTTTTTTGCACATAGATTTAGTCCCATTGTCCTGTTCTTTATTGATAAGCTTCCCATTGGGTAGATGGTCACTTTCAAGGGTTCCCATAGGCAGCTGAGTGATGGGGGTCTTGCTCTCACGCTCTCTTCTAGATCTATCAACCAGGCTTTTTTCAGGGAATTCAGAAGCTGGGCTGGTCATCCTGGGCTTCTCCAGAAAAAGTGCCTCTGCCTCTGCCACACTAGCACTCCAAGAACTCAGAAACTTCTTGGGTACCTTATGAAATCAACAAAATAAACAAAGAGAGTAGAGATGTTCTCTGTTATACAACTTTAAAGTAAACAGCAAACTTATTAATTAGCATTTTATTAAAATGAGTGCATTATTACTTAGTTATACTATAATTACAGAGTATCTGCAGTTTTCATCTTGTTGCCTTCCCCCTCTCTTTGGACCAGGGAGACTGTGAAACTGATATCCACCCACAAATATATGAGTGGCTTTCTCAGTGACCCAGGTTAGTTCCTCGGATTCTCCAAATGTCTTGATGTAATACTGATGGGAAGGTTTATCGCTTGGCTCTGAAAAAAGCAAGACAAACAAATGAAAGAACAATCAAGTTTTTACCTCTCTTAAAGCCCAAATCCAGAATCAATGAAACTATGCCAAAGACCTGGCACGTCATGAGTTGATACCCTAAGAAACGAATGATGCTGAACATGATTAAAATGTTTGGCGTCACTCTAAAAAGTTTCAAAAAGTCATTAAAATGTACTTTCTAAAATACATCATGGCAAACCAAATCCTTAATCATTCCTAACCATAAACATAACCTACTATTACACAGAGCTGGGCAATATGACGATATTTTATCGTATTGTAATACATTTTATTAGAGTGATAACAATATGCTTTTATAAGTATATCGAGGATACTATTAGTGTTTAATAAACACCGATCATCTGCAAATTCATTACCAACAGTGTAAATAGACCAGTACATTTTAAGAAGTGCAGCAAATGTTGAATAAAAATCACTGTATTCAATATGGGAGAGTATCTGAAAAGGAGTTTATAAGAATCTGTCGCTACTCATGTTTTTACATTCATTACATTCACGGCATTTAGCTGATGCTCTTATCCAGGGTGAAGGTTTCTTGTATTACAGAGGTGGGCCAATGTAGTGTTAGAAGTCTTGCCCAAGGACTCTTACTGGTGTAGCGCAGCATAGTCACCCAGGCCGGGAATCGAATCCCAGTCTCCCACGTGGTGTGGTAGCTCACTGGCAGGTAGTGATGTTATCTGTTGCGCCACACCAACCACGTGATTACATGTAGCGAGATAAATATTGTGTATCACAAGTCTTTGAATACCGTGATATAGTATTCTACAATTCTCTAGCATAATACCCATGTTTTCTCAAACTGGTTTCATGAACATGACAATGACTTGAGTGATTTTCTCTGAGTCCAATAGAGCATGTGTGAGAGACGCAACCACATGTGATGAAATCATGTCAACAAGGCCAAGCATCTCTCCAAGATAAATCTTGTGGAATCAATGCTAAAAGGAATTGTGGTTGTTTTGAGAGCAAAGGGAGGCTCTATCCAGAATTAGTATTCTGATGAAGTGCTCCATGAGTGTATTTTACATATCATCACTGTAGATCAAAACTTTGTAAACAGGCAAATCACAACTATTACATAATGGCATGAACTGCAAATGTGAGAGTATAAATCAACCACTATCATTTTCTATCAAGTTTTGCATTCAGTAATATCACAAGTCACGCTTTTAACTTGATGCTATAAAGACCTAACATTATGTATATTATATCAGTAAAGCAATACTCTATTTGAAGCTCATTAACAATATTCTACAACTTAAAATAATGATATTTTTTCACTCTCCAAACCGTGAGCTAACACTCAACAGCCATTAATTGATGCCCACAAAGTGAAGATCTTCCTGGAATCTAGAAGATCAAGAAAAACCAAAGCTGCTCCTATGCAGTCCAGAGATGGCAACCCCCTTAAAATGACAGCAAAGAGAAGATTGAGCTGGCAAAGTAGAGCTGTGGTGGTCCACAGTTCTACAACATCTAGATAAGCCAGTGGCATCTTGGAAAAAATATTGCGAACTAACCAATTAAAAATGCATCTTTTTTGGCTACAAATGTGACACAGTCAGTCAAATAACTGGAAATATAGAAAGACAAGAGGATGGTGATCCAAAATATACCTCAAAATCCACCATGAACTACTTCAAGAAATGCAAGCTGAGGCTTTTGGCCTTCTGACCTGAACATCATTGAAACTCTGTGGGTAGATCCTGAACATGCTGGGTGTGCAAGTCAACCCGAGAATATTGCAAGACTAGAAGCATTCTGTAAAGATGAATGGGTGACAATTCCTAAAACAATATCAGAAAGACTGTGACATCTGCTGACTAAGTGGCTGACTAAGAAAGCTGTTGAGACTTTTGCATAATGTATGCCACATACAACATTTACATTTAATACATTTAAGAAACACACTGTTTAATTGACTTTGTTACAGGTTCGTTTACTTCCTTTTCTTCTAAAACCAACAAAATATGTCATTTTATCAAAGAAACAAAAACCTTTGCATACAACTACATGTGGTTTTCAAATTCTTCACATTCGAGTACCAGAAATGATTATAAAGGTGGGTTACTGGTGTCTGACTAGTGTCAGGGCCCTAGGACGTTTGTAGGCAGCACAAAACAATGCTTGTTTATTTGAAATCAAACCACATCTACTGTCAATTCTCCATCTGCCAACATTGGCTAGTTCAATCCAAAAAACTTACAGAAGTGTAATTTAGTTTATTTCTTCACTTTTTCAGATAAAACTAGTCAACAAACTTTTTTTAAACCTCTCCAGTCTGGTTTATGCAACCTCCTCTCTGTTGATTTTGGTGTCCTCAGTTTCCTCCCTTATCCTCATAGATTTAAGAACTTGACACAGTAAACCACAGCACACTCATCTCCCACTACCACTGACACTGCCCTCACCTGGTTCATCTCCTATAATGGTAATGGACTTGCTGCCATAAATAAACACAAATCATATGACAACAACAATACCAGACTCTCTTTGACCAGGGGTGAGCAATTCTGGTCAAGCACACCTGCTCCAACTCAGCTGTTAATTGCCAGGTTTATCAGGTCTGTTAAAGCAGGAAAATCAGCCAACTGTGCTGGACTCTGGCCCCCAATGCCCACCCCGGTCTTAAAGACTCTGCTTTTACTCTCTTCCACTGCAGCTCAGATTAAAAGCCCTCCAGTTGTTGTTGCTAGTATATACAGTACAGTAGCACTATTACATGAACACTCTGTGTATGAAAATAGAAACTAAAACAGCATATTGTGCTTGACCAAATCCTGGTATTGCTGATGCAGCAATTTGCATGCATTAACTCTAATTTCCATAAAAAATATCTAAGAGGGCACGTGTGAACAGAATCTGATACATGGATACCCGGAAATGCAGTAACGCTTATACTACAGCTACCAAAGCATAGGTTTTTGAGAGGATCTTAACCATCTTAACACAGTTTAAAGACTGCATGCGTGAACAATGCAAAGCCCAGATATTAATTAAGAGTCCCAGGTTTTGGGTGTAAAAAGGGCTGGATACAAGCATTTCAACAAACTTTAACTATGTAAGATAGCCTGGATAGTATGTTGTGCACAACAGGATTACACTTACTTTCATTAATATTGAAGTGAAAGGGAAACCCTTCACATTCAGAAATGAAAACATACCTTTTATTCTGTGATAAGTTCCCGATACTTGATCAACTATCACCTGGCACGGCCACCATGGTCTACGGTTGAACTTGGCCCAAATAACTTCACCCTCTAGGTACTTCACTGGTGGAAGAGGTTTTGTCTTTGGACAGTTGATCTGCTAATAGACACCAGACATTGAGGTTAGAAATGAATATGGTGAATAAAGCCTTCTTATAAAGCTAACAGCAAAGATGCATTCATGTCAAATGTTCCTCCCTCAGAAAAACATGCTAAAGGGTTGCAAACGACGTTCTCAAAGATTTAATTTATTGGTTAATTCATTTTCTTCTGTTTACAGTAGTTTGTAGAAATTCATCTTACATTTAATTGAGCGTTGTTTAAACAGCATCACTTGAAGTTTAGTTTAAAAAAAAAAAAACAAGGTGTGAAGGGAACTAAAATCCTTTTGCTACTTACAAGAAAACAGGCCTAGGAAGCTAATCAGATAATCAATCAACAGTTTGCCATGATACAACATCCAATGACCGAATAATAACATCACCCCCAACATAACATGCAATGTTTATACTGATACTTGCTTATGCTTATAATATTATACTAAACTTCTGGGCGGCTGTACTGTTATTGTTTTGGCTGTTTCTGATTGGGTCTAGACATTAATTAAATGTGTGTTCATGTTCATAAAAATCAGATCAACAGCCAATCAGAGCTCTCTCTCCTCGCCAACTGCAAGTTTACATGTTCAGTCAGCCAAAACAGTGTTTATTAGAACTAGAGCTAGAGTTTGGATAGGACTTAGCTGAAAGACGAACTGCTCTCCACAACATTTTTCCCCCCGACACAGTTCAGAATTTGGGTGGATGTTTTAACTTCTAACCTCCAAACCCCTGTCTCTTCAGGCGACCCTTGGAGACAAGAGTTGGCTTTTTTAACCATTTTATTGGCTGTATCATTTTGACCTGCCTATATTTTTGAAATATAAATGTGGTCAACCATTTTCAGTTTACATGTTTTACAATATCACAGCAGCTTAACCTCTTAATGCAGAAAGGCTTATTTCACATTAAGGTGTATTATAAGTAACTACAGGTACTTCTGTACAAACTGGTGGGGCTATTCTCTGGTAACAGAAGTTTGAAATAACAGTTTCGGCCCACCGCTGTACCATAGGCTGTTTAGGGGGTTAATAAGTTGCGTTCTTTCGCTTATTTGCTCCTTGTGAAGTTACAAACCTTTAAAATCCACTGAGATTAGGAGGTTGGGATTGGGAGTATGTATATATGAGTATAAACTAACCTTTATTCAAAGTTATAGTGTAATTGTTGTCTGTTATTAGAAAAGTATTCAACAAGTCAGGACTCATTTAAACTCTGACTTCACAAAACAGTAATGCTGAAATCTTAGCAGGGTTACACACCAGAGAAGCTGGACTGCAGTCATCATCTGACTCTTCCACAACGTTGTCATCTTGCTCCGCTGAGGTACAGGCCTTTGAGGCTTTGCCTTTGGATAGACCGGGCTCAACAGTGACTTTCACCTTTGAATTTGTGTGGTTGACAACATCATTTTCCGGGCTGCTACAAGGCTTTTCCAACAAAGACTTCTGTGTCTCTGTGTCAAAATCCTCTTCCTCTTCCTCGTCCTCAAACAAAATTGACTCAAAGTGTAGGCCATTTGCAAATGGACTGGATGAATCAAGACTGAAGTCAGGACTGGGAGGGGACATGCAGTTGTTGTTGTCAGTTGTAGCATCAGGCAAAGCTGTGTCCATTTTTTGGCATTTGGTGAGAGAAGGGGTGTTGTCAACTGGCTTCCACTAGCAACCAGTAACCTCCCCAGAGTCATGTGGAAACCATTATCATGGTCTTCGTAGATCCCGGTCTACAAAAACAGGTACAGGCTGTTAGTTCTCCACAAAGGTCAGGCAGGAGTCTTCTCAAGGGACTGCAAGGAAGACAGTGTTCTTTAACTTTGTGCTTATAAGTGGAAGTAGACCAGAAGACCGGTGTCCATGCCTCAGATGGGCAAAGTTTCCCATGTGATGAGACAGGATCATCAGTTTGTTTGGGCTGCTGTAGACCTGTGCAGCTGTTTGCTGCTGCATTCCTCCAAGATGTGTGCGAGACAGCTCATGCTGTCATGGCTCTGCCTTGAGAAAGAAAGTACACAAAATTACACACATGAAATATTACTTTTGAATGACCTTCTTTACTACTATATCCACATCCAACATACATTAGTATACACTGCCATGCAAACCTGTGATTTATAGATGACCATACTGATTTCCAAATGACACAAATGACAATCTTATGTAATATGTTAAGCAGGATTATGTTCCATTTTTATTTGCATATTACAGTTTCAAAATGTTTAAAAAGGGGCCTAAAGCAAAGGGGTTGACAGTTAGCAACAGCCGCATTTGGCAAGATTCACAGCTTGTAAACATTTATTGTAAGTCTTTCCGTTCTTGTTTGAAGGATTTTACCTATTCTTCCTTACAAATACCTCCTAATTACATGATATTCCTAGACAAACTTGGCTGCACTGCTCTTCTGAGGTCTATCCAGAGATGTTTAATTATTTGTAGGTCAGGGACCATGTGAAAACCTTTGGCCTGTGTGTTCTATAATGATCTTTTGTTTAGCATCATTATACTGCTGTAAAAGCCGTCCTGTTGCCATCTTCATCTACCAGCGACACTGGCTGCAACACAAGCCCAAAGCATGATCACAGTTGGCAAGGTATTCTTTTCATGAAATGCACCCTTTGCTCTCCAAACATACATTTGCTCATGTGGACAAAAAGTTCGATTGTAACTTTATTAGTTCACACTTGTTTTTATAATGCAGGAGGCTTGTTACATGCTCCTTTGAAAACATCTGATGTTAAAGTTTGTTAAAAAACATCTGAACATCTGACACTGAACCTGGTGAGGAACACAAGTATTCCGTCTGATGGCTCTTCAATGCAGGCCATATTTGAGCAAGTGTCACCGCCTCTCCAGGGCCTGCTAAATCTACCTGTACAGGGGGATTTTAATTCTTAAAGCTTTCTTAGTCTTTCAGACTTTAATTTGACCCTCACAATTCCTGTTAACTGCATTTCCTCTATTACGTTACGAACTGAGAAACAGTGACCGTGAAATGCTTTACTGTGTTCTTATAGCTGTCTCCTGCTTTGTGGGTACCTGCTAGGCACCTGCTTAGAAAAGCCAATGGTTGCTGATTGTTAGGGCAACATTTACATTTACATTTACAGCATTTAGCAGACGCTCTTATCTAGAGCGACTTACAAAAGTGCTTTACTATTTACTCAAGAATAATTTCAGCTAGTTTGAGTAGACTAAAAATTCAAATATACCTCTAAGTTTAGACATTACTATACACAAATCAATATGGAGACCATAGTACTCGACTATTCGGCCAGGTACTCTCGGAAGAGGTGGGTCTTCAGTCTGCGTTTAAAGACAGTGAGCGACTCTGCTGTTCGGACACCTTGAGGAAGTTTGTTCCACCACTTCGGTGCCAGCACAGACAAAAGCCTGGACGCTTGTCCAGGGCAAGTTTTGTAAAACTCATAGCATTTATAAAGCTTTGAATTCTACATCACCTGGTGATGTTTCCTAACAATGACTGTAAAAAAGCCATTGCCCTAACAAGCTAATTAAGGATGCCCAAGATCAGCTCTTGTTCTACTCCTTTAACCCTTCACAGTAACATCAATTCTGACCAGGGCTTAAAGACCACAAGCGCTGATTTGCAGAGATGAGCAAAAAGGGCAAGACGGTCAGATGAGTCATTCGTTACCATCTTCTCCACCAGTGGGCGAGTGCATGTGTACATGCGTGATGTACACCAAAAGAAACGGCATGGGCCTGAAAGGTTGACCCCTACAGTGAAGGAGGCTGATGGCCCTGTTGGGCTGTGGGGCTCTGGACTCTAGATGCCAGATCCCTGAATATCACATGACACAAAGTTTTCCTTTAATGTGTCACCCTATATATATATATTATATAACGTTAATGCAGTACCCTGCACATTTCCCCCCCCATTCATCCATGTCTCCATAAAGGCCTGGATCGAGCTGGAGGAGCGGGAGGAGGGGGGGGGGGTTAAATAACGAGGAGTAAGCCTGTGCAAGCCATCGTAAACATTTCGTTGTCAACATCAATAGTGGGTGTCCAGCAGGAGACTGCGCGCGGCTAAAGAGCTCCCTGAACAGCCCCACACTGCCTGCTGTAACCTGCTCCTGGCGAGCTGTCCTTGCCCTGGCACGGAAACACAGCGATGGCAGTGTGTGTGTGTGTGTGTGTCTGTGAGAGAGAGAGAGAGGCGAACATATATGACACACCATGGTGGCTAGTGAAGGCAAGGCAAACTCACTGTCTCTCTCTCTCTCTCTCTCTTTCTCCCTGTCTGTCAGTCATCTTTCTGAAGAAGTGGGAAAACATAACAGCGTCATCTGAAACAGCTCGTGCATCAAAAAAAAAAAAAAAAAAAAAATGCCCTCATTATAATGTAATATCCTTCTCCTTCTCCTGGACGGACATCAACGTCTAGTTTACACATGCACACACACGCACGCACGCAGGCACGCACGCACACGCTTCCAGTGACTTCCAGTGGTCAAACTTGTGCACAATCTTCGTTATAATAAAGCGTGTGGTAATGATGGGCGAGGAGAGGCGGGCGAAATCTTACCATTCACGAGTCGCCCGTGGTCATCATTGCTGGAAACTGTCCGCTTTCGCTCAAGGAATGGCCCTTTTTCCCCAATTGTGAAAGTGGATCAACAAATCCCAGCAGCAGCAGCAGCAGCAGGAGCAGCAGGAGCAGCAGCGCTAGGCCAAGAACCTGAGCCTCATATTCCTGCCTGCCACTCCAGGCTAGCGATCACTGTACCAGCGGCCCCTTTCTGAATAAATAAAACACACACACACACTCACTCACTCACACACATGCACAAAACACATCCATTACACACACAGAGGGAAGCAATCCGTCCCCGTTCGCCACATTTCGGCGACACGTTACCTCGACGTTGCGTCACGCCGGCTGTACTTTTTCAATTGAGGTGGATGATTCTTGTTTCCTTGCTGCCGACCTGCCCCTGGTTGTGTTTCTAGCCCTGGCTGTATGTCTATGAGCAGCCAATCGGCACGGCTACCCTACACCCCCCCTCTCCACCCTCCTCCGCTGTGCTGCTTGTGCTGCGGTAGCCCCCTCACCCCCCAGCCCCGCCACTTCATACTTGTTCACTGTTTAAAAAAAGAAAAAAGAAAGACCCATTTCCACAGAAAAACGCGTTAAATCCGAGCTAAACCTGCACTAATGAAGGCGCCGGAGAGCAGTTACACCTTTTAAAGTGGCTTAGATCTGACTGGACTCATAGGAGCAGCCTTGTTGGCTCACTCCACCTAACGTCTATTAAACGTCTGCATTAAATACTGGGCTAATTTCAGCATAGCCTTTAGCACCGAGGGACTCTGCGTTTGGCTCGACGCCGCTTAGCGCGGGATTCAGAGGTGAGGTCTGTGAAGCTGCTGTCGCTTCAAAATGGAGTCTGCTGCTGAAACAGGCCACAAAGTGTTAAAATTTCGACTTGCACCAGGGCTACACACTCGAGAAGTTGAGACTGCACTTGGTAAAAAACAAGATTTTCGGTGCTAAACGCACGAGCTGCTCACAGCAGTGGTCGACACAAGCTCCTTTTGCATGCACGCCACAGCTGAGCAACATTATGGGACAGTTTTGGGGGCTTTTCAGGCTGGCAGGCTGCAGAAGCTGCACACGCAGGAACCAAAACACACCCTCCGCCTCAAACGACGAGGCAGTTTATTCTAATTAGGTAGCTAGCTAATTAGATCGAAATGGAGACCTATGTATGTGTGTGGATGTAGTGACCCGAGCCATGAAACACCGTGCATTGCCTATTTCAGTGACAGTGCATGGATTGTTATGACTGTGTGTGTGTGTCTGTGTGTGTTTTTAGCCCTCCGGCGCTTTTCCTATGGGGAGGGGGGCGAAATGAAGGGGCGACACAATCTCAGCCGTCTTCCATGTCACTTCAGGACAACGTCTGAAGACGCTGGAGGTGAAACCGGAGCGTCTTTTCGACGCGAACGGGAGAATCAGCTCGTCCTTCGTCCTCGTCCATGACTATTAACACTAAACACTCCGTCCTGGGAGCATTAATGCCACCCAGGCGCGTGTCAGGAAACCGTTCAGCTGCACAGGACAAGAAAGTTTCAGCCCCCTTTCAGCTGATCCTGGCATTAGTTCGCTTCGGGAGAGAGGGAGTTAAGGGGCTATTGTGGCCGGGTTGGTTTTGTTTGAGGGAGTCGCCACCGTAAAGTCGCCTTCCTGAAATTCCGTGCTGAAATCCGTTTGAGGCGCGCGAGCACCGTGGGCCTGCAGCCCGCGCGCCGCCTCAACAGCGCCTCCGCCGACAGAACACGAGCGCTGCAGCCCCTGCACAGGACAGCGGCACCAGACCACCTAGCAGCCCCATACGGAAATCTGATCCATGGCTGTATATAGATTTCAAATACATGCCGAATAAATGTGACACACATTGAAAAACATGTGAAATATGGCGACTTATCAGAAATTGGTCATTTTTTAAAATAAGGGACAAATATTAATCTCCAGTTATATCCACATTTAAACACATACACAATATGGACAAAATATTGGGACACACCAATCTTAATCATTGAATGCACACAGATGTGTGTAAAATCAAGCACCTAGCCATGCAGTCTGCCTTCACACACATTAGTGGTTCTAGAGCTCAGTAAATTCCAGCGTGGTACTGTAGTAGGATACCCCTGTTAGAACACGTCAGTTTGTAAAATTGCCTTCCTCTTAGATATTCCACCATCAACTGTGAGTGATATTGTTGAAAATTTACAGAGCAGAGATGCCGAGTGCTGAGGAAAGCATGAAAGCCACCAACGCTCTGCTGACTCGGTAACTGCAGTTCCAAACCTGCTCTGGCGTTTACAACAACACACAAACTGTGCGACATAAGGTTCAAGGCATGGCCGAGCAGCTGCACTCAAGCCTTACATCACCAAGCACAATGCCACTGGACTCAGATCACGCTTCTCTATCTGTCTGAAGGGACATGCACTGTGCCAACTGCAACGTTTGGTGGAGGAGGGACAATGCTAACAATACATTTTGCAACAATACAAAAATGTAAACATATGGCAGAAAAAAAGTTCTGTCACGCAAATACTTTTCAGGAAATCTTTCCAGGAAAAAGAAAAACCTTAACTTTCAAAAAAAGATTTTATTCAAAGTCATTTTGGAGCATTTCTATTGGTCCATTCATCATGAAAGTATGACACCAGTGTAAAGAACAGCAGCCAGATTCAGATTATGTCAAAAAGTGAAAAAATGGCAAAAACTAAAACACAACTTTTCTGCAGGTCAGAGATGTTGTAGCATTTAGCGGGAGAAAAAATGTGCCAGGTCTGCTCATTGAGCCCTGCTAAGAGCTTACAGTAGCAAACGCATTAAGAACCGAACCCTTTAAGAAATACAGATAAATAAATGAAAAGAGCAAAGTGCTCATCTGTGGAGTGTCTAAAGAAGCATCCTCAAACCACCCCAACTCCAAGCCTAAATGACCAAATACCCAACACCCCCCCCCCCCCCCAAAAAAAAAAAACCCACTCAACCACACTAAAACATCCCTTAGAACACAAACCAACACACAACATGGCAATGCTTAACAAAACTACTACTGACAGGCATCCCATAGGTATCCCTACACATGTTACTTATACATACTTGATATTTATTTATACGTTTACTACACATATGTAGGTATAATCAACCACAATCTATTATAACGTATGACCCCATTAATTATGCAAATGCCCTCCAGATTACAGTAACATGACAGTAGAATTACAGTGAATTCCAGTATTATGAAAAATCATATCTGTGCTCCTATGCTAATATGAAACATGCAGTTTTGTTATAGGCCCTGAGCGAAAGCCATTTTCTGAAGTTTATCATTTGTTTTATTTTTTGTGATAGCACACATGAATGAACATTTAGTAAATATTACACACAATTCCTTCCTGCTGCCGTCAGACTCCACAACCAGCACTGCTCCCAGCAGACCACATACGCACACACTTAACTACACATATGTTCAGGGAATAGAGATCCCTCAATGTAAAAATACAATGTGCAATACCCCCCCCCCCCCCCACACACACACACATGTGCAATTACCTGTAAATAATCTGTAAATAATATTATTGCTTTTTTACTTCTATTATTTATTTTGTGTATATAGTGTAATTTATCTACGGAGTGTCTTGCTATCCCTTTCTGCTGTGACACTGAGAATCTCCCCACTGTGGGACTAATAAAGTTTTTTTTTATCTTATCTTATCAAACCAAAACCTTTATACCAATAGAAAGCAAGAACATATGATAACAATTTACACCCACACAAATTTAATTGCAGAAAGTAGTTTGAGGAGGTATATTCAAGCCTGCAGCCCACGCGCCGCCTCAACAGCGCCTCAGCCGAGAGAACACGAGCGCTGCAGCCCCTGTACAGGACAGAGGCACCAGACCACCTAACAGCCCCATACGGAAATCTGATCCATGGCAGTATATAGCACACACACACACATACACATGAATATAAATAAATAAATAAATAAATATATATATATATATATATATATATATATATATATATATATATATATATATATATATCCATGTACATTCTTGTGCTAAAAATGTCTAACATATTGAAATATATGTGAGAAATATGCCAACTTCACATAAGTATAAAGTAAAGAGCTTATGTAGACATAAAAAAAAAACATAGTGGGTAACAACACTGCTTTCCCCCTGACTCCTAATGCTATATTCCCCTGTAGCATCTGTGACCCCGAGTCAAATGTAAGTAGCTTTGGATAGGATGCCATAAATGAACATTCTGGTACTCATCCAGTTGACATGGCATTTGTGTGGTTGGTGTGGCGCAACAGATAACACCACTACCTGCCACCGAGCTACCACACCAGACTGGGGTTCGATTCCCGGTCTGGGTGACCATGCTGCGCTACACCAATAAGAGTCCTAACACTACACTGACCCACCTCTGTAATATGAGTAACCCTGGAAGTTGCTCTGGATAAGAGCATCAGCTAAATGCCATAAATGTAAATGTAGACACACCTTCTACGTCAATGTAGTGCTTTAGTTAAGGAACATGTGTGAGTGTGGAGGGACTTTCCTGATTGGTAGAATTACAGTAAAATTGTGATAAAAACTCTAGAAAGCAACAACATAAAGACATCTTCTCTGAGGTAGCAGCTAAAGTCCAAAGTCTCATAACTGAGAGCAGTCTGGAAAGTTTGGGCCTTTACTCTAACACTTAGTTTAGTGGTACAGAAAGACAGCGGCAGGTCCTACATTAACCATCATGTAGCCTGTATTTCTGTGTGTTTTTTTAATATTAACAATTATCTACAAGGGCCATCCATCCAGACAGAATTCTAACACTGCTGAGAATCAACACTGTTAAATACTTGCATGATATGAATGATGAAGCACTGTGGGGTACCCTGTAGTGGATTGGTGCCCTGTCTGGGTTTTTTTTTACTTGTATTCCTTGCTCAGTGTTTCTGGGTAGTTTATTGACCCACTGCAACCCTGACCAGGAGAAGTCATGAATCCTCTCCTTTATTACTCATTGGGATTAAGAAATAAATTAGCTATGGCTGTAATGATGGACTAATACTCTAAAATACAGGATTTCAGCCCTGGCCCTACAGCACTCCCTGCCCTGCGTATTTTGTGTTGTCCTGCTTAAACACACCCACTTCAACTCAGGGAAGGCTGTTAATTAACTTAGCAGTTGGACCAGATATGTGAAAAACACCTAAATGAGCAGGGCAGGGCTGTTCAGAAACCCAGCCTCGTGTCAGAGATGTAACTTATACTCATGTCCAGAAGATGAGCAGCAGCACCTTCCCTCCATCTCCCATCTACCCACCCCGGAGGAGAGAGCAAGGCCAATTGTGCTCTCTCGGGGCCTCGGCTGCCGATGGCTAGCAGCATGACCGGGATTCGAACCAGCGATCCTCTAATCATAGTGACAGCACCTATCGGGGCCTAGATTTGAATAAATAAATGAATGAATGAATGGATTAATTAATTAATATTTTTTTAAACACAAAACAAAAAACTTTACGCTAAGCTAAGCTAAGCTAACTTAATCTTACAAGGCTGACTAATGTCACAAGTTCCAGATGTTATCTGACTTGAATTGATGATTAGAGCAACATTTATTTGTTTGTTATTGTCGGCACATTATTTGATAGCTATATATTTCTGGCCACTAACTGTAAAAACAACTGTAATGTTATCCTCGGCTAGAGCTAAAGCTAGGGCTAAAGCCAGGGCCCTTTAATTGTGAGTGTTTAATAAGTGTGTGACTCAGTGCGGCCAGCATTTAACTCTAATTAACAATCATTACAATAAAGATCTTTAAAATCTGCTGAGGAAGGCCGTTTAAAGCCGGCTGTAGTCGTTCTGTTGTATTTTGCAGTTGAAAATGTCTTGTAATTAAGTAATGGCCTAATGGTCGAGCCTCGGATCAACACCTAAACAACGGAGGGGTTCAGTCTGACCCAGGTTAAATTCTGCTGCCTCTTACTCCCCCTAGTGGCAGCCGCGTTTACCTGACATCTTCCCCTACAAAGTCTATTACCATACAGCTGAAGCGTGTGGACCATATCAAATACAGGGGCGTCATATTTACTCATTGAGAAACTGATTTAACGAATTAGCTTTTTATTTTTTTTTATATATTTATTTATATTCATGAACGACATTAAAGTCTAATAAAAGAGCAAATGTAGCAAAATGTAAGTGTTTTGCTGCCACTCAAGTGAAGAACTCCGCAGTGGAGAAATAGTTGCAGTAAGTAATGCTGCATCCAGGGGGCAGCACAACTCAACAAAAGAGATCTGAACTCTTACTGCGCCCCAAACCACACTGCAGAGTAAATTGTCCTAATGTGGGCTAGATCTGCGTTTCAGACTTCTGAAATATACCAATACATGAAATCCTCACAAAGTGCCACTCAGAAATCCTCAGAATGCATCCAAAGCAAAGGAGAAAATGCAGGGCTCACACTCATTACAGAAACTGTAGACAGAGTACTGATGCTCTTAGTGCTAAGTTGTCTCATAAAGTCTGCATTTCCCAATGTGGGACAGTTATGTTGAAACGTGGGATACTGAAAAGTCAATGTTCCACACCTAAATCACATGAAATCATGTAATAAAAACCTGCCAGGTCAGTAACACTCAAGGCTAAATGTGCAAAGCTATGTTTACTAATTTGACCTCAGAATGGTATCAGTTTTACAAAATCTAGGCTTAAAGGTGTGGATTTTATCTGATACAATAAACTGTAATAGTCACTTACATCTATATTTGTGCTGTTTCTGTACATTTTCACTTGAATCTGGCAGTACTTTATACTGGGTTAAATGTTCTGATAAATGGATCAATAGAAATGCTCCAGCATGGCTTCCAATAAAATATCCTTACTTTTTTATTATTATTTAAATGTATGTAGCAACTTCCGCAATGGCCCCCAGACTCCACATCAGCAAAGTTAAGTTAAAAGTTAAAGAGATTTCTTTCCTTCGCCTGTAAAGTTGCCATTTTGTGCAATGATTTATTAGCCCATATTATCATATCTGTCAAGCAGAGAAATCAGGATTAATGCACGGCTAAACATGAACATTTACATTAGCTAGGAAAATGAAGTGCAGTTACAAATGCTACGCTTCTTTAAAAAACACAGCAATATTCATGTCTGGAGTAGTTTTATAAAAATATTTTCTGTAGCTGTTTTCTACAGACTGTCCAGGAAGTGGTGAAGTGTTGTCACAACAGAGCGAGATAGTGAAGGAAGTAGAGAAGCTCAACAGACAAATCCTCTAACTGTGAAGTCCAGTCTAATCTACCTGAACTAGAGCCTTTAACTGTGAACTATAGAATAACTGTTAACTACAGTTTAACTCTGAAATACAATGTAATTATAAACTATAAACTACAGTCTAACTGTGAACTATAATCTAATCGTAAATGACTATGTAACTATAAACTACAGTCTGACTGTGAACTATAGTCTAATCGTAAATGACTGTGTAACTATAAACTACAGTCTGACTGTGAACTATAGTCTAATCGTAAATGACTGTGTAACTATAAACTACAGTCTGACTGTGAACTATAGTCTAATCGTAAATGACTGTGTAACTATAAACTACAGTCTGACTGTGAACTATAGTCTAATTGTGAATTACAGTCTAACTGTAAACTATAGTCTAATGGTAATTTACTGTGTAACTATAAACTACAGTCTAATTGTGAACTACAGTCTGACTGTGAACTATAGTCTAATTGTAAATTACTGTGTAACTATAAACTACAGTCTGACTGTGAATTATAGTCTAATTGTAAATGACTGTGTAACAATAAACTACAGTCTGACTGTGAACTTCAGTCTAATTGTAAATTACAGTCTAACTGTAAACTATAGTCTAATTGTAAATTACAGTGTAACCATAAACTGCAGTCTAATTGTGAACTACAGTCTGACTGTAAACTATAGTCTAATTGTGAACTACAGTCTGACTGTAAACTATAGTCTAATTGTAAATGACTGTGTAACTATAAAGTACAGTCTAATTGTTAACTACAGTCTGACTGTGAACTATAGTCTAATCGTAAATTACAGTGTAACCATAAACTGCAGTCTAATTGTGAACCACAGTCTGACTGTAAACTATAGTCTAATTGTGAACTACAGTCTAACTGTAAACTATAGTCTAATTGTAAATGACTGTGTAACTATAAACTACAGTCTAATTGTGAACTACAGTCTGACTGTAAACTATAGTCTAATTGTGAACTACAGTGTAACGATGAACTACAGTGTAACGATGAACTACAGTCTAACTGTGAACAAGTGTGAACTACAGTGTAACCGAGTTAGTCTAATTGTAAACTACAGTGTAATTGTGAAGAAGTCTAATTGTGAAGTCTAAATGTAAATTAGTCCTTAGCATTTAACTATAGTCCAACTGGACTGAACTACAATCTACCTTTTTTTGAATGATAAACCCATCAAAAATAGATAGAATTTGATAAATATGAAAAAGTTCATGACTTGGACCAAATATATTTAACCTTAAGTTTGTCCTCCAGTCTTATGAAGCATCAAAGAAAGAAGCTCCATACATCTAGAGCCTTCTTTTACAGCACATAAACTGTCATGTAATTTTAATTTATTAATTAATTTTTTATTTCCAATATGTTGAAATAAGCAAATAAAAGTAAGTATGCTTTAAAATGTGTGGTGTGTTTTGGTAGAGGATCTGGATTTATCTTCACTTATTTTAAAATCAATTAATTACTGAATTTAATCAAGCGTTTATATATGACTGTATTATTTAATTTACACCTTCAGGGCCACACTGTTCTTTATTAGAGAGGGAGAAAACTACTGGACTATGAATAAACTTGCTAAGCTGTGAAATTGAAGCAGACCAATCTTACCCAGCCTTTTACTAAAAACCCCGCCTCTAAATACTTTTTTTTTTTTTTACAGTCGTAGCTGTACCCAACATGAGTGAGTTCAATTAAAATATAGATTTTTTTTATTAATGCTATTTTTTAATAAACAGGAAAGTTTAGTTGTTTTATGAATGAATTCTAAATAATATGATAATAACTATAATATGTAGTATAATTTTGAGTCCTATTGGACTACTAATATTGGACTACTGTTTATTTTTTTGCTACCTAAGTGCACTTAAAAACAAGCAAATTTGAATTCAAGAAGAAATAAAATAGAGAGTTTTACAGCTAAAACCATTTGCACATGCACTGCGTATATTCATCATTTTTCAAATCTCTGCCTGCAATTTAAGGATATTATTGTTCAGTGTGGACTAGAAAACATCCTGTCTGTGACTGGTGAGTGTTGTTCCCTGGGCTTGAGGTACACTCCCTCAGCAGAGCACTTGATGGAGTCTGGAGGTGTCCGCCTGTCACTCGCTCACAAAGGTCCGGAGGCCCACACTTCTCCCCGCTCTGTGTGTGTGTATTTGTATGAGTGTGTGTGAAACCTCTTTCCTGTTGTTTGAGATTCCACTCTCCTCCCCCATTGCTACCCCCCCAACCTCTGACCCTGACCATCCCAGCTGTCAGCTGTCTCCGCTTGTGACAGCTCTCTTCTTCTTGCATATTCCCACTCATTCTCTCTCTCTCTCTCTCTCTCTCTCTCTCTCTCTCTCTCTCTCTCTCCTCCATGCTCTCATCCTCCTCCCTCATTAAGCCTTTGCATTGATTTCATTGTCCCCCAAAATAGGTGCTAGAGATTCATACTAAAGCTACTCCAGTGAAGACTTCTATTAGGAAAATATTAGATCTAAAAATGACAGTTGCCTTTTTTGCGGTCACTCTGAAGGAAACCTTAATATGTTTAAGGAGGAAGTAATAAGTGGAATCTCATCCAGGATTATGGCAACATTGAAAACAGCAGAATTTGCTTCATTAGACTTTAGAAGGCTGGAGTGTTCACTGACTTTACTGGAGACGAACCAAAGCTAATCCAAAAGCTCATTTGCATTCGCAATCTCCAAAACCCCAAACATTACATAATATACAAAACAACTACCAGATGAAACCACACGAAAAGCTTTCAGCACAATATGGCATAAGCTACATTTCCACTGTTTCATTATCGTCTCCTTTGCTTCCGCCAAAACAAACTAAACCAAGGCTTGGAGCTGAAAAGACCAGGAAGCCTATATAAAGATCGGCAGGGATGATAATAAGCATACTGCATATGACACATCCTCATTTCTCATACAGTTCCTACATGAGATGTTGCCCCGAATAGCTTCGCTGACGTCTAACTTTAGCCTGTGCAAAGCCAAGGCCTAATCACAGAGTGAATGATATAAGCATGTAATTTTGCTTTATGTGGGAGAGGAAATTGTATTCTTCATGCTACACTTAACCCAAACAGCTGTAAAGACCCAAGTCCAGAGTTAGAGGTTTCACGTTTCACTTTCTATCAGCTTTCCTTCCTGGTCCTGCTGAAGATCTAAATGCAGCCATTTCAAGTTTCCTTAAGCCAACAAACGTTTGACCCATGACATTAACGTTGGAGCTGTGGCTGGTTTCTGCTCTGCTTGACTCTCCCTATCCTTGGATGGCATCAGGTTCATCAGAAATCATAGAGCAGTTTTCTTCCTTTCTGTAATGCGTTTATAAGTGAAACACCAGGTGGGAAAGCTGGGATGGGGACACCGTAGAAAGTGCTTGGTCCATTCGATCTCAAGAAATGATTGAACTGGGTTGGTTCGATACTTCAAATCAATTCTTTAAATCAAAGAATGGTTCATTCACAGCACTTATTTGAGTTTAATAGACCCAGTTGAATTCCATTTTAGCACCTTTTACAGTGCATATTGCCCCACTTACTGCTGCACAGTGAGTGATGTTATCAAAAATCCAAAGATTTTTATGGAAAATCATAAGAAAACTTTTTTGTATGTATTATGTGTATAGTATGTGTGCCTCACAGCTCCAGAGGCTTGGGTTTGAGGGCCTTATCCTTGCTCCAGTCTCTGTCTTTTAGGTTTACCGTGATCACCCAGTGTCCATGTAGGTCGCCTTTGGGAATACCTTTCCAAAACCATGATTGGTGAATTGGCTATGCTAAATCGCCCCATAGGTTTAAGGTGTGTGAGTAAATAGGTGTGTGTAGTGCCCTGTCCACAGCATATTTCTGCATCCAGGGAGGCTCTGGGCCCACCACAGCTCTGATCATGAAGAAGCAGATAAGAAGATGAATGACTGAAGGAATGACCACGGACAGTTGACTTTGATGGTTGTTCCTAAAGCTAGTTGCATTCTTACCTGCAGCGATACATGGCAGCCCATATGTTCTTATGTGCTAAGTCACTTCCACACTGGCTAAACACAAGCAGAACAGCATCTTCTCCACTAGATGGAGTAAATGGATCTCACTTACGCTTTCATATCACATTTCAAGACTCATTTCAAAGACTAACCAGAAACGACTCAATTTTATTCTGCTATTGTTGGATTGCGTTGTTGCTTAGGCTCAGTTAAACCAGTGGTGTAATTGTACCTGGATGGGGGAGTACGTTGTACCGCCTAATGGATCCCCACCTTAATGTATGCGCATCTGCAAATCTATTAACTACTACACCTAAAATGAATTTTGACTTGGATACATGTCGCTAGGCTATTTTGTAATGAAAGGATCTACAGTTGCACCCAGACGCTTCAGGCGCCTGTTCCATTCGTCAGCACTGGGAACAATTCCTCATTGACTCATTTCAGACCAAACCTCTTTGAACAACTTTGGTTACTTCTCCACCATTTACGTAAGCAGGGTTTTTGTAAAACCAGTGAAGTTTCCCTGCTAGTACAATTTACAGGTACATTTACAAGGCATTTAGTGGACACTCTTATCCAAAGCTACTTACAAAAGTGCTTCACTTTTCCCCCGAAAACATCCTCAACTGGTTTATATAGGCCAAGGTCAGCATGGATACCTAACTACACAATACTTAAAATGCTCAAATACTTTTGGAAGAGGTGGGTCTTCAGTCGGTGTTTGAAGACTGAGAGTAAGCGACTCTGCCATTCGGACACCCGGAGGAAGTTCATTTTACCATTTACATTACATTTACATTACATTTACATTGACGGCATTTAGCAGACGCTCTTATCCAGAGTGACTTACAAAAGTGCTTAGCTATTTACCCAAGAAAAACCTCAGCTAGTTTGAATAGGCTAAAAATTCAATTAAATTTAAAGATCTAAGTTTAGACTAGAAGTCAACATGGCGACCATAATACTCGACACTACACTTCGCCCAAGTGGAAGAGGAAGAGGTGGTTTGAAGACAGTGAGCAACTCTACCGCTTGGACACCACTTCGGTGTCAGGACAGAAAAAGGCCTGGATGCTTGTCTTCAGTGGATTTTAAGGAATGGCAGGACAAGCCGAGTCTTCTTAATACAATGTACAGCAACAGATATAAGTCTATGAAAATGACATTTTATTCGTTTATAAAGCACAATTAAATATACATCTAAAGGAGGAAAGATTGGTTACTATAGTTATTCGATTAAGTATTAACTTGCAATAACCATGGTCAAATCAAAATCAGTGACCAAACACAGGCCCAAGTGTAATCATTGCAGTTTACAGGTGAATAAACTGTTCAATCTTCTTCTCAGATTGTATCTGTATATGCCATATTCATAAAAAGTCACATCTTGTCACATCCACCCATCATTCATAGCATTAATACCACCTGCCTAATATCGTGTAAGTCCCTCTTGTGTCACTACAACAGATCTGACCATTCGAGACATGGACTCCACAAGACCTCTGAAGGCATCCTGTGCCTTTAAAGCCTGTAAGTTGTGAGGTAAAGCTTCCATGGATTGCATTAATGAGCCTTAGGTATCCATGACCCTGTCACTGGTTCACTGCTTTTCCTCTCTTGAACCATCTGGTAAGTACTGACCACTAAGAAAACCCCCACGATTAGGCCGTTTGGCCTAATCCACTTATTGATAGATGCCACTGTATGAAGAATGAAGATGATCAATATTTTTTCTGATCGGTGAATAATGGCAGTAGTATTGTGTCATACAAATATGTGTTCTGGAAACCAATGAAATTTCTGCTCAAAATTGGGGAATTTGCCCTAAGTGGTTCCACATCCTGTTGAGATTTGGCTCTCTAGCTGTAAGTTAGTACAAGCTGAGAAACCCTGGTTCTTGACTGCCTACTGGCTGCAATAAGGTGCACTTGTGCTGCCATCACCGAAGCACTCATGCACATAGAAACCGCACAGTATAGCTGACTGCCAAACGAGGCACAAAACCACATAAACACTCTGATGAACCAACTCGTAGTTCCTGTCTTGTGAAGCCTAAAAAAATGTCATTTCAATTACTCTATTCTGTGCTATCCAAAGCTTAGGTCTTTCATTATGGACACTTGCTCGCACACATGCGCACGTATTAAAAAAAAAAAAAAAACACGGTCAAAAGAAGAGGAAGTCTTGAGGGCTTTCAAAGCACTATTGGCGGGGGAAGCCTCTTGTAGTGGGAGAATGGGAGCGAGGTGAATAACAGGCGTAGGGAAACAGCCGCCCGACACAAAGTGCACTGGAGTAGCCCATTCTGCCTGAGCGAGAGGGTCGACTTCTTCAGAGACTTTGGGCTTGGGTGTGTGTGTGGGGGGGGACCTGTGGGGTCTTCAGGAGCCGGGGACCTACTCTTAATGAGAAATTCCTGGGGATTTGGAGGGGCGCAGAGGTCTTCATTTTCTCACTGCGCCCACGGGCCCCCGGTAGCGGGCTCCTTTTGAGGCGCTCCGGGCTGAAGGAGAGGACCGCCATTGAGATGGCAGGAAAGGGGTCGGTGGGGGGAACGGGATTATGTATATGAGCTGAACAAGGGTGTGGAGAAAGAGAGGGAAGGGGGTGGGTGGATGGTGGATGTGGTGGAGCTTTTTTTTTTGGAAGACGGCGGGAGCTAATTCTCTGAGTGTCTAATTAAAAGAATAAGCAGGCGAGATGAGAGGCCTGATGTGCAGCTGGGCCCGCTGGGAGCGCCAGGAGGAGGGCCCCTGGACCCAGGACCCGGGGACCCTCGCTGAGGGGCCAGTGCTCAAGAACCCACTGGGCCAAGCCCCCAAACCATCAGGGCTAGACAATGGTCTGAAGAGATCAGCAGGAAAAAAAAAATACACAAAACAAACACACCCACACCAGGGCTGCTGATGGCCATCCCATCACTGGAGTCCCCCTCCAGGGCTCTGGCCCAAAGGATCCCTGCATGTGGGCCGGTGCCGGGCGGTTTGATGTGCGTGTAAGAGCAAGAGGGCACACTCAAAGCGACCACACAATACCCAACATGGGGTAATGCCACAAAAATTAGCTCCAGTCCAGCATCAAGAACAATGTGTACCTTTGCAGTTCAGATCTCTGAAGACTTTTCTCCAGGTGTTTTATTTTCGCAAATTGATTTTTATCAGAGATAAAAGGAACAGCAGGTGGTGGAAAGTAGTGAGACGGAGTAGAAAAGCATCTTGCCTATTCAAAAATCTTCTGTTCTTCTCAAATTGATTTCTTAAGCTTTCTGCATCCAGCCTCATTTGCCCCTACTGTAATACAAATAATGCCAATAAAAAGACCCTCTGAAATCTACCTTATCAAAGTGTTTTTTTACTGGTAGCCTTAAAATTCAGAGTAAGCTCCAGCCAAGGAAGGAAGGGTTCAAGGGAATCCCATCAATTTTTAAACATTTCTGCATAACAGAATTACTAAAATGTAAAGAAAGACATTACATAATATACAAAATTACAATAGATAATATAATGTATCATAATATTAATGTTCCCCTTGTTCTTACACATCCATCTCACCTCAGGAGGGATTTGTTCACTAGTTCATAGTCAGGATCAGGTGTGTTGGGAGCAGAGGAAAAACTCAAATGTGCAGGGCAGGATACTGCAGGACCACGGCCTCCAAGAAGAACGTGCCTTGCTGATATCACAGGAGCATTAGGTGCGCAAACTGCGGTAATCAAAATGCCCTCAGTCCAAAATTGTTCACTGCGGGTCCTGTGAGCGTCCTGACTGATCTAGGTGTTCTGTAGATGTTTTGACCAATCAAGGAATACGAGTCATCCAAAACATGGACATAATTTTGGTCACAGTTGTGCATGTAAGTCATTGGCCATGTCAAGGGTTCAAAGAACAACAAACACCTGGAGACACTGAGGTAGGACGAAAGCAGAGATAAACATGGACGTACATGAACATACACAGAAAGGGCAGACGCGAGCGCAAGGCAGAAAAATTTACCTCACCGAGCCTGTAAGAAACACTACCGTTATGCTGGGGTTCAGATGGGGTACAGTGTAGATATGGAAAAATTTGCATTTTGCATTGCGAAGCAATTAAACTATAAGTTATTATATTGATTGATAATCAATTCTTATTAATCAATTTAGCACATTTGAAATAACGGAACATCACTGGACTCAACACGCTTGGAGGAGAGCACTAACTGCATATCCTGTTACATCTACTGACAGATACCTGCCTCTAGCACACAGTGGTCTTATCCAGACTTTGGATCCAGTCCTAATCCACCCTCAGGGGCACTGCCAGGAATTGTGGACCCCATGAACAGACATTATGCTGGACCTCAGAAGTCTAAAGGTTCTGCCAAAATACTCAGTTAATACATTTTTAGAGCCCCCGTCAGTCACAGGCCCTTAGAATCATCCTAAGTGCCCCTGTCCAACACCCCACCCCCACCCCCCACGGCACCCCTGTCCACCCCAGTTAATCCATCTAATTACTGCCTTCAGAAGTCCTTGATTGGCTGAAGATTGGCTGGTGTGTTAGATTTAGGTTGAGAAACCCAACCTAGAAAGTTTTGGTTAGTAGAACGTTTTCTTTCTTTCTCTTTTTTACATTTATCCATGTATTTCCACAGTTGAAAAAGGTCAGGGTAAATTAATTTTTCAGGTTAAATTCAGAAAATATTAAATGCTGTGTTTAAATGAATGCTCCAGTTTTTAAGTTTGGAAAACATTTCACTACACAATCATTCAATATTATTGATCAGTGTGCTTATGTATCAGTTTTACAAATTATTTTATCGTACCATTTTGTTAAAAACTACAAATACATTAGAAACAGATTCCATAGGTTTCCATAATGTTGATTGATTTATGTTTTCAAAATGCTCCTGAAACATTATTACTGTAACGTTACAGGCTAACTTTCCTAGAACCCTTTAAAAACATTGTTGAACGTTTCTGTAATCTTCTCTACTAGCTGGGGTAGCTCTTCAGGAGGAGTGTTGGAGACCAAAAATTCACAAATTCAAGACATTCAAGTCACAGAAAACAACCAATATTTACAATTATGGGCAGTTACAGTGAGACACTATGTTATCCAAGTGTTTACAACTGTTTCACACGATTAGCATGATTACCAGTTGTAGCTGCATTATAACATGTATTATGTACTTCCTCTGGTGGAGCTTCAGTGCAGACAGCTCTCCATTTGTAGATTGTGATTCTCTGGTTCTGGTTTTCCTAGAAAATCAAGAAAAAATATAATTTAATTTCTAGTTTAGCATTTAGTAGAAACACGCATTAATGAGTCTTTAGAGCTTTTACTTTCACAACTACATGTTATACTTTTACAAAATAGCTGTCATTTTTTGCTATTTTGATCACCACTTTGAGCAACCGTCGACTGCCCTTAACAAAGGACATAACCAGCCAAGTGTCAGAACTGATGAAAGGAGCCATCATTGATTTCATTGGTTTCATTCTGACGTGCACTTTGCTCTCTCTCAGATCTGAGCTGACCTGGCTGGTCTAACCAGAGTCCGACTCCAGTGTCTGCTGTCTGGAGCAGAGCAAAGGGCTGACCTGCGGGGGCAAGATGATGTAGGTGTCCCGGCAACAGTCTGCCCTTTTGGACGAGTCTATTTACCCACCGTCCAGAGACAAAAGCCAGAAATCTCAATCTGGCCCCCTGACAAAGACACCCAGGCCCGGCTGCTGCGCTGTGTTCCTGGCAATACTATAAACATCCTTACCCGTATACGTCAGGCAGCTTGGCACGGCATAGGAAAGCGTAAAAAACAACTAGCTTAAGCTCTGCGGACATCTTCCGTCCATAAATCTAAGCCGTCCAATTAATTAGTTTATTAAGGGAGGGAAGAAGGAAGGGGAAAAAAAACTTTGCACCTCCTTTCGGTTGTTTCCAGACAGGTTTAATGTGCATTTAGGGCTCGACAATGCCCCTTCCATTCATATGCAAAAATGCAGTATATGGAGCAAGCCAGTTTTTGCGGGCAGTGACTCAGACGGCAATTGAGGGGCAGCGGGGCGTGACGAGTGAGAGCCCACACAGACCCCCCTCAAGAAAAAAAAAAGAAAAAAAGACCCAGCCGGGTTCTGGCTGGAGGGGTCGACAGCGGTGATGATGATGGTGGTGGTGGATTGGTGGTGGGGCGCTGGGGTTATTGGGGGAATGACAAAGAGCCCAGCCGTGAAATGGCGCTTGTAAAAGACGGGCACTGGCCCCCTCATTGAGATGTCAATCTGAATCATGGCTTTGTGAGATGAGGGCTGTCATGTAGCTGGAGATGAGGCGGAGGAGGGCGGCTGGCGCTGCTGGACTGCGCTGGGTTGTGACCTGACGCTGCCGGGAGCTCCTCTTTTTCTCCTCGTTCTCAGTGGACGCTCTTCTCTGCCTCTGAATCTCAGCCAATCTCAGGTGGACAATGGGCCCATGAAGCACCACATAGTGTACAGAGCATGAAAACACATTGTGCAATGTGAAGTGATTATTCCACGGCTCTGAATTTGGACAAATTTGAAATTTCTGATTTATTTTCTAGACAATCAGAGCAGATTTGAGTCATTGTGAGAGATTACAGAGATGTAACCCCCCAGGATTGAGCATTTAGGAAGTACTAAACATCCTAAAACAGTGAGGTCTCTCCATCTGTGACATCTTAATGAGGACAAAGCCTGGAAGAACTTTTTATTTCTCTCATTTGCTTGACATTTTCCTAATTCCTGTTCAAACAAAAGTGCCTAATAAAGTTAAGACGTCATGGTTTTGGCAAACTCTGTTTATTATCATTTCATGTATGCACTTTATTGCTAGGTGCAGTAGGGAAATTCCACAATTTTGGAATCTGGTATATACTGTATGCATTTAGATACTGCAGCTACGGCCTGCAAAGTCACTCAGGCCACCTCGACCAAGCAGATCATTTGATTTGTATATGAGCCCCATTAATACGTTCTTTGTGGCCATACTTTCAGAGTCACCAGAGAGACGTCACAGAGAGATGTCAAAGCTGTCTGTTAGGGCACGAGGGCTGTGGCAGCATCGAACGTGAGAGACCAAGAGAGAGACAAAGAGTCTGTGTGTGGGTGAATGAGACAGAAGGACAATATAGATGTTCTGAGGGCTGGGGCAGTCAAGAGCGGAAGCAGGGAGACAGGAGGTGGGGTGATGTACTGAATGAATGAAGGCCCAACAAAACATTGCAAAGATGGAAGCAAAGCAATATCTTAAATTATGTAACAAGGCACATTTGAAGTACAACTATATCATTAGAAATCATGGGGAAATAGTTTGCAAAAAAATATTGGCTGTTTAATGCAAGGATATTATATTATTGTGTCACTGAATGTTACAGTTTTATGCATGGAAGCCTTTGGAATCTTATCCAATGGATCGAAGGAATTCCAAGTAAAATGTACAAAAGTATTGTTGTGAGAAAGCAGTTGCAGCAGTTGCAACTTTTTAGATGAGGGATTTTAACTGATGCGGGATTTGAGTGACAGGACTACTTACTGTGCAAAGCAACCGAATTCATGGTCTTGTATTTTCACAAGTGTCCATTTCTCAAAAAAAAAAAAAATAAATAAATAAGAGCGCAGGATTCCATTAAACTCTCAAACACAACCATTCGTAAATGCTGCTTAAAATTCATTAACACTATTTTAGAAGTTAGCATTAACAGCATCTTTGACTGCTTGTTCCACACAAATACATCTTCACTCACAGTGTAAACAACCCCTTCCATATATAAAAAGCAAAACCACAAGCTAGGCAACAATCTGTGTGCTGTAATGGGGCTGAACCTAGCAGTGACGCAGTGTGTCAACAATCAACCATTTCAAATTTACTTTAATTTTCTCTAATACAGTGATCTTGTAACTGAACAAAAATAATCAAAACTTTTGTGTATGAATATTTCACATTACTATCTCTCACATTGTTCTGGAGGAATTTTGGCCTTTCTGTTCACAGGAAGTTCCAGAAATGTTGTGGATTTCTGAAGCTCTGATACTGAAGTCTAGAAAAAAGCTCTGTAGTGGTCATACCATTGTGGTTAGATTTCTATTACTGTTTTTTGTATTAAGGTGTCTCTATTTCGACTTTAATCTTTCTACAGTATTGCATGCGTGAGTGGAAAAGAGAAACTGAATGAAAGTAGCCATTCTTCTTAGAATCAACCATCAGTCATGGAAAAAAGAACTATGAGAATAGATTTGCTGAACTTGCTAGGGTGCTCTGACTACCTAAAGATCAACATTGTAATGTTTTGCTGACCACTGCAACTTACTGGTAAACCTCAGAAACAGAAAGAGTATAGAAAATAACTTATAAAAGCAAACACTTGACTTTTAGCAGGTCTTAAAGTTAGGTAGATTCAATTTACCTCAGATTAAAAACAACACACAACAGATTCCATTGTGTTATTATTTATTAACGAACATGAAGTCAAAAGGAAAATGTGAAAACTAAGCATGACCCATGAATCAACGGCTTGAAGAAGCTCCTTTAGCAGCAACTTTAAGTAAGAATTTTCTGTATGACTGTTTCACATAACTCTCTCACATCATTCTGGAGGAATTTTGGCCTAATCTTGCAATGTTGCAGCAGTTGCAGCAGTTGCAACTTTTTAGATGAGGGATTTTAACTGATGAGGGATTTGAGTGACAGGACTACTTACTGTGCAAAGCAACCGAATTCATGGTCTTGTATTTTCACAAGTGTCCATTTTCGTCCCATTTCTCAAAAAAAAATAAAAATAAATAAGAGCGCAGGATCCCATTAAACTCTCAAACACAACCATTCGTAAATGCTGCTTAAAATTCATTAACACTATTTTAGAAGTTAGCATTAACAGCATCTTTGACTGCTTGTTCCACACAGATACATCTTCACTCACAGTGTAAACAACCCCTTCCATATATAAAAAGCAAAACCACAAGCTAGGCAACAATCTGTGTGCTGTAATGGGGCTGAACCTAGCAGTGACGCAGTGTGTCAACAATCAACCATTTCAAATTTACTTTAAATTTCTCTAATACAGTGATCTTGTAACTGAACAAAAATAATCAAAACTTTAGAACAAACTGATTTTGCTCCCAAAGATGTGTTTAACTGGACCAAAATGGAAATGTGTGAAAAACTTCAGTAACGTAATATAAAATAAATTATTTCAATAAAAGAAATCAATAACTTCAAGTAATCATCTTTGTATGAATATTTCACATTACTATCTCTCACATTGTTCTGGAGGAATTTTGGCCTTTCTGTTCACAGGAAGTTCCAGAAATGTTGTGGATTTCTGAAGCTCTGATACTGAAGTCTAGAAAAAAGCTCTGTAGTGGTCATACCATTGTGGTTAGATTTCTATTACTGTTTTTTGTATTAAGGTGTCTCTATTTCGACTTTAATATTTCTACAGTATTGCATGCGTGAGTGGAAAAGAGAAACTGAATGAAAGTAGCCATTCTTCTTAGAATCAACCATCAGTCATGGAAAAAAGAACTATGAGAATAGATTTGCTGAACTTGCTAGGGTGCTCTGACTACCTAAAGATCAACATTGTAATGTTTTGCTGACCACTGCAACTTACTGGTAAACCTCAGAAACAGAAAGAATATAGAAAATAACTTATAAAAGCAAACACTTGACTTTTAGCAGGTCTTAAAGTTAGGTAGATTCAATTTACCTCAGATTAAAAACAACACACAACAGATTCCATTGTGTTATTATTTATTAACGAACATGAAGTCAAAAGGAAAATGTGAAAACTAAGCATGACCCATGAATCAACGGCTTGAAGAAGCTCCTTTAGCAGCAACTTTAAGTAAGAATTTTCTGTATGACTGTTTCACATAACTCTCTCACATCATTCTGGAGGAATTTTGGCCTACTCTTGCAATGTTGCTTTAGTTCATTGAGGTTTATGGGCATTCGTTAATGCACAGCCCTCTCATAGTCGCACCACAGCATTGCAACAGAGTTGAGGTCTGGTCTTTGACTGGGCCATTTTCTTTTTTAGCCAGAAAAGCCAGTCAGATTTGCTGTTTTGCTTGGGATCATTGTCGTGTTGCATGACCCAATTTCAGCCAAGCTTTAACTGTGGGATAGAGGACCTCACATTTGATTAGAGTACTTTAGTATACAAAGGTGTTATTGAGTTCTCGACTCAATGACTGCAAGGTGCCCAGGTTCTGTGGCTGCAAAACATCCCCAAAAGCATCACCCCAGCACCACTGTGCTGGACAGTTGGTATGAAGTGTTTGTGCCGATACATTGTGTTTGGTTTTCACCAAACATGGCATTGTGCATCTCCACTTTGGCCTCATCTGTCCACAGGACATTGTTCCAGATGTTTTGTAGATTTCTATAGCTCTGTGTGGAGAAAAGCTCTGTAGTGGTTATACTATTGTGGATTGATTTTCATGTTTTTAAATAGTATATATATATATATATATATATATATATATATATATATATATATATATATATATGTATGTATTTTCTGCATTGATATTTGCAAAAGATGTCACACGCTTTAATCTTTACACAGGATTAAACATTAGGACACCGCCTTGTCTTGAAACATAGTCATTAGAACTTATTTTCATCATTATTGATGAATTATGTGAATATAACTAAATAAATAAAACAAAGAATTAAGAGTTAATTAAAATGTTAATTAATAGAAATGTTTGAAAAGTGTTCAAGAATTTCCAGCCCAGCTCAGTCCTGTAGTCCACACAACATAACCTGAAACCTGTTGGAGTACTACATCATTTAGTGATCTTAACAACATTGTGAGGTTTTGCATTAAGAAGTTTTGTGGATTTCTGTAGCACTGATACTAAAGTGTAGAGAAAAGCTATATAGTGGGTATACCATTGTGGTTAGATTTCCATAACTGTTTTTGAAATTTGAAAAGTTCTACCTTGATATTTCAAGTCAAGTCAAGTGGGTTTTTATTGTCATTTCAACTACATACAGGAGTACACAGTGAAACGAAACAACATTCCTCCAGGACCATGGTGCAACATAGACACAGTGCATACAGAACACAAGTGCAACACAGTATAAGTGCAGACAAACAACACAACACAATACAGACAAAGAATAATAAATAATTCACCTTGCAAAATGTCACCTTTTCTGCTTTATTCTTGCTACAGCATCAAATGTATGAGTGGGGGAAAAAACTGAAATGAAAGTTGCTTTCCTCTTAGAATCAACCATCATTAATAGGAAAAAATAAGCATGGGAGTAGACACCTAAACAATACATATATTGCGAAAGTGAAAGTAAATACGACAGAGAGAGAGGCTTATATATAACGTCCAAGCTCTTACAGAGAATTTGAAACATCTCCTGATCTTGTGTCTGAACTGAACTATCCAGGTACGGCTTCCTTTTTCATTTTTAAAATGACATTCTAATACACTCATATTTAAAAAAAAAAGGGTTAAAAGGTTTGAGCACAATTGATGGTTTATTTATTTGTATTCAATGACAATTTAGATTGAGAGAAAATATAATGAAATCCAACAACTGTTGAACAGTTAAAGAAGATCAGTAGCATTTTCCTGATGGGTGGCATTAATAAAGCAACACAACCTACATCAGCCGTTTTTGACAAATGCCAAGATACAGTCATATTAGGATTAAACATTAGGACACCCCCTTGTCTTTGTTAATATTTAACACATTGGACATTATATCATTATTTGGAGATTAAGGTATTATACCTAATCAAATAAAACTGAGGAAATGTTTTTTTAAAAGCTCAATAATAGAAATGCAATTTTTATGTGAGAACATCAAACTTGTTCTGTCTTGTTGAAGGAGCAAACAAGACTTCTTTTAAATTTTTATTTCTATTTATTTCAGTTAATTTCTTATTTTGATTTGATCAGATTTATGGTCTTAAATATATTATTCATTGTATTGTATTTTTATCTTGTTTTTATTTATCAAAGAATTTCCAACATTCAAGGTGAACCATATATGGGAAAAATAAACTATGATTTGATTTGAAATACATTATATATTAGTGGACTATCGAGTGTATAGAAATCTATTTGCATCTTATTGGCTTTAATATTTTAATATACACAATGACTTTTCTCTTTCCTTGATCCTCAAAGTCACCATTTAATTAGCAAATTTTCAACAAATATTTACACCTAGTCATACTTTACCCAGCTGGGTTTCCTGAAAGTATCTCAGCAAAAGGTACCGGGCCCTATACATACGTATATATTGAATATGATTAATATAGTTAATTATTTTGCTAACTTCTACCTAATCCCCCCCGCCACCATGCAACAGAATAGAAAAACTATTGCTTACCACTACTCATTATAACACATCCTTATACCTCACTTCAGCATGATCATATATTTGCATTTTATGAAGAATATGGAGTACTTAGACAATATATCAAATGTATGAGAGTTGTAAAGTATTCATTTGGTTTACATCTATGTTGTACATATATGCAAACTTTTAGGCAAAATGCATATTAGGTTGATTTTTGAGAAGAAAAGAAATATTAATTAATTTATATTAATACTATATTAATATAACAAATTTAATAAATATAACCTCTGCTGCAAACATACTTAAACATTTTTTTAAACATTTTTTTTTCTGCAAATATTTTAACAGATGGATTAAAACATACCGCAAAAGCAACCAAAGAGCTTTTAATGTCATAAGAATGTAATGTTCTTAAAATGCTGAGTTCCAGATACCTGACCTCAACCCAACTGAGCAGCTTTTCACTTACTGAAGACAAAACTGAAGTCAGAAAGACCCACAAAGCAAACATCAACTTGATTGAAGTCCTGGCAAGGCATTAGAAAATATAACATTTGCATTCAACAATGCTATAATTTTGTTAAACATCTTGAATTCATGTTGCAAGTCTACACTTTATTCACATGTTGGGTGCTTCATTTTAGGTCCACTGAATTGATGTACAGAAGCCAAAATTACTTGAATCACCCTGCATATACTTATGGACCTGACTGTGGTAGTTTTCATGATTAAAAGATTAATTAACATGCTTTGTTAGTTCTAACACATGATTTAATTGCATTTAAACAGAATTTTGAAGATACAAAATGGACAAGGCTGCCCTAGCAGTGAAACTGACTCCTAAAGGTTTTAAAAAGATGGAAATAAAACCTAAAGACACACGTTTTGGGGATCTGATTGTACGGAAATTAAATAAACCGGAATCTTTGATGTTGTGTTCGAATGGTGGATCTTTCCACCATGTAGGAATTGTCTGTGAAGATGATTTAGTCATTGAGTTTATGCGTAAGTAACAGTAACACAGTTTGTTCCATGTGTTAAGTGTTTTGTGATTATTTCTAATGATCTTTCTAATGATGAACTTTTTTTAAGCTTCCCAAGAACAGTCCAATCTCAGTATACTCTGCAGTTCGTCCAGTTCTGGGACAAATGGAATAATACACAAAGTACACAGGAAGAATTTTTTTGATGGCGAACGTTTGACTGTTTTTCGTCTCACAAATCTTCCTCCAAATCTCAAGTCTAACATAGCCGAGGCAATGGCTAAGAGTATTCCATACAATTTAATCACATTCAACTGTTTGGACTTTGCCTTGTGCATACTTGAGGTAAGCCAAATAAAGCAAGTAATTTAATTTAAACTGTGAAAAATGTCATCCCTGATTTCATCAATGATTTTAACATAATTTAAATTTTGTTCTTTTCAGAGGGAGAAATGGCCTTCCATAAGGTGTCTTTTTTCATTTCTATATTTCTAATACCAAAAAAGTACAGTGCATCAGATTATATTAACTTAATATATATTTATATTTGGTATTTTATAAGGTATATGGTATATTAATATATGGTATTTTTATTTAGTTATTTTATCAAAAGAGACTTCTGTGTGATATCATCAATGAGTAAGCAATAGCACAATAGCACAAGCTACTCAAACCACATGCCTTTCACTCCTGTATTTGTCCCTGGGTATTTACTGGTAATTTAATGGGAAGGGGTAAAATGGGAATCTGTGTTAGAATGGAAATCCCTATCTAGCACATTTTAGTTTCTTCCCTTCTCCCAGCACACCTAAATCAACAAATTAACTTATTAAGAAGTGCAAAGTTAAAAGTTAAAAGTTAAGTTTGTAATGAATTGGGCAAAGCAGGAGAAACACAAAAAATGTGCATTGAGCCTTACCAGGTATTACCAGGACCACTGGCTTAAATGACAAGATACAAAATAAAAAGTCTGAGATACTTTTTGTCTCTTAGATTTTGTGATTGAATTTACTTTGTATATTTGAGGTAAATACATGCTGTGCTCAAAGGAACAGTTTAAGTGCGTGACCAAGAAAACCTTGGTGGCAACATTCTAATGTATCTGACATGGCAATAAATAAATAAACTGTTATCTTTTGTACTGCATAGCTCTGCAACTCAGCCTACGCCAGGAGATAAAGCAGGTACTTTATATTCCATGTAGAAAATATTATAAAATAACCTCAACCATTTAACCAGATCTCAAGTATAAGTATTAATGCATATTACATTATTTTTATGAAAATTCTTACCTCTGAATTATAGCTGTGCTTTGAACATCTTTGTTATTTGAATTTCAACTGAAGCTTTAGGATTACTTTAGAGGCACATCTAGCATTAGAGGAACTTTGCTACTTTGCAGTGCTGATGTAGGCCTGATACATCTTGCATCTCAAGATTTCACTTTCAGTTCGTTATACAATTACACATTTCAGTTTCTAATTATACATTAACCATTTAATATCAGGAGTGTAACAAATATAATTGTCTGTGTATACTCACTTAGGTAATCTACTTTTTGTTCACCTTCCAGATCCTTCTCAATATACAGACAGTGATGGGATGGAGTTAACCACCTCTCAGTTCTCTAAGTTGTATTTACCTTTTTCACATTATTTTTGGTTGGGTAATTTACCACAGCAAGAACAGTAAAAATGTGACTATAAACATCCCCAAAGATAGACATGCATTACCAAGAGTCAAAGTTAACAATTTGGTAGATATTAAGATTGTATGACATTACAGTCATATAAAAAGAAACATCAGTAAATAGATAAATAAAGAAAACTTAAGTAAAGTCATCTCAACATATTCACTAAAATAGAGAGGGAGAGAGAGAGAGAGAGAGAGAGAGAGAGAGAGAGAAAGAGAGAGATAAGAGCAAGGTGGGAGTAGTAAGTCTCCATTCTCCGCAATTAACACACATGTCAAATCAATTACACTTAAGCAACTTGTATGTAAATCAAACAATGATTAAATATACCCATGCTTCTATGATGGGTCAAAACTTAATACAAAAGACTACATAGAAAAATGTGGTAAGGCATTTACATGATTTCTCAAGCTATTACCAATGAACATCTTGTTGTTTAGCTCAGATGACTGTTAAGTCAAGCTTGATGATGAGCAGCAACAAGTTTGTATCTCAAGCGACAATGTCCTTCTCCTTGAACAGTCAGTCTCAATACTTCAAAATATCTTTAAGTGTCTCAAAGTCTCTAAAAGCCATTTTAGAAGATATTAGTGTGTGTAAAATGTTTTCTGGCCTGCTTACAGTTTTACAGAACAGGCATGCATAGGCCACACTTACTTGTTCTTGTCCTGTAGTTCCTACTCTTGCTCTCAAGCTCACTTTTTAGTTCTGTCTAGTACAGTAAAAGCAACTTGGTAACAGCCTTTAGCAAAACATCTCAGTCCCCTAAAATATACATATCACCCTTCACAATCAGTAATAGTGACAAAGTTAAAACCACAGATCTGATAATAATGCAACTGTGTCTTTTACAGTAGATCTGAGGGTGGAGCTACACAAGAAGAGAGAGAAGGTAAGGGTATTCCTTTCTATATAATTTACATTTACATTTACATTTACGCATTTAGCAGACACTCTTATCCAGAGCGACTTACAAAAGTGCTTTGCTATTTACCCAAGAAAAACCTCAGCTAGTTTAAATAGACTAATGATTCAAAGATACCTCTAAGCTTAGACACTACTAAACACAAGTCAATAAGGTGATCAATTTATAATAGCCCCCAAATACTATGGAAATTATTTGCATACTAATATTTAATTACTGTGTCTTCAATTTTGACATTATTTAATGTGTCCCAGTTTTTCTATTTAAAAATATTGCTACAATTTGTGGTGACAATAATAATAATGATGGGTTTATGAGGTATTCATTAGCTGTTACATGGATGGAGACCCTGAGGCAGACTCGAGGCTTGTTGCAAAGTGTCTTGGGAATGTCTGAAAATTCCATATGAGGAGCAGTAAATTATGGTCACTGTTAAAGAAGTGATGGATGTAAAATGATAGATGATACAGGAAAGCTGCTTCACAAATGAATTAGAATGACCTATAAAATTAACATTGTTGGTACTTGCTGTTAGAAAATGGCGAAATGTCTTTAAAAGCTCATAGTTAAAGAGATTCTTTAAAGACAAAATAAAATGTTTTCACTGTTTTTCAGGGCTTAACCCAGCTACGGTAAGACATCTAATTGCATCATTTTCTTTAACTTAGTCTGTGCTATTCAGAAAATCTCTTTATAACCACCTCTCCTTCTTTCTACACTTAACGTTTATTCAGCTCCACTTCCCATATGATAGCACTTTTAGGTATATAGTTCCAGAATGTAGTTAATCTGTTTCTCTGCATACTTTCTTATCCTCCTTTTCACCCTTTCACCCTGTCACCCTTTCAATGGTCAGAACCCCCCAGGACCACCACTAGAGTCTAGAGGACTAGAGACTAACCAACACAAAGGGTGCTGCTGTCTCCAATAATCAATAATTATAAATTGATCCGGATATGGTAAGTAGACCTGATCAAATTTACAGTGAGTCTAGAAACCTGTATGTGGTTTAAATGAAAGTAAATGAAGTGGTTGGTTGGTATACACATATACACACATCTGACAATGCATATTAGAGCAAAAAACAGGCCATGAGGAGGAAAGAACTGCCTGTAGAGGTCAGAGACAGCATTGTGTTGGGGCCTGCCTGTCAGTGCAATAGTTTAGATTTTCTATTTCAATAAATATGCAAAATTTGAAAAAGTGAAAGGGTCTAAAGACATTTATTTAAGCCAAAATAAAGATAAACGAATGCCCACAAACCTTGATGAACGCTGTAAAGAAGCGTGGGCCAGAATGTTAAAGAATATGAGATACTGATGAAATCATACAGAAAATTATTACTTAAAGTTATTGCTGCTAGAGGTAGTTTTTTTTCTACATCAATCTGCATTCAATACTCTATAATGAGAAAGTGAATACAGATATGATTTTTGGCAAATATATTAAAAAGGAAAAACTCAAATATTACATTGACATAAGTATTCAGGCCCTTTACTCAGTATTGAAGCACCTTTGGCAGTGTTTACAGCCTCCAGTCTTCTGAGTTTTGATGCCACAAGGTTTGCACACTTGGATTTGGGGATTTTCTGCCTCTCAAGCTCTGTCAGGTTAGATGGGGACTGTCTGTGGACAGCAATTGTAAGGTCTCTCCAGAGATATTTGTTTTAGTCTGGGCTGCTCTGTCTGGGCCACTCAAGGATATTCACAGAGTAGTCCCTAAGCCACTCTTGTGTTGTCTTGGCTATGGGTTATTGTCTGGTTGGAAGTTAAACCTTCGGCCCAGTCTGAGGTCCTGAGCGTTCTGGATCGGGATTAAGAATAGCTCTCTACTTTGCTCCATTCAGCTTTTCCTCAACCATGAACAGTCTCCCTGTTCCAGCCACTGAAAAACACCCCCACAGAACTATGCTGCCACCACCATGCTTCTTTGTAGGGATGGGTTAGGCAGTGCCTGGTTTCCTCCAGACATAATGCTTAAAATTGAGGCCAAAACGTTTAATCTTGGTTTCATCAGACCAGAGTGATGGAGTGCTGCAGTGATGGGGTGGTGGTGGCTCAGCGGAGCTTCAGGCAACTGTGTTGTGGGTTGTGGGTTCGATACCTGGGCTTCAGCAATGCCCTTCACTCTCTCTGCTCACTCTTTCTGCTCATTGAAGGTGGAAACCAAAATTCCATATGTGTCCGACACAAATGGTAAACTTGGTTTTGGTCTTGTCTTGGTTGATCCTCTGGGAGTTTCCCCATTTGCACACAGGATCTTAGAAGCTCAGGGTGACCATTAAGTTCTTGGTCACCTCTCTTACCACAGTTCTTCTCCCTTGATTACTTAGTTTGGTGGGGAACTTGGAAGAGTCCTGGTTATTCCAGAATTTTCAATTTAGGAATTATAAAGAGCACTGTGCTTGTGGGAACCTTCAATGTAGTGCAGCAGACTTTTTATAGCCTCCACACAGTCCTGATTCTGAGCTCTACAGGCAGTTCTTTCCTAGAGAGATGTCCAGAGGTGTCCAGACTGTATAGGCTTATTTGTCTCAGCAAAATGTTAAAAAAGGCCTTTACAGAATTTAATATACATGGGAAGGATACATACTTTAAATACATTTTATCGTACATTTCACATTTCAAAGTCTAAAAATATTTTTTTACTTCATGCATTAAAATTATATCTGCTCTCTTTAAAGGAATCAGAAGAAGGTGGAAGTACACGGGACACTCTCAATTTTGAATAAAATCCAAGATAAAAATGGAAACAGAGGATTTTTGCATAAACTGGAATATTATTACAGTTGGAAACAATCTCTCTATCTATCTAAAGAATCTATCTATCTATTGTTTGATTTCTTTGTATTCTAACCTTGTCATTAATTTTTTTGATTCATAATGTAAAATTAACTTTTGCCTTCTGTAGTTGGCATTGTCTACTTTTAGTATGGGTACTTAACTCTTCTAATCTAATTATCATTTATTTTAATCATATTTTTATCATGAGCCTAATAGTTTGTATGCATATGATAACACTTAAATAAATCATGATTTTATCATTATTATTGTACATTGCACAAGTTACATGCATTTTTAAACATGCCAGTGCTGAAATAAATTCTATAAATGCATTACATGTGCATTGGAAACAGTTACAATAGTAATAGTAACAGTATAGTTTGAATATATTGTATGTTCAATGATTCATATTTTCATTTTTTTTATTTTAAGAAATCATGTTACTCTATTACAACATCTCTCTTTAAATAAAAATCATAACTACCTTGAATGTGCTGCTTATTTGATAGGTGTGATGATTTTATAGTTTACTTACCCAAATATTGCAAAGCATAACATGGAAGACACTCTGATTGTTTTTTAGCTTGTTAAAAAGTTCATCATTTCATTGTTTTTTTTTTTTATTATACTCAAACAAAATTAATAGAACTGTTTTTATCAGAGATATTAGATTTGTTTATCATATCTGTCTCTGAAATACAACATTTAGTGGTAGAGTAATGAGAGGCATTCAACAGGGCTATGCACATTTTACACATTTTTCCATGTACATGCTACATTGTTCAAGAGATTTTAGCTCCCAATACCTGTATCAACGTCTAATAATGTTAGAATGTCATGTCGAAATTAATGGTAAGATTAGGATGGTGTTAATTTTTCACCTTAATTCATGATTAAATGTTAATATTGAACATCATTATGACACTGGCATGCAGGATTTTAGTCAAATCAACAAATCAACTTCAGCTGTCATCTGTATTCTACGTCAAATTGACATTGGTATTAGACGTGGTCTTGATTTTGAATTTTAGTCATTTGATTTACATTCAACCAGATATCAATGTCTGTTGATGTTGGTGGGCAGCTGGGCTTTTGTCATTGATTGTTTATCTTGCTTTCAAACCATGGTCTGTACATTTGATGGGGCAGCATGCCACCAATTCATTTATTCAGAGGTCAATCAATAGATAATTTCAACATTCTGCTTTTCAACAATTCAAATAAAATACTTGACAGTAAACCCATCCACTATGCTGTATTGAGGGCATGTTTATAACAGCATAAAAAAATAAGATTTAAGATATAATAGAGAATTCAGCATTCAGCACTTGAGTCAGCCAAAATGAGCTGACCTTTGGCCTCTGACCTTGGCCACAGCCAGTGTTAAGAGCTTGGTTCCCACCATTAAGTATCTCTTCTCTGCCCCCCAGCACTGAGATCACTTTAAATACCACATAATTCCTTCTTGTTAACAGAATTCCTTCTTGTTATCACTGGTTTGTGATAAACACCCCACACTTAGGATCATAATTACATGGGCAAAGCATTTCTTACATCTTCAACCTTAAGAGCCTTGCCTGATGTGGGGAAAGTGCCAGCATTTCCAGTGGCAATCCTTTAACTTCCTGTACTTTCAACAGTTTATTTAAATAGGGCAGTAATACATTAATGTTGTATTTTAACTAGTTGTGAATCAAATCATGGATGTTAACTGTTGGCCTTAATTTAGTTTATTTTATTCGACCTTATTTACATCGAGCAGTTGACATAACATATAACCCATTTACTATTTGTTTACTCTTATACTATCAAACATTATAAGCTGTGATTAAGTTAGGGATGTTGATCACATAAGGATCAGGACAATCCAAGCATGGATCGGGTATCAGCTGTTTTAATCCCAGTCCGTTTCCAAGTCTTTGTTCTAACCAGGGTGTTCAGAGTGCCTTTTGGTGTCCTCAAGGCGCAATTAAGGGACATTATTGCCCAGCTTGCAGCAGTAAGGATGTTCTTAGGAGCATGAACTGTATGAAATGTCCTGTTTTACCAGCGGGAGAACCGCTTGCCTTGCTCTGTTTTTATACCAGCACAGAAGAGCGCATTCAGAGCTGAATGGAGGCTAACACTAATGCTAATGCTAATACATACACGCTATAGAAGCCCAATCATAGCACATTCACCCACTATAAACCAGTAATTTCTAAGATTGTACCAGACTCAGAATACCACCAGTGGAATCAGCTTTGACCGTTCAATATTAAGAATCGATTCGAACTATTTGTTTTTGTTTGTTTTCTATGTCTAATTACTAATGTTGGGCTGCCATATGCATTATTGGAATACTAAAATCGCTTCTTCAACAGGATCAGTCTATATCTTTATCTCTCTTAAAACATAAAAAACTAAAATTTTAATTAAATTAACAAAAGAAAGTCTATGCTTATTTTGATATTTAAGAAACTAAATTTGAAAATGTTTTTAATGTTCAGATTTTGCCATTATATTAACAGTAAACAATATTTGGTATTAAACATTTTGGTACTACACTTGGTATCAGGACTGAAGTCATAGTTCTGGTATGGTGACAACTCTACTTGAAAGTGACGCCACTGATTAGAGCCCGGCCCGTCACTCAGATAGTCTGGCCCTGTTCAGTGTCCATTAAATACAGCAATGCTTGACTGGTTCCTTTTCCTCAATTGTACAGAGCTAGGGAGGCCCTTGACAGCAATTGCAGGCCGTTTAACTACTTTCATACTCCCTTTGTGTAAAACTAACCCACCATTTCATGACATTTTTTGGAGGAGCACCCCCTGAGGTTGCACTTGTAAAGCTGGGACTGATGTCTTTCTTTGTTTGAGTGAAGCTTCTTTTAGTCTCAAAAAAGAAAACAGCAGCAGCCAAACCCAGCTGTGACTCACGTGAAATAACATGTTGGGTTCTTTGAGTCTTTTTTCCTTCAGTAAATATTCAACGTAAGATGCATGAGACATTTCTTTGTTTACAAAGATTGACGTAAGGTGTCTTTCTCCGCTTCTTGTTTTGCTTGTCTTTTTTTTTTTATGGAGCTGGTGTCATTGTGGTCTTTTTGTTTGGAAGCTGGTGAAATGAGACTTTTCTGTTTTAGTGCTCAGAAAGAAATTAGTTTGTTTTCCAATGTAGCAAACACATCCATTTTTTCCAGATGGCCCATAAAGCTATTTCAGTTTCTCATTTTAAATGGAATTTGCCACACCAGCTTTCATTTGGTACCATGACTCAAGTCTGAGGAAATGTTGAGAATATCTGAGTGGGGAAAAAAAAAACATGCAGTAAACTTTTTAGTGTACATCTAATTCCTCTGGATAGGCTTTTACTGCTCTGTTGACTTTGCAGAGTTCTCGTCCTTTGCGACAAGTCTACCTCTTTCCCTCTAGCAGTATCAGGGCCTGCCTTTGACATCTCTGGATAAGAAATCAGAAGCTGACCACGGCTTAGAACAGGAGGTCGTAGCTTTGGAGGACATGTGGAACGACTTTGGTCTTGGGCATGGCAACAAAGAATGTGTGTTTTTCTACATTTAAAAATAGAAGATCTAAATTTTCAGGCAGGGAAAGCTGGGCATCGGCAAGCGGCGGGTTTGTTTAAACTGGAGGCAGTAATGTGGTGGAGGGAGATGCGTGAGGAATGTGGTCAGGGCCCATACTGGCCCCTTCAAAGCCCAGGCCTGCCGTCCTGGACACGATGAGCCTTCTCGTTTCCATCGTTCCTTTTCCCTCCGTCCACACACACATATAAAGCGTCTTTGCAGAAACTAAAGGCTCCACATGCAGAAACATGAAGAAACCCTGTTTGGATGGATGGAGAGTTTTAGCATTGGCTTCTCTGGAAGACACAGAAAACTTTGAACCCACCTTGGTCCCTGTGGTGTGTCTTGCAAAAGTATTTAAACAGCCTATGGACCACCAGAGCGCCTAAAGTGTTATTACAAACTTCTATTACCAAAGAATAGCCCCAGAATAGTCCCTGTAGTTACTGAATAACATGCCTTAGTGTGTAATAAGCTTTGCTGTGTTAAGGGGTTAAATATCACCAGATTTGTCATGAACACAAATGGCATTTTGCTATTTTCTGCTGTGGCCTGCACTCCCTACCTGTGCTGTTGAAGCTCCAAATTTGCACAGATGTCAAATACAAATTGCCCTAATAAGAACACAGATGGTTTACAATTTGCCACCTCCACCTGAGAATCAGGTGACTCTTTAATTCAACTACCACTAGTCAATCTAAAGGAAATCACTGAAAGACCAAAGAGCAGTCTAAGGAAAGTTTGACATGCACATAATTGGAAAAACCTTTACACTAGATCAATTGTAAGGAAGTGTAAGTTGCTTAATATCACCCAGGCACTGCCTAGATAAGCCTATCATTGAAATCGCAAAAAAAGGAACATATAAGGGAAGCCACAAAAAAAGCCAATAATCACTTTGAAGGAGCTACAGAGTTCAGTAGCTGAGACAAGTGAAGGTCCACCTGTTAAGAATATCAAGATCTTTGCACGTAACTGCAGCCAATTGCACAGTCTGAAGCCTAGTTCAAATGTAAACTGTCCCTATGTTCAAGTTTATGAGATAATAAGAATAAATAGGTCATTAAATGGCTGGTTGTTTTGAGAGATGGGAAAAAAAACTAATCACTAACTACACCTTGGTTTGTGTTGGCAAAGAGTTCTCAACGAGACTTACAAGATTAATATAGCTCTCCTTCCAAACAGAAGAAACACAAGGGAATAGAATTTCATTGACAATAACACGTTACTAAAACATGACTAATATTAAAAATGTATAACTGTGTATATATAGTACCGCTTGGTCAGGATCAGGATAACACTTGCATTAACGTGTAATAACATTCCTGTACGTAGCTGCAGAGCATTACATCTCTGTGGTACAACTGACATTTAGCACAGCACTAGTTTTAAACTAACTAGACTTAACCTTTGGTTTAGGATAGACTTTACATCCTAACCTACAATCAAACTCATGTTCAGCTGATGAAATTGGCTATTGGTCTTGGATTGTGGGACTGGAGCATGGTTGAGCTACATTTTTTTTCCTCCAAAATTCTGAATCCTCTGTGTGATACCAACCTAGCACTGCCCATTCCTTTACAAACACCTCAACAGTAAAACATGGGGGTGGTAGCATCATGCTGTTGTTTAAACTGAAGGACAGATGGATGGTGACTACAAAATATACAAATATTACGAACATGCTTCCGTCTGCTAAAAAAATAAAGCTTAAGAGAAACTTCAACTTTAGCTATCCATAAAAAAACGTATTTAACGTTGTTGGGGAGATGAATGGGGGAATACCACTCCCAAACATTCTAGATAGTAGAAACTCTACCAAAAGTGGGCGAAACGTATTTCAACAGGCTGAAAGATACTATTGCAACAATTTTAATACAAGTTTTGTATTAAATTAGTAAAGTAAGGACATACTAATTTGCAAATTTGGGGGCTAAATACTTCTGCAAGGCAATGTATATGCATGTCTGTAATTTACACTGGACACATGTCCCCACAGCATTTTAAAATGCCATACTGACACCACAGTGTTATAACTATTCATAAGTAGAAGAGAAGAATATGTGATTACAATTTGATCAGAACCGATAAATTGTTTAATATACAATCAAAAAACCCCATTGCTTACATTGCTTTTTACTCCACTTTCGTTGTTTGACATTATAATTGATCATTAAATTCATAGTCATTTATGTAATTATATGCTTTTTATTTGAAATAGAATAACCAAATAGACTTCTTAGGGTTTCATTGTTCTTTAGAGCATTGCTCACAAACTTTCTGACAAATGAACATGTGTCTATGAGATGCATTACCAACATAAGCAGTAGAGACCATAGACCACAACGTGTTGTGACATCAGCAGCGGACTGAAAAAAGACAACAACCACCTCTGCCACCATATCAACTTGAAAATAGCACAGTACTGTACTGTGAACTAGAAAGGTCTTCTGTTGCTGTGAAATGTGTTGACATTGTACAACAGCAGAAATACTGAAGAAAGGTATTCCTTTGACAGCCAGGGATGTTTCGGCCCTGACCCGCCCCCTAGTGGACACAGCATTTAAGACTTTTTTGTCCAGATCCACAAGAAGAACAGTGCTGCTCAGTGCTGAACAAGAGAGCCACGCTGCTGTAAAAGATTATGATTCAGATATTAAAAGTGAGACTTTACAATTGTATTCTTTTATCGGAACTGCACTTCAAAATCTAAAGGACGATCATTTTCATAGGAGAACCACTTTTCGGTGCCTAAAGAACCCTGCAATGAATGTCCACATACTATATTAAATATATAAATATACCAAAAACAGTCATATACACTTTTCAATGCAATTTTTGATACTGTGCCTTTAAGACCGATGCACTATATGTCCAAATATATGTGGACACCTCTTGTAATGAATGCATTCCGCTACTTAAGTTGCACCCATTGCTGACACAGATGTGCAAATGCACGCGCACACACACACACACACACACACACACACACACACAGCTTGTCTAGTCCCTGTAGAGATGTACTGCCAATAGAATATGACTCTCTGGAGCAGATAAACATGAACCTATTGTCAACATGCCTAATGCCTGTGTGAACTAGCAGGCTAAAAAAGCCACCAGCATTGATCTGTGGAGCAGTGGAACTGTGTTCTCTGGAATGATGGATGGTGCCCCAGTCAATACTTAGGGATAAGTTGGGAAGTTGGTGATCATCCAACATACTGAACTCACTAACGCTTTTGTTGCTGAATGCAATCAAATCCTCGCAGCAATGTCAGAAAAAAATCTGTTGAGAGAGTTACTCCAATGAAAGCAGGATAAAGTTTTTTTTTAATACCCTTGATTTCAGAAGAAACAATCAATGAGCAGGTGTCCCAATACTTTTGTCCACTTTCCAAAAAGCAGTCCACACTGAAACACTTTGCCCCTGCATCCATCAAGAAGAGTAAAAAAAACCCTACAGAGCACACAAGAAGCTTACAGACATCCCGTCTGGCTGCATGTGCACCTCCTGAGCAGCACAGGTCTTCACTGTGTCTGCCCTGAGCGCTCCAGTAGGGCTGTTCTCGGGTGGAGCTGCCCCAGTCTGTTAATGTCTTCACCTCACCCACACCAAACTGGCTTTGACAGCTTCTCTGCCAGCTTCACTAACCTTCCCCCAGCTTGTCTGTCCAATGCATGCCAACCAGCCCTGGCGGATTTTAGTAACTGCTGTATTTGTATGTGTATGTGTGTGTGTATGTGTGTGTGTGTGTGTGTGTGTGTGTACTTGAGTGGTGCTTTTACACCCTCACCCCCTCTGCTGACATAACAGCTGGGAATTTTTCTCCACAGGACAGAGCGAAAAGATTAATGCTGAAATAGAAGGTTGAACAAACACCTATCGAGGCGAGAAAATGGCCATGCTCTAAGAGCTTAAGCAAACAACGCTGGCCGATGAGAACAAGGGGAGGGCACAGCTCAGAGGCTTTGCCGTAGCCTTGTGATCCCAAGAGGAGTGTGTTTTTTCCCATCTCCAGGCCCAACTGTCCCTTTTCGTTGCCGGTGTTCGCTGACAGCAGCACCCCCTGATGCGTAGGAGAGACGGACGAGCTGGCGTTTGTTTGGGGCCAGGCCTGAGAAAGCACTGCTAGTTTGTTTTAATTACCCCCATGCTGGCTCCCTTCACTGGGCTCCGTATGTGAAAACTGGCCCTCGCCCATATCCCCGCCAGACACGGGTCACTGGCCCAGTGTCTGAGTCTGAGCACAGCGCAGCGGAGATGATTAAAATCAAATATGTCAATGTGTGAGATGTATTTAGGTCTTTATCCAGATTATTCACATCTTTAAACCATATTAAAGCCCTATTAAAAAGGGCTAGCCAGCAATACATTCAGAGACTTTGCCAATGTCCCCTGTAACTCATTAAAATTTGCCAACAGAAAAGTTGAATCAGCAGTACGGTTAGAATAAAAAAAAAATCAGTAGCATGGATCAGCATGTGGAATTGCTTTCTATTACTGTATATAGGAAGCATGATGCTGCCTTTATTGTTGGAAGCACTGTCTGAGCAAGTGTCTACACACATTCAGGATGCCACTGACTTAAATTTGTGTCATTTTGTTGCCGGAGCAACAACAAATTGAAAATATTTGGATAATAATGTTAATATTTCATTTGTTTGTTTGTTTGTTTATTTATTTGTTTTACATAGCAGTGCATTTTAACACAGAAAACGTATAGTAAAGCTTTCCATTGGCACAACTGCCTAAGAATTCATCCCACCAGTAAGAGATCATGAGTTCCAGTCCTGTTGATGCCCCCACTGAAGTCATCCTCAATGTTCTTTTCCCATGAGTTGGCAGCACTGTGTGATGAATGTAAAAGAATGTTGAGTAGTGGGGAAAATGAAATACATTATAATATATATAAGAAACGTTTAAGTTGACTTCAAATTTTAACTTTAAGTCAACTTAAACTTGCAATAACTCATTTTACTGGTGTTATAACCGTTAATGTAATAACCACATCAATTAAATGCTTCTTATTGGATCCATTGATTGTAAAGACACATTTTTAATAATGTTGCCTTTCAGGATGGAGGTCAGACCTATGTGCCCTTAATTGCATGTAGTTAAGAAATTAAAAAGCAAGATCTTAAAGTCTCATAGAGTCAAGAGTTTTGTTTAATTTAGCATATTGGGTGAAAGGAATAACCTAAAATGTGACATGTACAAGGACTGTCAAATATATGTTTTTACAATATGTAAAGGCTTTGCATATGAATATACTTACCAACACATAAACAGTATTAATAAGTCACAAAGCTATCTCACATGTCTCATTACACAAGATTTCTCTTCACACCTTTACCCCTTACAAACTCATTCTGCACCCTGCACTTACTTAGAACTGCTTAGCCAACTGCTTGGTCACACTGTACCCGAAAACCAAAGAACCTCCCCACTCACGCTACACTTGAATTTACACTGTATCCAATGTATCCTACATGTAAATAGTAATGCAAACATGTCTTATATATAACCTGTACTGTATTCTAAACAGTGCAATAATGTATATATTGTACTATAGAGTATGTATAGTGTAAGTGAATGTGTATATCGCTGCAGATCTCCACTGCTGTCCGTTTTTAGTTTTCTCTATGGTTTGCACCCTATAGCTGCTCTGTACACTGTGTCAATAATTCTGGAAGAATAGAGCAATAGAAATGCTATAAATCACTTAGAATTAACTCTTATTTTACAACAACCTCCATTCAGAGCTAAGGATGTTTTTGCCTGTTCTTGTAAAGGCACCATTTTGGAGATACATGTTTTTTTTTAATTGGACAGCAATGATATGGACCGCATTAAACTTTTCACTGTGTTAATGTGATAGGCCAATAAACCAGATTTTATTAGATTTCATTGGATTTGATTTGAAGTGATGGATTTCGGAATATAATGCATTTCTGACAGCTGACATTATTAGAGACACTGTTGGAGGCTTGGAGTTTTAACACCATGCATCAAGACGTGGAGCAAATGGGATTCTAGAAGGCTCCAAAATGTATTGTTTGACTATGCTATCCGGGGGTCCTGTCTGCTGCTGCTCTGAACTGCAGGGGTGGGTCAGCGGGGCCTTTGTCACTAATACACAATGTTTGAGTATCAAACGTAAGTTTGCAGGAAGTTAAGCTGCCCAGATTCTCCTGGAACAAGGGCCTCCTGTGATATGCTGTGTTTTCCCTAGTTGTGTATTGGTCCTGTAGGCCCAGCTGTTGAAACTGCTGCTTGCATTAAACGGTCAACTTTTCTTCATTCAAAACAACAATAGAAGCCCTTAGAAGTTGAAGTTAAATATATTATATATATATATTATTTAAGAGGGCTATCTTCTTCACCAGTTCCTACAGTATCAGTATCAGTGACCCCTGTCTAACCTCACAGCCTCTACAAAGGCCTGCTTTTCGAGGAACTATGCGGAGAACCCCAGGGTGGGACTTTTTAGTGATGGTTTCTAAAAGTGCAAGAGTTAAGAGATCTAGCTTTATAGAAAGCCTTGCAGACCATAAACGTGTTATCATATCCTGTCATTTGACCTCCAGTAAAGACTGTTTTACGTACATTATGCAGTCAGCATGGCCACTGCGGTTGCACAATTAGGAGGGGTAAAAAAAAAAAAACGTCAGACGGAGGAAAGAGAGAAACAGAGGGAAAAAAAAACTTGATTCCTGTCCGGTAATTACATCCTGGTCCGCGAGACCACAGCTTTAAAACTCAAGCTGTCCGTCAGACTGCAGCAAAGAGCAGAGCTGAATTCCCTGAAGAGCTGAAACTGCAGACTTATTATTCAGTAACTACATATTATTTGGTGGCCACTCTGAATCTGTCAGTATGAAATATGTCATTTTATACAGTAGTTAGTTCTGATCATTTGTCATGAATATAACACCTGTATTATGCCCCACACATGCAGCACACTTTTAATAGAAAATGTCAACTTTACCATTAAACAATGGTATTAACAAAAGCTCACATAGAGACACAGATGTATTTATGGTTAATGTTAAATATGGATACAGATATAGAAGGAGCCGTCTGTCCATACTCTGTATTTGTGCATGTTCTCTGAAAGCTTACAGATACTGACTGAAGGGATCAGCACCACTGGAAATCGCATAGCCAGGCAGTGTAGCCAATGAGTCAAGCGAAACATGACCACTGTTGTATGGACAAGGCGAACAAGAGACGTGTTTACACTGCTTTCACGTTTACACTGACTTTTTCAAACTGCCGTTACTCTGCTGCCATCTTTTTTGCTGTCGTCTTTTTTTGTAGTAAGTACAATGATCTCCTCCGCTGTTCCATGTTTGTCTGTCCGTGATGTTCCCAGTCAGGATGCTTACGACAGTGCAGGAGTCGAAGTGCCGCAGCACCTTGGAGGGCAGTCTGAGGCGGTAGAGACGCTGACAGGCCTTCTTGACCAAGCAGCTGATGTGACAGGACCATTGCAGATCCTGTGAGATGTGAACTACAAGGTACTTGAAACTGTCCACTCTTTCCACTGCAGCTCAGCTGATCCAGACAGGGTGGTCGCTCCTCTTCTGCTTTTAGTCTGGCTGACTAAAATGGAGAAGATTGGTAACCAAGCACCAGTTATCCAGGTCAGCCCTCTCATCGTTATCAGAGATCCATGCTCCTGGGACCAGTTGTCCTTCCTTGGAATTTTGGTAGGCACTAACCACTGCATACCGGGAACACCCCACAAGTAACGCCTATAATAATATGTACATCCCATGTCTTGCCAGGTGTGTAATCAATGTAATTCACTTCATGTTATGGGTTTTATGCTAAAGCAAAGCAATCATACCATGTTTTTCACTAAACACCACTAGAGGACCTCTACCTTTACTCAAGTAATACACAGCACACACTTTCTCTTGTGTTCTACTGCCTACATGCAAGTAAGAAGCAGAAGTGGACCCACAGACAGGCTGCACAGCAGTGTGAGGGGTTAAATGGAGGGGCTCAAGAGAGCTAAGAAGTCCCTCCGCTGCTTCCTGCCCTGTAGGGCCTGGCCAGGCGAGAGGAGAGCAAGCCCAGTGTTTACTGTAACAGGGCTCATTAGGGCTAGGGGGAAAGCACAGGAAGCAGAAAGCAGAGGAGCAGCACGCGTCTCCACAACATTCAGAAACAGGGAGAGTGGAGAGGGGAGAGAGAGGGAGAGAGAGCTGACTGTGGGTTTGGGAGGATGAGTGACAAAGGCAGAGACCGTTTCTAACTGGAGCTTCCTTTACTGTCTGCTTTCATTGGTTTGGGCTGATCTCTAGCTCATGTTCCTACCACACATTCTGATCTAGCTGTGGATCCACATGACCACCAAATCAGGCAAAGTCAAAATGAGCAGACAGTAAAGGATGTTTTACACATGATCACATTCTTGGTTACTCTCTCTCTCTCTCTCTCTCTCTCTCTCTCTCTCTCTCACACACACACACACACACACACACACTTCCTTCTTTCCCCTTCTCTCACTGTTCTTCCACCTTCTTCTCTCTCACTCTCGCTTCCCTCTTTCTCTCTCTCACTCTCTCTGCCCTCTTTCTCTCTCTCTCTTAATTTCTCTCTACCTTCTTTCTCTCTCTCTCTCTCTCTCTCTCTCTCTCTCTCTCTCTCTCTCTCTCTCTCTCTCCCTCTCTTTCTCTCACTCTCTCTCTGTCTATTTCTATTCCCTCTCTCACTCTATCTTTCTCTCTCTCTTCCACTCCTTCTCTCTCTCTCTCTTTTGCTCTTCTTTTTCTCTCTCACTCTCTCTTCCTATCTCTTTCTCTTTCTCTATTTTGCTCTCTCTCCTTCTCTCTCTTTCACTCTTTCACTTCTCTCTTTCTCTTTATCTCTCAACCCCCCCCCCCCCCCCCCCATTAGTTCTCAGTTTAATTGAAAACCACTTTAATGATCGATTCCCAGAGGAAGTCAGGTGACAGGATGCTTGTGTGATAGAGGGACGAAATATTTATATGTTCATACTGAAATGTCCTCACAACAATCCTGGACGTCGTTCTCATTGTTAACCTTGTTTAGAAAACCTCTGCCAGGCTTCTCTAACAGTCACATAGGACAGGACATAGGAACAATCACATAGGAGAGAGCGAGAGACCTGGCAGCATGTGGTATTTCAAGAGAAAGAGAGAGAGAGAGAGCGAGAGAAAGAGAGAGAGAGATGACAGGAAGTGTGTGTGTTAAAAAGTGAATGAGAGACGGAAGTAAGGGAAAGAGATCACTTGAGAGAGAGAGAGAGAGAGAAAGAGAGAGAGAGAGCTGACAGTGTTTGTGTTTTTGTTAGAAGGAGAGAGAGCGAGAGAGGCAGAGCAAGTGAGAGAGAGAGAGAGAAAGAGAGAGAGAAAGGAGAGGCAGAACGAAAGAGAGGGAGGGGGGCATTTCCTGGTTTTAAGCGAATGTGACTATTACGGAGGTATTAATGTCTGCAGATTGCATGCTTGTTCCTGCCCCCGCATCCGCCCGCACTTCTCCGTCCACAGCCGTGAAATTAGGACCATGTGTTTTGCGCCCTGCTCCGTTCTCCAGCAACAAGACACAGGCCTGTTTTTCTTTCTCATTCCTCCTGCCGGAACTGTGGGCCAGGGAGAACGTTCCGCTCACCCCCACCACACCACCAACACCACCACCACCAACCCTCAAAACACACACACCCACTCCAATACACTCTCATACACACACACACACACACACCCCAATTTCTGTTCTCAGTTCAGAACACCCGTTGAGTGTCATCATGCCGTCCACAGGGAGCTCACTGCAGGCTCCATCATTCATGTCAAGTATGGCTGATATTTATGTGCGGGTGTTGCTGCGTTTAGTTATTACGAAGGATGTTCATCATCATCTGATGGGGTCCTCCCTCACTGTAAAATTGCGGTCGCCTCTCAAACCCCGCCTTCACGCTAATATTTTAGATGCTATGGCAGTTGGGGAAATTATTGGAACACATGTATCATTGAATCTGCTAAACCCTGGCGCTGGAATAGCGCAGGCTTCATCGTTGCATAGCATCATCAACTTCAAAGAATTCCAAGAGATTGTTTCCCAACCGTGTTTTCTTACATTAGGGACGCCCAGTTGTGGAGTGTGTGCATTCTCGGCCTGTGTGTGCAGGGTTAATGAAGTTTAGAAGCCAGATATGGGACTTAAGATGTTCAAACATCTGGTAGAATCTCAGTGAAACTCATCAGCTCATGGGGTACAGTAAAGCAAATGGTAGTTTGTGCTAAGGTTGAAATGGTAATGACTTCCCATGCATGGGTTTTTTAAAGAAAAAGGTAATTTAATGATAAAATATAATATAAAAAAATATATATATATTCCTTCTTCAACATTCCCTCTTTACAGTGCTTGAGGCGGAAGAGGTGATAATTTCTTGAAACATGCCTTCGCCCAATATGGCCAGAAGGTTCTACCCTAACTTAGTCACTCCACGGGACTGATTTCCAGACTGCAGCAGACGCTGGTCATATTTGTGCAGGTGTCGCTGCACAGTAGAACAGTGCACCACCACTCCTGCTGAGTCTGCTGAATCTTTCTGAAGGTCTTTTGCAGTCAAACAGCCTTTCTATCAGTCCTATGAGCAGGTGACTCTGAATGTTTTCTTGGTCTTTCTTGGTCCAGACCTCAATTTGACCACCTTTCCTGTCATCCAGAAATTCTGATGCTGCATGCCACTATACAGCACACCATACATTAGAATAACCCAATTACACAAAATGGACAAAAGTATTGGGACACCTGCTCATTTATAGTTTCTTCCGAAAACAAAAGAGTTTATCTTGCTTTTGTTGGAGTAAATGTCTCTGCTGTCCAGGGAAGACAACATTGCTGTGAGGATTTGACTGCATTCAGAGCCACCCCACCTCATCCCCAACTCACTCCAAACGTACTGGATGGAGCACCATCCATCATTCCAGAGACCTCAGTTCCACTGCTCCACAGCTCAATGCTGGTGGGCTTTATACCCCTCTAGCCCACACCTGCATTAGGCATAGTGCCAATACGTTTATGTTTATCTGCTCCAGAGAGTCCTATTCTTTTGGCAGTACTTCTCTACAGGTACCCAGACAAGCTCTGTGTGGATGTGTATTCGCAGATCTGTGTCCACAATGGGTGCAACCCAAAAGTAACTGAATGCATACATAAGAAAGGGTGTCCACAAATGTTTGGACATATAGTGTAGCAGCAGGTGAAAGCAACATCTTTGCACTTTACATGGACTTTACTTAACCTTACCTTTTCAAATCATACAAATGTCTTGTCTTTTTGGGTTTATGCTGGTCTGTTAGCTCAGGAACTGGACTGCTCATTTTTAAACTTGCATTTTTAATTAAGACCAGAACCAAATGTACTACAGTTCCGATTCTGACAAATGCTGGAGGTACTAAAATATATCAGTGCAGTTCAGATACCTGATACCTGGATACTTCTATTTCATTGACGTTACAGTCCGTCTCTCTGACTATGGGTTGAGGCTACTTTACCTATCTCTAGCCAGGGGTTGCTATGGCATCTCTTGGGTCTATAGTTCGGCATGATGAGTTAATGAAGTGTTGAAGGGAGTCTAGCGGCCTTTCTCCTTGGTCACAGTCTAGAGGTTTTTAGTGCCGTAACTACCCCCAAACAGGACAGGGACGCTCAGGGGAGTGTGGGAAGACCCTGAGTTCCCAGGCTGACGACTGCTGACGCACACACACTCATACACACATGGAATTGATGATTTTCCGAAAGCTCACCAACCTCTTCCAACCTCTTTGCCCTTGTGATTATGTTCTACCCCTAACCCCTCTCTCTCTCTCTCGCATACTTTCTAAATCCCCACTTCTCCTTTCTTTCTCCTAGAAAAAACACACATTCTCTCTTTAACCTCCTGTAACGATAACACAGGCGGTGGGCTTGGGTTTATAACAGCTCTGTCTCCAACGTAGGAAAGTCTTGAGCCTTAAGACAGGGATTTAGGAAGTTATAAAAGCTATCATGTTCACTAAAGCCCCCAGGCTCACTACCGTTATTAGATTTGGTGTTGTTCAAAGGTCCAGGGAGAAGCTGTGTGGAGAGCAATAGGAGCTTGATTGTATTGGTCTGGAGGGAGTCAGGCTTGACCTGTGAATCGCTGAATGGACAACAACCCAAGTGTTCAGAATATGCTTGATCGCATCTCATAAAGCAGTTAGGATCTTGATATTCATTAATGATGAATGAGTGGTTTTGAATTGGACATGAGTGTAAGCTTTTAATTCCACGGCATGCATTCCTCTGCAAAGTTACTTTTAGCATGCTATGGAAATAGTGGACATAAAGATAAGCTGATGATCTGAAGAGCACATGATGCTCCACTGCAGATGCTTTGTAGATGCTTTGCCATGAACATATATTCAAAGAAAACTATAAAAATAAAAAAAAATATTCCACTTAACTTAACGTTACACTCATCTCCAACTCTTAGAGTTACTGATTTTGTGTTGCAGTACTATTCAAACACAACTCTGTTGTAACACAATTAATTGCACATTTATATTTTACATTCTGTACTTTTTTTACATTATAAAGTGGGGCAGCCCTTCTTTGACTAAAAAAAGACTCCTTTGACCAGATCGACTGACCTAGGGGGATGCAAGATCTTGTTGAATTTTATCTTTGACTATATTTGTTAGTTGCACATTAGGCTGACCATATTTCTATTAATTATGTTTATTATACTGTATGACATATTAGAAATTTTAAACCTTTTTTCTATGCTTGTTTGTTTACTTCGATATTTCCCTTTTTCTATGTTTCATTATTGTGTGAGTTTGTGTTTTAGGTTTAAAAAGCAAATTAAATAAAATATAAAAAAATTCTTTAACACATCAATTCTAAATCTGTATTTCTTGTTGCTTGTTTCGGTGAGTTACAAAAGTTACAAGAAAAAAATAATGAATTTCAGATCTGATCTGTGATCAGTCAGATCTTATAAAAATGATAAATTATTAAATAATCCTCTTGTACAATTGAGGAGAACGTCAAAGGAAAACACAGTCACAGTCAAAATGATTCAACCCTCAATGCATATTACGTTTATTAACAAAATGTCCAAACTTTCAGCTGTTTGCAATAAACCAAACAACACCAAGTTAAATAACTCAACACAACAAATAGAACAAGTGGTTTTCCCACATTTAACACAAAGTGCCTCATCAGAATTATTCAACCCCTTCATGACAAGCATCTTAAGTACTTAGTAGGGCACCCTTTTGCTGTTATTGCCTGCTGCAAATGTGATGCATAGCCAGACACCAGCTTCTGGCAGCGTTCCTGAGGAATCTTAACCCATTTCTCATGGGCAGTGGCCTCCTGTCTTGGTTTTGTCCACCCAGGCTTGACTTCAGAAGAAGTCCTTGAAGATCCTGGAGTGGCCGTCACTGGAAATCTTTGGAGAGAGATTTGAAGAAAATGGTCCCACTGTCCATGGGAAATGGGCTAAGATTCCTCAGGAATGCTGTCAGAAGCTGGTGTCTGGCTATGGTGATGCACGTTTGCAGCTGGTCATAAGAGCAAAGGGTGCTCTACTAGGTACTAAAGACACTTGACATGAAGGGGTTGAATAATTCAGAGACTGCAATCATCATTAAAAATGTAGTTTTGTGTTGAGTCTAGAGAAACCACTTTTAACACAACTATTAGTTGTGTTGAGATTTTTAAATAGCTCTTGTTTGAATGGTTTATTGCAAACAGTTGGAATTTTGCACAATTTGCTAATAAACCTAATTTGCAATGAGGGATGAATCATTTTGAGTGTAACTGTAAGTGATCAAAACAACAATTTCCAGGAACTGAAGTTTAAAACATCATTAAAATATATGAAGAAAATGTGAGACCTGGTAGACCATGAGATATGCAGCACTTAAATATAAATACTGGATATTTGACTGGATATTAAATAAATGAAGTGTGGCTTTTGCACAGTCCTGTACTGCTTAGCTGCTGTCCACTTCTAAGGATTTACTCCACTCCAACAGCCAACCCTAACCCTAACCCTCACACTGTAGATAATTGTTCATAAGCTCTCTATGCAGACTAACAGGAGACCATCAAAATGAAGAGAGCATGATTCGTTAGTAATGATAAATGCCTGGTAAAATCAATGAACCGCAAACCAATTATCTCTTTGATATACCACTTTCACTGGGTAAGTCACAGGTCACTTCAGGGCATCTGAACGGCCTGACTGGTGTGGGTGGATGTGAGATAGTGAGTGATTGACCTGCCGTCCACTCCCCAAATCCCAGCGGAGATGCAGCCCCTCCACCTGGGTAAACAGCCGCGGCCGACTGGGGGGCCGGAGGAATGCGGCGACCCCAAAGAGTGGACAAAGGCTGTGAGTTCAGGGAGGGCTGGATGAAGGGGTCAGTTCTCCCCAGGAACCTCCTGCTATCTGAAGGGTCAAGTTTATTTTTCCTGCCGGGGGGAGCGGGAGGAGGGTTGGGAGGGGGTTCTCGGGGGTGGCCGAGGGTGAGAGAGACGAACGAACCCCATAGAGCGGTGAGGAAGCGGGGGCTATACGCACATGCAGTCCAGCGGTTTAGGATCATGTGGCGGCAGTGTGAAGGAGACAGGATGCAGCCAAGCAGGAGCTACGACAAGAGGCTTGTATTAACACACGTCCTGCCTCTTCAGCTTATCTCGGAGACTAGAGCTAAGAGGACAACTTGAGTCAGGCTGGAGAGAGGCCTGGACACATGCAGTGTTTCACACACGTAGCAATGTAAGCCACGTTCTCCTGTAGATATGTCAGGTTGTGAGCTGTGTAAAACATCATTTCCATGCAAACTAACAGAGCAAATGCTGGCAAAATCAGCTCAAACTTTTGTTAGCGTTAGCTGGCTAATTAAGCTAACTCATTACCAGCAAACAAATGTAACTGGTCCCGCTTTACTTGGACAGCCATTCTAAAGATTATCTGGTAAAACTGTTTGGTTCTCAACAGTGTTAGACTGAGGATTGGGACTAGGATGCAGGTTAGGCTTAGGTGGTGAGGCTGAGGTTAAGGTTAAGATTGGACTGAGGTAAGGTTTAGGTCCAGGGATGAGCAGGAAAAATAGTCAAGCCAATGAGCCACTATGATAAGGGCCAAATTGTAATGGCTAGACAACTGGCTCAGAGCATCTCCAAAACATCAGGCAGGTCTTTTGGAGTATTCCCACAATGCAGTATGCAGTGGTCAGAACCTACCAACCAAAAGCAGACCAAGTAAGAACAACTGCTGAACCAGCGGCAGAGTCATGGGTGCCCTGGGAAGACCCACCTCACAATGTAGAGAACTTAAGGATCTACTGTTAAAGTCTTGGTGCCAGATACCACAAAACGCCCCTAGAGGTCTTGTGGACTCCATGCCTTGATGGGTCAGAGCATTTTTGGTGGCACAGGAGGGAGTATTAGAATATTAGACACATGGTTGTAATGTGAATGGCTGATCAATGTATATGTTACATGTACATATGTTACAATTTTAAGGAATAAGAAAAATGCTATGAACATCTACAAATCTCTCCCAAAAGACCTGTGGTGAACTGCCATTGCATACATTGAACTTGTCAGTAGATCATTAAGAGGCAAACGTTCAGTATTAGTTTATAAGGATTCATTATGCTGAAACCAGGCGCTGACACATCATAAAAGCTCCTGTTGCTCTTTAGGAAATGCTGGCGTCACCGATAATATATTCCCGGCAGCTTTAGCATGTCTGTCTGCACTGCTTTAACTGTGACTGTTCATCTTTGCTGCTCCCTTTGCACTATGGACATCATAAACTTTTTACAAGAGAGGTCCAACCCTAGAGCAGAACAATACGAGTCAAACAAGCAGACGGCAGGACGAGTTCTTATGTTAATCGACTGACTGAGGCTGGTCTTCCACCACTTTTGTTTACAGCGAGGTACTGGAGAGTCAGTCATCTAGCTGTTGTGTTGTCTGGGTTACTGATTTACCATGGCAATGACCACTGGGGTAGAAAATACCAGTTTTGCTAAAAGAAGGCAATTGACCATGCTGATGTGTTGTGATCAATGGGCCAAAAGCTGAATGTGAGAAAGCCATTACCCCATAAGCTCTACAGGTAAAACAGGACAGTTTTGATCCATGCATTGTCTTTACAATGGCCCTGTTGGAGTCATGAGTAACTGCACGTTACTTTTTAGGTTTTAAGTCATTTTATTGTTAGTTCTTAAAGTTAGCAAAACTGCCTGCTAATGGAATTAAATTTCCTTCTTCAGCTTTCTCATAAGACACCAGCAGTCACTGCTCTATAGACCTAATGAGCGTATACCATCCACTAATAGACGTCATTACCAAGTCACAGGTATATTTCATCATCCTCCAACATATCATTCAAAAATATACAAAAGTATTATTATACATTTTATATATTGCCTGGCGTCCTATGAGCATGCTAAGGAAAGCCTTGTGCCGAAACTTGTTTAATCTGTGAATTGATTTAGACAGTGTACTGGATATGATTGGATAGTATACTGGATACCATTGGATAGTATACTGGATAATGTTGGATCATATACTGGATACTATTGGATAGTATACTGGATACTATTGGATGTTATACTGTATACTTTTGGATAGTATACTGGATACTATTGGATAGTATACTAGATACTATTGGATAGTATACTGGATACTATTGGATAATATACTGGATACTACTGGATAATTTACTGGATACTATTGGATAATATACTGGATATTATTGGATAAATTACTGGATACTATTGGATAATATACTGGATACTATTGGATGGTATACTGGATACTATTGGATAATATACTGGATATTTACTGGATACTATTGGATAATATACTGGATACTGCTGAATACTATACCAAATACATTGGTAGTGTACATGAGTGCTGTATGATTTACCTTGTTTTTGGTTTGTTTCAACAGATCCAGCCTGTAAAACGTATTTAGGAGGGCAGCCAGAGATGTCTACAACACTATTTACTATTATTTTTGTTGAGGAAATAAACTGAATATTTAATTGAATATTTTCCTTGCTTGAGAATAGGTGTTAGCAAAAGTGTGTTCTCTGGAGACATGGGCAATTCAGTGCACAGGATTACCTGGGCTTAACAGCTCATCCAGATTGTGCCTTGGTAGCTCTTAAATATATGCTAATCTTGACAGGATTATGTAACGCTAGGTGAAATCGCTGATGAAAGCAAGCATGTGAGAAGTGGTGGGATGGATTTCACTATTTTCAGGTGTCAGGCCCCTGATAACTGCATGGGCTCTGATTTGAACTAGAAGTTCTGTGATTGGATTAGCTCTCTGAGCGTGTGTTCGTCTTCAGCTAGTAGTTATATCACTAACAGCTAAAACAAACAAAAGAATAGATACAGATAACAGATAATGAAAAGTGAGACAGTGAGGCTGGCTTGTTTTTTTGTGGGATCAACTGACGTGATGATTTGTGGGCAGTATTTCATAACTTTTTTTTATGTGGTGGTGATGACTGGCATTGGGGGAAGATGTTTGTAGAAGGTTATATGTTATAACTTTATCTCCAAACATAACATTTGTGGACACCCATTCTATGAATACATTTAGCCATTCAGCAAATACATACATACACAGTTTGTCTAGCCCCTGTAGAGACATAATATCGAATAGAATAGGACTGTCTGGAGCAGATAAACATGAACCTATTAACACCATGCCTAATGCCAGGTGTGGAACAGGGGGGTATTAGCCCCCCTAGCACTGAGCAGTGGAGCAGTGGAATTGTGTCATCTGGAATGATGGATGGTGCTCCATCAAGTACTCTTGGCATGAGTTGGGGAGTTGGGGATGTGGTGGGGTGCTGAAAATCCTCACATCAAGCAAAAACAAACAAACAAACAAACAAGCCCTTCCTGGACAGTCAGTTACTCAAACAAAAGCAAACAAAGAATAAGCAGGTGTCCCAATACTTTTGTCCATATCCTATATTTTGTTTTATTTATGTTAAACCACATGTGACCTACTGTGGTTTTTGTGGTTCAGTACTGGGTTTAACACAATGAGTGAATGAATGCGATGAATGAATGAAGCGATGAGTAATGCTCAAAGACGGTCAGCAGCAAACACTGAACGTACGGTCCAGTGTGCAGTAACAGTCCTGAAAGGATTGTACCTAGTCCAATAGGGTCCATGACCTCCTGTAGCTATGGGGACCACAAGCAGGTTAAAGTTCTTCTGTGAGAAAACCAATAACACATGCCACTGGACCAGGGGTGCCCAAACCTTTGCATTAGACTGTCTATGTACTGGATATTGGATTTCAGATGATGTCACTTGGTAGGACATCATTGTGTGTAGTGCACTAGCACAGGCTTTTTCACAGCAGGGCAAAAAACAGTGTCTGCTACTGAACGTAGAACCCATACTTTATTTAAAGACATGACACAGTTTAACTGACTCCTGTTATAAGGATCATTCTTTATCTTAGTAAGGGTGTTGGTTTGATAGACAACAGCATGAGCTGCAGAAGGAGAAGAAGAGAGTGTTCTTTGTTCAGATGCCCATTAAATTATATTGGTCGCTCCTGCTAGCTGTTTATCTAACATCCTATCCCACTTATGGGATAATAGCCCTAAAAGCCTTGACTGTGCTCTCATTTGCCATAGAAATGACATTGGTAGAAAAACACAGGGGCCTATCTACACAGGGTACCTTGTAAGGGCCGGGTCACCGATAGCTCAGTTTGGGCCAACGTGAAGGCCGCCTTTCAACCCTGAGATAGGGCTTTTGACTGTACACAGCCAGAGGGTGGTTTGCATCACCACTGTGGCTTTGACTGCGCCTTTTGCTCGGCGGCAGCCCGTATCTACAGTTGTGTTTCTAATTAAGCCGTGGAGATGGAGACAGACAGGCTGCCTGTTGCCGGCACTGCTTAAAGCAAAAAAAAAAAAAGTCACTCCCCTACACCCCCTCGCCCAGTCCCAGACGGCTACCTTAATCTTTCATTCATTCCTCTCCTGAGACGCAGGAACGGGTTCATGGTGTGGAGAGCGTTTGTTTGCTGTTTATTTTTCATTACTGTTTGGATATTTTCTAGTCAAAACATGATATGAAGATCAAGTGCTGGATGTAGATCAACTGCTGGAATGTGCTAAAGGTGCACTCTTGTCTATAGCATATGCTAAACATCTTCTCAAACTTAAGGCTTGGAGCCCCCTCTTTCAACAAACACCAACATTCGAATGTTTACAGATGTTTTGGAATATTTAGAAAGGACTAATAAGCCAAATAAACCAGTCTGACCTGGGGTGGAGGAAGTGTGTTGGCAAAGGTTTAATCCTTGAGGCCTTTTAGGTCTTTCACTGAAGGTCTAATGATCCATTTGTGTAAATTTTAGCTCATTAAAATATAATATACAATTTCTTTGCAATACTTCTCATTTCCTTATATTTTGTTTGGAAAGAAGGTGGGAAAATTAAAATGCCGAACAGTGAACAGGCCAATCTGGACTTTTATTTTTTTTACATACAGCTAAGTATGGTATTTGATTGGCTAGGCCTAACATAAATAGAACGTACCAATAAAATCACATGATTAGTGATCAGAACATCATGATTTGGTTTAGTTGGGATCAATTTGTCAGAAAAAATAACTCTGGGCATTAGTGGAATTCTTGAATGCTGATTGACTCTCAGTATGAAAGGTAGTCTAACCAATGAGATGGAAAACAGCAGTGACTCCCTACCTAGTTAAAAATACATGTGAATGCACCATATGAAAAAAAGTATTGGGGCGCCTGCTCATTCATTGTTGGAAATCAAGGGCATTAAAAAAGAGTTTATCCAGCTTTTGTTGGAGTAACTGTCTCCACTGTGCAGGAAACTGGGCTCTGCTGGGCTTTCTACTAGATATTGGAGCATTGCTGAAAGAATCTAAATACATTCAGTGACAAGAGCGTTCGTGAGGTCAGGATGATCATCACCCCACCTCATCCCCAACCCCCTATCTTATCCCAAAAGTACTGGATGGGGCACCAACCATCATTCCAGGGAGCACAGTTCCACTGGTCCATAGCTCAGTGCTAAAGCTAATGCACTAACCCACACCTGGCATTAGATTCATGTTTATCTCTCTGTAGAGAGAGTCCTATTCTATTGGCAATACCTCTCCACATGAACTGGACAAGCTGTGTACCTGTGTCAGCAATGGGTGCAACTTAAAGCAGCTGAATGCATTCATTAGAAGGGGTGTCCACAAACATTTGGACATGTGTTGTATGTTTGTTAGAAGCTTCAGATGAACCAATGAATGTCACAAACAAAACTGTCCCGTTAGCTTTACGCTAACACACTACTAGAATCCTATATAACCGCTAGCAGATATTAGCACTATCGTCAAACACACTGAAGGTCTGAACTGCTGTTGGGTTGGTCAGTGTGCTCTGGCCTTTTCAGTCATAGATTGAGAAAATGACCGATTGAGCGCTTCCCATCGACATACTTGACTACAAGTCAAAGACTAAAGGTCCTCCTTCTTTCTTGTTTCCCTTTTTTCTCTCTCTTTCCCTACGCCCATGTCTTCCACCCCTGTTGTGCATCAAAGCCCTCACTTATCTGCCCCCCCAAGGGTCAGCCCCAGGGAGGAAGGTGAGAGGACATACCATGTCTTATCTGCTAGGGAAGGCAGCCGTGATAAGCCTTGCTTTCTCGCTCATCTGGCCTGCTTCACGCTGACCCCCCAAGCCAGGTTTCACCCCGCAAAAAACGAGCAGATAGGTCACCGCAGAGCTCCAACCATGTAATCAGATGCCCCTCCAGCCCTTTTCAAAGATCCCAGATCGGAATTTCGCTGACCATTTCTGCTTGTGGAATATGCTGCCTTTTTGTTTGTTCCCACTGCTGCTGTGTTAGTGAGGCTGAATGTGGAAGAATACATTGAATATGTGGTGAACTACGACACTAATATGCAAGACATGAGGTTGCCTGGACCTGCCAATGGTTTCTTAGTGTTTCTTAGTGGATTAGTGTTTTGGCTTGCTTTGTAAATCTTATGGGCAAAAATAGGGCCAGTGCTAAGTTAGGAATTGGTGTCATTGTTTAAATTATACAGATAAGCAGAAGAATAGTTTCCACAAATCAGGTCAGGTTTACAGTGCACCTCCAATACACACATACTTTATAGCTTACCAGTTAATTTCACATTGAATTACATACTACAAACTACTAAGGTTGTTAGAAGCCAAGTCAGTTCATTATTAAGTGACCTGTTTCTGTTATTATCATGACCTCTGGACCACTGGTGTGGTGTCAATGTGTGCATGCTCAGTAAATCTATGGCCGCACAGACCATCTGGCAATGTAACGAATATGCATCTCATCTAGACCTGCATATAAAAATGGCTTGAATCCAGTTGGAAGCTTTGTGTGTTTACACAGCTCTGCCAAACAATCCTATTTGTGCCACCTCTAACTTGCAATGTGAACAAAGACCTCAGTGATCCCATCATGCGCAATCGCCTGTAAGTGCCTGATCCATCACATTCACTCATTCTCCTTAAACCTCCACCTCCTGCTCTGCCGGATGTCTTTATCTCCACTGATATGGTTCCATGAAGCCGAGGCCTGGAATTAGGAGCCAGTCTGTCCCAACGCTGGATCCCAACCAGCCCAGCAGGTCTGATAAAGCCGCAGAAGGGGGCTGGGGAGCCGAGAGGCAGTGCTGATAGCGCCCCTGAGGGCCCACATCACAGGAAAACTTGCCCTCCTTTGATAAAACATGCTGTAATGCTGGCAAGCATCAGCTACCAGGTTTACATGATCAAATCCTACTGGCTCTCCTGCTGGAGTCAGCTGATGACTGACTAATTGACTTAGTTTATTACCATCTCCTTGGGCAAGGTACAGTCTACAGTTCTACTGCTGTGTATGTGTGTGTGTGTATGTGTGTGCGCAATCAGAAGCAATAAGACTACTAAAGCGTGTGTGTCACCCCGACCGGTGTGTAATATATCAGTGTAGGCTAAGCCGGAGCCAATTTGCCATGAAGCAGCAGTTATAAAGCAATTACAGATTGACATTTATGAACATAATCTGGGGCTATTAGGCTTTTGGGGAGCACTTAAGCTCTTAAGTGCTCATAGTTTTGGCCTCTTTGTGCATGTGTTACTAAGACACTGCTCTCTAACAGGACAAGGAGAATTTGTGCTGATCAGCTGATTGTGGGGTACTGAGTGAGACACTGCTTGTGGGAAACTGCTTGTTTAGGAAGATGACTTTAATTTCTCTGTAATAAAGCTTGCTTGTTTAAAAGTAATAAAGCTGTACTGTTTACTGTGTGCACACATTTACTTAAGCATGTTTACGGCTCCGAAGCATTTACACTGAAAAATTACAGTGCAAAGTGATCTGCAAATAGAGTACACCTTAGTCTGTAATATGCCTTGCTGCTTTAAGGGGTTAAAGGTGCTCTAGAATGAAATACTGTATTTTCCATGGTATGGCTGAAAAATAAGAGCTCAGTGCATAGAATAAGCATACAGTTTCTCTTAAAGGAAAATCCAGCATAACCAAAGTAGAGCTGTAAAACAGGCCAAATCCAAAATCCCCCAAACTGCTACCGAACAGATTCACTATACTCCAGCATACTAGCAAAAGCCTTTCCATGCTGAACACAACAGCTACTTCAGGAGTACATGGCGAAAAAAGCTCAAAATGAGTGCTAGGCTGACTGGAGAAAGGGTGGGCTGGCTTGAGGGAGGTTTCACTGTGGGTGTTGGGAGCCACGCCATGGTGCACGGAAGGCCGGGGGAGCAGCTAAAAAGGGTAAAAGGCTAAAAGCTAACGCTGAGCGAACTGAAGAAGGGAGAAGGGCTGGCCTGAGGAAGATAGAGGACTGCCATGCACCCCAAAAGTGTGGGTGATGAGAGCGGGTGCTAGGCTAAAAGCCAACCAAGCTGACTGACTACAATCTCTCCAGCTAGCTAACTGCACACTATGTGGGAAGACTCAGAGATAATTACAATTTGAAGGAAAAATCAGGGCTTGTCATTCTGAAGCAAAATAACAGCGTTATAATTAGGCTTGTAAATCAACTCTGAGCATTTTCCGTCCCAACCAAGGTCACACACATACAAACTGAGGAAATACATTCTTTGGCATCTTTATAGCGATTTCCCTTACCAAGATGTTATTCCTTTCATTACAAACTGTAATGAACCTTTGGATGCTTTTCTGAAGTCTATTCTTTACATATTTCCACTCCACTCCTTCACACATAAAGAGAGTCAGAGAAGAAGTAGGTTGGATTTCATAATTAAAGTAATTTATTAATAATTTAGCATTATGTTAATGCTAGTTAATGGTGATGAACTGACCGTGACTGAATTCGTAAAAGAAAACCAGCTAAAAACGCATAAGAAACTGTTCTTTAAAGATGTGACAGGATTGTTTGAGCTTGAGACCTTAGAAATAGATCTTTATGAGGCCCTTCTCTGTCTAGGCCCTTAATTAGAGGAGACTTCCTACAGCATGGCCTGAGAGCCTTGATCCAAGCACTGTAGTTATGAGGCTTTACTTCCTGCCATTAAGTAGCACTCCAAACCCAATACTGTCAAGTAATATTCATTTATTTTTCAAATTTGTCATTTTACATCTGGTTCTAATCGAACATGCTTATTATTGCCCAATTAAATCTGTCATACCGCGACTGAAAAGTTAAGAATAGACAAGGATGGTAGATTCATATTGCACATGTCTGTCCATGCTCCACTCGTGTTTATGGGCCTAGAGCTGAGTCACTGCTGTGTTGCGTTTTAGTGCCAAATAAACCAAAAATAGTCACAGCCACACATAAGGTAGGCTCAGTTCAAAGTAGCCTGCAGTCCTGACCGACACTTCAGAACGGCTGTCTGTTATACAGTGCCTCTCATTTTCGGAGTCGGGTCTGAAATGTAATCAGACTTTCAGTGTCTGCCCAAATGGACCAAAAAAATGTTCGAAATCTAACCGTTGCTTTTAGAGTGCCTTACACCTCAAAGATGTCTTTTATTTATGTTTTTTTCTGAGAGTTAGATGAGGTCCTACGTCTTAGGCCGCAGCCCTTTCAGCACTAAGTTCACCCTGCAGAGATTGGCACTGAGGTGAGATGATTTCAGTTGGCCCTTGTACTCAGTCCCTCAGGTGGGTGTCACTGGAGAGGGAAGAGCTGCTGTAACTGAGGGCTCGTTGTGTTCGCACTTCTTTTTCCATCAGACCCACCACGCGCACACACAACTTTTTTCTATGTCGGCTACCTACGTGTCAAAGCGTGTTTGTTGCTTTTTCCACATTCGTATGCAGACAAACTCCTCCCCCTGCGATAGGACCAGCTAGTCGTTTACAGGAGTGGGTCAAGCAGAAGAAACCACACTCAATCGGGCAAAAGTAGGCTATCAAAAAACCTGCAGAGCTGATTTTTCACCTGCCCTGGAGGGCGACATCCTTCTATTTGGGGATCCTTTCAATGTAAAATAACTTTATGAAGCTCAAAAGTAACACGTGTGACAGAGGTGAGCAACAATAAATGAGAGATGCTGGCACAACGGAATCGTATGATAAAGAAAACTGACACAGAACTGATTCTAAAATGATAAAATGGAGGTATAATTAAATCATTAAAATGCTAGCAAAGTCATTCAGCGTGGCTTGTGGTGAAATGTACTATTCTAGAGAAACTTAATGATTGATTCACAGTGTTGATGATAGGACTTACAAAGTCTGTGATAGCTCTAAAAGCTACCTCACAGGAAGATATTACCCTCTGTTATGAATATGCTCTAGTTTTGCGCTAGTTTTGGCCTAAAATGTACCCTTTAAAACACAAGGAGAGTTTGGATAGTAAATAAAATGGCAACATCTGAGCTGTAGACAGTGCAACTCCTGGATCCCATTACCACCACTGCAAAGTAAGTTTCTTTATAGTGCACCACATCACATCAAACCACCAAAAAAACTGCAGACATTGAGAAATTGGTGGAAATACTGTTTAAAAACCAATTGATTTTGTTTCCTACAAAATTAATCAATTCATATCTGTAGATTTGTGTTTGGCAATGTCAGAGAATATACAGATGTAAAAAAAAGAAATTAAGAACAAAATGTGAATGACTAAAATGGAACAGAGCTACACTTTGCTATAAGTAAAAGTAATTGTAAATTTAGTGTTTTATATCTAAAATCTAAAATTATATCTAAAAAAAATAAGGCTATCCAACTAAAAAGGATAGTGTCAACTCAACATTGCTTAGTCAATGGTAATTCTCCTAACTCACATTTTTAAAATGAATTGTGAATTTACTCAGAATTGCATTTGTATGTAGTGTACTTTCACAGCTCTAGGGTGGCCCTACAGTCTAACTGCTGCTCATCAAGTGTGAGGAGATCATAAGTTCAAGTCCCAGCAAGAGCTCAGTGCTCCATTGTCAAAAGCCTCCCAGTCTGGGGACTTCTTGTGATAGGGGGAGTTCTAACCTACAGATGGGAATAAAGTGTAAACAGATTGAGGGGGAGAAGCCACAGACATCTAACATCTTACAAAATATGTAAGCCATTTCAGAGGCAGCTCATTTGCTAATGTTTTGAGGCTCAGCCCAGTGTGTATTGTTAACAAAACTGAGATGCAGCACTAAAAACTGGGAGTTAGGAGAGATTTTAACAAAGCTAAGTTGGGTTAATTAGAAATGCTCTGGAATGATTTTATACTTGTGTGCAATTTGCTATCCATGCTAAATATGAACTGTTAGCCAGTCTTAGCATCAGGGGCAGGACTAGTAGGATTGTAGATGGGTTGGAAAAAAAAACAGTACAGCGAAAACTCTTCAAGTGGAGAAGCCTCATTCCTCCCAACGGTTTTTAATGATATAAATAACTCTGAAGAGAGCTCTGTGTTTTCAGGGAATACTTTCCTTAGTCCCTTTTTTCACCAACGTGGGCCAAGATCTGTATTAATTAACGGCACAATTTAGAGAATAGAGTCTGAAATTGTGCCTTCATTCACGGCAGGCAACCTTTACAGTTCGGAGCAGAGTTACGAATGTAACAGTGTGTCTTTCAAGGTACAACAGTGCCTGTATTCATTATTCATTTAAAGAAGGGGCCTACTCTGTGTCGAAGTATATTCTGATTTATTGAGGCAAATAAATGTCAGGATGTAGTGAATGTTGTGGCACACTGTTCTACATTTACAGTAAGCGCGCTGGCGTGTCCCAGGCAGGATGAATGTAAGATATTTTCAAATATGAATGTTCATGGAAACCGTGTTGAAAAGTTGATGCATATCATGTGGGTATGCAGTGCATGATAGCTTACAACACCCCCTCCCTGCCGAACAAGAGTTCATATTAGGAGTTGCAGGGGAAATGTGTGGGTCCTTGACGAGGCCTGGCTGCTACATGAAGTGTTAATGGTGTACAGGAAGGTCACAATAATCCGTCAGTGTACGTTATGACATATCTCTCACTTTTCCTCACTCTCTGCCTTCACTCCTTTTTTTATGCTTCCAGAGAATTGAATTGAAGTTCGCTGGCACAAAGACATCTTTGAGCCTGAGGGGCTCGCCTTCAACTGGCGTCCCCCAAACCCAGCGTCTGTCTCAGGGAGAGGAGCGGGTATGAGGGCTGCCTTTGTGGAAGTGTGATGGAAAAGAGAGGGGAAAGGAAGGAGGGAGGGAGCTCTGGAGGAGTGAGAGGAAGCTGTCTGACTGAAATTTACAGCGCTAATAAATCCCCTCTCTTTAGCCTCTAACCCCTATATCTGCCCACCAGCTCCCTAAAAACTTAATCACTCCGTCGGCAGTGCTAGCCAGCAGATCGCCTGTCCCCGTACCCCGCCGCTTTGGGGCCCGTGCTGGCCCGACGTCAGTCCCGCTGTAAAAGCAAACGGCTTCCTCATTATCACCCGCCTGCGGCCCGGTCCAGCCATAGCCCACCCCTGAGCCTCCCTCCTGCAGACAGGTCAGAGCTCACTCGCTCTGTGGGGTTTTCTAGTTTTTGAAGTATTGCGATAGTAATAATAATAGATGAATGGATGTCAATGAGCAAAAAACTACAAAAGTTCAGAAGCAAGTCTGAGTTATAGAATTAGAATTATAGAACTAAGACTTATAGAAATTGAGTTATAGACCTTTGAGACTTATAGAATTTGAATTATACAACTAAGTCTTATAGAAGTTGAATTATAGAACTAAGACTTTCAGAAGTTGAGTTATAGAATTTATGAGGCTTATAGAAGTTGAAGTATAGAACTAAGACTTAAAGAAGTTGAGTTATAGAATGTATAAGACTTACAGAACTTGAATTATAGAACAATGATTTACAAAAGTTGAATTATAGAACTTATAAGACTTACAGAAGTTTATCTCTAGACCTAAGACTTACAGAAGTTGAGTTACAGAACTTATAAAACTTACAGCAGTTGAGTTATAGAACTTAAGAGTTATACAATGTTAGTTATTAAACTAATAAGACTTATAGAAGTTGAGCTATATAATTAATAAGACTTATAGAAGTTGAGTTATAGAATGTATAAGACTTACAGAAGTTGAATTATAGAACTTTTGAGACTAATAGAAGTTAAATTACAGAACGTATAAGACTTACAGAAGTTGAGCTATAAAAAGTGAGTTATAGAACTAATAAAACTTATAGAAGTTGAGCTATATAACTAATAAGACTTACAGAAGTTGAGTTACAGAACTCATAAGACTTACAGAAGTTGAATTATAGAACTAGAAGTTGAGTTATGGAACTAATAAGACTTATAGAAGTTGAATTATAGAACTAGAAGTTGAGTTATAGAACTAATAAGATTTATAGAGGTTGAGGCATAGGGGACTTCACATACAGCAGCACTGGTTAACATACCTCCAAATGGGTAATGCTTTTCTTTACCATTGGTGTAACAATGCCATTAACATATTATGGAAGATGCCCTATGCTGTTATGAGTTGTCATGGCAGATTATGGCCATTAACATGGTTACCATTACAAGGCCAAACCAGGAACAAATCTCCAAACCAGTAAAAAGACAAGGAGCCTCAATACCGTCTATTATCTCATTGTCAGTTGGCACCATGCTCTGAACAAACAGAATATTCACCTCTGCAGCTACTATGCAGCCAGTGAGTCTAAGAGAGTCAAATGGGGCGTTTGGCATGGCCCCTATCCTTCTAGAGTTCCTCCCTTTATCTATGAGCTGTTAAGTGGAAAGGGAAGGTTTTCATTAGCGGCTGGCTTGGCCTGAGAGCTCCAGAGGGAAGTCATAAATGATGCTCCATCTGAGGAACCACACCAGGCTCTCGTGTCTCCAGGGCTGGAGAAAAAACCAACCGCAGTAAAATGACTGGCCTCAAGGTCAGAAGATATGAAATGTCAATGTGAAATTGCAGCAGGAGGAGGGGGGGGGGGTTTCATTAAAAGTTCATTAAGATTGTGTCCAAATCATATTCATTTAATGGAAGAGTTGATCCAACAAGACGTTAAGCCTTGTAGCCTGCTTTATTGATAGCCAGCCCTGATTTGTGTGTGGCGTTCCAGTTTTGGCAGCAGAAGATTCCATCATGTACTTGCCAGTAAGCATAAAGTGGATTGTTACGCGATACTGACAGCAGACAAAACACACTGCGCACAGCGACCCTTCAGACAAAAACAAGACAAGACAAAGGCAAAAGCTGCACAATGGTAGTTTACTTAGCGGTTACTGGGAGACACTTAACAGTGTGGAAACTCGGCTGCCAAGACAAAGGAGAAGTGGGGCATAAATCAGCTGAAGGGCCACATCGCGTAGCACTTTTTCATGGTCCTGCGCACGATCTCCGACAAACCACAGTTTATAACACGTTACCGACTTTTAAAGCGCAGTTCGAGAGGTGATTACTTATGGCTTGACATCAGAGTTTCATTAGAGACGTTCATTTCAAATCCTCTGCGGCCTACGGAGTCTGTAATTGTTTGAAAACGGATCCTGAATAAATCATTCACTTGCATGCAATTTCGCCCGGCCTACGTCAATGGCGCTGGTGTTCGGATATCCAACCCCAGCATTTTCCCCTCCGCTTTTTTTCTTAATAGGGTGGGTGTGTGTGGGGGGGAGGGGGTCTCAAGGGCATTTAATGCCCAGCCTAAGGTCGCCTTTAATTAGGTGAAACACAGTGTTCAAATGTTACCATATACGCCTCTGAAAGCTTGTTTCAACACTCTGCTTTGCCAGTGGCACCACTGGCCAGACATGAGCAGTCAGATTCAAGTGACTCTGTGTGATGCAGATTTGCTCAAATGAGCCGGCCTCAGTCGCAGAACTTGAAGTAGACCTCACCCAAACACAGAGAGATGCTGCTGTGTACTCCAAATGTGGCTCAAGAGGGATTGCCTTAGTCTTAAAAGTTAAGGTAACTCTCAGACACTTCACATGGGTTGCTAACAGATCTTCCGGTATGACACACCCTCAACAAAACTTTTTTTCCCTCTGCTCTCACCCGCTCATCCAGGGGAGACTCTGGGGAGAGAGCCAGTTATCTCTTATTCAGAGCGATATTATAAAGAGAAAGTCATCTCTCTGGGCCCCTCTACTTACACCCCACCATCCCCCACTTCCCTTCATCTCTGTATACTCTCTTCATCTGCCAATTGTGACACACACACAGACACACATACACACACACACACTCTGCTTATTTGAAGAAGATGTTGCCAGGAACCAGGTTTTTATCCATGGGCTTCCTGTGCCAAAACCACGGAGTGTGTGTGTGTGTGTGTAACAGAGAGGGATAGGGAGATAGAGGGAGGGAAACGAGAGAGTTGCATACTCGAGAAGCAGGTGAAAAGCTTGATTACATTAGATTAGATTGAGGTTGTTTGTTAACCTGCCCAAGTATAAGTGACAATGCAGTACTGTTCCAAGATCTGCAGGCATGAATACTGTTAACCTCAGCAGTGACTGTGTTTTTGCTTGGAAAGACTACTAAAGCCTACTAAATAAGATGGATGGATGGATGAATAGATGTTAGATAGATAGATAGATAGATAGATAGATAGATAGATAGATAGACAAACAGACAAACAGACAAACAGATAGATAGTAAGATGGATAGATACATGGGGCTCCGAGCAGTCCAATCATGCTGCTTGCCACCAGCAGCCAGAGTCTGAGAGAGCACAATTGGCCTTGCTCTCTCAAGGGTGGGTTGATGGCACCTCCTCCCCAAATCACTCTTAGTGACCTGTTAGCTGTATTATTGGAGCTGGGAAGCCACACTTTCCTCCAAGCACACTGGCTACCTCGCAATCCTGCATCAGCGGCAGTTCAAAAAGACATGGTGACTGGCTTCTCACATGACAGAGTCTTTACCCTCCCAGTGCTGAGGTCATTGCTAGTGAAAGGGGGAGATCAAATGAACAGTGATTGGGTAATTGACTTTCCCAATTGGGTAGAAAATGGGGTTCTGATTTCAGAAGAAATAGTCAATGAGCAGGTGTCCCAATACTTTTGTCCACATAGTGCAGTTAGATAGATAGTTAGGGAAAGAGAAGCAGAGAGCGAGAGAAGACAGAGAGGCAGACAGAATGAGTGAGGGTAGTGGTTGTGCTGCCAGTGCTTGGCGAGCGGCGTCGAGCTGAGCTACATTTCTGGTCGTTAGGAATCTGTGTATGTGAAGGGTCACAGTCAGGCTGTCTCTCTCGCAGAACACTGCAACCACAAACTCCCCACAAGCCCCCTGTGCTCCACACCACGGAGGCCCAGCCACCGCAAACACACATCCACTCCTCATTCTCTCTCTTTCCCCTCTCTCTCTCTCTCTCTCTATAGATGTACCCTGTTATTATGTTTTGTCCTCTTGTGGGAAGGATGTGTTCTAGATTTTAACCTTTCGCTGGCCTGAAAGACTGTAACTTTGTGCATGTTTGTTGATGTTTCAATAATGGAGTGTGAGTGAAGTCAAAGAGTCATTTTCTCTCTCTCTCTCTCTCTCTCTCTCTCTCTCTCTCTCTCTCTCCCGCTCTCTCTCTCTCTCCCTCTCCATATTTTACTGGAAGTACAGGGCGGGTGAATGAGGAGATCCATAGACAGATTGAAGACTAGAGCAGGAAGTTTGGGAACCTGAGCCAACACAGGCCATTCAGGGCCGGAACTCAGTTTTGTGTGAGGTACAGTGTGTGTGTGTGTGTGTGTGTGTGTGTAGATGTGTATGTGGTGGGGGAGTCAGGATCCTCCTGTATCCCGCTAATTCCTCACTTCATTCTCCACACAGAATCCACAGGCAGCTGGCACTGCTCTTAAAAAATGGCCAGCATTTATTGGGGAATGTATCTGCTAGTTAGCGTCAAACAGGAGCAATGGAGTGCAGTCTGCTCCACTTCCCTCTGCCTCACTTTTTGAGAGGAAGAGACATGGAGCTTCATCAGGCTGAGTTGAAATCCATGTGCTGGCCACATCTTCTAGACTGGGACTGATTAACTCTGATTAAGTCTTAATGAACTGCTCTCACTTTCTACTTTCTACAATAGTAGAGATACAACAAATGACTAGTCTGTTGATTATTGAAATGAATGATCAAATATGCAGATATAGATATGTGTTTGTTTTATGCATTTGCTAACACTGAAGACAGTGAAGATGAATACTCTTCAATACTATTCAGAAATTCACAGTTTCAATTAACTTTAATTAACTTTAATATTAAAGAGAAAAAAATCCAATATCTTTTACTGTCAAAATGTTAAACCAGGGATGTGTTAGCATCAGGGATGTGTTAGCATCAGGGATGTGGTAGCAGCAGTAAAATATAAATATAAAACAAAACCAATTTCTCCTTAATCCCTTTACCTATATTTTTTGGGCAAATATTCCCCCTATTTGTTCAGCAAAAAAAGAAAAAAGGAAGACAAATGTGAGACAGTAATTTTAGTTTTCAGTCTGACAATATTTTGTGTTACTGTAATGTTTGAATTAATGACTTCTATTTTGACACACCCATTTTGTTAAAGGGCGGGACTTATTCGTAACCAGAAAGCTAATTGTCTCATTTTGTTGAAGGGTAGGACTTATTTGTACCCAGCATACTAAGTGTCAAAATTTTTGAAGAGCAAGACTAATTCATAACCAGCTAGCTAATTGTCTCGTTTTGCTCGGGGGGGCTTATTCGTAACCACCTAGATAATTGTCTCGTTTTGCTCAGGGGGGGTTATTCGTAACCAGCTAGCTAATTGTCTCATTTTGCTAAAGCGCGGGACTTTATCCGTCAACAGACGCCATGTTGAACGTTACGAGAACTCCCGTGCATATTTTTACAAGTGACTCAATATTTATAACGTCTTTGGATTGCCTTCCTTAAAAATTTCAGGAAAACTGTTTTCCACACTGTTATGGCAACTAATTCAGTTGTTAATTTTAGACTGTTGCACCTCTAATCAACAGGTCACTCACACAAGAGTAACCTTTCAAATACTGATGTTATTAAGTAGTCTGTACACAGTATGTGTAGATACGTGTATAGAGATGTATAGTATATGTATAGAAATGTGTAGTACATGTATAGAAAGGCAGTGAGGGTATTATATGTTGTGTAGCTCAAATTCTTACTCATTTACGATGTAAAAATACCCCTCCAAAAACACCTTATGTAGAAGTTTAACAACATCAGGTTAAAAAATGACTTAAATGCTGCTAGTTACAAAGAACTGCAGCTGCTGTGAGCTTCTTACTAACTTACTAGTTTTTGACGCAATCATGCTCTAAACTAAAATGCTTAATGCTCAATGTTTCTTGGAGGCAAACACACCACAGTCTTCAGAATGATTCATCTACAGTATAGTGGGACATCCTCTGTTTGTATTATTTACTGTTCTGTGATTGGCATTCGAAAGTAAGGGGAGCAGAAGCACTACAGGCCATTTTAAAGTTCCAAAGTTCCAGGTTTGAATACTTATCATCTGTCTTTATTCATACAACATAACTGTCAACAATCTACTTGCAAGGATCCTTTGAGATGGCACACCCCTCAGAGTTCTTGTGGTCTTGGAATTCCATCATGTAATTGCCAAGCTAAGCGCTTCACAGACAGAGCTGGATAACATAATAGTTGCAATATTGCTTGCAAATAGGGTGGCACCCTAGTTCTCTGATGCGGCGAGGTTGTGGGAATATCTCACAGTTAGAAACTCACTCAAATAAATTCAACAATGGGTGGTTGAAGCCTCTCCTAAGGCGTTTAATCCCAGAATCCCACATGCTTTGTTCTGTGGAACTGCAAAAATAAAGACGAGTTCAAAGCAAAGCCAATAAGGCTTTCATTACACTGTCTGCATAAATCTGAGGCCTTTTTTATTGCCACTTTTTAACAAGACGAATACAAGCATTAAAAAAAAGCGAGGGTGTTGCCACAATACCGCCTCTGGCAAGCATATGGGAGGAACAATCTGATCCCCCTCATCGTTCTTGTGTGCAATTAAGAAGGTTCCGGAAAAAAAGGGAACATGGGGTGTTTACAAATCTTCCTTTCCCTTCCGACTCCATGTTTGTTTATTCAGCAAGCACGAAATTGTGGTTGGCTCTTTCGGAAGCACACATTCAGACACCTCTAATCCATGCCGCGGTTAGGTTCCGTTGTGAAATATCCTGGAAAAACAACCTTAAAAAGTGACTCAATCTGTGCTTCTGGCTTAAGTGAGTCCAAGTGTTAGTCCAAGGTGACCACAATCCACAACTAACAAATTAACCATTAGAAGTCACACTTATTGTCCATGATTAGAAAGGCATGGTGTAAACTGATATGAACTATTTTTATCTGAGAAAAACAAAGATTTGAACCCCTTCATGCAGAAAGGCTCATTACACCACGGCATATTTCACAGTAACTACAGGGACTTCTGTACAAACTGCTGGGGCTATTCTTTGGTAATAGAAGTTTGTAAAAACACTTTCGGCCTGCCTTTTTAAAGGGTTAACTTTTAATTTATGCTATTTGGCAATTAGCATACACTCTTATCCTGAGAGACTTACAGAACTGCTTTGTCGTCCACTCAGAAAAGATCCCTAACTAGTGTGAACAAGCTGCAGTCCAAAGATACCTCTAAGCTCAGATACTGCCAAATACAAAGGTCAGTACTGAAACCTAGATATACAGATACACAATACTCAACCGTTACATACATGTACTACATATACTACACTGTTCCTAAATGGTAAAAAGTCTCAAGGCTTCAAAATAAGGGTAAAAGTGGTTACTTAAGAACCTACATTGTACACTACATAGTCAGGAAGCCATTGCGGACTCATCAGTGTGGACATACAACATCTGGGGCTTGATGCTAACAAAACACTGGACGTTGCATAGAGATGGAAGTTAACACTAACATTGCAGTGAGACCTTGTTAAGCTACAATTCACTGCTATATTAAGTTAAAACTCCATTAAATGATTGTTTTGAATGATATATAAAAGTTTTGGGGTTTTTTTTTGTGCATATTTTATGTCACAGTTTTATAAAAGCCATCAGGAGGGACAGGGATTTTATCACGGCTGAGGAAGTGGTTTAATACTGCCTTAACTGTGATAAAATCACATATGGTCGATCCTGGCTTATTGCTTTAAAGTTCAAAGTTAGAGGCTTTTAAATGTAAAATATGGCATAATTCACTACATGATTATTAACCTAATGACATCATTCTTGACTTCTAGGAGGGTGGCAAACATACTGCACAGTAAAGATACTAGCGGCATTCTCAGTGGCAACTTTTTAATTGACCACTTCAGTCACTCTCCATAAACTGCACTGACACTGACCAATAAGCAGGAACAGAGACAAACTGCTTGTGCCTATAGGTCAGAAAATGCGCAACAGCAAGACCAACTGAGAGGCAGAATTAACCCAAATGTACAAGCTAATATTTTCACACTTGCTCCCAGTTTATGTTTCACACTGTGCAGAATGTACTAAATGTCAGTCACAGTATTTTTACTGCTACCTCACTAAGACAGGACTAGATGTTCTTAAGAAATGTTAGCTAGCACAGTAACAACAGCTTTGCATGAACCTGCAGGGTCAAAACAAACACAGAACATGGTTAGGTTAGAAACAGGGTTGTTGGGACAAACTATTATATTATAGCTTTGAGAGCATAGAGTGTAGAGCTGAAAGTTAGCGAAAGAGCATTTTCACACTCCCGAAGACATAAGTCTGCACCCAGGTCACATTCTGAGCTAGTCTGGGGCACGGGGTCAATATTGCTGGTTTGCTTTTTCACTGAAGAATTCCATTCGACCCGTGGATTGCTTGCACTAATTTTTAGGTTGCTTCTCTGTGCATTTGTTTTTCCCTTGGATACAAACACTCAAGCAGAGAAAATTAGTGCTTACTGGATTAATGGCATTTTGCGGTGGAGGACACATAGCACCGGGCCTAGACCGAGCTTCTACGTAGCACCGGGTTTCTACATAGCTTTTATACATGCAGCAAAATCACTGCCACAGTCAGCGTTTTATGTGCTGTTGAAAATTTTGTTGATTTGTGATGTAACGTAAGGCTGTCGCACACCGGATGCACCACGCCACATTAAAAAATTTGAAACCATTGTCTATAATAGAGGCACATCTGTGCCAGCACCGCTCCATGACTCAGGACACTTTTCAATACCTCAGTGCTTCACAACGTAGCATTTTGACAGTAGTACATTACTCCATTTTCTAAAAGAAATGGGCTTAGTGTCGGGTTTTCCAATAAAAATCTATCCAGCCCCCTTGAGGTTAGATTGATTGGATTGTAATGTGGCCTGTTACCTGTTGAATTTGCTACTTCTCTTCTAAAGCTTCATATATCATGTTGCAAAAAGGCTTCGAGGAGGCTAAATTCAGTATGTCTTGTTCTAGCACCAAGGCAATGTTATCACAGATCTGCCCAAAGCTTTCACAACAGCTTAAATGCCTGGTGTGTCTGTTTGTCAGCCGTTACAGAGAGATCAGTTAGGTTAATTTATGGCCGCTTTCCGTGGTCTAAACCACCCGATGCTCAAGTAAAGTGCTACCAAATACTTCCCATTTTACCCTATTTCCTGTTGTCACAAACTATCCAGCGGCCCTAAATCTGCCTAAAGCCTGCCACTTCACTTTAAATCCTCTGGCTGCTTCCAGCACTTAAAGACAGCAGGTACACTGTCTCCTTTTAGCTTATCGTACCTGACCAGCCCTGACCGGGCAATGAAACACTCAGGACTGTGATTGGTGTGTACGTCATTTTATCACCCAGGCTCTCTCGTCTGTCAGGGAACACTTAGCAGGGGGCCATTTCCTCTGAGTGGAAGGAGCTCAGCCTTGCAGCCAGTTCGTCTGTCTGTCAGCCCCTTCAGGCACCAGCTAGGACCCTGGGGGCCACTCTGCTTGGATGGTCAGTGCTAAGCCCAGGCCTACACCTTGCCCCCACCCCCTTAAACCCCGATTACTGGGGCGGAGAGTTTGGAGACTGGACTCCATTGTCAGGGACCAGCGCGTCTGATTGGGGCCCGACTGCTGGCACTAACCGACGGCCAGCGTCCACCCTATTGCGAGACATGACTTTCACTGCCCGGGCCTCAATCAGACAGGCAGCTCGACAGGGAGCTTGTGGTTTTAAATGAGGCCAATAAATTTAAGTGGACACTATGGTGCCTGCGAGTCTGTGCTGCGGGGACGGAAGCGCCCAGACTTCGTTCCTTTAGCGTTCGGTGGCACATAGAGACGTTAAGAGATACGAGAGGTCAGTGTACAGGGCAGGAAACGAAGGAAACGCTTTCTGACAAGCTGCTTAAGGCTTGCTGTTAAACTTATGACTGCACATAAGTCTAAGCCTAATTGTTGCGAAACAGACGAGGAAAACAAAAGAGAGGACAAGACGGGAGCCGAGGAGCCGAGGTGGTGGTTTCACTGGGCTGGAAGTGGCAGAACACGTTGCTTTTTAGACCCTGTAGTGGTTTTATTATTGTTGTAAGTTATTTAAACTCATAAATAAGACATAAGACACTTAACCATTGTTACATATTAGGACATGTACTGTCCATGGGTCCCAAAAATGGCACACAAATTGAGGAATCATCAAATTAGGCAATAAAAAAAGACTGTACACATAAATGCATCTTTTCTTTCCATTTCTATGATAATAAAATATCCACTTTTCTACTTTTCAACCCAAATAACTTCCGCACAGAAGTTGTTGCAATGTGTTTTTGGCCTGCTCTCTTTTATGCATAGGGAGATTTACACCGCATATTTGAGCTCCATCCAGAAGCTAATCTCTTGCTGCTGCATAGTGACCAGCCTAATAGCCAGATTTGGACATACATGATTGCTTCTTCCTTTCTGTCTGAGTAAGCACGTGCCTACGTGACTCTGTGTGTGAATGTGTGTGTGTAGGAGTGTGTGCAAGAGGGGAACAAAAAGCACATTGACTGCAGGGAGTGCGTCCGAGTAGAATGAGGTGCAGAGCAGGATAAACTCCTGCCGCCCGTACTGCAGAGAAGGAACCGCAGAGAGGAAGTAGAAATTCAATCAGCCGCCTTCAAGGTCAGTTTGAGCTGAAAGAGCCCCCACCTGGACCTCTATCACTACCGTGGAGCCTCTCCCTGATGCTCTTCCCCCCAACCCCCTCCCATTTACTTACTCACTTTACTACCACAGCCTTACTCGCTCGCTCACTCAACCCCTCTCTCCCTCATTTAAATACTTATTTAGACCTTCATGCAGTCTGATGGTGTTCATTCAGGCAGTGCTATGGCTTGTTCAAAATCATTGTCGAAAAGGTGAAGGTCAGGTGATGCAAATTTTCCACAGCTTTACAAAGACTCAGTATTTGCCCCAATAATCAGCAGGCATGGGCTCCTTTGCCTTAGCTCTATTGTAATTAAGAAATGGTAGTTAACAGGATCAGTGGAGGTCAAGTTGAGGCCTGGAAGACCAAGAAAACTTTCAGAGAGACAAATGAAAACCCCCACCCCTAACCCCGGTTGATTTCAAAAGACCTTCAGGAAGATTTAGCAGACTCTGGAGTGATGGTGCACTTTTCTACTGTGCAGCGACACCTGCCTTATCTTAGAAGTGCCCAAAGCTTTTGCTTCAGACCCTTTTTTTTTAACTGTAAAAGACTTAAATGAAGTAAACAAATGTGTCATCTTTAACATCAGCTCATCGTTTATACTGTTTTACTCCATGTTACAGTTTAACCCCACATTGGGATGTACACTGCTCTTGCCCATGTCACATATCTAAACAGTAGTAGTTTCAGCCACCTTAAAGCCTAAATCCTGTCCCGTACTTTTGCCCTGTTATGGATCCTACAATTGGCAAAATTGAGTGCATAAATTTTTAGCCACTTCCAGACAGTAAGAAGTGAGTTTGATATAAAGGAGCTTGACAAGCTTACCAATGAAGCTTCAGAGGAAGCTAAGAAATATGACTTCCTGAGCACCACATACCAAGTAAGCCATCCGCAAAGATGACGGAGCACAATTCCACGTAAAAAAGACCGCACCATTTGACAGGACAGAAACCTCATCCTCTCTCTCCCTCTCTCCACTACCCAGCTCATTTGTTTGTGTGCAGTCATCCCAGGAGAGCAGCAACAGATCATCTAGCAGTCAACAGGAGGCTGCGGATATGCCATGTAAAACATAACAGCTGCCATCACTTAGGCCGCAAGTCCCACAGTTTCCCCTCATGGAACGTTTGCCCCGGAAGCGCGCCCGTTCCGGAACCTTCCAAACAAAACACAGCACCAAACCCGACACGCTCCACCCCATGATGCCGGTCGGACCAGCGTTCAGAGCTATTTCACAGATAATTAATAGGCATAATTACAGATAATTAAGGTAATTGAGGAGGGAACTGCAGTGTTTTTGTGCTCCGGCGTACTTTCACGCAGGCAGGCGGAGAATGCAGCGATTGACCAAAATCTGCGTCACAGCGCATCGCAAGCGGCTGGAAGCACTTATGGGCCATGCGCACACTGAACGGCATAGGAGTGGACACGTGGCACACAGAAACAAGCGCTCGACTGTGATGGCCGTTACAGTACAATCAGCTGCTCCATCAGCCAGAGATTTAGACTGATAGGAAACACAAAAAGCATTTGCTAATAGTATCTACAGTGATTTCCCCATAACGCTGCATGCCAGACATTCCTCGTTTAGATTCCCAAACAACCACATAGCCATGCTGGTGCAATTCACTTACTTTCAACACAGATCTTATCAAGCATGGTTCCAACATTTCACATCATTATAACAATACAATAAATACAGTGCAATACAGGCCAGTTCAGGCCTGGCAAAGAGCTTGTATCATGGAAAACAAGCTTTCCTCCGTTTTAAAAGAAATTAAAGAAATTGATTTAGGAGCCATAGAACCATAACATTGCTCTCATGCAAAAAAAAAAAACAAAACTCCAACTCCAAATCTCCATTTTTGTTTATGTTTGTCACTTTTTGATATAAAGTCAGAAATGCTCCAAAATGACATGGGATAAAATCTTAGTACATTGGCATAGACATGCATACAGTACATCGATTTTTCCTCCAATTGGAAACACGAGCGACAATATACTCCTTAGTCGAATATAGTTCGAATATAGTATAGCTTGTAATAAAGACCATACTTAACACAAGTATTGGGACACCTGCTCTTTTTTAATTGTTTCTTGCGAAATCAAAGGCATTAAAAAAGAGTTTTTATCCAGCTTTTGTTGGAGTAACTGTCTCTACTGTCCATGAAGAAGGCTTTCTACTCAATTTTGGGGCATTGCTGCAAAGATTTGAGTGCATTCAGCAACGAGTGTTAGTGAGGTCGAGTGAGTTGGATGACCCCCACCCCGAACTCATCCCAAAAATACTGGATGGAGCACCATTCATCATTCCAGAGAATTCCACAGATTAATGCTGGGCGGGGGGAGGGGGGGGGGGCTTTATACCCCTCTAGCCCATGCCTGGCATTATGTATGGTGCCAATAGGTTTGTGTTTATCTGCTCCAGAGAATCATGTTCTATTGGCAGCACTTCTCTACAGGGACTAGACAAGCTTTGTATGTGCATTTGCACATCTGTGTCAGTAATGGGTGCAACCCTAAGTAGCTGAATGCATTCATTAGAAGGTGTAGAAAGTAAGCTGTAAAAACAACTGGAATTAATTGTTTTTGAGATGGCATGCAAACTAGTGCCTTTACATGTAGGAAACATAACATACCACACAAATGTAGAACATGGGCCCTTTAAGGTTGCACACACGTATTACTTATGCCCACAGTAATCACAGAACAGTGGAAACGACATAGACAGGCATTGATATGGCATTATACAATAGACCCCAGACAGCACTGGCCCGTGTTAGGTGTGCACACAGCAGACCTTCCTCCATTGGGACCACTAGAGCACTACTAGGGGGCCCATCCTTTTCAACTGTAAAGGAGGGGGTCTGCATCCGGCTCCAAACGCCCTCCCAGAGGCTCCCGGGGGTCTGCATGCAGCTGCAGCCCCTTTGGATCCATCCGCAGCACATCACAAACACTCTCACCTTCCGTCAGTCAGGGGGGCTGAGCCGCGCGCATGCCACTGGCCCATAGAGACCCTCATTTAAGGAGGAGAAGAATGTAGATCTATTCCCCATACACTTGTGACCTCTGACCTCTACAGGGCTCCAGAGAGCACTCACCTGGACTGGCCTGACCACCTGCTTCATGTTTCCTCTTGTGTGTGTGTGTGTGTGTGTGTGTATGTGTGTGTGTGTGGGGGGGGGGGGGGTTCTCTTTCAGAAGCACACACTCAATAGTTGTTGCTATATTTACACCCAGTCTGTCTGCAGGCCAGGCCTCAGTCAAAATCTACATGCATGTTTAGTCTGGGTTGCTGTATTTCAGGGACGTTTTACTTTTTAGAATAAAAGACATTTCTTACACAGTCTGAAATTTTGTGTCCTATTTGTACCCCTGCTAACACCTGAACAGCTGGGCTTTGACCTTATACACTTCTGTGCATAGACTGACCATCTCTCATATCTGTGTGGTGACTTTTGGACTTATATTAAACCTGGTCTTGGAATAAATAAATGTATCAATGTGAGTCAACTCACAACTACAGCTAGACTCCCTGTAGACTCCCACTGTAACAGTAGAAATTAACATTTAGAAGTACCAAAAAATTGAATACAAAGAACACTTTCCAGGAGAATATCTGGTAGGATTGAAAAGAATCATTGATAAGAACCCCCCCCCCCCCCCCAACATTTAGCATGATTTAGATTCTGGAGTGGAGGTGCACTATTCTACTGTTCTACTTTTCCCCATATTTTTTGCCCATGTCCTGCATTTTATTATAGTTGATATTTTTGAGGTCCATGTTTTGTGCCTTTAAATCTCTCTTTAACCCTGAAAATTAAACAGGATGTTTCTGTAACTGTGCCTGTAAGACAAATTGAAGATAAATGAGCTCTGTTCTGATTGGCTGCTCTGTGTTGTGCCCGGATTGGTAAAGTGCTCAGAGCGGGGAAACAGTGAATTCAAAACAGGTTGTTTTTACAGCTTAGTTTCCATGATAGGGGCCCGTTAATAATATTTTGAAACAGTGTTATTTACACTGCTCTTAAAAGACATTCTAAGTAATTTAACTTAAGTTAATTATACAACATAGAATTACTCTTACTTTTACTTTTGTTACTTTTAGTGCATTTAAAGCAACTACTTTTGTGCTTGAACTCAGTTATAAAAATAGACGTCTTTTACTGGAACAGTGGTTTACCAAGGACATCTATACTTTTACTCAAGTACAAGATTTGTGTACTTTATTCATTATACACTGATAGCAACTTTACTCAAGATGTAATGAATTTTAACAAATGTGGCACTAATACCTTTACTTCTACTCAAGTATTTGGTACGGAAAGATATTTGCTTTTTACTCAATTATAATTAGTATTAATGTTTAAATATTAGTGTTTTTTTTTTTAATAATTCATTATATTGGTGTCCACAACTCCACAACTGGTCAAACCGCTGATTTCAGAGCATTATCATTATATTTTTAGACCAAACGTAAGTAGCTTTTGAGTTCTTTCTTTTGAGTCATTCTTTTTTTCCTTTTTTTATAGTTGTTACCCAATTTTCCTCCCCAATTTTTTTAAACCAACCCCA